>NC_133662.1:167115666-168315666 GCF_037893015.1 Macrotis lagotis | reverse complement strand
AATTTTTAAAAATTGATTTTTTTCTTCAAGGATATTAATTTTTAATTGATTTTTAAGATTGCTATTTTAGCATTTAACATTAGAAGGGCCCTAATTTAAGAATACCTCACAGGACCAAACTGAATCAATTGACTGAGGGCATTTTTTTAATCTCTGAGAAAAAGAAAAATAGAAAGAAATGCTTTATTAAAAGTAAAATTATAATTTTTTTCATTCCTGGATGTACCTGGTCATTCTAGTATTAATTGCAGATTTTAAATTTGTTGGGGTTTTTAGGGTTTTATTTTTTTTAGCTGCATGTCCAGGTATCTGTCCAATTGATTCATTGATAAATCATTTCTTTAGGATTAAATTACTTAGTATACAATTAACTTAAATTCATTTTTTAATCAGTTCTTATCTAAACTTAATTTTTTATTGTATTGTGGTCTATAAAAGGTACATTTAATATTTCTGATTTTCCTCTTTTTTGCATGATGTTTTTATAGCCTGATTCTTGGAAAAATTTTTGTAAATATGTCATTAACTGAGAAATATACACTTTCTTTTCTATGTTGCTGGTATAAACACATATTTAACTTTTCTAAAATTCTATACAATTCTATTTTTTGCTTGTATTAAATTAGGTCTGACAGGGTTAGCTAGAATTCTTTCTCTATTTTTATTTTATTTTCTTTCACCTCTCTAATTTAACTTTTCCTTTAAGTATTTAGAAGCTATACCATTTAGTATTAATATTAATTCATTTTCTATTTTACCTTTCAGGCAAATGGAAAACACACAAGTGTTAGGTGCCACTTGGACATCTTAATTATTCTACATTTTTACTTTTTCCTTGTACCACCCCATGACTTCATTATCATATTATGTCCAAATAAATTTTACAACATGGAGATTCTGACAAGTACCTTAAACTTTCAGCATATTAATAAAATGAGATTTCACTTTATGGTGATGATACATTTTCTCTAATTTAGGAAACATCTCATAATATAAAAATAAAATATTTACTTACAGTACACTAAAACTGATTTTATATAGTTGAAACATCCAGAACATTCTTTAAAAACTCAGTATTAAATTAAATATCATTAAATAAAATCCCAAAGTGATAAAGTGTCCTATATTAGTCCTTTTATTATTCATGACTTTTATTTGGAGGTATCAAAGTACCTGTAAATTATTTCAATCATACTGTATTGTTATGCATTTCAAATTTAGGTTTGAAGCATTTTATAAAGACTTTCAATTAATTATGTAAAAATTTTAGTCAATAGTATATTAAACATTTCTAAAATTTATATATTTAACTTCATGGTTTATATATATATACAATAATCATTTATTTTAAAAAACAATATTTTATCACTCATTTCTTTTGAATACTAGAAAACTAAAATATCTTTTAATTTTCAATATGATAATGTTGATTCAGATTGAGTGGTAAAGGGATTAGAATCACACATACAATTCATAAAGAAATACATTTTGTTGTTTAAGTTACATATAGTAGGGGTGGCTAGATGGTGCAGTAGATAAATCACTGTCCCTGGAGTCAGGAGGACCTGAGTTCAAATCCAACCTCAGACACTTAATAATTACCTAACTGTGTGACCTTCAGCAGGCCACTTAACCCCATTGCCTTGCAAAAAAAAAAAGAAAGAAAGATATACACACACACACACAGTAAAGTGAATTTTTAAAGGATTCCAAGTCAGAAATAAGATGACTTAGAAAGTGATTGTGAAAAAGAATTGAAAAATGTTGTTAAAGTTAATTTAGTTTATTCATTAGTTTCTAAAATTTTGAAGGAGGTACTTTTTGAAGTTGAGTTGGGTTTAGGATAAATTAAAGATTTATTTTTGTTTTATTGAGGGTAAAATAGTAGAATTATGAAACGTGTTACTCCAAAAATTAAGTGTGGGATGAAAGTATACATAAGTTATAATATTAAAAGGGAGAGAAAGGAAGAATGGATATAGAATAGAAGAAGCAGGATGAAAGTGAAATGGAAAATAAGGAAATATGCAAATACTGATAAAGGAAGAAAATCTAGAAAGAGATAAGAGCAAAGAGAAAATAGTTTGACAGAAAGCATTTCTGTATTTTCTATCTTGAGAATAAAAAGGTAAAAAGCAGAAAGCTTCATTAAGTCTTATGAACTAATAAGCGAAGAAGTTAAAATCTTCAATTTAATCTCTTCACTGTTTCCTCCATTTTTTTCATATTTGTGCCACTTTGGTCCCCCATTCTCTTATCTTATTTTACCAAATCTAAAGCTAATTTAGATTATTTATCACTGACTTCATCCTTATTATGAATCTTCAACATTTGGTAAGTTAACTTGAGGGTCTATAAGAATTCATTCTTTTTTATTATTTTATTTTTCTTATTTCATGCAAAGGAAGTTTTCAATATTCATCCATCTGTAAGTTTATGAGTTCCACATTTTTCTACCACTTTCTCTTCCCTTCCCCCTCCCCATGGCAGTGAACAATCTGGTTAAAGTTGCACATGTGTAATCATGTTTTACGCATTTCTGTATCAGTCATGTTGTGAAAGAGAAGGAAAAAAACATAAGAAAGAAAGAAAAAATATAAAAGAAGTTTTAAAAAGTGAACATAGCATACACTTTACTCTGGATTCAAATTCCATAGTTTTTTACTCTGGATATGGATGGCATTTTCCATAACAGGTCTCTCAAGACTGTCCTTGATCACTGAACTGCTGAGAGTAGCTGCATCCATCATAATTAATCATCTCACAGTGTTCCTGTTAATATGTAAAATGTTCTCATATTTCTGCTCACTTTCAGCAATGGTTCATGCAAGCCTTTCCATATTTTTCTAAAAAAAAAATCCTAAAAATACCCCCAAATGATCCTCAGAAAATAAGCCTTAATCTTCAAAGAGATCTAGAGCTCAAATCTTTTTTTCTAGAAAATACCATGTTATCTTCCATACTGGAGACAATTTAATCTTCCTAATAAACTATTTTATAATGTTATTGCAATGCCCCCAAAGTTTCTATGTGTTCCTTTTTCCTACAGGTTAAACCCCTACATCTTAGACACCTCATGATCTATCTATCTATCTATCACTCCTATCATGATCTATCACCAATTTACTTTTCCAATCTTAACAATCACTTCTTCTCCAAGGCATACATCATTCAAGTCACACAAGGCATGTCATTTTCTCATTTCCCCTTTGTTCATGTCTCTATTCTCTCTCATTCTTCTCTTCCTATATAAATCTTTTGTTAAATGAGAACAATAAAATAAAATCATAGATCAATTTCTCTAATAAATAAAGCTTCAAAAATACAAACATATTTGCTAAAGGAATGCTATATAACCATCACAGGCATAAAGATTTTATACTAAGAATGCAAGGGTAGTTTCAAATCAGAAAGAACATCAAGATGATAAAATATATAAACCAAAAGTCTAAACCATAATTAAAGTCACCAATTATATCTAATTTTCTCCCTATTTAAAAAAACAAAAAATTTTGTTTTTATTTTTCTGGAACACAAAAATATATACCTTTAAATGAGAATCAAAGTAATAAGAAAGATTAGAAGCATTCCCACTTTAAAAAACCCCATACAAAGCAAGGATGTTCACTCTTTAAACTTTTATTTGCTATTCTTAAGAAATTCCATAAAATTCAGTATAATGGGAAAATTTTAAAATTTAAAAGATTAACACTAAATAAAAAGAAGTCAGAACATTATTCCTGATGAATCATAATATATCTAGAAAACCCTGCTTCCTCAACCAAAAAAAAGAAAATGGAGATAATAAATTAGTTCAACAAAGTTTCAGAATACAAAGTTAACCCACAAAATTTATCTACATTTTAATTAATAAAAATAAATTGAATATAATAAAAGAAAAATAAATTACTATGTAATCTTATAGTTTATACTAATAATAAAATGCTGAAAATATTTAGGGATTATCTTACTTAAGAATTTACAGGACCTACGATGAACTTTATACTAAAATAATCAAAATAAAGTAGAGTCTTGCATGGTTGGATTAATTTAATAAAAGTTGCAATAATTCCTAAATTAATTTACATATTTAATCTAATCCCAATCAAAATATTAAACTGTCTCTACATAATTAGACAAAATGGAAGAAAATAAAGAATGTATTTGAATTTTTGCTCAACAAAATAAAGAAATTATTAAGGATAAAATGATTTTGACTAGATTTAAATAAAAATATTTAAAAATAAGTCTACTACACATTTAAAAATTGGGAAACTATTTAAAGTAAATGTATTAGGTTAAAATATAAAAAAATATAAAGAACTTTTAAAATGTCAAAGTGGTAATTCTAAATCTTTAATACAAAAACCAACAGACATGAGAAATTTTCAAAAGAACAAATGATATTAGAAAACATTTGAAGAAATATTAAAACTTTTTAATATTCAAATAGGCTAGTTAAAAGCAGATTTCAGGTATTACTTCATCCCCTTAAATTTATAAAAATAATTAAATGTAATAAAATTTGTTGTCAACAAGATTATAAAAGAATGAATATATTCATTCATTGATAATAGAATTGTAAACCTATAAAATCTTTGTAAAGTAAATCTATAAGCATGAAATAAAAGGGTTTTTTAATCATAAATATTTCACTTTTTAATTGTGTTTCTAATAACATATCAGAAAAGTCTAATTTTTAAAAAAGTTATCTGCTCAAATAATAAGAAAATTATATGGAATTTGCAATGTATATTATATTAAAATTATGATTAATAAGTATGAAGACGACAAAAGAATTTGCAAAGACTTTTTTGAAATACTTTCCATCAGGAAAAAAAACACAAGAGTAGAGTATGAAATGAACAAATAAACATTTATCAGATGTCTACTATATACCATGCACTATAGTAGAGACTGAAGACAAAGAAAATATATGTTGTTATATTCTTGGTAAGTTATGATCTTTCCAAAAGTGACACCTTATTTTATAAATATGTAGATATACAAAATAGATATGATTATTAAAAAGAGAAAGGGAAAGTCTCTTGAGCTGTTTTGTTTTGTTTTTTAGGTTTTTGCAAGGCAAATGGGGTTAAGTGGCTTGCCCAAGGCCACACAGCTAGGTAATTATTAAGTGTCTGAGATCGGATTTGGACCCAGGTACTCCTGACTCCAGGGCCAGTGCTTTATCCACTTTACCACCTAGCCACCCCTTGAGCTAAGTTTTGAAGGAAATTAGGCATTCTAAGAGATATGGGTAAGGAACGAGCAGTGCAAAAGTACAGAGAGAATAAATGGAACTCTATATGAGTTAAGTGCAAAAAAGTCAGTTTGAACTATAGTACATATAAAAGGGTTTGATATCTAATAAGGCTAAAAAATTAGGTAGGGATCTGGTAGTAAAAGGATTTAAATGACAGAGGTGCTCATATGTGATCCTAAAATTGCAGGAAGTCAGTGAATTTTATGAAATAAGAGGAAAATACAACCAGATTTGTACCTTAGGAAAATCTCTATGGTGGTGTGGGAGAGATGGAGTACAGAGAGATGGGAAATAATTATGTGCTATTGCAATAATCCAGACTTGTGATGAAGCTTGTCTTGGGTTCATGGTTAACTTAGTGGAAAGATTAAATAAATGCAAAAGGTAGATGAAAAAAATTGCAAAAAACAAAATGCTGAGGTAGAAATGACTGTTTAGAAATTAATTATGTGGAGTGAAGAATGAAGGATGACACTAAGATTATAGGAGGGAAATTCAGAAGAGATTTGGGAAAAAAGATTAGGAATGATAGCTTCTGTTTTAAAGATATTGAGCTTTAAAAGTTTATGAGAGCAAGGTGAGGCCAAATGGAAAAGTACATGATGTAATACAACTGAACACTCCCAAAATAATTCTTCAAATTGAATTTTGTTTAGTTTAGTTTGAGACATTTTTCCAGGCCAAGACATATTAGGAGATTAGTAGGAGAGATCTATGACACTAAGGAGGATACTAGCCTAGAGTTCAGGGGTGAAAACACTAGTTATGGGTCTTGGAGGAGAGTGAAACAGTGATGGCAGCAGCTTGAGGAACTCTCAGTTTGAAGATAATAAAGGGGATCATACAACTGGTTAGAAAGACGCTACAAGGAACCCTGTCCTGATACTGGATATAGGACCCTTTGCATTGCCCATACACAGTTTCAAATCATAGTACGAGCATGATGAAGCATGCTTGTGGTCATTCCTGAGGAAGCAAAGGTCATTCCTTGGTAAAGACAAAAACACAGAGAAGAACAATGTCACACCTCTCCCTGGAACAGACAATCTTGGAAGCACTAGAAACTTTCAGAACCTCAGAACTAGCTCTGAAAATAGTAGCACATTATTTTACATGTATAACCTTTATCAGATGACATGCTGACTTAGAGACAGTGTAGGGGAAAAGGGAGGGAAATAATTTGTAACTCAAAAATCTTACAAAAATGAATGTTGAAAACTAACTTAATGTGTAATTGGAAAACAGCAGCACAAAAGTATGAAACTTGGGACAGTACCTCCCCATCCCCAAGTGAATAGATTCCATCTATAAGATAAAGTTCAAAGTCAAGAAATAGATTGGGAAAATGAGCAACAAACAAAAATGGCTTGACCACAGAAAGATACTTAGGTTGGAAGGAAGTAGATGTAGTCATAGTAGTTGTTGTTACTGTTTTTTCTTCATAATTAAAAAGAACCCTATCGCTGGATAGATGATATGACTTACCCATTAGATTTATTATATTGAAGGGAGTATGTACACAGAAATCCTTCTAACTCTCTTTTCCAAATCCATTTCACTCCTTGGTCTGATTTATTAGGAAATAAGACTTCTGGTAATGCCTGGATACTGTAGGAATCCTTGGTTTTATGGATGTGGATTTATGGATGCCTTTATAGATGCCTCCCATATCAGTAAGGCACCTTGGTGTAACAGCAATGCTTTGCAAAGTGCCAGTATATGATTTCTTGTGACAGATTGGCAATAATATGGTATATCAAAACCTGTCTCTTGATGGCCGAATTGGACCTGGAACTGTCTTAGCTGCTGCTACAAGATTTATCCTCCAACAAATTCCTATTAAAGAATTTAATGTGTATTCATTCCAATTACAAGGCCTCACATCATTCCTTTGTCACTACTTCCCCAGATCAGGAGTGGGTTTTTTGTGCACTTGCTGATTTCATTTCATGTGGTAACCAATTTCTTCATCTCCCTCTACAAAATCAAATTCTAATTCCCCAGCACCCATGGGGAAGCACTACATAGGTAGCAAGTACCATCAACATTTGATAGGGCAGAGGTTCAAAAGGGTCATCAATGCCATAGGGGCATACAATTGAACCGAGATTGCCTAGAGTCACCAAAGCAGGCAGAGAACCCCACCCACTGTTGTGAGGTTAAGGAGAAAACTGGGTTAGTTTTGGTCTGATAAACACACCCATCTCTGGGGGCCTGCAGTGTGAAAATACCTCCAGAGTATCAAAAATGTTAACTGGACACAAATCAATAATAATTTCTAGAAAGCTGATGGCAGAGGAAAAATTGGGAAAAGAAAAAATTGATTAAGAAAATTATGAAAAAAAGAACTGACAGCATGCAAAAGAGGCACAAAAAAGCTGAAGAAAATGCCTTTTTTTAAAAAAGTAAGCTTAATGTTAAAAGAAACACAAAAATTTACTGAAGAATTCATTAAAAAGCAATATTGACCAAACAGGAAAAAAATACAAAAGCTCACTAAAGAAAATTCCTTAAAAATTAGAATTAGATCACTGGAAGGTAATAACTCAATGAGACACCAAGAAATGGACATAATATTTCAAGAAATTATCAAAGAAAACTACCCTAAAATATTATATATATATATATATATATGTGTGTGTGTATGTATGTATATATATATATGAAGAGGGTAAAACAGAAATTGAAAGGATTCACTGATCACTTTCTGAAAGACCAAAATGGAAACATCCAGGAATATTATAATCAAATTTCAGAGCTCCAAGCAAATGCTATCAAACTACTCTGGATCACATGCAGATTTAGCAGTTTCCACCTTAAAGAAGCAGAGAGCTTGGAATATGATATACCCCAAATGAAACATGGTCAAAGGATATGAACTGATAGTTTTCAGAAGAAGACTTTAAATTAGAGAAATATACACTTAAACCAACTCTGAGGTAAATCATTTTACTTCAGATCATCATCTATCAGAAACGATAAGTGTAGGACAAGATTAAATAGATAAACTAATGAATTGTTGATGAAGCTGAGTAGTCAAACTATTCTACAGAATATTTGGAACTAGAGCAAAAGTTTATAAAGTGGTGCACATCCTTTAATCTGAAAATACTACTATTGGTTCTATATCACAAAGAGATCAGATAAAAAATCTAAACACCTATATGTTTAACAATATTTATAGCAACTCTTTGTGGTGGTAAAGAATTGGAAATTGAGGGGATGCTCATGAATTGGGGAATGACTGAACAATTTATGGGTATATGTCAATGATAGACTACAATTGTACTATAAGAAATGATGACTATTCCTCATGCTCAAAATTACTAATTTGTAAATATGTTTATCAAAATATGTATGTATGCAAAATGCTGACCTGACTTCCCCACTGAGGGGAGTTGGGGGGAGGAACGGGGAGGGAAATTTTGTAACTTGGAAATATGTGTGTGCATATGGATGAAAAATAAATTAATAAAAAAAAGATGAGCAGACAAATTTCAAAAAAACCTTGGACTTATAGGATCTGATGCCAAGTGAAGTAAAGAGCCAACAGAATGCTGTATACAGTAACAGTAATATTATAATGGTTATAACCAAGAAAGACAAGTATTCTGATCTGTAATATAATGTTCAAAGACAATTCTGAAGGACTTGATGAAAAACACCTCTGGAGAAAGAATTGATAAACTCTCAGTTAAAATTCAAATATGACTTTCTCTCTAGTTTTCCTGCTTTATTTCTGAAACGGCAAATACAGAAATATTTTTCATTACTTCATGTGATCATCTGAAATCAAAATTGTTGCCTTAGTGAGTTGATGAGGAGTGAAATCAAAACTTAGAATTTGAACAAATGTCAAAAATAAGTACTAAATTGTAAAAAGGTTATGAGATATTCATTTTGAAATGACCAAATGAAAATTTGTGATGTAGTTACAGAGCTCAGGAGAGAGATTAGTGTTAGTTAAATATATTTGGGAACATCTGCATAGAAATGATAACTGATTGGTAAGAAAAGAATCAAGCAAACTAAATATTGCTAAAGCCCATAGATTTCCAAGGGAAACAGAACAGTCATGTTGGAATGTTGGAAAAAGTGAAGAAGATCTGATAAGAAATTATTAGTAACTGTATTGTAAGCAGTTTCAATTGAAAGATAAGAATAGAAGCCATTTTGCAAAGGACTTAGAAGTGAATGTGATGTAATCAGGACTGTAAATTTGTTTTGTTTTGTTTCAAGAGAACTTGTCATTTCTGCAGTATTGTAGGTAGGCTAGCTGTAGTTAACCTGAAATAATGGAATTATAAAAGGTATATATGCAGAATGATAAAAAAAAACCCCAATGATTTATCTGACAACATAGTTTGTACAATTTTTCAGCAACTTGGACATTGTGCCTTGCTAACTGTAATGTTCTTAATCTCTTAAATATCTATCTCCCTCTCCTAACATTATATGGTCTCTTATTTATCTGTCAGCTATGTATCATCCTCTATTTATCCTTTGCCTTTTCAAGCCAACAATAAATTATTTAGGGAGAATAAACACAACCATGTTGAATAAGAACAAAATACAACTCTGTTCTTTTTTAGCTGGAACAAAATGCATGATTGTGACATGTCTATTTCCATGTCAGTGATCTGGCTCTTCCTTTGCACAAGAAATAAATTGTCTTAGCCAAGTCAGAAAAACATAGAATAACCAGGCAATTCCATTTTTTTCCTTCTCTCCTTTCTCCCTTCTTATAACAGCAATGATAAATTTTATATATATATATATACATATAGATAGATAGATATAGAGATAGAGATGATAGAGATAGATATAGAAATAGATATAGAGATAGAGATAGAGACAGAGACAGCTAGAGCTAGAGCTAGAGCTAGAGCTAGAGCTAGAGATAGAGTTAGAGATAGAGATAGAGATAGAGATAGAGATAGAGATATACAATCATGTAAAACACTCCCATTTTGTGAAAGAAGTAACAAACCGAAGTGGGGGGGGGGGGATGAAAAAATAAAAGTAAGTGAAAATAGTGTGCTTTGTTCTACATACAGACCACATCTGTTCTTCTCTGGTTGTGAATAGTATTTTCCATCATGAGTGCTTTGGAATTGTCTTGGATCATTGTATTTCTAAGAAGAGCTAAGTTATACAATATTGCTATTATTGCATACAATGTTCTCCTGGTTCTTGCTTCATTCAACATCAGTTCATTTAAGTCATTCCAAGTTTTTCCAAAATTTACCTGCTCAACATTTCTTATAGCACAGTAGTATCCCATTACATTCTTATTCCATAACTTGTTCAGTCATTCTCCAGTGAAGTGAGAAAAATCAGGAGAACATTTTACACAATAATAGCAACATTGTATGATGTCACTTCCAATTGGGCAATGCAACTTTTCTTCCTTTTCCCTATTCTTCTTCCTTTTCTTCCTCTTATCTTCCATTCCTCTCTTTTCCTTTCCTTTTCTTTCTTCCTTTATCTCCTTCCATCCACATAGAGTATCATACCCTTACTTAGTGCTTTGCCCAAAGGATTATAAATTTGGATAGTTAAAAGCTTGCAAAATCCCTCGGTTTATGGTTTAGGTTTCTTTCTTAAGACCCCTGCCTTAAACCAAATCACTGTGCTTCTCATTTATTGGTCAATAACTTGGCCATTATTTGGTTCCCAATTGATTCAAAGTGAATGTAAATAGTAATTCTTGCTCTATTGGCCAGAAAGCCTGTCTCCTCCCAGATTTCTTTCTTTTTTTTTTTTTGACTAGGTAAAAGAAGTAATTCTTTGCCTCATCTCTCACCTAGCATTAATCACTTAAAGAGCATTTGCCTCAGTCAAACAGAGAGCTGTTTAAAGAGCACAGTTTTAAAAAAGGTCAAGGTTTTCTACTGTATCCAGGATGGTCTCCAACTGTCTTAATCTATATCTTACCACTAGACCCAGATGACCCTGAAACAGAAAGTGAGACTGATGATTTTGCACAATCTTCCCTCATTTAAATTCAATTAACTTGCAAGTCATAGCATCATCTTCCTGATGCCATGTGGCCCTAAGAAACAGGCCATTATTCTTGACTTCTGTGTGTGTTTATATATTCTTTTCCATTCTACATGAAAGGAGTAGAGCCTCTGATCTTGTGAGTTTTGAATTGACAAGTTTTAAATTGGTAAACAATAATCTGACTTTGGCAGCCAGGATAGCATCTGTGACAAAGGCAGCTAGGTAGCATAGTGAATGAAGCACTGGCCTTGGGATCAGGAGGACAGGAGTTTGAATCCAGTCTCAGATAGTTGCCATTTACTAGTTGTGTGAACTTGGGCAAGTCACTTCAATTTGATTGCCTTGTATCCAGAATCATCTCAGTCATCCTGATTCTTTTTTTAGATTTTTTTTTCAAGGCAATGGGGTTAAGTGGCTTGCCCAAGGCCACACAGCTAGGTAATTTCTTAAGTGTCTGAGGCCAGATTTGAACTCAGGTACTCCTGACTCCAAGGCCAGTGCTCTATCCACTATGCCACCTAGCTGCCCCCATCCTGATTCTTATCTGATCACTGGACCCATATGGCTCTGGAGGATAAAGTGAGGCTGGTGACTTAGTACAGCACCTCTTCACTCAAATCCAATTCATGTGCTTGTCATAACATCACCTCCCTGATGTCATGGTCTTCTTCTAAAATGAAGAACAAACATTATTATTATTATATGGGACAAGGAATAAAGAGAGAACTTCAAAATGCAATAAAAAAATAGTTGAAACAAGGACTCATCTCACAGAATCTCTGAATTCAGAAGTGATTTTTTTGGAATCAACATTAGGTAGGAACTGATAAGACTGTACCTCTAAGGTATTAGAGTGATGAAGTGAGACATTTTTATACCCCTGTCTTTCCATAATTTCAAAATAATCTTTTAGAAAAAGTGATGTTAAGTGATTACATAAAACTGGGGTCTTTCAAACTGGCACCTAACAATAGAGACATACAATCATTAGGGGCTAGAGTCAATATCAATAAAGATATCCCCAAATCTCATGGCATAACTAACTGAGGGACTATGTATCCTGCTTGGTCCTAGAAGAGTGTGCTCAGAGCATACTCACTACACTTAAATGTGAGGCATGGTCTTCGTATTTTAGTGGGTAAAGAGTATAGTCAGGGCTTGAAGAAAAAAGAAAATTTGAAATGGGCACTATAGAAAAATGGAATAAAATAGAGTTGTATTGCACCTACAGTTCATAACACTCCCAAGTGAATCTGACCTAGATTAAAATGTAATTGGGAAATATTTAGAAAAATAAAATACATTAGAAGAATGATAATGCTAATATGTGGTATGGTAAATCAATATGATGTCACTGGGATTCTTATGTACAGTTTAGGGGTTCCCATTTCTATTTGATTTTGACACTGATGGGACAGATAATCATTTAGGGATCTGCACAAAATTGCCTTTCTGCTGAAAGCCCAACTGAGATTAGATAGCATAAATTTACAGCATAACAATGAATTTGAACAATTGCATAACACGACTTAGGTCCATTTGGTAGCAAATGAGTAGGAGTAGAGAGAGACAAATGTTGAGGTAATCTAGGGTTGAGACTTAGACAGAAAGAAAAGAAGAAACTAGGGAAGTTGTGATACTGAATTATTGTAAATACTGAAAAACTGAAAAACCAGAGGTCAGGGTCTGAAGATGAAGATTTTTAGGAGGTGTGAGGCATAAGAAGAGCAATTGTGGATAAGGACTGCATTGAAATATTGTCCTTGTACTTAAATTAAATTAAATTGGTTATCCCGCTTTCTACAGGAAGCTTTCCCCAACCATTCTTCTTTTTAATGCCTTCTCTCTTTTAATCATTTTTTATTTATCCTGTAAATAATTTCTCCATCTCTGTGATCTCATTTCAGAATTTTCTTGACCAAGATAATGAGGTGATTTGCCATTTCATCCTCCAGCTCATTTTATAGATGAGGAAATTGAGGTAAAAAAGGTTGTGACTTGTCAAGAGTCACTTAACTAGTAAGAGCCTTAGACCAGATTTGAATTTGAGAAGATGAATCTTCCAGATTTCAAGTCCAGTGTTCTAGCTATTGCATCATCTGAGTGCCCTGGATCAAATAATTATTACTGTATATAACTAAGATAGAGAGGAAGAGAAGGTAATGAATTTTGAATTTACTGAGCATAAGAGGAGAGGGTATTTGAAGGATCACCAAACATCCCTAGTGTAAAGAAAGCAAGGACTGGGTAACAAAGGATATGAACCTGATACTTAACTCCTTGAGAAAGTAAGGAAAATCAGCTGGGATGCAGGCAATAACAACCACTAGGATTTAAATTGGTTATGTCATCTTCTGCAGGAAGCTTTCTTCAACCATTCTTCATTCTAGTACCTTCTCTCTTTTAATCATTTTTTATTTATCCTGTAAATAATTTGTTTGTATTTATTTAATAATAATAAAAATAGCAAACATTTATAGAGTACTTAATATGAGATAGTCACTGTGCTAAGCAATATATAATTATTATCTTTTTTGATTCCCATAACCTAGAAGGTAGGTACTATCATTTTCCTCATATTACAAATAAGGAAAGTGAAGCACAGAGGCTAAGTGATTTGCCCAGAATCACCCAGCTGTTGTCCAAGGCTGAATTTGAAATCATGTCTTCCTTACTCCAGTCTTAACACTATGTTCATCATATAACCATGCTACCTGTTGTCTCCCCACTGAATTGTTAGCTTTTTTATTGCATAGACTGAATTTTTACATCCCTCTTTTTGTATGACTATGACTTAGCATCATGCCTAACTCTTAATGCTTATTTATTGACTGACTAACTAGGTAATAAATTTACTTAGAGTGATTATATCTAAAGAGGCAAGGTTATTGATTGATGGCTACATACTGACAGTCTCAAAAAGGCAATGGCATACAAGAAATAGCTTGACATGACTTCAGCAGCAAATAGATTCATTTAAAGATGGATGGATATTCAACTTAGATCAATATATGTCATGGAAACAATGTAAATACTAACAGACTGCCTTCTGTGGGGGTGTGGGAGATAATCAAGATTTGGGGGAAATTATAAAATTCAAAATGAATAAAATCTTTAAAAAAGAAAAAGAAAAGATAGATGGATGAGAATGAATATTAAAAAAGAATGAAAGTGACTTAGAGTGACTAATGTGTTATGCTTTAGTACATTGAAAATAATATAGATATGAATAAGTATCAAGCTGGTTTAGTTGTTTGTATTTATAATTCACTGTAAATTTATAATAAAATATTTAACTGAAAATATAAATTTAAAAACTGATACTTATGTATTTGTAAAAATTTATCCAATATAATACAAATCTCTTTTATTAAGCCTCCCCAGTGCATTATGCTCTCATTCTCTTCTTAACTGCTATAGCATTTACCATCTTTGTCTATCCCTCCTTTTAGCACTGTAAAATATAGTTTTTCTGGGTATTCTGAATTAAATATTTCTCAGAATTATACTTTGTCTTCCTAGCTAAATTGTAAGCTCTTTGAGGGCAGAAACTAGGCTAAAGGACACTCTTAGTCCAACAATATTTATTTTTCAGCAGTTTTACATTCTTTCTCCTTCCAACTCCATAATCACTTTCACCAGATCATCATAATTCTGGGGAGGGAAATCAAATGTATTTCTTAGCAGCACAAAAGTTTGGAGACTATTGATTTGTCTTTGTCCTTATTATACAGGGGCAGTACTGATGAACTAAGAAAATCAGGTCATCTGATAGAACAGAAAAAGTCAAGGTCCTTGATAACCCACAAAGCACTGGTTGGTCATTCACCAGTCAACAGCAAATTTAGAGGCCTTGACAACATTTTTCTGTTTGCTTTAAAAATATTTTTTGTCAATATATTCACAATTTATCTCCAAAATTCTCTCAAGCTTTACTGTCCCTATTTTGAAATTTGTCATCCTATTCAATGCACATGAGTCCATTCTGGTGGGAATTTGAAATTTCCATGACCCATAATTAGAACAAATGGCAATTTCTGGCTCAAATTTATAGTAAATTGGATGTTATAATTTGCACCATTTATGCCCCAATGGAAGTTATGATTTACACAGGGCAAGCTGACCAAACTGAATAGAACTTGTGGTCCTCATCTGATCTGTTTCAGAAAGCTATATAACTCCCTTGCCCACATTAAGTCATTTTGGGAGAAGTAATAGGAAGAAAGGGGAATGAATGAATGAATATTTTAGATCCTGCTGTTTTATAAGTACCCTTGAACTCCTTTCATGAAAAATTTCATCTGACAGTTTATATTTCTTTAGTTCCTTCTCAATGCACAACAAAATAGGCTGCACTGACTTAAAAAAACACAGTGTATGTAATCACTAATGAAATATCAGCTGAAAAGTTTCGAAGAAACCCTTGATTATTTTTTTATTCTGCTACTCTTCTGTTTTTCATATTAAGATTTGTCAAAGGTAATTTGTTACATGAGGTTAATATCATAAATGTAATGAAATATATCAGCCAATAAAAGTTGTTGATCTTTTCTTAATTTCTTAATTTACATTCTATAAAATGGTCAACTAATATGGAGGCACAACATTGTGAAGAACTGGAGTCAGGCAATTTTTTTGAATAATTACTTGAGTTTTTTGAATAGTTCATATCCCTAAATTTAATTATTACTGATTTATATTATTAGTATATATTTCTAGAAATTCAGTGTGTTGTAATTAACACAGGAATGGAATTTTATTTGCAATCATTTTAGTCATCATTTCTTATAATAATAAATCCTAATTCTACCTGCTCCCTCTATTTAGTGTAGGAAGAAATAACTGTGGAGAAAACACTCAATAATTGCTGACCAACTGCCATCAAGAGGCAGATAAGCTCAAGAGCCCTGGAAGTGGCAGCAACCCCAGATTACTGGACCTGTTTTCATCCCAACTCTCAAGGCCATCAATGCAGGAAAAACTCTTATGGAGAAAGGGAATAGTCATCCCCAGAAACTGTCAGCTAGCTGCCACACAAAAGCCAGACAAACCAATCTGGATAAAGGAGCAGAGCATCCTTGGGGAAGACACAGGAGGAAGTATATGCTATCATCTCCCCTTAGATTCCTATGGAGACAGTCCAGGATCCTGAATCCAAGAGTCTCAGGAATAGTAATGCTTTCAGCATGATATCTATGATCATCAGCCAGGGAAGCAAATCCTGTGGAGAAAAAGGCTAGTAGCCAACTGCTCCCATAGGTACCATAACAGCAGCTACTGAAGGCTCAGGAAAGAAAGTTACAAGTCAAGTGCTTAAATAACGTGACTTTGTCAGTAGAAGAGACATTAATGAAGACATTAGTGTCTACTTTGTTTCTTGATTCTAAGGACCATGAGAACTTTCTATTTGACTTGTAGCTGAATCTTCCAAATATGCTGTCACCCCTATAAAAATATGGATACCTTGAGAGTAAGGACTCTCTTAACTTATCTATCTATCTATGGAGAGAGAGAGAGAGAGAGAGAGAGAGAGAGAGAGAGAGAGAGAGCTATCACCAGTGCTGAGCATATTGCTTTGCACATTTTTGTGTTGCTTAGTCATTTTCAGTTATGTCTGACTCTTCATGACTCCATTTGTGATTTTCTTGGCAAATATAATAGATTTGATCATTTCTGTCTCTAGCTCATTTTACAGATAAGGAAACTGAGGAAAATAGGGGTGTGACTTCCTCAGGGAGTCACACATCTAGGACGAGCCTGGGGTTTTATCTTTTATATGATGTTTCTCTCTCTCTCTCTCTCTCTCTCTCTCTCTCTCTCTCTCTCTCTCTCTCCTACTCTTTTGTTTTTCACATTAATCAAGATTTGTCAAAGGCAATTTTTTAAAGATTTAATTTATTTTGAGTTTTATAATTTTCCCCCTAATCTTACTTCCCTCCCCCCACCCCCCCACAGAAAGCAATTTGCTAGTCTTTACATTGTTTCCATGGTATACATTAATCCAAATTGAATGTGATGAAAGAGAAATCATCTCCTTAAGGAAGAAACAAAGTATAAGAGATAGCAAGATCAGATAATAAGATAACAGCTTTTTTTCTAAATTAAAGCTAATAGTCCTTGGTCTTTGTTCAAACTCCACAGTTGTTTCTCTGGATACAGATGGTATTCTCCATTGAAGACACCCCCAAATTGTCCCTGACTGTTGCACTGATGGAACGAGCAAGTCCATCAAGGTTGATCATCACCCCCATGTTGCTGTTAGGGTGAACAATGTTTTTCTGGTTCTGCTCATCTCACTCAGCATCAGTTCATGCAAATTCCTCCAAGCTTCCCTGAATTACCATCCCTCCTAATAGAACAATAGTGTTCCAAGACATACATATACCATAGTTTGCTAAGCCATTCCCCAATGGAAGGACATTTACTTGATCTCCAATTCTTTGCCACCACAAACAGGGCTGCTATGAATATTTTTGTACAAGTGATGTTTTTAGCCTTTTTCATCATCTCTTCAGGGTTTAGACCCAGTAGTGGTATTGCTGGATCAAAGGGTATGCACATTTTTGTTGCCCTTTGGGTGTAGTTGCAAATTGCTCTCCAGAAAGGTTGGATGAGTTCACAGCTCCACCAACAATGTAATGGTGTCCCAGATTTCCCACAGCCCCTCCAACAATGATCATTGTCCTTTCTGGTCATATTGGCCAGTCTGAGAGGTGTGAGGTGGTACTTCAGAGAAGCTTTAATTTGCATTTCTCTAATAAGTAATGATTTAGAGCAGTTTTTCATATGACTATGGATTGCTTTGATCTCCTCATCTGTAAATTGTGAAGGCAATTTTTTACATGACTAATGTTGTAAACGAAATGAAATACATCAGCCAATAAAAGTTGATGATCTTTTATTAATTTTAAAATAGTCACCTAATATGGAGACACAAAATTTTGAAGAACAGGCTTCAGACAATTTTTTTTGAATAATTGCTTGGTTTCTATGACTTCATCATATCTCTAAATTTAATTGTTACCGATTTTATTTAACTATTACATATTTCTAGAAATTCAATGTGTAGAGAATAAGAAAGGAACAGAATTTTATTTGTAATCATTTTATTTGTGATCATCTCTATCTGTCTTCTTTCTATCTGTTTCTCTCTATCTTTCCCTCTCTCATAAAAAAAATAATATATAACCTTTTTAGGTTATGTATTACATAAGTCATGTAACTAAGTCTCTAGCAATACAAATAAAATGTGAGAGAGAGAGAAACAGAGAAAGAGAGAGAGAGAATTGTGACTTGCCCAAGGTCATTATTGTAGTGGCAGATGCAATATTTGAAGTCAGATCCTCTGATTCCAAATCCAAAGCTTTTTCCTATATACAAATACAAATTGGTCATGAACTATTCAAAAAAACTAAGATTCCAAATTCTTTTACCAGGGAGGAAGGAATAAAGTAAAAAGATAGTTGACAACTACCTAGCCTAAACCAAGAAAGAGTCAAGAAGATCAGGCATAAGATTCGGCACAAGAAACCTATGTACAGATATGAACATAAACATAACTTATATCCAATTTTGTCAGCCATCTAATAATGAACTTTTCACAGTATTCAAGGATGCCCTATTGAGAGAATTCAAACTAAGATGGTCAATGAACAGATTCATGGGAAAAACAGTGGGCACAGTAGTTGACTACTGATATTCTAGTCTGAATCATAAATATGAATGTCAGGTTCATATATATATATATATATATATATATATGTATATAATATATATATACCTGTGTACAAATATGAATATTAATATAAATATTAATTATTTCCAGTCTTTGAATGAATTAATGTTATTACAGTGGTTAAGCATGTTAATGTTATCACAATGGTTGAGCATTTTAAATAAGCTAAAGTTAGTTGGTCAAACTAATGAATTCTCATTCTCCATTTACTGAAACATGTAATAAATCTTGAGCCTTATTCATAGGGTATTTAGTATAGACTGGTGAATAAAGAAACCAGTATTGAAATCAGTAAGACCTGAATTAAAGTCCCCCATTACCACCTATGACAGATACTGGCTTTGTGACAATGGAGTCACTTGACCTCTCTCAACCCCAATTTTCTCATCTATTAAATGGGGATTATAATGATAGCACCTACTTCCCAAGATTGTTATAAGAATAAAATGATATTTATTTAATATAGTATATATACAATATTTATAAAGCACTTAAAAACCTCAAAGTATTTTATAAATGCTAGTTGTATTTGTGTATATATGTATGTATATATATATATATATATGTATGTGTGTGTATTTGGATACATCTCTAGCTGTATATGTATGCATAATGGGAGTTGAACAGAAAAGAGATTAAAGTCTCTTCCTGTTTAAAAATGTTAGTTTTGTACTAAATACTTAAAGGAGAAACTTACAAAATATCATTATAATAGGATGAGAGGCAATATGATATAAAGTTATTACCAAGAAGATTTGGATTCAAGGCCTGTTTCAGATAAATACTAGCTGTGACTATGGGCAAGTCACCAAAGTTCTCATGACCCCTAGACAATTCTCTATGATTCTGATTCACAGGTGAGTTTGGGTTGTTTTCAATTTATTTTGTCCAACTCTTGTTGACTCATCATTGTCCAACTCTTCATGACCCTTTTTGGGGTTTTCTTGATAAAGATACTGGAGTGGTTTGTCATTTTCTTCTCCAGCTCATTTTATAAATAAGGAAATTGAGGCCAATAGGATAAAGTGACTTGCCAAGGCTCACACAACTAGCAAGTGCCTAAGATCAGATTTTTAACACAGAAAGAAAAGTCTTCTTGACTCCAGTTACTGACCTGCTTTAGTTAAGAGAGTTTCCACACCTAGAATGTCTCACATAGATGAAATTAGAGGTTTGACCCCTCCTCCCTTCTGCAGAGGATAGGACAGAATGGTAGGAAATAGGCCATCAGAGATTATTCTGACATTTGTTGTCTCCATTGCCAAAAATCACTCCCTCGGTTTTATATATGAAGTCAGATGCTTAGCACTTCCAAAAACATACATGCAGAGATACTTTGATAATATCTTAGACATCTTTGAAGAATTTCAAACTGTGGTAGAAAAGTACTATATAAATACAAGGTGAAATTACCATCAGCATTAAATACCAAGCCACCTAAATTTCAAAGCATGCTTTCATAAATAAGCAATATATGGAAATGAAAAGTTTGAGAACTAAGCTTAACTGGATACAGTGACTTTGTCTCTAAATCATTGACATTTGAAATGAAAAATTTTCTTGATGGTCTTTAGGATCATTCAGATGTCATCCCTGACCTAGGATCTGAAACAAATGGGATAAAGAGGGAGTGGTTGGTACACTCATAACAACTCCCCTCAATCTGAGTTATTCTTCAAGGTTGGGTAGATAATGAATTCCTAATCATTGGAAGTTTTTAGGTACCTTGTTATGAATGTTGGGATAGGAATTCCTTTTCCCCAATTCCCTAACAGCAACCTTATCATTCTGAAGCTACTTCTACCTAAAATAGTATCTTCTGATTGGTAAATCCTCCATAAGGATTGTTTGAAGTATCCTGGCAATGATCTCTTCTCTCTTGACTCCATTCTTCACTCTTGAGAATCCACCTCCTCAGTTCTCCTTTTTCTCCTATATGTGTTGTCCACCTCACTACAGTGTAAGTTCCTTGATGGTAGACACTGCTTTTTTTAACTTGTATTTGTGTCCCCAGTGATTAACAAAGTGCTTAGTACAAAGTGATACTTTATAATTTATCTATCTATATAGTCATATAGACAGCAGAAAGACAGACAGACAGACAGAGGTTGAACTTGACAACTATGAAAATATCTTCCAACTTTAAATGCAAAATGTCCTTAAGTCATCTAGGGACTATAGTAGATAGAATACCAGACCTTGGAGTTAGGAAGATTCAACTTCCTGAATTCAAATCCAACTTCAAACATTTACAAGTTGTGTTATTTTGGGCAAGTCACTTAACATGGTATCATTAGTTTCCTCATCTATAAAACGAATTGTAAAAGAAAAAAATGGCAAACCACTCTAGTACCTTTGTCAAGAAAACTCCATATAGGGTCATGAAGAGTTACACATAACTAAAGTGACTGAACAAAAAAATATTCTTCTCAGTCAGTCAATAAACATTTATTAATCACTTACAATGTATCAGACTCAGGAAACAAGTAAAAAAATAAATTTTCTGTTCTCAAGGAGCTCACAATCTAATGGATGAGCCAGCATGCAAACTGTTAAGTACAAGCAATCTATTTACAAGATAAATAAGAAATAATTAATGGAAGCAAAGCATTAGAATTAAGGGGAATTGGGAAAGATTCCCTGTAGAAGGGGTCTTAAGTAGGACTTAAAGAAAATCAAGAAACAGAGGGCTGGAGACAGTCAGTGAAAATTACTAGAATCAGAAGATGGAGCATCTTTTTCAAAAAAATATGAAGACAATTGTCACTGGATAGCAAAGTTTGTGGAGATGGTTGTAGTGTAAAGGGTAAGAAGACTGAAAGGATGCCAGGCTTTGAAGAGCTATGAACATGAAATAGAAGGTTTTATATTTCATGCCAGAGATGATGGGAAGATAATGGACTTTACTGAGTAATTATGACCCAATCTATGCTTCAGGAAAATCATTTTGCCAGCTGAGTAAAGGATGGACAGAAGTGGAGAGAGGTTTATGACAAGGAAACTATTCAACAGGCAATAGTCTGAGCATGTGCTGATGAGGGTGGATACCAAGGTGATGGCAGTGACAAAGTAGAAAAGGAGGCACATACAATGGAATTGTTCATGGAATTTTCTTGACAAAGATACTGGAAAGGATTGTCATTTCCTTCATAAGTGAATTAAAGCACATAGAGGTTAAATGATTTACCTATAGTCACACTTGAGTAAGTGTCTGAAGTATAATAGTAAGTGTCTGAAGTCATATTTGAGCTCAGGTCTTTCTGATGCAAAGTTCAGTCCTCTATTTACTGCCCCATCTAACTGTCTCACACAAGATATATTGCAAAGTTTAAATTGACAGGTCTTGGCAACAGACTAGAAATGGGGGTAAGAGAGTAAAAGGTTGAGTATAGCATCTATGTTGAAAGCCTAGTTGGTGGGACCCTTGACTGTACTAAGAAAAATGCAAGTGAGGGAGGGGAGAGCACAACTAATAAGATCAGTTTGGACATATTCAGAGGTCCAAGACAGGAGGTCAGGAGAAAAGTTGGGTAGAATACATAGATAGGAATATCATCAGTATAGAGATTATAACTGAATCCATGTGAGATGATAAAGTGAAATAATATAGAGGGAGAATAGAAGAGAGCAAAAGACATAGTTCTTTGGGACATTCACAGTTAGCAGGCACAACCTGAATGAAGATGTAGCAAAGAAGACTGAGAAGGGGTGACTAGGTGGCGCAGTGGATAGAGCACTGGCCCTGGAGTCAGGAGTACCTGGGTTCAAATCCGGTCTCAGACACTTAATAATTACCTAGTTGTGTGGCCTTGGGCAAGCCACTTAACCCTGTTTGCCTTGCAAAAAAAACCTTAAAAAAAAGACTGAGAAAGAGCAGCCATTTAAGTAGGAGAAGAGCAAGGAGAAAATAACATCCCAAAATCTAGAAAGAAGAAAATATTATCTTTAAAAAGTGAACTGTGAACTATAGTATCAAAGTTGCAAAAAAAAAGGTCAAGAAGGATGAAACTGGAAAAAAAAAGCCAATGAACGTGATAATTAAGAGAGCATTAGTAACTTTGAAGAAAGCAATTTGGATTGAATCATGAGGTCAGAAGTCAAAATAAATGAAAGGAAGTAAAGGCACCTATTATAGAAAATCCTCTCAAGAAATTAAGCCATATAAAGGAGAAATATGAGGCAATAGATACTAAAAATGGATAAATTAAATGAGAAATTTTTGAGAATGGGAAAGACAATGGAATGTTTGCAAGAAATGTAAAAATGGGCACGGCTAGGTGGCGTAGTGGATAAAGCACTGGCCTTGGAGTCAGGAGTACTTGGGTTCAAATCTGGTCTCAGACACTTAATAATTACCTAGCTGTGTGGCCTTGGGAAAGCCACTTAACCCTATTTGCCTTTCAAAAAAACCCTAAAAAACAAAACAAAACAAAAAAAAAAAAGAAATGAAGAAATGACAGGTAGATATGAGGAGACTGAAGAAAAGCAAGAGAGTGGAGATAATAAAGGGTGACAATTCTATTGAAGATAGACCACTTGTACTTATAGAGGGGTTTGCCTTAACATGACGAAGGGCCACCACCTCATCTGAGACAGGTGTAAAGAAGATAGCAGCATAAGGCATTTGGGTGATAAAAGATGAGGAGGAGGAGAGAAGAAGGAACTCTCAGCAAATTGCCTCAGTTTTCTTCAGTAAAACATGTTACATCTGAGAAAATGGAAAAAAAGGGGGCAATGTAATATTGAGAAGGGATGAAAACTTTTGGAAAAGTCATGGTGGTGAATGGAATAGTGAGTCAATTAGCAAGATATAAAAGAATTACCTTGAAGCAATGATGGCCAAGGTATAGTTAGTAATAAAATTTGGTAGTGAATCTGGTCAATATTGTTTCATGAGTTTCTCCAGCTTCATTCAGGAACAAAATTCCTGAATTTGTCTAGGAAGAAAATTTTCTAGGAACAAAGGCAGCTATTAAGGAAAATGATCCAAGGCTGAGATGGCAAGACAAGATTGGCAATAAGACAAATGGGCAAGACACTCATAAGAAGAGAATAGTGTAGAGTTGAATTGGTTCACCAAGGGCTCAAAAATGGGGAAAAGAGGACAGTGTAATAGCTGGGTGAGAGCCTAGAAGAAAAATGATGGAACAATAAAGGAAATGGAGACCATACTATGTACAAAAAGCAGGGTTTGGAGTGACAAAGCAGAGAGAGGTGGAAGGACAAGAGACTGTGATCAGATAAGACAATTTCAGGGTTTATGATCATGAAGGTGGAGTATTTAGGGGTGATGCTGAGATTAACGGTATGACCACCTTTGTAGATGACTAAGATAGTGTGACAGAATAAGTCATATATTAAGAATGAGTTGTGGAATTATGAGGGTCAATATTTATGTTGCAAGTCCCTAGTATGAAGGCAACAGTTCAAGTAGAGAGAAAGATTTTCCTCATTGAGGAAAAAAGGTATATGCCCTAAAGATCATTAGATAACAGCTGTGTAGAATATACCTTTTATCTTTCTTTTTATTCTTTTTACTCAGAACAAAAACAAAAAAGAAATAGAACTATTTACGGAATCTCATCTACATTTTCATCAGTAGAAGTCAACCCTTCTTAGTAGAAATGTTGCTAGGGCAATGGTAATGAAATTCTCAGACTCCTACCCTGAGAAACAAATAATTGTTTGATTAACCTCCTAGTATTTAAAAAAAAGTGAAGCTGGATTGTCTAGACATAAAGTTCAAAACCAATAATAGGATTGTTGGCATAAATGTCCTGGTCATCATCATATATCAAAAATTATTAATTAGTAATATAAGAACTCTATATTGACAAAACAGCAAACATAAAATTTAATGTTAATTGGAAGTGATCCATAAAAAGAAAATAACTATTAAAATTCCTGATTCATGGAAATGATAATGTTCCTCATAGACATTAATTGTTTCTTATTCTTCTTGTTTTTCAGAACAAGTACTTTGATTGAATCAAATGCTATATCCACTAGGAGAGTCCTTTTTCCTTCCTCTCCCAGACTCTACAAAGAATTCAAATGAATTCAAGGCTAGCTTGCATACTGAGAAAATTAAGATTAGTTCTGAAGTGTAGCATTTCCTCTGAGATATACTCCAACTCACAACCCAGGTTCAAAAGACTCTGTGGGTCCATACTCATAGCTCATAAGAAGCTCATAAGAATATTTTCTATTCTATTTTCCTTCTCAGCCTTTCTTTTCATACTATTCCTGCTAACTTATTACCTTACCCTCTTATTCCTTATTTTACCCTTCCCTTTAAAAGTCACTCGTTTATTTACCATACCCTCCTAATCTTAGCCTATATATTGTTCTAAAAGTCCCTCCCCTCACCTCTCTAGAAATTCAGAAAATTTCTAAATCTCTTTATGTTATGTATGTATGTATGTATATATTTCTCTTCAGTCTATCTAAAAGTAAGGTTTCAATATAACTAACCCCCCATCCCCACCTACTTCCTCTGAAATAGTTTTCATTGGTTATTTTCTCCTTTTAATTCTTTTCCTAAGCAATATTGATTTTTTTAATCATCTATCTAACACAACATAACCTCAATATTTCATTCGAATTACTTAAAAATGATAACAGCTTTAACAATGCTATTGCTGATTTCTGGGACAGAGTCAAGAATCTAACGAGCTCTTGGAGTTTTCCCTACACAAAGTTAAATGAAGTATCTACACAGACATTAAAGCTACAATCCCACCAAATAAAAGGACAAATGAAGTTCGAAACTGTAGACAACATGGAGATTCTTCAGTGAAGGTCTGTCTCTTTGTGGGGAAAGGAGAAGTAAAGCCCAGCTAGGTGAGAGAGTGGGAAAGCAAGTGTGGAGTTTGCAACCACAGTTTCCAAACACAGTTTTCAACCACCAGGTCCTGGCAGCTACACAACAGTCCAGGTCCAAGCAACTAGATAGACACCCAGGACTCAGCAGCTAGATAACAGCCCAGCAGGAAGGGTCCTAACCCCAGACAAAGTCTGAGTCCTGGAAAAACTAGGGGATCAGGACTGGGTTGGGAACAAATCTCTGCATAGGTAATGCTTGGGCTAAATTGACAAGTGATAAGCCAGGGTCCAGATCTGAGCCCCAGCACAAAAAGTTTGGTGTTTTTCTTTCTTTATCCCAGAAGCAGAGCTCAACTAGCAAAATGAGCAAACCCCCCCAAAAAACATCAATGTTAGAATACTACTATTCAGAAAGAAATTATATAAATGCCATCTCAGAAGAAGAAAGCAATGACAAATTACCTGTATGGGCAATATCAAAGGAGTTTATGAATTGGACTCAAATCCAAAACCTCATGGAAGAGGTTAAAAAGATATTAAAAACCAAAATAGAGAGGAAGAATAAAAGTGAAAAAAAGATGAGTCATACAAGAAAATGTTGAAAAATTGACCAAAAAACCAACTCCTTAAGAAAAGAACACAACTGGAAAGAGGACATAACTCAACAAAAAATAATATCAGCCAACTGAGAATAGGATGAAACTGATCTAAAAGTCAAATTGATCAACTGGAAAGGGAATGAAACTCATCAAAAAATAAAATTAGCCAACTGGAAAAGGAAAACAATTCATTGAAAAGTAAAATTAACTAATTGTAAAAGGAAATACCAAGTGAAGAAAATGAGAGCCTAAAACTTAGAATTGGACAAATAGAAACTAATGAATCTATGAGACACCAAGAATCCATCAAATAAAATCAAAAGGCTTAAAAAACAAGGGGGGGGGAGTAAAGTACCATTCAGAAAAAATAAATGACTTGGAAAATAGATCCCGGAGAGACCATTTATGCATTATTGTTCTATTCAAAAGCATAGATCAAAAAAGCAGACCTGGAAAATACCTTTCAGAAAATTATCATGGAAAACTGTCCTAATATACTAGCTCAATAAGACAAAATAGTCCTTGAAAGAAAACACAGAATGCCTATAGAAAGAGACCCCCAGAATAAAAATTCCAAGGACTATCATAGCCAAATTCCAGAATCTCAACTAAAGGAGAAAATATTGTAAGAAGTCAAAAAGAAGAAATTTAAAAGCAAAGGAAACACAATCAGAATTATACAGAATATCACCTACAATATAAAAGGATTGGAGGGCCTGGAATATGGTATTTCAGAGGGCAAAAGACCTTGGATTATAACCAAGACCCTGCAAAATCCATCATATTCTGTCAGGTGAAAAGAGGAATTTTCAATGAAATAGAGACCTTCCAAAATATTCTGATAAAAAGATTGAACCAAAGAGAAAATTTGATCATTAATTACAAAACTAAAGAGATACATAAAAAAGTTAAATGGAAAGAGAAGAAGGGGGGGGGGGGGATATGATAGTCAAGAACATTAAACTGCATACATTCCCTACAAGAGAGCATCAGTAACTCTTGAGAACTGAATTTTTCTTCAGATAGGTAAAGGGTTAAATATACTTAAAGCAATTATACTTAAAGGATAAGAATATAAAAGAGACATGAATGCAATGCTGATTATGAGGATGGTTTTTCCTATAGAGACAGAGGGAGGGAGAGTACTTAGAGGCTCTATACATAATTAAATCACATAGTGACTTTTACTGAATTCTTTAGTTAAGGAGGGTTACAGTACAATTTGGACAAAGATCCTTTAGTAAACAAGGGTTACAGTGCTATAGATGGAGAGCTAAAGGCAAAGATGGAGAGAATAACTTAGAGGAATTAGACAAGTAACGTTCATGAAGAGTTTTGCTTTGTTTGATGCTTTGGCTATGATTGGAGGTAGTGTACTGTGGGAAAGGAGGGAGGTATAAAGGATTCATAAAATGATTTGACTTTGCATAATACTTTGGCTTGTGAGGATTGCACATCCACATAGGGCACTTGAAAAGAGGAGGTGGTATAAATCAATTATAATTTGAGATGATTTATGATTCTTAGGCAAAGTATTTCTAATGGGACAGAAAGGAGTGTATTTAGTGAATTATAATATAATGCTGCTTATCAATCACTGAAGCAATCAATCAATCGATCAACTTTTGAGAATGGTATTTCTGTCATAAAAGATGACAATAGTATATTTTGACAAAGGGGTTGTAGGTACAAGACAGTTAAAACAAGAAAGACATAAAAGGGACTATACTAGAAGACTAGGCATTAGAGGTTAAATAACATTAAGGAAAGAGGCACAAAGACCTATTATAGTTGAGTTAATTCCCCATTAAGTTATCCTACAGGGAAGGGGAAGAAGGGTAAAAATAGAGAAAGAAAGGTCTCATAAGAGGGAAAGTAAAGGTAAAAGTAAAAAGTAAATTTAGAATTAAAATTTTAAAAAAAAAGTTAAAGGAGAAAGGGAACAAAACATTGGTGAGGAGGAATAAGAGGGAAGCAAAGAGAAAAGTATAAATGGGGAAAGATAGCATGGAGGGAATTCAGAATTGGTAATCTTAACTGTTAATGTGAATGTGATGAACTCTCCCATAAAAAGAAACAAACAGCAGAATGGATTAAAAACCAGACTATGTGGTTTACATGAAGCACATGTGAAGCAGAGAGATATACATCAAGTATAGGTAAAAGGCTGGACCAAAATATTTTATGCTTTAGCAGAAATAAAAATATCAGGAGTAAGAATCCTGATCTCAGACAAAGCAAAAACAAAAAATAGATATCATTAAAATGGATAAGGAAGCAACTACATCTTCTTAAAAGAAATTTTAGTCAATGAAGTTATATAACATATATGCACCAGATGGCATAACTTCCAAATTCTTAGAGGAGAAGCTGAATGAGTTACAAGCAGACATAGGTACCAAACTATAATAATGGGGATCCTCAACCTCCCTCTCTCAGAATTAGATGAACATAACCACAAAATAAAAAAGAAGAAAGTTAAGTGAATAAAATAAAATAAAATAAAATCTTCAAAACCTTAGATATAATAGACATCTGAAGAAAACTAAAGGGGATAGAAAAGAATATACTTTTTTCTCTGCAGTGCATGTCACCTGTACTAAAATTGACCATGTATTAGGGTATAAAACCCTATAATCAAATGCAAAAGGCAGAAACAATAAATGCATGGTTTTAAGATAATGATGCAATAAAAATTACAATTTTTTTTTAGAATTTTGCAAGGCAAATGGGGTTAAGTGCTTGCCCAAGGCCACACAGCTAGGTAATTATTAAGTGTCTGAGGTCAGATTTGAACTCAGGTACTCCTGACTCCAGGGCTGGTGCTCTATCTACTGTGCCACCTAGCTGCCCCAAAATTACATTTAATAAAGGTACATGTATTACATCTAATAAAAATAAACCAAAAATTAATAAGAAACTAAGTAACCTAATTTTAAAGAATGAGTGGATCAAACAACAAATCATAGAAATAATCAACCATTTCATATAAGAAAATGACATCCAAAAGACATCATAGCAAAATTTATGGGATACAACCAAATAAGTTTTTAAGGGAAATTTTGTATCTCTAAATGCTTATATGAATAAAATGGATAAAGAAGAGATCAATGAATTGAGTATATAACTAAAAAACTAGAAAAAGAAGAAATTGAAGACACCCCCCCAATTAAATACTAAATTAGAAATTCTGAAAAATCAAAGGCAAGATCAATATTATTGAAAGCAAGAAAACCATTTATCTAATAAATAAAACTGAGAGTTGGTTTTATGGAATAAAAAACAAAAAATAGGTAAACTTTTGATTAATTTGATTTTTTTAAAAAAGAATACCAAATTACCATTATTAAAAATGGAAAGGGTGAATTTACCATCAATGAAGAGGAAATTAAAGAGATAATTTAGAGCTATTTTGTCCAACTATATGGCAATAAATTTGAGTGAAATGAATGAATATTACAAAAACACAAACTACCCAGATTAATAGAAAATGAAATAATATATTTAAATAAGCCAATTTCAGAAAAAAAATTGAATAAGCTATTAATAAACTCCCTAAGAAATAGTCTCCAGATCTAGATGGATTTACAAGTGAATTCTAATAAATGTTTAAGGAACTAAATATTTTTAAAAATAGGAGATGAAGTTCTGCCAAATTCTTTTTATGACACCAATATGATCCTAATACTTAAACCAGGAAGAATCAAAACAGACAAAGAAAATTGTCTCCAATCTCCCTAATGAACATTGATGCAAAAATCTTAGATAAAATTTTAGTAAAAAAGATTAAGCAAGTTATTACTAGGAAAATACACCATGATCAGATAAGCAGAGATGATTCATTATTAGGAAAACATTCAACATAATTGAAAATATCAGTAGCAAAACTAACATATGATTATCTCGATAGATGCTAAAAAAAAAAAACCTTTGACATAGAGCAGCTAGGTGGTGCAGTGGATAGAGCACCGGCCCTGGAGTCAGGAGGACTTGAGTTCAATTAATATTTACTTAGCTGTGTGACCTTGGGCAAGTCACTTAACCCCATTGCCTTGCAAAAAAAAAGCCTTTGACAAAATACAACACCCATTCCTATTTAAAAACACTAAAGAGTCTATAGGAATAAAAGAAGTTTTCCTTAAAATAATTAGCAGTAGCTCTCTAAAAGCCATCAACAAATATTATATGTAATGGGGGGAAGACTAGGAGTATTTCCAGTAAGCTCAAGGAAGAAACAAGGATGCCCATTATCACCATTGCTGTTCAATATAGTATTAGAATTGTTAGCTTTAGCAATAAGAGAAGAAAAAGAAATTGAAGGAACCAGAATTGGCAATGAGGAAGCAAAACTTTCTTTTGCAGATGATAGGGTAGTATACTTAGAAAACCCTAGAAGAGCAAGTAAAAAAAAACTACTTGAGACAATTAACAACTTCAACAATGTAGTAGGATATAAAATAAACCCACATAAATCATTAGCATTTCTATATAAGAACAACAAAGCCCAAGGGCAAAAGATAAAAAGAGAAATTCCATTTAAAGTAACTGCTGACAGCATAAAATACTCTGGAATTTACCGCCCAAGACAAACCCAGAAATTGTAAGAATACAATTTCAAAACTTTTTTTCACACAAATAAAGTCAAATTTAAATAATTGCTCATGGTTAGGCCAAATTAGTATACTATAATAAAATTATATTAAAAATTAAATTACTTATTCAGTGCCATGCCAATCAAACAAACAAATAATTATTTAACAAAACTAGAAAAATTAAAAACAAGATTCATCTAGAGTAACAGAAGTTAAGAATATCAAGGAAACTGACTGGGGGGAAATGTAAAGAAAGGTGGCCTAGCTGTACCAGATCTAAAACTATACATTAAAACAGCACTCATAAATAACTGCATGGCACTGAAATAGAATAATGGACCAATGAATTAGGATACGTTCAAAAAAAACTGTAGTAAATGAATTTAGTAATATATTGTTTGACAAATCCAAGCTTCTGGGATAAGAACTCACGATTCAAAAACTGCTGAGGAAACTGGAAAATAATATAGCAAAAATACCTCAGCCATATACAGGATTTAGACATAAATCATAATACAATAAACCAAATAACAGTTCAAGAAGTACTCTGTTGGATCTATGGAAAGGGGAGAAATTTATGACCAAACAAGAAATAGAGTATGTTAGAAATTGCAAAATTGATGCTTTTTGACTATATCAAATTAAAGTTTTGGCACTTATAAAAGCAATCATTTTTTTGGTAAAGTTTTGAGTTTTACAACTTTTTCTCTCTCCCTCCCTTTTCTTTCTCCTTCCCTCAACAAAAGGCAATCTGATATAGTCTTGAACTAACAAAACCATGCAGCCAAGATTAGAAGGAAAACAGAAAGATGAATCACAGCTAGTGATTCTGATAAAGGTCTCATTTCTAAAATTAAAGAGAATTTAATCAAATTTATAGGTTACAAGTCATTCCTTAAATGATAAATGATCATTTGAAATGAAAAGGCAGTTTTCAAACAGAATTCAAAGCTATATATAAAATGATATGGAAAAATGCTCCAAATCATTATTGATTAGAGAAATGCAAATTAAAACAACACTTGTACACTTACCATGCTAAGATGACAAAAGGGAAAATGATCAATGTTGGAGAGGTTGTAGGAGGATTAGGATATTAATACACTATTGATGGAGTTGTAAACTAATCCAAGCATTCTGGAGAATAATATGAAACTATGCCCAAAGAGCAATAAAAATGATCATACCAATACTAGGCCTATATCCAGAAGAAATCATAAAACATGTGAAAAGTTCCACATGTTCAAAAATATTTACAGCAGTTCTTTTTTCAGTGACAAAGAACTGTAAATTGAGGAGATGCACATCACTAGAGGAATGACTGAACAAGTTATGGTATATGAATAATTGAACTCTTAGACAGGCATGGAAAGAATTACAGGGATGTGTAGTGAGTGAATGGAGCAGAATCAAGGAAACAATGTACACATTAACAACAACATTACAAGTTGATCAATTCTTATGGATGAAGCTTCTCTCAGCAGTTCAGCAATCCAGGACAACCTTAGGAGACTTGTTACACATCCAGCCAGAAAAAAAAAAGCCACAAAATTTGAATTAATACACTTTTGTAAAATTTTCTTGTTTTTCCTTCTTATCTCATAGTTTTCTTTCTTTTCCCTTAGTCCTAATTCCTTACACAAAATAACTAAAATGTTAACATGTTAAATATAAATGTGTGTGTATGTGTGTGTGTGTGTGTGTGTGTGTGTGTGTATGTGTGTGTGTAGATAGAGAGAGAGAGAGATAGATAGATATAAAACGTTCACTAGACTGCCACTGAAGGGACAGGAGTAGGCAGGAGGGCTAGAGAAACATGTGTAACATAAATATGCAAGTTGTTGAATATTGAAAAACTTTCATAACATGTAATTGGAAAAATAAAAGAAAATATCAACCCCAAAAGAATACTATTACTAATAATAATGACTAATATTAATAACATTTTCATATATCATAAAGTAAACAGTTTGACCTTACTTGATGTTTAGTCTATTTACCAAAATTCTAGGGGTTTTTTTCCTTCCTTAAGATTTGTTTTTTAAATTGGTTAACTTTCTTTTCATAATTTTCTTGTATTGCTTTTATTTTTTTCTAATTTTTCCTAATTCTCTCTGATTTTCAAATTCCTTTTTTTTAAGTTTGTCCAAAATTTCTTTTAGAGCTTGTGACCATTTACTGTAGGAAGGCTTTTTTTAGCACTACTATTTTTCTGTAAATATGAACATAGATGTTCTTTTAGACCAAAGTAGCAATCAATGAATAAGTTTTTTCTTTGCTCACTCATTTTTATTTTTAATTTGTCTTATTTCATATTTAGTAGATTAATAGTGTTATTTATCAAAATTTAATCCCGAGTTGTATATAATGTTTCCAAAACCCCAAATCTTTCTTACTATAGTTTTCTGAATTCTATCCAGGGCTCAATCTCAGGAACTTCTCACTTCCTCCTCTACTTTCTTAATCCCTTATAAAGAGACAATCAAGTAGAGACACTTCATTACACTTCCTGCAAGATTTAAACACATTATTATGTTTATTAACTGCCCATTTTCTTCTGTAATTTCATCATTTGGGCTAGTAGTGGGGAGAGGGAAATTAACTTACTGGGAATATCCTGATTAATTCCCACCTCTCCCACTCCTACCCCCCATCCTTCCCCAACTAAGTAAAAAATGTTTTGCTCCTGAAGTCTGTTATTCCTATCTAACATAACACAAGCATAAAAAAGAGCATTTTGTTCCTTAGGATGTACTAGGGACTGCATGGACACAATCCATGACTTTTCAGAGCTAATTGTCTAAGATGGACAAGGTAAGTATAGGAAGGTGCCCTGAAGATGCAGGGAAAGCAGTATCTGAAAAGGCAGTTTTATATCATATGCATTTACAATCAAATGCATCACATTGAGATCATGTGTATTTTTTGCATACTGTATTGAGAAGAATCAAGTGAATATTACAAGGTGAAGGGAAGTAGAACTGTGTGGCAGTTGAAAGAAAATCATGGTAGCAAATAACTGGAAACAAGGAAGATATTTATTATTGGAAAATATCTAAAAAGGAATCAAATGGGGGGGCAGCTAGGTGGCTCAGTGGATAGAGCACTAGCACTGGAGTCAGGAGGACCTGAGTTCAAATTCAGTCTCAGACACTTAATAATTACCTAGTTGTGTGGCCTTGGGCAAGCCACTTAACTCCATTGCCTTGCAAAAAAACCAAAAGGAATCAAATGTCTTAGGATATATTTCACCGTAAGAAATTATGTCTATGTGGAGTTTGAACAAAGCCCAAAGACTATTACCTTTAATTTTTTTAATTATCTTATTATGTAATTTTGCTATCTCTTATACTTTATTTTTTTTCCCTTAAGGATATGATTTCTCTCTCATCACATTCAACTTAGATCAATGTATACCATGGAAACAAGGTAAAGACTAACAAGACTGTCTTCTGTGGGGGATGGGGGAGGGAAGTGAGATTATAGGAAAAATTATAAAATTCAAAATAAATTATTTAAACTAAAAATAAAGAAATTATGGCTACAATGCATTCAGAGAAACATGTAAAGACTGTTATGCACTGACAAAGAATGAAGTAAGTGAAACCAGAAAAACAATATGTATATATATATATATATGATGACAATAATGTAAATGAAAAAAGTCAAAAATTGAATTGTGTTCTTATAACAACTAGAAATCCTCAGAGAAGAGACAACAAAATGCATCTCTTTTTGTACAGCAGGGAAATTATGGATGTGGAATTTGCATCTACCCTATAAAGGTTGATTGCTATGTTAATTAGGTTTTTTATTGCTTTTTTCTTTTTTAAAAATGTCTTTTGAATGGGAAGACTTGTCAAAAAGGGAAGAAGAAGGGATATATTCAGGAATGAATGTGATAAAACACAGTACCTACCAGGAATATTTTTTAAAAGATTCCCACTTTGTGGGGAATCAGAAGACATGGGCTCTAATTATATCATTACTAACAAATAAGTTGTGTAAATTTTATATTATTTAACATCCCATGCTCAAAATTCTTTCATCTCTGATTCTGGGATTCCCTGGTTTCTTTCAAATGTCAACTAAAACTCCAACTTCTACAAGAAGCTTTTCCTTTAATTTTAGTGCCTTACCTCCATTGATTAACTCCACACTAATCTGTATATATCTTGTTTGGATATAATTATTTACATGTTATGTTCCCCCATTAGACTGTGGAATCCTTAACAGCAAAGGTTATCTTTTGTCTTTTTTGTATCTTCAACACCTAGTAGAGTCTGGTACATAGTAGGCACTGAATAAATGCTTAGGGACAGATTGATTAAATCTGTTTCCTGATATGTAAAAGGTGTTAGATAAACTCTAAGCTCCTTCCAGTTCTGACATTCTGTGATGCTATTATTCCAGTTATGGTAGTTTCAATGTCATTGTGGAAGAAAGAGGCAAGGCTTGGGGAAAGGTAAAGGAGAAATCAACAAATGAAATATTTTCTATAAAGCACTTTGTAAGCCTTAAATAGCTATTTAAACATGAGCCATCACGTGAGCTATCATCCACTCTGATCAACCTGGCAAAAACTGTGGACTAAGGAGGGTTTCAGAAACTGTTGAAATGAAGAGAAAGAACCATTTTTCTTCAGCTAGTTTCATCATTAAACACATTCATTAAGGCTAACTATATACAGAACTGCACCTGGCCCTGGAAAATTGATTGAGCAGACACAGTTCCTGCCCTCAGGGCTAAGAATCAATGAAATGTAACAAAGACACAGATAGAGCACAGAAAAGCTGTATAGTTGGGAAATTAAACACTAAATAGACAGGATTCATTCTTTACTTGAGATTGTTTAAGTGAGAACTAATCTAAGTAAATGGTTACCTCAGCTCTATTATATAATTAGCATTAGCTTTCATTCACTGTTTCCTTCAACAAATATTTATTGGGCCCTTACTAGAGCCTTTCCAAATGCTAACTGATTTTTTTCATAAACTTTAAACTTTTGCTTTTTTAAAAAAATCCATGAAGATATTGAGTTATATATTCTTTTTTATTTTGTTTTTTGCTTTGGGGAGGGAAAGAATGAAAGGAAGCTGGGAATTGCTAAATAAGAGTGATCGCTTGGATTGTACTAAAGCTGTTTTTAAAGGCATTGTTGAAAGTGTTGATTAATGATCACTTTCCTATGTTACCTTAAATTTTATCTCAAAAAAGATTAGAATTGCTCTTAATTTCTGTCTTGCTCTTCATCTTTACAGGTGACCAACCATGACAGCTACTGGTTTTGATAAAGACCAATTCTCATCCATTTCTTGAAGAAAAACTTGGTTTGCTTTTGAATTAAATGAAGAAAGAGTAGTAGAGAAGAATTATGGTCTGAAGCAAATTGACAGCTCTAAAGGCAGGAGTAAGAATGGGAAGACAAAGATTCTTTCACTTGGTATACTTCAGGCTTACACATTCTTCTAAAACAGGGATTCTGAAAATGAGGTCAGAGGACCCCTGGAGGATCCCTTAGTCCTTTTCAGAGGGTCTGTAAGGTAAACATTATTGACATACTAGCTTTTATTTGCCTTTTCAAATACTCCTTCCTTTTGAAGGAGGTTTTTCTTCATATACAGAGTATCCCAAAGTCTTAGTACAGTTTTAAGGTTTAATATCTTAAAGCTGCACTAAGTTTTTTTGGATTAACCTGTACTTCAACCAAATCAACAAATCAAAACAGATTGAATGCAGAAGCAGATATGAGACTCCAAATGTCTTCCATTAAGTCAGATATTAAAGAAATGTGCAAAAAAACCTAAAAATGCCACTTCTCACAATTTTTTTTTATTTGGGAAATTTTTCTTTAATTTATATTAACAGGTAATGGGACAATATGAATAAGTAGACATTTTAAAATGAGTTTTAATTTCTAATATAGTAAAAAGTTATGTCCCCACATATAATTCATATGAACAAAAGTTCTTTAGAAATTTCAATTTTTAAGACTGTTAAAGGGGGCCTGAGATCAAAAATTTAAATTTCTGACAAAATAAAACTTAGCTGAAATATCAGGTTCTTCCCCTTCTGGAAGAAACACATGATTCACTGAGCTGAGTGTTCAAATCATTTTGACTCCTTTTTAATGAATTATTCCACAGAAGGAAAGGCAGATAAGCAGTAAAATGTCCATTTGACAGTACTGGCTGAAACAAAATAGTTTAGCGTTATTGTTTGATTTTTATTTTGGCACAGAGAAATGCAGAAAAGGCCCTGCTTTGCTAGCACATTGCATAATTTCACTGCCATCATTAGGGTATCTTGACAGAGAGCGATGAGAGTAATAACCTCCCTTTAAAAGTACCAGCTTTACCAATTATCTTTAATCTTTTGTTTTTGTATTTTTAGGCATAATCATAATTTTTCTTGCCAGTCCAACTTGGGCATATTGGCTTTACCTTACCTAGCAATTAGTCCTTCAGAGGAGCTAAATTAAAAGTAAAACAGTTACTTAGGACTGAAATTGAGAGAGGAAAGAGTGAGATGGTTCCCTTAGCTTTAGGAATCACCTGAAGGCTTTTAGGAAGTTCTATCTCCTGCTTTCCCTTTTTCCCTAACCTCTACTTTCACCTCCTGCTCATCTTTATATCACAGATTACCTTTCAGTTTCACTTTTTACTTCTTTTCCTTTGTAGGTTTTAACTTAAACAGTTTCCAAATCATAAAGAACTCAAAATAAAAAAAAAATCTCCAATAGTCTATTAGACTACAATACCATTTATCCAAGCTGAGATTTGAACTGAAAAACTAGCCTCACATATTCCCTTTTTACATGATCCTGACACGGAAAATGATGACTAAGCAAAAAGTCTTTGAGTTCTCAGTTACCTGGTATATTTGTTGTAATGTCAGTAATTACAACTGGCCCAAACTCCCACCCACCACACCCTCACCTGAAGTATAAGAGAAAGTAGTCATCTCCCCAATAACCCCAAATCCCACTCTTTAGGTATATGGGAAGAGTTGAAAGCAAGAGTGAAAAATGTCTGTACATTTATCATCTCCTCTTTTGATATCTGCCGCTTCGCTGCCTGCAAGGGACAAAGGGATGGCTGTGTCATGCGAAAGCGCCAAGTCAATCAGCACTTGTGCAAGTGGTGACTCAGCTGAGCCCTCTCAGGCATAGCAGAGCACATAAAAGGGCCAGAGAGGTGGTATTTTGTTATTGTTTTCCCCCTTTTACATTGGCATCTCAGTTTCAATTTAATTAAGATTTATGAAACTCCTACTATGTGCAAAACATTCTGCTAGGTGCTGACAAAGACAAAAACAAAAAACAAAATTGAAACTGTCCTTGCCTTCAGTGATCTCAGAGGATAAAACATGTTCATATCTAAGTACAATTTTTAAGAGAAATGGGGTATCAGTATTTATTGTGTAGAAGTTATGCTTTGTTTGAAGGAACCTGAAATTTCAAAGTAACAAAGATTGATATCATGAAAAAATCTTTCCTGACCTAGCTAATAGGGTAATAGAATAAAATATGATAAAAATTATGTGATTGAACATTTTTCCTGAAAATGAATCTTATTGATTAAATTTGTCTGCATACATCACTCCTGAATATGATGGTGTTGGCAACAATTGTGTTCTATGGGTGTGGATTTAAGTGAAAAAAAAAATTTGAGAATAATTCTTTACTACCTTGTCTTTGTGATTTACTTTTATTAGTATCCCTAGTCCAATCTAAAAATTCAACTACAAAACTTCCTTTAAAGACTGGAAGTCAGTTTGAATCTTACCTAATTAAAAAAGAATCTGTTTCATGTCTCTGAGTTCCCCAGCTTGGGTCTGCCAACCTCTGTGTTTCCCAAGCATTGGCACAGTACAATGGAAAGAGTACTTGATTAGGAATCAGAAGACCTGTAAACATATCTTTTTTTTTGTCTTTTACTACATATGTAACCTTAGACAAGCCCAGAGTTTCACAACTACATAAGTTAATGCTAGATACAGTGACCAATAGGGATGGAGGGAAAAGAAGAACCCTCTCCCTTTGTGCCAGGGGTCGTTCAAAACATATTGCCATCTTGGAATTCCTTTTAGCACTTAGCTATTTAAAGCCCTGCAAAAGTGTGCCCACTTTTTTTGCTCTTTTTCAATGGCTCTATTTAAAATCATCATAAAAAAGGGATTTATACCTCACAAATAGCTTAATACCTTCTTATCACATTAAAAACTCATTATCTGTGGGTAAATCTAGTCACTACTTCCAGTTCAGTTGAAAGAAGCAATCATATTCTTCTTCTTCTACAGACATTCAAAGCCCTGTGATCTGACTTCAGTTTATCTTTCAGTGTTGATTACACATTATTCCTCCTTAGGAACTTGATACTTAAAGTGAAAAAACCTGCTGTATTCCCACCTTCTTTCTATAACTTTGCACAAGTTTTCCCCTATGCCTAGCATACTCTTCTTTTTTCAAATCTGCCTCTTTGAATCTTAGATTCCTTCAAGATTCTGCTCAAGTGCTCTTCTTCAAGAGGCCTTTCTCAGGGACCTCAGTTGTAAATGAACTCTGATTAGTGTGCATATATTTTGTGTTTATCCTGAATTTTCTTGTTTTTGAAACAATTACAGCAACCCAAAATAATTTAAGTTCCTGATCCCAGGGACTATCTCACTATTTCTTTTCTTTCTTTCTTTCTTTCTTGCTTTCTTTGTATTCACAAGGCTTAAATGAGTCCTTGAGACAGTATGTGTATAATAAAATATGCTGATTGATTGATTGTGTAACCAGACTAAAAAAATCACCATTAGTGATAATACAATAGACATATACACATATACTCACACACACATATATACACACAAGATTATATAGTTATTCTCAAAAAAATTACAAAAAATCTGCATTAATATATATTCAGATAAAATCATATGTCTTCAAAATACTAAAGTATTAAAATGTTGAAAAACAAATACATTGAGGTAAAATACTTTTAAATTTGGTATGAAAACATTAACAAGCAAGAGCTAAAAACATGAAAATGCAAGTGTTTTGATTGTCTTAATATGACCAAAGTCTACCTCTCTAGCAAATAAACATAAAGTTCTTAATAACCACCAAATAAATCAGAAGTTCTAGAATTTTCCTTTAATAATCATTTTTCAGATGATCATGTGGATCTAAGAGCCAAAATACTCAATCCTTTAGTTCTCTGACATTTAGATAAATAATGTACACTATTAGCAAAAACAACTTTATTTGTCTTAACTTCAACTACAAATTATAGCTATTTTAAAAACTAAGTATTTCAAACTTAATCACCTCTATTCCCTACAATTTACTGCAAGCCTAGAGGAAGAATGCCATTGGATCAATATTTACCAACACAACTAAAAACACAGAAGTTCTCAAAAGTACTTCTAGGTCTACAAATGGATTAGATTAAATGACAATCCTAGTTCATTAATTTGGTCTTGGATTTATATATATATATATATATATATATATATATATATATATATATATATATATCCCTGAATTTTTCTTCTGATGGACAACATAATGTGCAGCATTCATTTCAATATTTTTATCTGCATTTTAAGAACACCTTCACCAATGATCCTACCCAAGTAGGAAAAAAAAAAAGATGAAGCTGAAGGAGGTCCCCAGAATGCTGAGTTAAAAGGAAAAATAATAAATATTACTCAAGATAAGAAAGCAAGAAGAGGCGCAGCCACTTTTAGAGAAAAAATATTCACAACCAGTGAAATCATAAAATATTCAATTCGATCATGTAAGCATTTGGACAATGTGTTAAGCACTAAGGATAAAAAGTCAAAATTTGAAGTGTCCCTTAATCTTGAAGAACTTGATTCTATTAGGCATAAGTTGAACATGTATGCAGATAAATAGACTTAAAAATCTACAAAGTATTTGAAAAATAACTTCCAGAGGGAAATGAAGACATTAGAAAATGGGGGAATCAAAATAGACTTCCATAGTCTTGAAAGAAGAATTTGAGTGGAACTTTGAAAAAAATAGCTAGGAAGTCCGTGAGTCAGAGAAATAAGGAAGGAGTACACAGGGGATCCATTTCCTGGATTAATGTATAGAGAGGACATATAAAATGTGATGGAATACTCCTATGCTGAACCCATCAACATAATGACCAGTAGAATTTCAGATGAAAAATTGTGAAAGAAGATACCCAACTCCTGATAGAGAAGTGAAAGACTCAGACCTAGCTAATGTGGAAATTTGTTTTGATTGACCATATATATTTTAATGGGTTATATAATGGGTTTTATTTTTCTTATGTTCCCAAATGTGAGGTGGTTTGGATTGGGAGAGGGCATCCCTTCCTGACTTTAATCATAACCCTAAATATTGCCCAACTCTAATCTTAAACCTAACCTTCTTAACTCCTGACTCTAACCCTAATCATCTTTAACCTATATCAAGTAACTTGCTCTCTCTGTGAGGGGGAATGGCATGGGAAGAAGGGAGAGAATTTGGAACTCAAGGCAATGGGTTTAAGTGACTTACCCAAGGTCACACAGCTAGGTAATTATTAAACGTCTGAGGTCACATTTGAACTCCAGTCCTTCTGACTCCAGGGACAGTGCTTTATCCACTGTACCACCTAGCTGCCCTGGAACTCAATTTTTTAAAAGTGAATGTGGAACCATGTTTTTGCATATCAGGAGAAAAATTAAATTAAATATTTTTTTAAATGGTAGTATAGTTGGCAACTTTTTATTCTGCTTTCCCTAAGCACAGAGATGATTCTGCTTGTGACTTATTTCACAACTACTATTGTTCAAATATGTATCTTTTTTTGTAATAACTATAACATATATAAGGCAGCAGCATTGATATTTGTCAAAGTTTATTTGAGATTGAGAGAGAGAAACATATATTATATGAAAATTGAGAATTCTCTGGTTTTCTTAAACCACAGTGGTGCTTAGGACTGACTAATTAATTTACAAGAAATTAATATTTTTTTAATTTATGAGTAAATTCATATGTCTTTTGAGCTGGTCAGGAAAAGAAATTTGTAAGATAATGAGTCATTAATAGACTAAGGGGTAGGGATTTTATGAATTTATTCTCAAGAATATCTGAGAAGCTTTTTTTCCAGACTACATGACTATACCTTCCCACAGAGTTCCTACCTTTGGAGGATGCTATCCTCAGATAAACTACATGTAGGTCAGCAAAAAGGCAACTACAGTTGAGGTTTTGTTTGGGATTTTAAATTTTTATTCTTGTTCAAAAAAATTTTTTAATGTTTAGGGTGTTTCCTCTCTTATTATCAATTCATTATGATTCAGAAGATTAAAAATATACTGTATTAGATTTCTGGCCAAGATGGCAGAGAGAAGACAGGCACTGCTCTAAGTGTTCCTGGTGCCCCCTCAAAAACAACATGAAAGAAACTTCTTAACAGAAATTCGATTGACAAAACCCAGAAAGAGAATTTAGGACAAGAACACCTACCAACAAGGTCTATCTCAGGGGATTGTGAGTGAATCAGGAGCAGAGAACAGAGCGCGAACACAGGGACAGCAATGGGGGAAGCCAGAGGACCAGCTTTAGCCACAGAGCCTTAGGTGAGTGGCAAGTCCAAGGACCAACTTTAGCCTTGGAATCTCTGCCAGGGGTAAGAGGAATTTTGGTGAACCCCAATCAACAGAAGGGTGAGTTCCAGCACAAAGAGCTACAGAGCAAGCCTAGAAAATGACTGGCCGGGCAAGGGACTTGAGCTCCATAATTTTTGCAGAGCTTTCTTCCCAGAAGTAATGGTAAATGCCCTACCTCCCCCCCGACCAGACTCAAGTGTGGTGACTCAGAGTGACTCAGCTGAAAGGGAGATTAATCCCCCTCCACAGGACCCTGCATATAGTTCCAGGTCAACTCAGACCCTGCTGCTGAGGGTCTCAAAAACTCCAGAGAGAGCAAACAGTGCCCCTTAATGGCCAGCCCTTGGAATTACAAAGCCCAAGTGAACAAAGCCTCCAGGGTTTTCAAAAGCAAAACGCTGAGAGCCAGCCCCTCCCCCAACACAAGATCCTAGGAAAGCAAAGAAAGGCTATCAAGAGGCCAATGGAGAAGACCTTAGAAGAAATACATTCTAACCCAGAGAGATCTAACACTTTTGAGGAGAATATGATTTGGTCTCCAACCAAGGAGGACTTCCTTGAAGGAATCAGGAAGGAGTTTGAAAATCAATTGGAAAAATTTGGGAAAAGAAACTCAAGAGAAAATTAACATCTTGCAACAAGAAAACAAATATATTGAAAATATAATTGGAAAACTACAAAAGGAGAATAATTCTCTCAGATCCTCAATTAGGCAAATGAAAAAAGAAAATAAATTTCTCAAAACTACACTTGGGAAAATGGAAAACTTTCAAAAATACAATTGACCAATTGGAAAAGGAGTTGAAAAAGGTAAATGAAGAAAATTCTTCCCTAATAAAAAAAATGGAATCTGTGGAAACTAATGACTTCATGAGACTACAAGATTATGTTAAGAAAACCAAAAGTTTGAAAAAATAGAAAAAAATATAAAATACCTCATCAGCAAAACTACTGACCTCGAGAATAGAAGGAGAAGGGACCAACTGAAAATTACGGGTCTTCCTGAAAAACATTGAAGATGAAAAAAGCCTTGACTTAATATTGCAGGATTTATTGATGGAAAATTGCCCTGATCTCATGAAACCAGAGGTCAAATAGTTATTGAAATAATACATTGATTTCCACCAGAAAGAGATCCTAAAATGAAAACACCAAGGAATGTTGACCAAATTCCAGAGCTATCAGATAAAAGAGAAAATCCTGCAAGCAGCCAGAAAGAAACCATTTAAATACCATGGAGCCACAGTAAGAATTACACAGGATCTAGCTGCATCAACATAAAGGGATAGAAGGGCATGGAATGAAATATTCTGAAGAGCCAGGGAGCTTGGAATGCAGCCAGGAATCCACTATCTGGCAAAGATGGGCCTTCTCTTCCAGGGGAAAAGATGGACATTTAATGAAATGGGAGACTTCCAACATTTCCTGATGAAAAGATCAGAACTAAATAGAAAATTTGGACGTCACACAGGAGGCTCAAGAGACACATGAAAATGTAAAAAAAGGGGGGGATTAAGAAAAAAAAGACTGCTATCAAATAAGATGAAACTGGCTATATCCCCCCACCTGGGAGAAAGATTCTATTAACTCATAAGAATTGTAACTCGTCTAATTGTAACTATTCTCTCTATTAAAGAGAATATACTTAGCCAAAAGTGATAGTCACTCATGACTTATCCATGAGACTGTTATCCATTAAAATAAAACTGGCTATTTCCCTACCTGGGAGAAAAACACCAATAACTCTCGAGAATTGTAACTATATTAGAGAGAATATATGTAGCCAGAAGTGATGGACACTCATGACTTTTCTGTGACTCAGAATGATTTAAAGACAATAACTCCATAAAAAGGGGAACAGTAAGGAGACAGGAGGATGGAGGAGATAGAATGGGGTAAATTTCATTTCATTAAGAGGTACAAAAGACCTATTGTAATAGAGGGGAAGCAGGAATTAGGTGAAAATCACCTGAATCTTCCCCTCATCAGACTTGACTTAAAGTTAACTGGCACATGCTCAGTGAAGTTAAGAAACTTATTTTACCTTTCAAGCATTAAAAGGGGAAAGGGGGGTGGGGATGGGGAGTAAAAGGGGAACTAACAGAAGGAATGGAAGGAAGAAGGTGAAAAGGTACAGGGGCAAAAGGGGAGTTGGATTGATATAAGAGGGAAAACACACTGAAGAGGGTGGTATTCAGAAACAAAATACTGGAGGATATAGAAAAAGGGGGAAAAGTGGAAAAATACAAACAGAGGGAAGATAGCATGAAGGGCAATAGTTAACAATTATAACTTTGAATGTGAATGGGATGAACTCTCCCTTAAATTGTAAGTGAATAGCAGAGGGGATTAAAAACCAGAATCCTACAATATGCTGTTCACAAGAAACTCATTTGAAGCAGAGAGATACACATAGAGTAAAGGTAAAAGGTTGGAGCAAAATATATTTTGCTTCAGCTGAAGTGAAAAAAGCAGGGGTAGCTATCCTTTTATCAGACAAAGAAATACCAAAAACAGATAACCTTAAAAGAGATAAGGAAAGAAACTATCTTCCTAAAAGGTACTATAAACAATAAATTAATGTCAGTACTAAATATGTTTGCACCCAATGGTATAGCATCCAAATTCTTAGAGAAGTTGAAAGAGCTACAGGGAGACATAGACTGCAAAACTCAACTAGTGGGAGAACTCAACCTCCCACTCTAAGATTTAGATAAATGTAATCATAAAATAAACAAGATGTAAGTTAAGGAGGTAAATAGATTGTTAGAAAACCTAGATATGATAGACTTATGGAGGAAATTGAATGGGGATAGAAAGGAACATACTTTTTTTCTGAAGTACAATGCACTTACACAAAAATTGACCATGTACTAGGGCATAAAAACCTAATGATCAGTTGCAGAAAGGCAGAAATAGTGAATACATCTTTCACAGATCATAATGCAATGAAAATCATATGCAATACTGGGCCAGGGAGATATGTACCTAGAACTAATTGCAAATTTAAAAAAAACTCATTTTAAAGAATGAGTGGATCAAGCAAAAAATTATGGAAAGAATTAATTAGTTCATCCTATATAATAACAATAATGAAACAACATACCAAAACCTATGGGATTTACTCAAGGTGGCTGACAGGAGATATATTATATCTTTGAATGCTTACATGAATAAATTAGAGAAAGAGAAAATCAAATAACTAAAAATGCAACTAAAAAATTGGAGAAAAAACAAATTAAAAACCACCAATTTAATACCAAATCAGAATTAAAGGAGAAATTAATAAAATTGAAATAAAAAAAAACTATTGAGCTAATAAATAAAGCTAAAAGCTGGTTTTATGAAAAAAATCAATAAAAGTAATAAACCTCTGGTCAATTTGATTTGAAAAAAAAGAAAGAAGAAAACCAAATTGCTAGTATCACAAATGAAAAAGGTGAACTCACCACCAACAAGGAGGAAATTAAAGTTATAATTCAAAATTATTTTGCCCAACTCCATGCCAATAAATTTGACAATCTAAGTGAAATGGATGAATATTTACAAAAATATAAATTGTCCCAGGTTAAATGAAGAGGAGATTAAATACCTAAATAACCCTATCTCAGAAAAAGAAATTCAATAAGCCATTATTGAACTCCCTAAGAAAAATTCTCCAGGGCCAGGTGGATTAACAAATGAAGTCTCTCAAATATTTAAGGAAAATTTGTTTCCAATTCTATATAAACTCTTCATAAAAATAGGTGAAGATGGAACTCTGCCTAACTCTTTCTTTGACACCAATATGATGCTGATACCTAAACCAGGAAGAGTTAAAACAGAGAAAGAAAATTATCAATCTATCTCCCTGATGAATAAAGATGCAAAAATCTTAAATAAAATCTTAGCAAAATGATTACAAGTTATCACTAAGATAATACATTATGATCAAGTAGGATTTGTTGCAGGAATGCAGGGTTGGTTCAATATAAAGAAAACGGTTAGTATAATTAGTTATATTACTAACAAACCTATGAGAAATCATATGATTATATCAATAAATGCTTAAAAGTTTTTGACAAAATACAGCACCCATTCCTACTAAAAAACACTAGCGAGTGTAGGAATAAATGAACTGTTCCTTAGAATAATAAGCAGTATCTGTCTGAAAACATCAACAAGCATTATATGCAACCGGGATAGGCTAGAGGCATTCCTGATAAGGTCAAGGTGAAATAAGGATGCCCATTATCACCACTACTATTCAATATTGTATTAGAAATGTTAGCTTCAGCAATAAAAGAAGAAAAAGAAATTGAAGGAATTAGAATTGGGAAGGAAGACACAAAACTCTCACTTTTTTCAAATGACATGATGGTATACCTAGACAATCCCAAAAGATCATCTTAAAAACTACTAGAAATAATTAGCAACTTTAACAAAGTCACAGGATATAAAATAAACCCTCATAACTCCTCAACATTTCTATATATGACTAGTAAGATCCAGAAGAAAAAGGTAGAAAGAGAAATTCCATTCAAAGTAACCTCAGACAATATAAAATAACTGGGAGTCTACTAGCCAAGGCAGACTCAAAAACTATTTGAAAACAATTACAAAACACTTCTCATACAAATAAAATCAGATTTAAATAACTGGGAAACATCACCTGCTCATGGATAGGTTGAGCTAAAATAATAAAAATGACAATTCTACCAAAACTAAACTATTTGTTTAGTGCCCTACCAATCAGAATTCCAAAAAATTATTTTAATGAGTTAGAAAAAAAAGTAAGTAAATTCATATGGAGAAATAAAAAGTCAAGTATTTTCATGGATTCAATGAAAAAAAGGTACAAAAGAAGGTGGCTTAGCCCTACCAGATCTAAAATTATATTATATAGCATCTGTCACCAGAACTGTCTGGTATTAAGAAATAGAGTGGTGGATCAATGGAATAGACTAGGTGCAATAGCAGGAAATGATTATAGTAATCTGCTGTTAGATAAACCCAAAGAGTCCAGCTATTGGGATAAAAATTCTCTCTTCGATAAAAACTGTTGGGAAAATTGGAAGTTAGTATGGAAGAAACTTGAATTAGACCAACACCTCACAACCTATACTTAGATAACTTCAAAATGGATGCAGCAATATTATAAGCAAACTAGAAGATCAAGGAGTAGTATACTTGTTAGAACTATGGAAATGGATGCAGGTCATGACCAAGGATGAGGTGGAGGACATCATTTGAAACAAACTAGATAATTTTGATCACATTAAATTAAAAAACTTTTGCATATGGGATGGCTAGGTGGCATAGTGGATAAAGCACCGGCCCTGGAGTCAGGAGTACCTGGGTTCAAATTCGGTCTCAGACATTTAATAATTACCTAGCTCTGTGGCCTTGGGCAAGCCACTTAACCCTGTTTGCCTTGCAAAAACCTAAAAAAAAAACTTTTGCACAGATAAAAGCACTGTAACCAAGATAAAAAAAATGTAATAAATTGAGAAACAATTTTTACAACTTGTATTTCTGACAAAGGAGTCATTTCTAAAACATATAGAGAACTGAGTCAAATTTTCAAAAGAGCAAACCATTCACCAATTTGCAAATGGTCAAAAGATATGCAAAGGCAATTTGCAGATGAGGAAATCAACGCGATCCATAGGCATATGAAAAATTGCTCTAAATCACTACTTATTAGAGAAATGCAAATTAAAGCATCTCTGTGGCACCACCTCACACCTCTCAGACTGGCCAATATGACCAGAAAGGGCAATGAGCAATGTTGGAAGGAATATGGGAAATCTGGGACACTAGTACATTGTTGGTGGAACTGTGAACTCATCCAATCTTCTGGGAGAGCAATCATAAATATCCCTGTCCTTTGATCCAGCAATTCTACTACTGGCTCTATACCCTGAAGAGATTATAAAAAAGGGTAAAGACATCACTTATACAAAAATATTCATAGTGACCCTGTTTGTGGTGGCAAAGAAATGGAAATTAAGTGAATGTCCTTCAATTGGGAATGGCTTAACAAACTGTGGTATATGTATATCATGGATCACTACTGTTCTATTAGAAACCAGAAGGGATGGGAATTCAGGGAAGCATGGAAGGAACTGCATGAAATGATGCTGAGCGAAATGAGCAGAACCAGAAAAACATTGTACACCCTAACAGCAACATGGGGGGTGATGATCAACCTTGATGGACTAGCTCATCCCATCAGTTCAACAATCAGGGACAATTTTGGGGTAACTGTGATGGAGAATACCACATGTATCCAGAGAAAGAATTGTGGAGTTTGAACAAAGAACAAAGACTATTACCTTCAATTGGGGGGGAGCCATTATCTTATTATGGAACTTTGCTATTTCTTATACTTTATTTCTCTTCCTTAAGGATATGATTTCTCTTTCATAACATTCAACTTAGATCAATGTAATACCATGGAAACAATGTAAAGACTAACAGACTCCCTTCTGTGGGGGTTGGGGGGAGAGAGAGAGGCAAGGATAAGGGAAAAGTTGTAAAACTCAAATTAAATCAAATCTTTCTTAACCCCCCCCAAAATTTACTGTATTGAACTATATAAAGTCATTTCTGCTAAAAATCATGCTTTCCCAAACATAATGGTATAATGCAAAAAAAACCCCACAATTAAAAACCCCATGTTGAATGGGGGTGGTGGTACATAGTATATTTAATATAAATTATATATGAACTCTATATATCATATAGATTATACTGAGAAAAGAGTAATAAGAACAAATTCATGAGTATCAAACCACCATAAGCTAGATAAAATGTAGATTTAAATGAGAAGTATGGTGTATTGGATACAGTGTTTTATTTAAAGTCAAGAACTTCTGAATTCTACCATATATATATATATATATATATATATATATATATATATATATATATATAAAATTACTGGGGGAAGGAAATATCTCATGTTTCTATTTGTATCTCTAGTATGACAGTGTATGACAGAGAACAGGAATTTAATAAATGCTTCTAGATTAGCTGTATAACCATGAGGCAATCACTTAATCTCTGAGATCCTGACAACTTTCTAACTCTTTTCACTATGTGATATACAACTAAGCTACATTGATGATTGAATCCCCAATTTGATGATTTCAAAAATTCTTAATGTGTACATACATATATACATACACTTGTGCACACTTTCAATATGTGGGGGGTTGGAGCAGGGAGAAAAAGGAGCAGAGACAGACAGACACAGGCAGAGAGATGTATGTCTATGAGTCTGACATGGACAAGTGCTACAGATGGACAGACATTGGCCACTAAGTTGTGTAAGAAAAATAGATAAGAACAGATTTAATTTTGAATATTTGAGAAAATTCTTCCAATGATGCTATACAGCTATGAACCATAGAATACCACAAAGTCAGAATAGCAGGACAAGTAACCCAAACAGTAATGAAAAATACACATTTTTAGCACAGGTTGCAATATATGGTACCAATATAGACTAGGGGACATTCTCAATACAAACAGAATGGATCCCCAGTCAAGGCTCTCCTAGATTCAAGATACTCTATTGGATCACATTCCTGTCCATAGCTCCTAGACCCTCCATAATGTGTTTTCTTTTTGTTAATAAGGAAGAGAAAAGAGTTAATTCAAAGCAAAGATATTTAACAAAATTATATACCAATTAAATATTTTGACCTATAAATCTGAGACATCCCACAAGAAAAAAAGTAGCTAAGTAGCTATGTGTGGATAAAAAGTGTAGAAGGATGAATACATAGGAAATACATATATGTATATATATGTGTGTATTTGTCAATAAATTATGCAAATGTATATATACATACATATATATATATATATATATGTCATGTACTCACTCATGTCTACCTCTGGTGCTATCAGGGTCATCAGTGTCACCTAGTAACGTCATCATGCTGTCCTCACTGAGTCTGCTAGCCATTAGCATTAGCATGAAGTACAGTCAATACTTGGTAGGTATTCTCTGCCAGGTAGGTAATCTCTTTTTGATATTTATTTGATATGGAATATGTGGCATGGGTACTACCCATAGTAGACTTGTATAGCTGTTGTTTGACTATTTTCTCCTGCTCTCATAGCAAATTTGCTTTGCATGAGGAGCTTGTAGAGATTTTCTAGATTCTTTCCAACAGAATTTTTTTTTGTTTTTTTCCAAGGCAAATGGGGTTAAGTGGCTTGCCCAAGGCCACACAGCTAGGTAATTAAGTGTCTGAGACCAGATTTAAACCCAGGTACTCCAGACTCCAAGGCCAGTGCTTTATCCACTATACCACCTAGCTGCCCCCGATGGAATTTTAATTGTTATCACTTGCCTGTATGAGCAAGAGTAGGTTCTCTCATTGATCTTTTTCCTAAAGCATTTTGCTGTGGCTCTTTTAAAGAAAATCTAATTGATATAGTTATTGGACTGGGGGCAGATCTTTCATGGGTTTTCTTCCCATAAAAGAGGAATGAATAAGGGTTTGTTTGCTTCAAATTTTGAATGGAATGGGTATTTCTTCTCTAGAAGGAGACTCCTCACCCCAAGTACCAAGAGCACTGTACCATAAAACCAGGCCAATATTCACTTTCAAGCATTATACTTTTCTTTTATTCCCTCTATTCCCTAATCAAAAAGATAATATCTCTTTTAGAGTACTCATTTTGACCATTCTGACTTAGGTTTAGAAATTGTTTATGGCTATGCACATATTTTCTAGTTAATGTACCCAATCAGCTTTAGTTTTGAGCAGGGATTCTTAATTTTGTGTGTGTGTGTGTGTGTGTGTGTGTGTGTGTGTGATGGACCTCTTAGATACTCTGGTGAAACCAATAGATCCTTTCTAAGGAATAATGTTTTGTTTTGGGGTTTTTTTTAGGTTTTTGCAAGGCAAATGAGGTTAAGTGGCTTGCCCAAGGCCACACAGCTAGGTAATTATTAAGTGTCTGAGACCAGATTTGAACCCAGGTACTCCTGACTCCAAGGCTGGTGCTTTATCCACTATGCCACCTAGCCACCCCAGGAATAATGTTTTTAAATGCATAAAATGAATGGAACTACAAAGAAGACCATTTTTTACTAAAATATAGTTTACTAAAAAAATATTCACAGATTTTAGATTAAGAACTTCTGGTACAAAGGGCTACCTTTCCACCAAAATTCCTAGAGCTCTTCTGTTCCAGGGGGACCTACAGTTTTTCAAGTCCAAGATTCTTCATTTGCCATGCAAATGAATGAGAGCAAAACTAAAGAAATAAGACTAAAAGCAAAAATGAAGGTGATTATTATCCTCAGAAATCCTTCACCCAAGCTTTAATATTTTGATATTTATGTGACTAATAATAAATCTGCTGTTGTTAAATGGTTTTTCAGTTGTCACTCCTTTTGGGGAATGATTCCTACAGTGGTTTGCCATTTCCATCTCCAGATCATTTTAAAGATGAAGAAACTGAAACAAACAGGATTAAGTGACTTGCCTAGGGTCATATAGCTAGTAAGTGTCTGAGGCTCAATTTGAACCCAAGTCTTCTTGACTCCAGGCCATGTTCTGCCTACCCTATATCAATAATGGCATATGCTGGAAGAGTCATAAAAAAATTGTCAATGGTGTGTATGACCAAAAAGTAGATATGTCAATCATGGTTAAAATGAGACACAATACAAAGCCAGTCTTAATGCTACAACTGTACTTCCTCCAAATTAAAATTATCAGACAAAAGCCTCCAGCATGTTAGGTGAATACACTATGAAGTATTTATGTAAAGTCATTTGCAAGAAACTTGAAAAGACAGAGAAGAGTGGTGCAGTAAGAACAATGAACTTAATCTCAGAAGACTGGGGTTTGAATACTGGTTCTATATTTTCTAACCAGTTATGTGATATCAGACAAGTCTCATCTCTGATGAACTTTGGTTCCCTCATCTGTAAAATTAGGATTATTATTTTTTCATGAACCATTTCACAGGGCTTGTACGAGCACCTAAAGAGTTTTATAAATCTGTAAAGCCATGTATAAATGTGAACCCAAATTATTTATTCACACAGAACCCTTCTTCACTTTGGTCTTTAAAGTTCTCATTTGAATATCTGATACTACCACCAACATCAGCACTTGAGGTGGCTCCACCCATCCTGCACCTTAGGCTTCCAGGGCCTCTTACCATCTCCACCCAGCCCCTGAAGAGACTTGAAAGTTAGTGCCTTTGGGGCACCTAGATTGCACAGTGGATAGAGCATTAGCCCTGGAGTCAGGAGTATCTGGGTTCAAATACAGCCTTAGACACTTAATAATTACTTAGCTATGTGACCTTGGGCCAGTTGCTTGCAAAAAAGAAAGAGAGAGATTTGTCACCTTCATCTGATCCTGAACCAGCTTGCCCATTGCCCGGCATGGCATCCATTTTTAGGGCTAATTGATTCAGCAGGTGAGGTGAATAGCAGTTGAATATGGGTCATTCAGTCCTGAGAGAAAGGCCAGAGCTGTTCCAAAGGTTCAGGCAATGGCCTCCACAGGTCTCAGCTGATCAAAAGGGAGTCTGATTCAGATCCCTTGAATCTGGAGTGGTAAAGATCAGAGCACAAGGTGTCCAATCAAACCCAAGACAGTGGCAGGAACCCTAGGGAGAGTTCTCTTTTCTGAAGGGTAGGACTACTCTGGAATGGGTTCACTACAAGAGAGGGGTCATGCCTTGAAAAGTATCACAGTTCCAGTGGCATCCAGTTAGTCCATCAAAATGTACCATGTTGTTGGACATTTACATATATATATATATATGCATATATATACATACATATATGTTATGCTTACCCTGTATAGTTGTAATGTTGTGGTTACCTCATTGCTATAGGAAGTATAAAAATTTACAGTCAAGAGACTCACTCCAATAGTCCTATTTCTTAAAAATCAGGTGTTAGGAGGTTTGATTCTGGTATGGACAAGTGGGAAGGATGACTTGCACAGCCTCACTATAATAATCATAATCATGCAGCTCACGCCTCCAGTCATTTGGTGTGATCTTCATTTGTTGATGGATAGTAGTAGTAGTGGCAGCAGCAATAGTGGGAGCAATGGCAGAAGTAACAGTAGTGATAGTATTTAACTATTTGCATAAAATGTAGAAATAAATCATGATTAGATCTTTTGTTGAAGCATGGGAGATAAAATCATAATTATAAAATCCATACATTTGATTTACACATTAATCTGGGAAACCTAGGTTGGTCATGCTTACAGATAAAAGGAATTTTTTTTTGCCTTTACATGATTGAAAAGACTTAAAACTGATTTAGATCAATAAGTGCTGACTATTTATGTATCTAAATACTGAATAAAAGAATAAAAAATGTATTAAATGTTTGCCATGTGCCATTTCAATATTGAATGTAAATATGTTAGAGCTTAATTTTTTTCCTGCCAAAAGGATTTTATAATCATTACTCAGGAAGGAGCATTTGTAAAGCATTATGTTTAGCTTAATTATGATGACATACTTTTTGCCTATCCTAGATAACAATCCTCAAGTGAATTTTTGCTTTTGAATAATATTACAATTGTTTAATAAAAAGAAGTATAAATTAAAGGATGAAAAATCCCAAGAGAAATTTTACTGTGAACACTTAATTGATTTCAATTGATCAGGGAATCAGAATGTAACTGAGGGGGTTAATTACATCTTTCAATTGTTTTAACTCATATTTCAGGAATTCTTTGTAATTACTTGATTACTAAAGTGACATTTTACATATATGTGTATATATATATATGTATGTATGTATGTATGTATGTATACAGCAGTCTTTGGAAATGCTGATCCTATATGTTAATACCATGGTAAACTTGTTACTCAGTTATCCAACAAAATCATATTATGAATCTTGTTGAGCTCAACCAATTTTTAAATTGACAAAACACTCCTGGTTTTCATGGTCGTTGAATAGTAGGTTTTACATTATCATCCAAGATCTATCTCATAATGGAACAGGGAAATGAGAGGTAATTTTGTTCCTAAATGGATCATTATAATCAATTTAATTTCAACCACTTTTGAGTTTAAGATTAGTGAAAATCTATTTAAAATTAATTAATTTTTCTGCTTTAGTAAATAAAATACAATGAACACAATTTCTGCTTTCTCTAATAAGTCTAAACCTAAAGCATCTGAGGATATACATATTAATATTAATTATAAATATTACTCTATATTAAATAGTAATATGTCTATCTAGACACATAACTCTTATGTCAAAACTTTCTAATACAAATAACCTAGATGCATTTGAGGGATTTTCTCACTTCCATCCACTTCTCACACACATTATCTAGCAATTTCAGAAACAAATATTCTCCAAAAGTAGCCACCGGTTGTCCTTAAAAGCACACAGTCTCAAAAAACCGAACACATGGATAATATTATCTACAAGGTAATTGAAAAGAGGTTCATGTAAAAAATGATAGAAAGTATTGAAACTACATACTCCTCCAGAGACATAAACAATTCCTATAATTTCTAATTCTTCTTTGGGTAGAGCTCCAGTCAAAGTCAGAAAAGATTTTCTACCTTCTGTGTCAAGCTGTGCCACTTGCTTTCAGTCACTCCTTTCTATTCCCATCAAGTTTTAAAAGTTGTTGTTTGTCTCTTCCACAGATTTTTATTGACTATCTTCTGCTTCTTTGCTACTTACTAAAATTTAATATTGCCTTGCTTTCTTTCCAATTTAGCTCTCTTACAGAATGTTATGCTATTTATTCATTTTATTTCCTTCACTCAACTCTACATATTTCTTTTCGCAGATAACCTTTCCTCCAAAAGATAGCTTTCTTTTTTTTTAGTTTTTTTTCAAGTCAGTGGGTTTAAGTGGCTTGCCCAAGGCCACATGGCTAGGTAATTATTAAGTGTCTGAGGTTGGATTTGGACCCAGGTACTCCTGACTCCAAGGCCAGTACTCTAGTCACTGCGCCACCTAGCTGCCCCAAAAGATAGCTTTAAATATCTTTCCAAATTGACTTGTTCATGTGCAATACATCTTTAAAGATAATTTTTAATAGAACAAAGAAAGAAAACATACCATACTAGGTCAATATTTAGATATGGGTCATGTAACAGGACTTCCCTTTTTTTGTATAACTCACATGTAAATGTTTCTTATCTCAAATAATTCATCATGAGTCAGTACTACTTTCTTACTCTTTCCATCAATACCCAGGCAATACTTCTCTAAATCATGTCAATACCTTTCACTCAGTTCTGCCAGGTTTCAAAGTTAATGGATTTTTATTCCAATTCTCTATCCTGAATCACCTTTCATCAGAGTTGCTTGATTAGGTTATTCAAATTCCAGGTCTTCATTGTAATATATGTGAGGAAGAAAAAAGGTCAGAGACAGAGGACTTTCAGTCAAGATGGTGGAGAGAAGCCAAGCACTATCCTAATTCTCCTGACTTTCCCTCAGAATTAACATGAATCAAGCCCCTTTATAGAATTCAGATCCACAAAACCCAGAAACATCTGCCAACAAGGTCTGTCTTAGGGGAGCGTGGGGGAACCAGTGGCAGAGAGCAAAGAGCCAGCAAAGAGTCAGTGAGATGAAGCCCAGGAACTAACCTGAGAACAGCTCTGGAAGCTTTGGATGAGTGAGCAGAGGGCTGGAGAGCTCCAGTGAGGCTGAAGGGAGAGTTCCAGCATAGTGGGCCCAAGAATTCAAAAGTGTGGCTAGATATCCATGTGGTCAACTCAGATAGTTTGGAAGACTAGGGTCATGAGTCCCATATTTTCAGTGGAGTCCAGATGTTTCCAGTTGACTCCCCTCCCTGCCCCTCATCCCTGAGGAAGAAAGGAACTCTTCCCAGAACAAACACTATAACAGACCATACACCCTGCCCCAGGCTCAGATGTGGACAGCAGATCTCCCTTAGTGCTGATTGAAGATTAAAGAGATTAACTATATAGCCTGAGGGGTGCAACACACATAGTTCAAGAATAATTCAGATCCTACTGTGCCCCCTTCACACTCCCCCCACCCAGGTCTAGGGAGTGGGACACTAATCAAGGGCACAGTCCAGAGACTGGTCAGTACAATTGGAAGTACTAAGCCCACTGAGCAAAGTCTCAAAGGATTTCAACATCAAAGGTCTGTAAACCAGACCCTCTCCCAAAACAAGATCCTAGGAAAATGAAGTAAAGTCAGCAGAAAGAGGGGTCCAGGGGTGGCTAGGTAGCACAGTGAATAGAGCACCAGTCCTGGAGTCAGGAGTACCTGAGTTCAAATCTGACCTCAGACACTTAATAATTACCTAGATGTAATTACCTAGGGCAAGTCACTTAACCCTGTTTGCCTTGAAAAAAAAAACCTAAAAAAAAAGAAAGAGGGGTCCCTTGAAAGATACCTTGAAGACAAAAATTCTAACTTGGAGAGATCTAGAACTTCTGAGAATATGAATTGGTCTCCAGCCCATAAAGACTTCTAAGAAGAGATCAGAAAGGAGTTTAAAAATCAATTGGAAAAATTGAGAAAAGAAATGCAAGAGAAAATTGACATCTTGAAACAAGAAAATGAAAATACAATTGGACAAGTGCAAAGAAGAAAATAATTCTCTCAAAAGCAAAACTGAGCATATGGAAAACTCCTTCAAAAATAGAATTGACCAATTGGAAAAGGAATTGGAAATGGTAAATGAAGAAAATTCTCTTCTTAAAAAAAGATTGATATCTGGGGAAACTAATAACTTCATGAGACAAAAAGAATCAATTAAAAAAATAGAACACATGAAATACTTTATCAGCAAAACAACTGACCTTGAGAAGAGATCCAGAAGAGACAACTTAAGAATCATTGGGCTTCCTAAATATATTGAGGAGAAAAAAAATTGGGCTCCATATTACAGGATTTAGTGATGAAAAGGGATTGAAGAGCTTGGAATATGATATTCTGATGAGCAAGAGAGCTTGGAATGCAGCTAAGAATTCACTATCTGGCCAAACTAAACCTTCTTTTCCAGGGGAAAGATTGATATTTAACAAAATAGGAGACTTCCAACTTTTCCTGATGAAAAGACCAGACCTAAATAGAAAATTTGAACTTCAGACAGGAGACTCAAGAGATACGTGAAAAGGTAAAAAAGAGGAAAGAAAAAAATGTTATCCAATAAGATGAAACTGGCTATATCCCCATTTTGGAGAAAGATTCTCATAATTCTTGAGAATTGTTACTCTATTAGAGAGAATATATGCCAGAAGTAATGGACACTCATAACTTGTCCTTGACTTTAATCAAATGATTTAAAAACAATATCTCCTTTAAAAGGGGGAACAGTGAAGAGATGGGAGGATGGAGGAGATTGAATTGGAGTAAATCACATTACAAGAAGAGGTACAAAGGAACTATTGTAATAGAGGGGAAGAAGGGAGGACCACCTGAATCATACTCTCATCAGATTTGGCTCAAAGAAGGATTAACACACTCAGTGAAGTTAAGAAACTTATCTTACCTTTCAAGTATTCAGAGGGGGAAGGGGGAGATGGGCAGGAAAAATGGAACTGACAGAAGGAAAGGAAGGAAGAAGGGGCAAAGGGAAAGGGGAAAGAAAAGGGAGGGGAGTTGGATATAAGGGAGAAAACACACTAAAGGAGTTGGTATTCAGAAGCAAAAAACTGGGGTATATATGTAAGGTGAAAAAAAAGGGGAAAATACAAGCAGAGGAAAGAAAGTATGGAGGACAACAAAGAGTTAGTAATTATAAGTTTGAATGTAAATGTTGAACTCTTCAATAAAACTTAAGTGGACAGCAGAGTGGATTAAAAAACAGAATCCTACAATATGCTGCTTACAAGAAAATAATTTGAAGCAGAGAGATAATATATAGAGTACAGGTAAAAGGTTGGAACAGAATATATTATGCTTTAAATGAAGTGAAAAAGGCAGAGCCAGCAATCCTTATCTCAGACAAAGTAGCTTCGAAAAAAGATCTAATTAAAAGAGATAAGGAAGGAAATTATATCCTCCTAAAAGGTACCATAGACAATGAAGCAATTTCAATACTAAATATGTGTGCACGAAGTAGTATAGCATCCAAATTCTTATAGGGGAAGATAAATGAGTTGTGGAAAGACATAGACAGCAAAACTCTACTGGTGGAAAACCTCAACCCCTCCTCTCTCAGAATTACATAAATCTAACCATAAAATAAGGAAGAAGGAAGTTAAGGGAGTAAACAGAATATTAGAAAATCTAGACATGATAGACCTTTGGAAAAATTTAATGGGGATAGAAAATAATATACTTCTTTTCTATGCCACATGACACCTATACAAAAATTGATCATGTACTAGGGCATAAAACACTCATAATCAAATGCCTAAAGGCAGAAATAGTGAATGCTCCCTTCTCAGACTATAATGCAATAAAAATCATTTGAAATAATGGCCTAAACAAATTGGATATTGGATAGACCTAAAGCTAATTGGAAATGAAATAACCTCATTTTAAAGAATGGGTGAATCAAACAACAAATTATCAATAGAATTAATGAATTCATTCTAGCAAATGACAATAACAAGACAACATACCATAACTTATGAGATACAGCCAACACAGTTATTATGGGAGATATTACATTTTTAAATGCTGACATGAATAAAATAGAGAAAGAACAAATCAATGAATTAAGCATGCAAATAAAAAATAAGGAGACTTATGGCCAAGATGGTGGAGAAAAGACAGGCACTGTGTTAAAGTCTCCTGATCTTACCTCATAAATAATATGAAACAAACCTTTTAACAGAAACCCAGAAAGAGAAGCTAGGAGAAGAAAATATGCCTCAAGATTTCTCTTCCAGGATCATGGGTGAGCCCAGGTGCAGATGGTGGAACCCTGTCAGAAGCACAGGACAGGGTGATAACCTGAGAAACTGAGAGCTAGACTGACCTGATCTGCCACAGGGGTAGGAGCAAACTAGGGAGCAGAGGCATTGGTGGTGGCAATGACAGTCTGGAGCTTGCCCACAAGGCTGGAGAGTGAGTTCCAGCATTGGAGAATTGGAAATCCCTGAGCTCCTCTGGTCTGGAGGAACTCAGAGTTCCATACCTTCATTTCAGTTGAAACCTTTTCCCAGAACAAACACAATCACAACCCACCTCTGCCCCAGGCTCAGGTGTGAACAGCAATGTTCCCTCATCTGTGAACAGGGAGAGCAATTAGCTTGCCCTAAGGCAAAGTAACCACTGTTCAAAGATAAAAGTATTCAGCAGGTTTAACCACCTCCCCCAATCAAGGTCACAGACACTCCAGACAAAGCAACTAGCACCCCCTACTGACCAACCCATGTGGAGTTACTAGACCCAGTAAGTAAGGCCTTCTAGGGATCCCAACACCAAACCTCTGAGAACCAGCCCCTCCCCAACACAAGGTCTTAGAAAAATGAAGAAAGGCCATTGAAAAAGAGGGTCAATAGAAAAATAACTAGAAGGAAAAGACGCTAACTCAGAGAGAGACCTAGAACCTCTGAGGAGAATGTGATCTGGTCTCCAGATCACAGAAAGTCTTCCATGATGACATCAGGAAGGAGTTTAAAAATCAAATGGAAAATTTGGGAGAGAAAATTAACACCTTGCAACAAGAAAACAAATACTTGGAAAATATAATTGGACAAAAACAAAATGAGAATAATTCTCTCAGAACCTCAACTGGGCAAATACAGAGAGAAAATAATTCTCACAAAACCTCAAATGTCAAATGGAAAATTCTTACAATAGAATTGACCAATTGGAAAAGGAGTTGCAAAAGGTAAATGAGGAAAATTCTTCTCTAAAAATAAATTGGGGAATGGCTTAGCAAACTGTGGTATATGTATGTCATGGAACACTATTGTTCTATTAGAAAAGAGGAGGGATGGGATTTCAGGGAAGCCTGGAGGGATTTGCATGAACTGATGCTGACTGAGATGAGCAGAACCAGAAAAACACTGTACACCCTAACAGCAACATGGGAGTGATGTTCAACCTTGAAGGACTCGCTCATTCCATCAGTGCAACAATCAGGAGCAATTTTGGGCTGTCTGCAAAGGAGAATGCTATCTGAATCCAGATAAGGAGCTGCAGAGTTTGAACAAAGTTCAAGGACTATCCTATGCAATTTAGAAAAACACAGATATCTTATTGTCTGATCTCTAAGGATATGATTTCTCTCTCATCACACCCAATTTGGATCAAGGTACAACATGGAAACAAAGTAAAGACTGACAGATTGCTTTCTGTGGGGGGGGGGGAAGTAAGATTTGGGGGAAATTGTAAAACTAAAATAATATCTTTAATAAAAATTAATTTAAAAAACCCCTAAAATACTAAAAACAATACCTCCTTAAAAGGGGGACAGTAAGGAGACAGGAAGATGAAGAAGATAAAATGGGGTAAATCTCATTACTTTAAGAGGTACATAAGACCTATGGTAATAGAGGGGAAGAAGGGAGGAGGTGAGAAGCACCTGAATCTTCCTCTCATCAGACTTGGCTTAAAGTTAACTTACATACACACTCTGTTAAGTTAAGAAACTTATCCTAACTTTCAAGTATTAAAAGGGAAAAAGGGGAGGGGGAATGGGGAAGGGGAGAAAAAGTGGAACTAATAGAAGGAAGGGACAGAAGAAGGAGAAAAGGGAAAGGAGAAAGAAAGGGGAGGGGGTTTGATATAGGAGGGCAAACACACTGAAGGGGAGGTATTCAGAAACAAAATACTGGGGAATATGGATAAAGTGAAAAAAAGGGGAAAATAGAAACAGAGGGAAGATAGCATGGGGAGCAATAAAGAGTTAGTAATTATAACTTTGAATGAGAATAGGATGAACTCTCCCATAAAAACCTAAGTGAACAGCAGAGTGGAGTCAAAACCAGAATCATACAGTATGCTGCTTACAAGAAACTCAATTGAAGCAGAGAGGTACATATAAAGTTAATTTTACTATCTCTTATACTTTATTTTTCTTCCTTAAGGATATGGTTTTTTTCTCATCACATTCAACTTAGATCAAGGTATACCATGGAAACAATGTAAAGAATAACAGACTTCCTTCGGTGGGGGGGAGGAAAAAATTGGGGAAAAATTGTAAAACTCAAAATAAATAAAATCTTTCTAGAACAAAAAAAGTACCTGCTTGAAGCAAAAAAAAAAAAACAAGAGAAAGAACAAATGGAAAAACACCCAATTAAATACTAAATTAGAAATTCTAAAATTAAAGGAGAAATTAATAAAATCAAAACAATTGAACTAATAGATAGAAACAAGAGTTGCTTTTATGAAAGAAACCTATAAAATAGATAAACCTTTGGTTAATTGATTCAAAAAAAGAAAGAAGAAAACCAAATTACTAGTATCATAAATGAAAAAAGGTGAAATCACTACCAAGAAGGAAGAAATTAAAATAATTCAGAAATATTTTACTCAACTGTAGGCAAATAAGTTTGATAATTAAAGTGAAATAGATGAATATTTATAAAGATATAAAGTGCTCAGGTTAAATGAAGAGGAAATTAAATACCTAAATAAACCTATCTCAGAAAAAAATCAATAAGCCATTAAATTCTCTAAGAAAAAAATCTCCAGGGCCAGATGGATTTCCGAGCAAATTCTATCAAACATTTAAAGAACAATTAGTTCCAATTCTATTTAAATTCTTTGGAAAAATAGGTGAAGATGGAACTCTGATTATCTCTTTCTATGACACCAATATGGTGCTGATACCTAAACCAGGAAGAGTCAAAACAGAGAAAGAAAATTATAGATCATTTTCCTTAATGAATAGGAATGTAAAAATCTTAAAGAAAATCTAAGCAAAGCAATTACAGCAAGTTATCACTAGGATAATATACTATGACCAAGCAGGATTTATCCCAGGAATGTAGGGTTGGTTCAATATTGGGAAAACTGTCAGTAGAATTGAATATATCAGCAACAAACTTAACAGAAATCATATGATTATTTCAATAGATGCTGAAAAAGCCTCTGACAAAAATACAGCATCCATTCCTACTAAAAACAGTAGAGAGCATAGGAATAAGTGGATTGTTCCTTACAATGATAATCAGTATCTATCTAAAATCATAAACAAGCTTTATATGCAATGGGGATAAGCTAGAGACATGCCCAGTAAGACCAGGGGTGACACAAGGATGCCCATTATCACCACTACTAATCAATATTGTATTAGAAATGTTAGCTTCAGCAATAAGAAAAAAAAGAAATTGAAGGAATTATAATTGGGAAGGAAGAAATAAAAGTCTCTCTCTTTGCGTTTACATGATGGTATACCTCAGAAAACCATAAAAAATTATCTCAAAAAACTACTAGAAGCAATTAGCAACTTTAGCAAAGTAACAGGATATAAAATAAACCCACATAAATCCTCAGCATTTCTACATATTACTAGCAAGATACAGCAGCAAGAGCTAGAAAGACAAATCCCATTTAAAATAACTGCAGACAGCTGCCAAGTTTTACTAAGAAACTCTATGAAAACAACTATAAAACACTTTTCACACAAATAAAAATCAGATTTAAATAACTGGAAAAAATATGAACTACTCATGGATAGGCTGAGCTAATATAATAAAAATGACAATTCTACATAAATTAAACTATTTATTTAGCACCTTACTAATCAAACTTCCAAAAAATTACTTTAATGAGCAAGAAAAATTGTAATTAAATCCATACAGAGAAATAAAAAGCAAAGAATATCAAGGGATTTAATGGAAAAGATTGCAAAAGAAGGTGGCTTAGCCTTTCCAGATCTAATATTATATTATAAAGCATCAGTCATTAAAACTGTCTGAGCTAAGATATAGAGTGTTGGATCAGTAGGATAGATTAAGTACAAAAGAGACAGCAGGAAATGATTATAGTAACCTGCTGTTTGATAAACCCACAGAGTCCAACTTCTGGAATAAGAACCCTCTCTTCAATTAAAAACTGTTGGGAAAATTGGAAGTTGGTAGGGCAGAACCTTGAATCAGACCAACATCTCACACCTTAAACCAAGATAAGATCAAAATGGGTGTTAGACATAAAATACAATATTATAAGCAAACTTGGAGAACAAGGGAGAATTTACCTGTTGAATATAAGGAAAGTGAAGCAATTTATGACCAAAGAAGAGATGGAGAGCATCATTAAAAGCAAACTAGATAATTTTTGATTACATTAAATTGAAAAGCTTTTGCAGAAAAAAAAACCCCATTGTAACCAAGATCAAAAGAAATGTGGTAAAATGGAAAACTACTTATACAACTAGTGTTGCTGACAAAGGACTTTTCTAAAATATATAGAGAACTGAGTCAAATTTATAAAAAAAATAGTTATCAATTGACAAATGGTCAAAGCATATGCAAAGGCAATTTGTAGATGAGGAAATCAAGTGATCCATAGTCATTTGAAAAATTTCTCTAAATCATTACTGATTAGAGAAATGCAAATTAAAGCATCACTGAGATATCAACTCACACCTCTCAGACTGGCCAATATAACAAGAAAGGAAAATGGTCAATGTTGGAAGGGATTTGGGAAATCTGGGCCCCTAATACATTGCTGGTGGAGCTGTGAACTGATCCAAACTTTCTGGAGAGAAATTTAGAATTGTATCCAAAAGGCAACAAAAATGTGCATACCCTTTGATCCAGAAATACTGGGACTATACCCTGAAGAGATCCTGAAAAGGTGTAAAAACATAACTTGTACAAAAATATCCATAGCAGCTCTGATTGTGGTTGCAAAGAATTGGAAATTGAGGAGATTTCCATCAATTGGGGAATGGTTGAGCAAAATGTGGTATGTGTATTTTATGGGACACTATTGTTCTATTGGAAACCAGGAGGGATGGGATTTCAGAGCAGCCTGGAAAGACTTGCATGATCTGATGTTGAATGAGATGAGCAGAACCAGGAGAACATTATATACCCTAACAGCAACATGGGGGTGATGATCAACCCTAATGGACTTACTCATTCCATCAGTGTAATAATCAGGGACAATTTTAGTGTATCTGAGATGGAGAATACCATCTGTAACCAGCAAAAGAACTGTTTAAGCAAAGACCAAATATTATTACCTTCATTTTTCTAAAAATAATTGTCATATGTACTACACAATTTGCTAACTTTAATATTTTATTTTTTTCCTCAAGGATATGTTTTTTTCTCACACATATTAAATTTTAATCAATGAATAGTATGAAAACAATGTAAAGATTATCAGATTGCCTTCTGTGTGGGGGATGGGGAGGGAAAGGAGGGGGGGAGTGCAAAATTCAGAACATTACCAAAAATGAGAGGTAGAAATTACTATAGTAAAAGAAAAAAATATTTATATTATAAAAGAGAGAGAAAAACAATGAGAGTCAGAGACAAAGATAAAGATTCAGAAAGGGAAAGAGAGAGGGGAGAGAGGGGGATATCTAAATAGAGATGAGAAAGACAGGAAAAGAAAGTTAATAAAGATAGAAACACATGCATAACATGTCTATATACATTCATGTGAACATACATCTGTATGTATGTACATACATGAAGAGAAAGGAGAAGAAATAAACTCATATGTTCCTGGTAAGAGTACCTCTACAGCACAGAGATTGACAACTCAAGTTACCTAACATAGGCTGAGTTTATTTTCAGTATAAATCATTTGTTCAACAAATAGTTATCAAGCAACTGTTATATGCAAAGCATGTACTAAATGGTAGAAAAACAAAGATAAACAAAAATTAGTCCCATCCCTCAAAGAGTTTATATTCTATTAGTATATAAAACTTATTTTAGACAACTTTGTGTCACTATTTGTCAAATTTCTATAAACAAAAAGAAATAAAATGACAGAGTAACTGATATTCATAATTACATGATAAGTGATGGTTATATATTTAGACATAAATATATCTATTTAGACAAAAATAAAGGACTTGGCCTTCCTCAGAAAACAAAAATAAATAAAAATATCATTTTATCTCTGATAGCTATTTTCTAGTTCTGTTAGTCTTGTTTTTTTTTTAGTTCTCAGACATATTCTAATAAAATACTGAAAAGTATCTTTAAGTTTGGAGTTCCTTCCAATGTTTCATAGTGGAGTACATGAAGGATTCTTGCCCTGTACTACTCTTGACCATATCTTACCATACATTCTCCATAGTGGTTCCACCTAATATGGTGGAAATCCTTTCTCCTGGTATCATTAAGGATACCAGTGGAACACTTTGAGTGTATTGGGCTAAATACTGAGGAAACAAAGAAAAACAGAAAATAGTCCCTGCCTTCAAGAACCTTATTCAATTGGGAACAGAAAATGCAAATAGTTACATACAAGATGATATGCATATGTGTTTGAATTTAAAGACAAAGACAGACACAAGGGGAGAGGGAGACAGAAAAAAATAGAATTATCCACAAAGAAACTCAGAGAGAAAGATGATGAAGGTGATCTAAAATGATAAGGAATTAGCAGCTGACTGGATAAAGTAGAATTTGATCAAAGTCTTGAAGGAAACAATGGAAATTAAGACATACAGGTGAAGGAGCATAGCAAAGGTATGGAGAGCACAGATGAAATGTGTTGCTTGAGAAGGTGCAAGTAAGTAGTATAGCTAGATCAGAAATTACATGAAGAGACAAAAATATAAGAAGATTAGAAATGCTAATTGCAGGGGTCTCTTTGCTATGTCAGAGGCAGGACTCTGCTGCTTTGCCCATTGTCAGATCTGAGTCAGAGTCTGGGGCCCCAGATCCAGGAAGAGGAGCAGAAGCACAACAGAACTTGCTGTTTAAGCAAAGTGGGGACTCTTCTCACAGTTCCAGGGAAGAAAGGAGAGTTTGTGATCACCCTTAGACTAGAGCATGGGTCTGGAAAGCAGTTATACCCCCTCATAAGAACTTGGAAGAATTGAAAACTTGCAGATCCCAGGAGATAGCTCTGAACAGCTGCAAAATCACTGAGTTTTGTAAGCAGAGCCCCACCTTAACAAAGAGTTAAAATCAAGTTATCAGCTGGGGAAATGAGCAAACAACTGAAGGAAAAATATCTGACCATAGACAATTACTTTGTTCATATGGAAGATCAAAATACACACTGAGAAGAAGATAACAAAGCCAAAGCTTCTGCATCCAAAGCATCCAAGAAAAATATGAATTGGTCTCAGGTCATGGAACAACTCAAAAAAGATTTTGAAAATTAAGTAAGGGAAGTAGAGGAAAAATTGGGAAGAAAAATGAGAGTGATGTGCTAAAATCATAAAAACCAAGTCAGCAGTTTGGTGAAGGAGATGTAAAAAAATTCCAAAAAAAGAACATTTTAAAAACCAGACTTAAAATCCAAAGGGAAAAAGTGGTCCAAAAGCCCAATTAAGCAAGGGATACCTTCAAAAACAGAATTGGCCAAATGGAAAAGGAAATGCAAAAGTTCTCTGAAGAAAATAGTTCCCTAAAATATGGACTAGAACAAAGAGAAGACTTTGTGAGAAATCAAGAAACAGTAAAACAAAAACAAAAGAATCAAAAACTAGAAGAAAATGTGAAATATTTCTTTCTAAAAGCAAATGACCCGGAAAACAGATACAGGAGAGAGAATTTTTAAATTATTGGGCTACCTGAAAACCATGACACAAAAAGAGCCTAGGCATCAATTTTTCAAGAAATTATTAAAGAAAACTGCCCTGATATTCAAGAAGCAGAGAGTAAAATAGAAATAGAAAGAATCTACCAATCACTTCCTAAAAGAGATCCCAGAATGAAAACTGACAGGAATATTATAGTCAAATTTCAGAACTCCCAAGTCAAGGAGAATATACCACAAAAAGCCAGAAAGAAACTATTCAAATATCACAGAGCCATAGTCAGGATAATACAAGATTTAGCAGCTTCTACATTAAATAATTTCAGGGCTTGGAATATTATATTTCAGGAGGTAGAGCTTGGATTAGAGTCAAGAATTAACTACCCAGAAAAAATTAACATTCTTTTTCAAGGAGAAAGATGGTCATTCAGTAAAATAGAAGTCTACTTTCAAACTTTCCTGATGAAATGACCAGAGCTTAATAGAAAATTTGATCTTCAAATACAAGGTATAAGTGAAGCCTAAAGAAGATGAACAGGAAAGGCAAATCATAAGGGACTTAATGATGTTGAAATGTTTCTATTCCAGAATGAGAAGATAATACTGATTACCCATATACATCTTCTCATTTATTAGAGCAGTTAGGAGTATATATAGATAAGGCACAGGTGGGTGCTGAATTTGAAGGTATCATATATTAAAAAGATGGAGTTAATGGATGATAAAAAGATGGAGTTAATGGATGAGAGAGGAATATGCTGGGAGAAAGGGAAAGAAGATATAGAATGGAATAAATTATTTCATACTTAAAAAGGCAAGAAAAAGATTTTGCAATGGAGTGGAAGAGGGGGGAAAATGGAGAAAAGTAAGTTAGCCTTACTCTCATCAGAATTGGCTCATAGTGGGAATAATATATGTACTCAATTACTCTAGAAGAAAGTAGGAGAGGAAAGAAATAGGAGATAAGAGGCTAGAGAAGAGGTAGATAATGGAAGACTGTGGGAAGGGGTAGTCAGATGCAAAACACTTTTGGGAAGGGTGAAAGTAGAAAGAGAAGAGAATAAATGGGGTGGGGGAAATAGAATGGAGAAATAGCAATAGCAGCTATGGGGGCATGGCTGAACAAATTGTGGTTTGTGACAGAAAAAATGTTCTGATTTGGAAAATGATGAACCATTTAAAAAATACTTATATGAGCTGATGCAGTGGGAAATGTACTGTAAACAAAGTAACAGCATTATTGCAAGATGATCTGCTGTGAATAATCTATCTTTTTCTCAGCAATGCTGTGACCCACGAGAAATAAACTTATGAAATTATTATTCATTGTAAAGACTGAACCGATGGTGTCTGAATACAGATTGGAGCACAAATTTTTTCATTTTATTTTTCTTGAAATTTCTCTTTTATTTGGGGAGTTACTTTTACAACATGACTATTGTGGTAATTTTTTTTCATGACTACACATTTTTAATCTATATCAAGTTACTTGCTTTCACAGTGAGGGGTAGTGGAGTGGGAGGAAGGGAGAAAATTTGGAACTCAAAATTTTGGAAATCAATGTTGAAACTTGGTTTTGCATGTGACTGGGAGGGAAAATCAAATTAAACTTAAATTTTTTTTAAAGAATTTTAAAAATCAGAGGATTCTATATTTTATTCTGAAGAGAATGTGCAGCCATTGGAACTCATTTAGAGAAGGAAGTGATATGCATAAGAATTATGCTTTCATAAAATCACTTTGGTTACGAGATAAAGGCTGGAGTGGAGGGGGGAAGACTTGAGGAAAAGAGCCCAGTTAGATGGCTATTGTAATAATTGAGGGAAGAAATGATGAAGATCTGAACTAAGATGGTGTCTGTATGAGCAGAGTTAGATGTATACAGGAAATATTTTGAAATAGATATGACAAAATTTGGCAACAGAATAGAAATGAGGTAAATGAGGAATGGAGGATCCTGGAAGACTGGGAAGATATCCATACCTTCTATAATAATACACATATTTGAAAAAGAAGAGAACTTGAATGGAAAGCTTTTTGCTGTTTTTGTTTGGGGGGTTTTTTGAATTGTATTTAAAATGTATATAGAATATATGATTTGATATGTCCAAAAGACATTTAAAGATGTTTGACTGTAGCTCAGAGCTATATAAATATAGATCTTGTAATCACCTTCATAACAATGGTAAGCTGAAGAGATCAACAAGGAAATAGTATATGAGTAAAAAGAAAAGAAAAAACAGGACAGACACCAAAGTAATTGGATATGCCATAAATGAAACAACAAAGGAGACTGAGTAGCAATTGGACAGATACAAAGAGAGAATTATGTCATCAAAACAGTAAAGAGGGAAAGAGTATCTAGAAGATGACTGTATCAGATGCTAAAGCAAAAATATGGAAGATTAGGAACTGAGAAAAAGCTATAAATTTGATAAGGAAGAGATTATTGGGAACTTTGGAGAAGTGGTTTCATTTGAATAGTGAGATCTAAAGTCAAATTGCAGACATTAGAAAATGAGAAAGGAAATGAAGCTAATCATAGGATATATATTGAAATTTGTCAGATCTCACTAAACTTTTCCTTAGTTTTCCTTTTTTTTCTTTGTGTTGAGGATGCGAGATGAATTTGTAGGTGGGAAAAAAGGAGGCAGCAGATTGGGCAAGATTGAAGGTAACAGTAAAAGTAGGGACAAAATTTAATTTGATGAGGATGAGAGGGAATGATATCAACGAATTTAAAGAAAGGTTTGCCTAGACGAGGTGAAGCAAAGTTTCTTTAACCGAATACAGAGGGAAGGAGGAGATGGTAATGGAAGAAATCTGAGAAAAGACTATTGAATAGGAGGAATTCTTATTCAAGGAGTTCTTGATAAATGATCTCAATTGGGTTTTTTTGGTTTGGTTTGGTTTGGTTTGGTTTGTTTTGGTTAAGTAGGAAGTGAGGCTCTTGACTAAGACAGTAGAGAGAAGGGCTACTTTAGGAAGCTGGATTAGGGATAATTCTGACATCTACTGATCAATTAGATCTTTTTCTGTGTGTAAAAAGAAACCAATTTTTTGTGGTGATATTTGATTATCATCATAACCAATGACTCAATGTGATTCTTAAATTTTTCAGAATTTAAAGGCCTCAGGCTTTGATTTAGTAAGTCTTTAGTCTCTCTCTCTCTCTCATTCCTTTTCCCCGAGTAATACTTTCCCACATATTCCTCACCACTCTCATCTTTTTCCAGCTTTACACTGAAGTAACCAAGTATATCAGAATATATATTGCTTTAATTAGAAGGTCCTTATCATATTTGTCATAGAATTTTGCTACCTTTTTATTATCACCAATATTAATGAATAAAATGAAATTTTATTGGTGAATTTATTTGTTAATACTTATCAATATGAGATAACCAAATATCATGTAAAATATAGTTTCTCATTGCTTTTAGAAATATATAAACATCAACTCCATCACTCCTATATTTGCCACTATCAGAGTACCTCTAAGTGATCCTTCTATGTAGCTACAGTTTTCTTCTTTCTGGTTTCAAGTATCAAAACTGAGATGATTCTCACTCTCAGAAATATATTCTCTAAGTTTATAGAGAAGATCTCATATTTAGAAAAAGTAACAGTCAGGGTGGCTAGATGGTATAGTAGATAGAGCACCAGCCCTGGAGTCAGGAGTACCTGAATTCAAATCCGACCTCAGACACTTAATAATTACCTAGCTCTGTGGCTTTGGGCAAGTCACTTAACCCCATTGCCTTGCAAAAAAAAAAAAAAATCCTTAAAAAAAGATTGAAAAGTAACAGTCAAAAAAATAGTCTAAAGCCCAGAGAGTTTTAATTTTGTGTCCACAGATCAACTCTTGGTAGTACAAGTTCAAAGCTAAGGAAAAAATTACACACATTTACTATTACTAACCTCTAAGTGAAATTCACCAGTTTTCTCAATTATAAATATAGACTACAAACTGAGGGAGAGAGCTATAAGACAGAGTCCATAAGTCACACCAGACTGCTAAGGAGGTCCATAACACAAAGAAGGTTAAGAACCTTTGGTTTAGAACTGTTTTTCTACCTGTTCCTTCTTGCATTTCTACTACTGTCACAATAGAAGGAGGATGGACTAGTTTGAATTTTTCTACTGTTTCACAAGCTGCCAAGCCCCAAAAGAAATCATTAGCATGAAATCAGTCTCTCTCCTGAGCTTCTCAATACTTAACTGGACTTGTCCTTGAAAAGTAGACTCATACTTTTGGTGAAAACCATATGTACCTGAAGTTTTTGCAATGTGATTTGCTTATTCCATCAGATCTTATTCTCTTTTGGCATAGATGCCAAGAACTTATGATCATCCCCATATCATGATGAAGGTTCAGGATAGAATTTTGGAGCAGCAGCTACATTATTTGAAATAATATTTTAGTATGTTAATTACAGTCAGTTCAAAAAATGTTTATAAATTGCTTATTAGATAAAAGGGCTGTGATGGGTTGTGGATCATAAAGGTGAGACAAAGTGAAGTTCTGGAGCTTACAACATAATATGGAAATAATATAGATACACTGATGACTAAAGGAAGTATGATAAAGAAAGAAGAAAAAAGAATTTTTAAAAACATTTTAAGATTTTTTGAGTATGTCATTTATTCACATGAACAAAAAAGTACACCTAGAAAATTAATTTATATGTGATAAATTCAAACAAAGACTTTCAAAATTGTTTCAACAGGAACCCAGTTTTATTTGTTTTTATTTTCACTTATTATTAGATCTAGCCAAATGGCTAAGGATATTATCCCTGCAATGTTTTCTTTTTTCATTGTTATTACTCCTTAATTTCTTCATCTCTCTTATAAGAAAATTACAAATACATATACATATATATATACACATACATACACACACACACACACACACACACACAATCAACTAAAACAACCCTCAACCAAATCCAACAGTTTGACACATTTAACTTCATCAGTATTCTTTTTCTCTATTGATAAGAAATTGCTTTATTATCAGTTTTCAGGACTCAAATTGTTCATTACTATTCATCAGAATCAGACTGACTTTTAGTGTTATTGTTTTCATAAATATTGTACTTGTGCATATTGCTTTCTTAGTTTTGCTTTCTTTATTTCCTATCACAAACCCTCAGTGCTTGCCTAGAGTATCTCAAAAACCTCCCAATTGGTCTCCCTGCCTCATTTCTCTCCATACCTATCTTTCCTAAAAACTGCTGCCAAAGTAATTTTCATTGAGTTCAAGACATGACTATGTATATCCCTGCTTCAATCAATTTCAGGAACTCCCTGTACCATTTTTTTGTTTAGTTTTTAAAGTCCTAGCCCAGCTTAGCCCTAACCTACCTTTCCAATATTTCTGGATATCTACCTCTTCTTCATTTTGTGATCTCACCAAACTATCCTTTTCTCTTTATCTCATACAGGATGCTCAATCTCCTGTCTCCCTATCTTTGTATTTCTCTCCTCTCATTACTTCTACTTCATAGATTCTCTGTCTATAAGATGCAGCCCATGCATCATCTTCTACATAAAGCCCTTCCTGTTTCCCCCAATTGTTAATATTTTCCATCCCAAATCACCTTGTATTAGGCTAGTTTGTATATATTTTTATTTTATTATCTTTGTTTTATGTTATACATATTCTATATGTAATTTTCTGTATTTCCTCAGCAGAATGTAAATTTAATGTGAATATTGATTGTTTTATGTGTTGCACTTCTCTCTCCAGAACCTATCATGTCAGGCCCACATCAAGTTCTTGATTTATTTTTGTCAATTGATAATTTAGTGTTTCTTAAAATACTACATAGGAAGAGGGATTGGAGTTATGATTTCATTGACAGAGGGAACTTCTGATGAGGAAGCTCCCTCTATCAAAGCTAGACGGAATCTTCTCAGCAATGTCTTAGAAGTTTGCCTGGAGCAACCAGACATGAGGTGATTTGCCTAGGGTCACAGAGGTGGTATATAATTGTCAATACTTGAACTCAGGTTTTTCCTGATTGGAAAGGCAGTTCTCTATGCAATCTCTATGAGGCAATTAGTTTGGTCCTGTGGATAGAGTGTGTTGAACTTGGAATAAGCAAGAGTTGAAATTTAATTCTGCCTCAGCTACTAGCTAAGTGACCTTAGGGAAGTCATTTAACCCTGTCTCAGTTCCTTTGATGATATGGTGATGTTTGTCCTTCATTCTCTAAGAAGACCATAACATCAGTAAGATAATGCCATGACAAGCACCTGAATTGTATTTGAGTGAGGGGGTGCTAGGCTAAGTCACCCATTTCACTTTCTCCTCCAGAGCCTGCTGGGTACAGTGGCCAGATATGAATCAGGATGACTGGAGAAGACCCTAGAAAAGAGGTGACTTGCCCAAGGTCACACAACTAGTAAGTGTCAAGTGTCTGAGACTGAATCTGAACTCGTCTTCCTAACTCCCAACCAATGCTCTATCCACTGTACCACCTAGATAGCCACTTCAGTTTTTATATGTGCAAAATGAAGACCTTACTTATGGTGGTTTTAGTGGAATGAGGACAGAACAATGCATATCATTAACAGTATCTGAAAACTTGAGAGTTTGAGGAAAAACAAGTTTTTAGGATGAATCTATAAGAAAAGGTATCATCAACAGAAGTAAAGAATGGGAGTTAAGTGACTTGTCCAAGGTTACACAGCTAGGTAATTATTAAATGTGTGATTTGATATGATTTGAAGTGATTTGAACTCAGGTCCTCCTGACTCCAGGGCTGGTGCTCTATTCACCATACCACCTAACAGCCCCAGAACTAGGGTTTTTAATCTTTTTTGTGTCATGGACCCTTGTGAAAATTTGTTGAAGATTATGAACTCTTCCACAAATAATGTTTTTAAATGAATAAAATAAATTGTATAGAATCACAAAAGAAACAAAGTATACTGAAATCAATATATATATATATATATATATATATATATATATATATATATATTTCCCCTATAGGGACTACTTGAAATTTATCTACAGATATTCTTCTAGGTCAAGAATCCCTGAGTTAGAGAGAATTTCAGATTTAATGAGAATATGGTTCAATTGTAAACATATTGAGTTTGAGGTTCTAGTGGGGCATCCAAGGAGACATGGAGAATATATGAGTCTAGAATTCTAAGGAGCTTCAGGAAGCAAAGACATGGATTTAGAAGTTATTTGCATCAAAGACATAATTTTAGTGGATGGGAAGTAGATAAGATCACCATAGGAGAAAGAACAGAGGGAAATAAAAAATTTGAGAGATTAGGATCTAATAAAGAGTAAAAGATAAAACAGGGAGAAAAGAAGGGGATTATTATTATTACAGAAGCTAAGGAAGGGGGAAAAAGAAAAAAATCTGCACAGATCATGCTGATTTATACTGGTATACTCAGAATGTTTTTAGCTTATTAATCCTCAGAACCATGGGACTCATTATCTGATAAAATCTGATAATTTGATAAAAGCTACTGGGGAAAGTGGACAGCAGCATGGAAGAAATTAGATTTAGACAAACACCTTAAATCAAGATTAACTACAAATGGATATATGATATAAATATAAAAGATAATATAAACAAACTAAAGAAACAAGGCAAAATGGTCTATCAGATCTATGGATAGAAGAAATATGTATAAGCAAACAAGGAATATAGGAGATGACAAATGTTAAAAAAGATAAATTTGATTAAAAAATTTAAAAATTTTTTGCACAAATCCAAATAAAAGGGTGACAAATAACTGGGGAGAAGGGGATTATGCAGGAAATTTCTCTGGAAAAGTTTTCACTTCTAAGATACATAAGGAACTAGTTCCAATTTAAAAAGAGGTTTTTTCCCAATTGATAAAGGGTCTAAGGATGTGAACAGACAGTTCTTAAAGAACAAAAACAAAAACAGAAATGAACACGACTATTTTTGGCCACATTAAAAAATGCTTCACATCATTAATAATTAGAGAAATGCAGATTAAAGCAATTTTGAAGTTCTTTCTCACAGCTATCATATTGGCAAAGACGATTTAAAAAAAAGAAATGACAAATGTTGGAGGAACTGTGGGAAAACAAGACACATTGATTTATTCCTCAGTGAACCTATAAATGAATACAACAATACTGGAAAACAATTTGGAGCTATATACAGAAAAGTTACTGACAATTCACTACTAGGTTTATACCCAAAAGAAATAAAACAAAGAAGAAAAGACCCTAAAGGAACAAAAATCTTTATAGCATCTCTATCCATTTTTTTACATTTGCGTATAGACATCTGAAACCATGAATTCTATTACTAGTGTAATCGGGTGTCGCACAAGTACAGACTATTTTTCTAGGATGGAGTCTCTATATGGAGATCACTAGGGAGCTACTTTGGGGAGTATAGAGATGGAAATTGTTTAGAAAAACTGGAGCTTTAACTATTTCTGGTTGACCTACCACAGGGAAAGGAGGCACATTTTTCCATTGGACCTTCTAGTGTCTTCAAAAGGATCTGTGTGAGCTCTGACTCTCTTTTTCTCTGCATTCATACATAAGGCATTGGCAATAATTCACCGATAGAATCTAATGAGACCATGAGGTAAGGATCCTAGGGCCTCCTTTCTCCTCTGAGGCAATATGTCATCAACCCCCAAACCCTGCCCCTGGAAGATGGGGCTTCTTGGACTTTTCATTTTTTTTCCCATTTACAAAGAATATTGTCTTCAACTTGCTGGTTTCAAAAGACAGGAAGCAACTCATGAAAATCTAGGAGCTGAATTATAGCACCAAAGCCTTGAGGAATAAGTAGTGATCATGATTCGGTGACCTTCAGCACTACAGTCAAAGGAACGATTCATCTTACAGTGATGCCATCTTTGAACTTAATCAATACTATGTAAAAAAGGGAGTTAATTATGAGCACATCTGCCTCAATTCCCTATGTATGGGGAAGAATATCCCTTATGGGCATTGGGGAAAAAATGCTTGCTTTTTCTCTGTTTTTGAAGTAAATATTCCTTGTTAACATGATTAAATGAAACTGAGACCAGGCTCACATTAGACTTCTAAAAAATAATAACACAGATGAAGGGGTTGGGAGGAAGGAGGAAAAGAGGGTTTGAGTTGAAGCTGTTAGAGAAAAGAATCCCCATCCCCTTAGGGTACTAGCATGCCCAGAAGGAGTGGGGCAGAGTATATACATTATAGTTGCTTTCTTTGAAAGATACTTTCTTCTATGAATATTATTCACATATTCTTCTTACATTATAACAGTCAGTACTCTTCTAAAACTTAGGCTAACTACAATAGACACTGGGTGTTATATTCATCTCTGTTGTATTGGAAAAGAAGAAGCTAAAATCAAACTGAATGGTTGGTTTTCCCATTACAATAGAATTTTATGGAGGATATTTCAATAAAGCAAGAAGAATGAAGAAATAATAATGAATTCTTTTAAAATTCATAGAAAAGTAGACCTAATGCCACATAGCTATTTCTGTAGATTTCCTTTTCAAACCCAAGTCTCTTGGGGATGAACAGTAAACGGACAAGTGGTAAAGTATAAGAATTGTTTTGATTGTTTCACTTTATTGGCTTTTGTTTTAATTATGTGCTTACTCAGGTGATCATAGTACTGAGAGGGAAAAAATATAGAAAAAAGGAACTTGTGGTCTTTATCTTCATCCCAGTTATTCTCTCTGATTGTCCTCTATTCCTAGAATGCTACTCCACCTTGTCCCAATTAAAATCCTGTCTTTTAATGGAAGACTACTCCAACTCCTCTTAACTCCAGAGCCTTCTTCTTTCTATTAATTACTTCTTATTTATCATGTGTACAACTTTTTTCATATAAATATATATATATATATGTTTGCATATTGTCTCCTTCCCCATCTTACCTTCATTAAATTCAAAGCTTCTGGAAGTCAGGGATTATCTATTTGTCTCTTTTTTTATCCCCCAGTATTTTATTATTAATATTGCTATTTATGTGGAATTTAAGGTTTACAAAGTCCTTAATACAAACAGTCTCATATGATCTTCTCAACAACCCTACAAGTATTTTTATACTGATAGTATATATGAGGAAAATGAAGTCTAGACAGCTTAATTTACTTTCCCAGGACCATATGTACCTAGTAAGTGTTAGAAGCTGGATTCGAACCCAGGTCTTCCTAACTGGAGCACCCTCTCCCAGCCCTGTTCTGGCCTCTGGAACTTCCAAATCATATTGTCTTAACCTAGAATTTTCCTCAGTACTTGGTTCCTTTTATCCTGGAACTATTCCTATGACCTCCTCAACATGGCACATCCCTATATAAGGCTTGCTTCCTTCTTCAATAATGAGCATCTTGTGGAATCTCCATTTTGTGGAGAACATTAGTTTGGTATTCATTCTTCTCCTAACCTTGCTCCTGTCTTCAACTTTAAAGCTAAATCCCTATTGCAAACACAGCTCAAGTCATTTCAATTCTATTTCAAAAACATTAAGAACCTACTGAACCTAGTATTAGATCTTCTAGTGATAAGGATATTGGATCTGTAAGTGAAATGACAAAAAAAACTCTCTAGCCTTTAAGAAGCTTTTGTTTTGCTTTGTTTTAAATTTTTTATTTATTTAAAGCAATGGGGTTAAGACAGCTAGGCAATTATTAAGTGTCCGAGGTCAAATTTGAACTCAGGTCCTCCTAACTCCAGGGCTGGTGCTCTATCCACTGCACCACCTAGCTGTCCCCTTTGAGAAACTTTTTGTGTATTTTACTGGAGGATGCCTCATGATCAACAAACAAATTGATTGTGCTTGATGCCTCCCTGCTTATCCAAGAGGTGTGGGCAGCGATGTCTAGGTGAAGGGAGCAGGGTTTCCAAGGACTCTGCCCACCTGCATTCCAAAGGGAAAGTGGGGAGCTGGGCTTGGAGAGAGCAGTTTCGAGCAGGATGAGAAGAATGGAAAGGACGAACTGGCAGGAAGACTGGAGAAGGGGACTGCTTGGCACTTAACCAGTCCAGCTCTCCTTTACCTAAATGGGTTCTGGGCAGTCAGGAGATGAAAAATGAAAGAATACCATGTTGTGGCTCCAACCTGGTGCTGGGAGAGAGAGAGAGAGCAGAAGTGGTTTCCCTTATTGGCAGATAGTTCTCCTTACAGGTGGATAAAAGAGATATTGTGGCGGTATAATACACAAAACTTGGCAAGACAAAAAATAAGGAGGAAGGAATGGAGGAGGGGAAGAAAGAGTAGATAACGATGAAGTTTTTCTGGTTGACTCCTTTTGATGAAGGAAGTTTTAATCAGAATCCAATTACCAGCCACTTTATACTTTTTTTCTCCTACCTATAACTTGTTCATCCTGCCCCTCTCTCATCCACTACCCCCCATCAGATTTCAGAACTTGCTTTGGTCTTGCCAGTTCTCTCCTGCTATTTCTTTCACAATGAAGTAACACCCTTTCCTCCACTTCTCCCAGACCCTCTGGGCTGGTGTTCCTAAACTAGTCTCTACAGAGTAGTTACAGAAATTATTCTCTTTGATGAAGGAAGAGAAATCAAATGAAACTTGGCTGAATCTGATCAGTGCCCCCCTAGAGGTTTTGTTTCATGTTTGTTTCTCCCCATATATTTATATTTGTTACTCACTGTTGTTTGTCCTTGGGGACAAACATTTGACTTCCAGATAGTGTGGCATATTGCCCAAAGTTAGGTACAGAGGATACTCAAGGATAGGATAATGAGGACTGACACAAGGTCAATGACACCTTTGTCCCAAACAATACTTTCAGAGGCTGCCCTACTCATATCTGATTCACCCACAAATCAAGACATCTCCCTCATGATGTAATTGGTCATCTTTAGAAATAAAAAAATGAGCAACAAGAGTCCTGCATGAAGTCTCAACACAAAGAGAAGACTCCTAGAGCAGATTCTCTCACTACACACTATACACTACAATTCTGATAGTAAAAATTTAAACTTGATTTTCTCATGGAGGCTGTATTTCTGGGAAGGAGTGAAATAGGTCCTTAGGAGAATATTTTGTATTATCTGTCTTTAGCTTGTTATCTGAAAGTAGCAGTCATAGCCCTCTGAGGACTCAAAAAAGACAATTCTGTAATTTTTTTCTTCTCCTTCTGCTACTCCTCTTCATCATATTCCTTCTCCTTGTCCCCTTATTTACTTTAATTTATCTTGTTCAAGAAGCCGGGACAATTTAATTTTTGTCCTGTACAGTTTTTCATTTTTGATTTCTTGAAAAATAGCTCTGAAAAGACATGCTTTTAAGAAGACCATTGTGTTTTAAGTAGAACTACTTGACTCCACATAAAGCCCAAAACATCATGGCTTTCATTGAATGACTAATAATAACCGTAACCCAAATCTCTATGGCTCATTATTTAGGTTTTGATGCAATTGTTTTCTATTCTAGCTAAAACCTCTAAGGTTCTGCTCCTCCAAGACTGATATCTTTGCAATAGTAAATTGGGCTATCTTTTGTCTCAACTCTTTCCTAACCTCAGTCATTGAATGGTTGTGCCTCACACAACCTGAGACCTGGAAAAAGACTTTAATTTAGAAAGACCAAGGTTGCCCAATGTATCCTAGATCATCATCAATGATCTTGACTTTTTGTCTTGTCACTGTGGGCACTCAATGACTAGAGGAGAGAATGAAGTTGATGACTTTGCACAACTCTGCCACACTCATGTTCAATTCACCCACAAGTCAAGATAGCACACAGTGTGATATCAAGGTCACAACTTCAGAGTTCCCACCTTCAAGCATGCTTGTATCAGAATGACATAGACTTGGGTGGTTAGGTGGTACAGTGGATAGAGCACTGGCCCTGAAGTCAGGAGTACCTGAGTTGAAATCTGGACTCCAACATTTAATAATTACCTAGCTGTGTGGCCTTGGGCAAGCCACTAAACCCCATTTCCTTGTAAAAATCTAAAAAAAAAAAGAAGAATGACATAGACCTTCATAATCCTTACACGTTAGAATTACTGGACCAATGTACTGTCATAGCAATCCAGCATAAAAGACCTGGCTGATGACCATCTCTGAAAGTTTCTATTTCCTAATCATTTTGAATCAGTCCAATTCTAACTAAACATGATTTATCTCATTTAGCTCTAGCAGTTCCTATGTGCTGATTTAGATTACCATCAATTCCCAAGGACTCTATCTGAATCCCCAAAGGATCCACTGGGATGCGCTATTCCATCTATATTCTGAGTTCTATAGGTAAAGCCTGAACCCATATACATCATCTGTGTCATAATATTCTTCTCCATAATCTTCCTCATCATTCTTTTGAAATAATACCATTCTCTTCCTTACCAATGGGAGTTAACTTTTAAATATATTAATGTCCGCTCCTCATTTTTCCATAGCTCCCTCCCTTTGGACCAAAGTCTCAATTATAGGCTGTTATTTAGGTCACTGTCTTGATACAGAACTCCAGGTTCCTCTCTGAAAAGAGAAAGTAACCTACAAAAACTAAATAAAGGCCACTATCTGCTGTAATTTCAATGAGAGCTCTTTATGGAAGTTCAAGAAGTTTTAATGCAAGGAAACTCCATCAATTTCTACAACTTATTTCCAGTTCTTCATAGAAAGCCTCTAGGACTGAATGATTGGAAAACATTAGTCACTCAATCCTGCTCCCAAAATGAGAAGCCAGTTCCATTTCTATGATTCAGGATAATCCCTTGGGAATCTACCCCACCCAAGATTTCATTCTAAAGTCACCATCTTGTCTTAGTGTTTCCCTTTAGTTCAAAGAAGAAAATTTAGTTCTAAACTCTAAAACAGTTCTAAGGTGAAAACTGTTTATATGTCTCTCTAATTATCCCTACACAAAATACAAAATATGTATGCATGCATGAACATATTTATTTATGAATTAATGTATGTTCATTTATATTTTATATAATGTATATATAATATATAATGTATATAATGTAATGTATATATACATATACACATAGATGTGTGTATGTGTGTGTACATATATATATATGAAGATACACACACACACCCCTTTGCACTCTTGTTCAGACATACCAGCACCCTCCTAGAGTTTGCAAAGATCTTATATTGTTCACATGTTTTATTTAATGCACAACTTGTCAGTGATTTCCCTTCCTTCTCCCACTTCTAAATTTTTAGGAACAGGAGAAATTAAGGAGGATAGCTTCTCTGTGTGGAAATGAAATATATGTATATGAAAAATCAAATGCATCCAGTCTAGACATGTTCATTTCTGTAAGTTCATCATAATTTGGATCAGGTTTGAGCATTCTAAATGCAAATCACAAAATCTTCCTTATCCTTTAATTATATGTTTTTTTTTCTTTTTCAGTCTCCCATATACTGTTTGTTCCAAGATCTTTATTACAAACATGTATATAATGAAGAAGGTTGCAAGCACTGCTTGTGAAACATTAGGGGAAATTATACAAGATCAGACACGATTCTTGAAAATGAAGTATTGGAATTAATAGAGAAACAAGGAACCAAAAAATTTAATACATGCACGTCTAAATCATGACTTTCTCTTTGAATTCTATTCCATAGAGATATATAAATTACTATCATATCACATTTTGAATTCTAAGAGATATTAAAAATCAACTATATTTTTTGAGAGGCTAGCTACATATTTGAAAAGTAAAGAAAGTGAAATTATTTAAGACTGCCCCCCAGACCCCCTGTTCCAATTTCTGAATATTTACATTTAAAATAGGTTCATAGATGGAATTATCTACACAATTGTTTGAACTGTCTATTTGTAAGTGAAGTAATCATATGAATAATATCTCATTTAAAGCTCACCAAGTCCAAAACCCTTATTTCACAAAAGAGGAAACAGATCCAGAAAATCAAGATATTTTGCCCATGTAATGCAAATGATAATTCCTAAATGGCAAAATTCAAACCCAAGCTGTCTGAGTTTCAGATACTGCTAAAGCAGGACTACTAGATATAACTACCAATAGAGGAGCTGCATTTTATCAACATTTTTACTCCAAAGGAGACAAACAGAGGTTACCATTGACTCTTAGGATTTGCTTCTGCAGGCATCATAGTACAGTGTAATAGACTGAATGGACATACATCTGAAGCCTGGCTCCATTATGTTTTACTTGTATAAGTTTAGGCATGTCCTAAAGTTATGGGGGGGGGGGACCACTCCACCCCCTCCGAGAGTTAGTCTTCTGATTCTCAAATGAAAGTGTTGAATTAGTTGCTATAATCCTTACTATCTCTAAATCTATGATCCCAGAAACCTACATATCTGAAATGACTAGGTTATGTCAAGTTAGAACTAGTTGATTTAATTCCCATGGATTATAAAGTGCTTTATGTAGGTGAACATCTAGCATTATTATCTTCAATTGATCCAGATTTGGCACAGGTGAATTAATAATTAGGGACCGGGATATATCAATAAGCAAGGTTTCACAAGTTGTCAATTATGCCTGCCACAATGGATTTGTTTATACTGAATAATAAACAATTCTGAAAGTCACAATTAATTTCCTTTATTTTAAAATAATGGCTTCTCAATGTTCAGATAATGGAAAGAAGAAGCCCATCTAATTCATTTTTTGTGAGGATTTTTGGTAATCATCACATTGAGTAGGGATTCAGTAAGTAACTGTTGAATGAATGAACCAAAGTATTTTCTTTCATTGAAAAGAAAGTATGTGAACAGTAGCTCTACTCTGAGTATCAGGCAAGAGACCTAGTTACATATAATCTGACATTTTACTGGATGATTTTCACATTTCACTGTGAATTTAGGAGATGTTTGATCCAAAAACAATTCAAAATGTCAAAGAGGCTACTTCCAATGCCTTTGGGTCCTTGCCCAGTTTTAATTAAAGCAACATTTTTTCCAAGCCATTTCTTTCTGTCCCTTTGATGTAGTGTTTGTTAAATTCTTGCCCAATTTACTTTTTTCCCCTTCTTTATTTTCTTCTCAATTTGATTCTTAAAAATAAAAGTTCCTTCAGGCATTAACCTACCCATTTATTTTTTCACACCCTTCTAGAATCAAATCATGAGTGACTGATTAGTCATGAGATCTAACCTGTTAGTACTATTGAAATGGGGGAGAGGGGACAAGTAGCCAGAAGTCACCATTCTGCTCTCCCCTAATCATCTCAAAAGTTCAGGGAAATAATAGATTTTACTCACAAAAAAAATTGAGGGGCCTCCTTAATGAAATGTTTTCTGAATGCTTTGTAAAAATAAGCTATTTTAAGCAGTTTTCACTTAATTGCTGAGACTATCCACAATTCTATTAGTATATCTACATTATTAACAATTTTAATGGAGAAACCAATAAAAATACTTTGTCATAATTCATCTACAAAATAAAGTGGTTGCTAAATGAATAACCGATTCATAATCCTGATCTGTATGTATATGCTACATCTAGTGGTAATTTGGAACTAGCTAGAACTTGGAGGAAATGTGTTCACTGTAATGAACTGCTGGCTCCCTGCCCCTGATCTCTCTAATCTTCTCAGTTGGAGCCACTTAACTGAGGCAGCAGGATGTAGAAGAAAGAGAATGCCATATGAAATCAAAGGACTTGGGTCCATAGCATCTAAGATTTGTACATTTGGAAAGAAATTTAATAATCATTTAATCCAATCCTCTCATTTTACAGATGCAGAAACTGAGGCCTAAATGTTGTATTTTGTCTAAGACAACATAAGTTTCAAATGGTTGAACCAGGATTTTAACACAGGTGCAAATTCAGGGCCTTTTCAAATAACCCCTTCATGATGTTCAAATCCTGAGTCTTCTACTTACTATCACCTCCCCCCTCCTTGGCCTCAATTACCTCATTTGTAAAATGGGGAAAATAAACTAGATGATCTCTAAATTCTGTTCCAGGTCCTAATTCCTGTTTTAGAATAAGCACCATCTACTCCCCAGATCCAAAGAAACCAATTTTGTCTTTCTTCTTTTGTCTAAGTTTCCAGTGACTGTGTTCCTGCATTATTCTTTCATGCCTAGTTCACTATTTAGACTTCCAGTTACTCCAAAGGCTAGCATCTTTTTTTCACTAATGTTATACCTTTCCAATGCAAACAACTTCTCTCCTGCACCATGACTAATGCTCCACCAATGACTTGCCCTACTTCTGCTTGATTAAAAACTCTCATTCTCTGATTAAGCTTGGACTTTAAGCTAATAATATTTGAGTTCTGTTTCTTTTCTCTGTACACTGATTCTAAAGGTTGATCTACATTCAAATTCAATTCAACATTCAATTCTTAAAAAAAAAGAACTCAAGAGATATGAATTGATCATTCACCAGATGGTTCAGATTGTGCTGGGATTTGACCTTAAGAAGCTTATAGTTCATCTGATAGAAGAGATAAGACAGATACACAAATTATTATAATACACATTAAAATATCAGAGAATAGGAGAGACACAAATCAAGTACTATAGGAGCTCTGAGGAAGAAGACTGCTTCTACCATGGCTTCATGCAGCAGGTGGTATCTGAGCTAGCTTTGAAAGATGTATAAAATTTCAATAAGTAAAGGAAGGAGGAGAAAATACATAGGACAGTAAAAAAAGAGTGGAATAAGTTAGGGAAAAGTGATGGTAGAGTTTGGCTGAAGCAAGCAGAACATAAGGGTGGGAGAATATAAAACAAGATAGGAAGGGTAGATTGGGATAAACATGTAGAAAGCCTTGAATATCTGGGGAATGAGTTTGAAATTAAAAGACAATGGGAAGCCACTGAAGATTTTTAAGCAAGAATGTGATCTGATAAGAGTTTTCTACTAGAAAATTATTCCATTTAAAGAACAGAAGTAAAGATGGAGAAAAGTTGAGAACTGATACTAAAAGTGTCATGTTAGTGAAATAAATAGGCATGGTCTTGGAATAGAATGAATTAATTTCAATTCAATATGCATTTAAGTACCTAATACTTGCAAGGCACTGTTCTGGATGCTGAAGATCTAAAGAAGAAAAATAACCATCTCTGTCTTCAGTAAGCATTGGAGATGGAAGGATATGAACCAAGTAGACACAGTCAAAGTCCTAATTAGGAATAGCAAAGGAGAAATTAGAGTGATCTCAAAATAACTTTTACCTTGGAGGATCAGAAAATGCTTTATGGTGGGGTTGGCACAAGTGTGGGAACCTGACAAGAAATAAAGATATTAATATATGAGATGGAGGATCCTTTTCCAGACACAGAAATTGATATACACAAATGTAAGTTCAGAAAGAAAAAAGTAGTTCACATTGACTGGACTGTAGAATGCATGAAGGACAATTGCCAAAAAAATAAGAGAGGTTGGAGACTTGAGTGTCAGTTCAAGGAGATTTTGTTTCCTTTGATAGTGTAGAGTATTGAAAAACATTTGAGCACAGTAGTGATGTGATTTGACCTAGGCATTAGAAAGACTATTTTAGCATTGATGTTAATGATGAGTTCTACTGGGGAGAAACCTCTCAGTTTCCTCAGAAACCTCAGCTTTCTCTCAAAAGCACACTAGTTGCCAGCTCTTCCAATAGTACAATTAAGAGATATGAACTAGAGTAATATTGGTAAAAGTGGGAAAGAATATAGAATATGAATATTAAAGATGCTGTAGAGGGAGAATCATTGGTACTTAGATTAGGATTTGGGAAATCAAAAAAAGTCAGGAATTATTTCAAGAATCTGATGCCAAAATAAATGAGATAGTTAATTAGAGGGGCTATTTTTTTTAGGTTTTTGCAAGGCAAATGGGGTTAAGTGGTTTGCCCAAGGCCACACAGCTAGGTCATTATTAAGTGTCTGAAACCAGATTTGAACTCAGGTACTCCTGACTCCAGGGCCAGTGCTTTATCCACTGTGCCACCTAGCCGCCCCGAGGGGCTATTTTAAAAGGGAAGATTATGAGGTAAAGAGGACAGGTGAAGTTTGAGATATCTGCAGGGACATCCAAATGGAAATATCAAGAAAACAAATATTTGAATAGGACAGGAGCTTCAAATTTAATGAAAAGTTAAATGGGAAAAATGTAGAGTAAAAATCCTTAGTCTGACAATCATGAGGAGAACCAAAAAAAGAACATCATGGAAATCAAGGAAGGAGTAAATATCAAGGAGAAGGCCATACTAAGGATACAGGCTATGGATAAATCAAGAGGGAAGAGGATGGAAAAAAATGATTAGATTCACCTTAGAGATAGCCTTTTCTACTTCTCACCATTGTTGTTTTCGTTCTTGACTTATTTCAGATACTATCCACTTTAGCAAACTTTTACTGGTCCTCCAACTGTTAGTGCACTTACGCCCCTCCCCCCAAAAAAAATTATCTTGGATTTACTTATGAGTGTACATATTGTATTTCTCCCTCTTCCCCACAGAATATAGGCACTTTCAGAACAGGAACTATTTTCATTTTCATCTTTGCATTTCTAGAACCTAACACAGTATCTTTTACAGAATGGGTATTGAATAAATGCTGAATTGAACTAGGGCCCAAACATAAGATAGGTCTCTTTCTAGAACTTGGGCATGGAAAGTGAAAAGAGAAATGAAATTCTGGATAGGTTGTTGGGATTTGGAAGAATATTTCTTTAGGATAAAAGAGAAATAAGCATATTTGTTGGTGAATAGGAAAGAGAAGGGAATAAGACTGAAAATACAAAAAAGAGGAAATAAATTGTGTGACATCCTAGAGGGCATAGAATGAAGGACACTAATAGAAGACAGCCTGGGAAGGGGTTAGGAATAATTCTTCTTTTGAAAAAGGATATTGCATGAAATAAAGTCTGAAGACAATTTTGTATATTTATTTGGAGGAAAAGACTAGTCACATCAAATTGATAGTTAAAGTCAGAAAGAATGGAGTTCAAACACATCCTCAGACATTTATTAACTGTATGACTCCAGACAAGTCACTTAATCTTATTTGTCTGTTTGCTCATCTCTAAAATGGGCTAGAGAAGGAAATGGAAAACACTCTAGTATATTTACCAAGAAAACCCTAAATGGGGTCACAAAGAGTCATACAACTGAAAAAAGAAATGAAAAACAAAAAACAGATACTGAAGTTATTAGGGAAACAGAGTGGTATAATAAAAAAAAATCTTCAGACTTGGGGTCCTAGATTCAAATCATGACTCACCATTAATGTCTGTTTCCTAATCAATTAAAAGGATATAATAATATTTCTACTATCTACTTCAGAAAGTTTTTGTAATGAATTTTTTCTCTAAACTTAAGGTACTATGTAAATATTAACTTATGACAGGAGGTGAATTACAGAGGAAGATTCTAAGACAGCTGCCAAAGTCAGCTTCCTCAATGGAGATGGATAGAGATTATCTTGGAGATTATAAAATAATAGTAATAAGGATGACTGACAGTAGAATAACCTGAATGTATAATATTCAAAGGTGGTTCACATATTAAGTGATCTTAGAAGAATAATTGCCTAGAAGCCACAGGAAGCAAAGGATATGCCAACTCCTCCTTGTGGTGTTTTCATTAAAGAACATTACTAGAAATATAATATCATCCGTGAAAAGCTGGGTTTCAATTAATATGATGAGATAAAAGGAGTACAAGAAGAAAAAATCTAGGACAGAAGGGAGTTTAATTATAACAAAATGAATGTTCAAAATCATGGAAAGGATTCAGAGGGGACATATTCATTCCTTAAGTACTGAAATCTTGACCATTCCTGTAGTTGCACAAACAGTATTTGGTCAGATCTATAAGACTGCCTGATATCCCCATTTTGAACTTAACTGGCCTGGTCCATCCTACTGCCTCTCTCATCTCCATTTCTGATCTTTGTTATCAGAGAGGAGCTAGGCTTAGACAAAGTGGTATGTTCTCTGAGGTTCAACATGCAGAGGAGATGCAACAAGGGACTTTAATTAATATTATTTTTGTAAAGAAGCATATTTTAATATCCAAAATTCCATAAAACAAAGGTATTTATTTCAGTTGATATAAGTTGAGGTTCAAAGCTTTTGTGATTAATTGAAATAATTTTTCAGAAACTGCCTAGAGATCACAAATACTTCATCCCAATCCTGCCTCAGTTCTAAAAAATTCCTCATAGATCATTTTGATAATTCTAATCTTATTGCTATTTATCTTACAAATTTCTTCCCAAAATTTCTTCAACTTTCTTAAAAATGATTTATCTTTTCCAAAAACAAACAGATTAGAGGGGCAAAACCATGATACTTCAGTATGATAGATGTGATACAGTGGAAAGTACTACAGATGTGGTATAGTAGAAATATTTCTACCTTGGAATCAGTAGTTTAAGGGTTCAAATTCTACTTCTGAAGTTTATGACTTATTTGACCTGAGAAGATCACTTACCTTCTTTGTGCCTAGCTTACCCTATCTATAAAGTAAGAAGATTGGAAGAGAGAGCTTCTAAGATACCTTTCCATAATGGATCTATGAAGAACGGAAAATCTCAGAAATACAATTGAAACTAGATGTCTATCTTATTCTGTTCTTCCAGGAAACTTCCACTGACTCACAGGACAGATAGGAAAGTGAGGTTCCAATTATATCAGATTAGGATCTAGCCTTTTAGATCTAATGAATACTATTAAATATGTAAGTGGCTACATGCATATTTTAGAATATAATAAATATAGAAGCTTACTCTCTTTTATTTATAAGTTAAGAAGAAATGGAAAGATGTCTTATTAAATGTGCCTCCCCTCAAAAAAAGAAAAACTTGTTCCCATGGATGACTAATTTTCTTGTGCTCTCTAATATTATGAGCATTTACTATATTACTATAAATTAGCTAGATGTTTCTTCCATCCCATCATTGTTTGAGATGGCCCTGGTGTATATGAAAGTTCTAAGTCCACTCATCAGAAGGTTATTTGATAGAATCTTGGTCAAATTACTTATCTCTCTGGGCATCAGTTTTCTCCTCTGTAAAGGGAAGGGGTTTGAATAAATGACCTTGAAGTTTATTTATAGCTCTATATCTTCAAACTTATGGATCCTACAAAATAAAGGAGGTGAGCTAGACCCAATATTGTCAATATCAAACTGAAGCTCAAGAGAAAGAAAAGATTTCACCAGGTATAGTCAGGTATTTCCCAAATACATTAATTATTTTAAAAGTACAAGGCATTGTGCTAAGCAATTCAATTAAAAAGAAATGAAACAGCCCCTGATAACAAGGATTTTACAGCCTAAAGATAAAATAATCTGTTGAAGTTGAGGGTGGCTCTTGGTTTTCTTCTTTTTAAAAATTATATTTTAATTAATATTTTCCAATTACACAAAATATTTTTAGCATTTATTTTTTTAAATTTTAGTTGTAAATATTCTTGCCTTGTTCCCTCTATTCACATCTTGAGAAGAAAATGATATGATACGTGTGAAGTCATATAAAGTAGTTTTTAAATTCATGTTGCAAAAGAACACATACACAAAAAGAAAAAGCAATGAAAGTGGAAGAGCATCCCACTTTGGGATTTGGGTTATGGGTCCTACTCCACTGGGGGTCCAGGGAGGGAGCATTCAATGGTGGCCCAGAAGTGATAAGATCACATTCTTCAGAGGAAGCTTGATTCCTTATCTCCTAAGTCAATCAGGATGTGGCCCTTGTGAAGACTAGAGTATTTGCAGACCTGGCAGATTGTTTGATTGTCTTCTTGACATAGAAAGGTGAAAGGCTCCTCATGCTTGGGGCACCATCCATTTGGAACAAGAGGAGGCTGCTTAAGGAATGCTTTCAGTCCCTTGTATAGACCCAGAATGTTCCTTATCCTCCAGTTGATGTGCCCTGGAGGACTTCCTTGTGGAAGACAGGATTGACAGACAGTGTTACCAGAAAGCATTGTTACAGGATCATTGAAATAATTTCTACAGACTGGGCAGGTGAGGAATTTCTGCATGTCATCACTCAATTCAAAGGTGGTCTTCACCTTCAGAGAAATGGAACCTCTGAAAACTCCCGAAGTCTCAGAATTGAATTCTCTAGAGATCATCTCCTTGTTGTCTTCTGCCATGCTGGAATATGGTACAGATCCAAATCCTTTCAGGTCCCTAAGAGTTGACCTTAGAGAAGGTGTCTCCTGTTTCGGAGTTGGTGCTTTTCTTCCAGCTGCTTCTTCAAACAGGAACTGGATTAGACTGAGTTCCCTCCAGTTTATATAGGCCCTAGAAGTAGATTGCAGAGGTGAGTTCTCACCTAATCCAGGCAATCCTAGTAGCAACCTGCTTAGCACCTGAAGCTTTTCTCTTGGAGACCTTGACTGGAGCTGGTCCAGCTAAAGCTGCCTCCTCCTACCAGGAGTTTCTCACACTGAGTTCTGGCCCTTAGTTTCCAATGTTTTTATTTCTTCTCTCATTCTCCCCCACTTGATTCACCCTTTTCCTTCTGGAAAACAATAATACAATTAAAAGCAAAATGAATTCTGACAGTGGCTATGTCCAAAAATGTATGTCAGTCTACAATACATAATTTTAAGCTTCTTAGCTAATTTTTTCACCATATGTTTGTCTTGCCATGGTTTATAAGTTTAACGTTCAGGGCCTCCCCTATTTCTCTTGCTGCATATCTTTTATAGCTTGTTTTGCATTGTTTTTAGCCCTAGTCTGAATGGTTAAAAGCAGTCCCAATCTATTAGCAAGCCATTCAATAAACAACAAGAGCACAGCACTGTTATGCATTCAATATACTATTAACATATACAAATATAGGGTGATGCCCTCGTGAAATTTCAGTAAAAGTTAAAGTTCTACCAAGACTAAAAAAGAGACATTGAAAAATATAAAAAGGAAGCCTTCAGAGGCAAACCAGTCCTTCCCTATCCTAGAAAGGGGCAGGAAGCTTTGAATATCTTAATTGCATATGAAAAAGCTAGCAAGACTATGTTAGCTCTGACATAACCTCTATAGCAATCATATCTTTATTCTTGGAGACTTATGTACATAAGATTCTTAAAAGAGTAAAGGGAGTAAAAAAGACCTTCTCTATTGAATTAACCAACAGGTGGTCTATGGATGAAAGGGGCTCTAAGGGAAGGAAAAATTTGTGGGAAAGAGAGAACCAGGTTTTCTCTTATCTCCTACCTAGAGATAAGAAGCAATTTCAGAATTGAAGCTTTGAGAGAGGGAAAGGAAAGATGTTTTTATCATCCTAAACATCATTGTTGTAGCTGAAAAAAAGCATGGTGACAGTCCACAGCTGAAAAGAACAAAATACCACCCAGTCCAACCACTGACTGAAATAACTAGTTATCCATCAAGAGTTCAATGAGCAAGCTCAAGAGATCCATTCAATAGACTTCAGAAGCCAAGCAATCTTCCTGGCCAAGCAGCTGCCCAGCAGCATCACCTTCCCAGAGACTGCTGGGAACATCCCAGAAAATAAAAAGACAAGAAAAAGAAGTGAAGAATTGATTTTCTGGCTAAGTCTTGAAGGAAAATATACCCTTATTGACTTATAAATTGATTCTTTGTCCATTCTCGAAGAAGACCATGACATCAGGATGGTGATACCATGACAAGTACATGAATTGTATTTGTGTGAGGGGTTGCTGTACCATATCACCAACCTCACTTTCTCCTCCAGAACCATCTGGGTCCAGTGGACTGATATAAATCAGGAAAACTGGAGATGGCCCTGAATCAAGGTAATCAGGGGTTAAGTGACTTGCCCAATATCACACAGCTAGTAAGTGTCTAAGGTCAAATTTGAACTCCTATTCTCCTGACTCCAAGGCCTGTGCTCTATTCATTGCACCATCTTCCTTCTTGGATGGGATATATAGGCACTTATAAATCAGTATTTATGAGGATCACCACAAAGGTTATCCCTAGGACCTTGGGGTAATAACAGTCTCCCTCTGGTGACTCAGCCAAAATATTACACAAAGATTAAAAGAAGACACTCTATTCTTCAGAAGGTAAAAATCTAATGAGAGGACAAAGCAAATCATACAAGTAACCATAATACCACAGAGACTATGATAAGTACAAAAGGAGAGTGTATCAAAGAATTTCTGGAAGAAGTGGTATTTGATTTAGTCCTTTAAGAAAGGGACTAAGAAATTGCACTTCAGTTTGTGAACAAAGAGGGCAACTAGGTGGCACAATGGATAAAGTGCCAAACCTGAAGACAGGAAGACTCCTCTTTGTGAGTTTAAATTCAACTTTAGACTCTTACTAGCTAGACAAGTCACTTAGCCCTGTTTGACTCAGTTCCTCTTCTGTAAAATGAGCTGGAGAAGGAAATAGCAAGTCACTTGCCAAGAAAACTCCAAATGGGGTAATGAAGAGTGGAACACAACTGAAAAATGACTCAATAACAAAAATGTGAACAAAAGCATGGAAATAGGAAAGATGAAGACAAAAATGGGGCACAGAGAGAATGTCTAATTTAGCTAGAATGTAGAGTGAAAGAGAGAAATAAGTTACTGTTAAATTATGGAGAACTCTGAACAAATGACTAAGTAGCTTACTTTTTATTTGGTAGGTAGGCAACATATGGGTTTAAAGTTTTCTGAATGGAGGAATAACAGAGAAGGATCCAAACCAATTAGGGAAAAGATGACTATGACTTGAAATAGGAAGTTTTCCATAGGAATGGAAAAGAAAAGATGGATGTAAAACATAATTCGTAGGTGGAATTCTCAAGCCTTATAAACTGATTTCATATGGAGAATTAAGAGAAAATAAAATAAACAAGCAAACAAATTTCAGAAGTCTGGGGAAATGATTTAGTAATCACAGAAATAGAGCAATAGAGAGATGGGGAAAGGGAAATTTTTTTGGGGGGGGGGGGTAAGGGAAGAAAAGTATAATCCTGGGCATGTTGAAATTGATCTGTCAAAGTCACACCCAAGTTGGAAAAAATACCTTAGGTACTCTATAAATGTCAAACCAGAGCTTTGTGGGAAGAGATATACCCTAAAGAATAATATGAATAAAATATACTTTGAATTCCTGGAAACTGATGTTATTTCCAAGGGAAAGAATGTAATGGGAAGTGAGAAGAGAGTTAATGATTGAATATTAGGGGACATCCAGGCATGTGGTAATAAGGGCAGGAGGGTAATACAATGATAGAGAAGAAGCAGTTAGAGGCACAGAAAAGGAACTGTGAGAGAATAATGCCACAGGAGGCTAAGGAAGGATTTTAAGGGAAAGAGTTCTCTACAGTGTCAAATGCTTCATAAAGTTCAAGGAAAATGAGTTCCAAGAAAAGTCCATAGTATCAAGCAATTAAAATTCCATTAGTGACCTTGTTAAGAAGTTTCAGAAGTGTACTGGGGATAGGAGCCAGAACGTATGATGTTGAGTAGTAAGTGGGTGAAAAGAAAGTGGAGAGTACAAACCACTCTTAATAGAAATTTAGCAATGAAGGAAGAAGGGAGAGATAAATAATAGGCCAAGGGTGTCAAAAGAAGTTTAGAGTTTTTTGTTTTGCTTTGTTTTTCTCCTAGAATAAGGGAGACAAACCAATTTGTAGGCATAGGAGAAGGAGCCATTAGAAAGGGAAACACTGAATATACATGAAAGTAGATATGATTAATAGAAATCACTAAGACCTTAAGGATGTTACTTTTCTATTCCACATTCACCCTCAGATCAACCATTACTCAGCAGGATGACAGAACCACTAGACCCCAGAACTAGCAATTCTACACTCATTGTTTCCATCTTTGCTTAAATAAGATGACCACTGACTCATCCCATTGAGTTTTTGGCCTCTAGGGGATGCATTTAATGTCCATCATACTTGCAAAGAGACCAGCCACAGTCCCTTTACAAATACATTTTACACATCCATTGCATGCTGGATGATGACATACCTTAGAATTCAAGGTTTTTCTTGGTCCAGAATTGTGATTCATAGATCATCTGTGGCAGCACTATGGAGTTCAAGTACATTGCTACTGATTATCAAGGGACATAATAACCAATTTTTTAAAATAGCCATTTCATAAAGAATATTTTATGCAGGTGATTGTTATTAAAATAATATCTCTTCTTTCTACATAATGTCTATCAGTATCCATAGCTAATAAATTGAGTAATTTCTATTATTTTGTTTTTAATTTCAGCAGAATTGTAATTATATAGATCACAAGGCATTTGATATTGTATTGCTTTTAAAGTGTGATTTGCGCATCTGTGTATATTCCAGTTGAATAATAATGGTTAACATCGCATAACATAGAACAGAAGATGAACCAGTGGGAAAAATGGATTGTCTCCCAGTTACTGTACAAGTAATAAAAAATACTTTCCTTTCAAGAAATAAAATTTAATGGAACAATCTTTTTTAAATGAAGATATCTAACTTTCATAAGTCATTCCTTTAAAGAAACCAATTTAAAAGAATTTATTTGATATTTAGAATCTTTCAAGATGTTTAATTGAATTTGAAGCAGAGATCATGGACAGTCAAAAAAATTAATTGGTTTGGTAGTTAGTTTTTACACTTGACAGATTTCTAGTCTCCTATGTGTGTGCAGTGGCAGGAAAAGAGAATGCCCTAAACAATAAGAAATTATAACAATATTGATAATAAGTACATGTATCTCAGATAACAAAGTGAAAAGAATAATTGAGTTATTTTTTCATGAAGTATTTTATTTCCAAAAAAAGTGTTACTAAAATATTTTGGGCAATAGAGAAACACAATTTCTACTTTTACCAGTTGCATTTTCAAAACCTTCCATGTAATATTTTAAAATTAGTTTATATAAATAGAGCATTTTTTAAAAAATTGTGTAATGGGAGGTAGCATAAGTCAATAAACAGGAAGTCAACTAATTTTTGAAAAAAAAAATGTGTTAGAGGCATACCTTTGATATATCCCAGCTTTGTAATTCTTGCAAATCATTTAACCTGTCAGTGCCCCAGGCAACTCTTTAAATTCTAAATAGCAGATTGGTTGCCATTATGCATTTGTAGAGAGAGAGTTTCCTACCTAGAAGTTTCCTATACCAAAGAAATCACAGGTCCAGTTAAGTAAATATATTTCTTATTGAGTTAGGTGGTGAATTCTGGAAGATTTGAATTCGAATATGATATCAGATCTTACTAACTTGGTGACTCTAGACAAGTCAATTAGTTTTTATTTGCCCCAGTTTCCTCATACGTAAAATGAGGATCAAAATTGCACAAACATCCCTAGGTTATTGTGAAAATCAAAGGAGATAATAATAAAGTGCTCTGCATCTTGTCTGACATACAATGGATACTTTAATACTTGTTCCCTTCCTTCCTTTCTCTTGAATGAAATTCTAACATTTTCCCAGGAATCGACATCAAATTCATTGGTTGATAGTTGCAGAATTCATTCTGTTCCCTTTTTTTGAATAATGTGACTATATTTTCCATACCTCAAACCTGAAGTATCTTCTCTTCCCCATGGTTTTTCAGATATTACTGACAATTGCTCAGTAATCACATATGCCAATACCTTCAATGTTTTAGTATTTCATCCAGACCACTGGTCTTGAATTTCTCAAGGCATAGGTATTTCTTGTAACAATGTTTCATATATATATATATATATATATATATATATATATATATATATATATATACATCCATATATTTTTTCAGAATCAACTAATATCGATTATTTGTTAGTATTCTGTACATTCTGGTTCAGAGAAAAACTACCTATTATTCATTATCATTCTGTACATTCCAGTTCAGAAAAGAAAGCTCAATAAGGATTTAGCCTTTTTTTCTTTTCTCAGGTATAAGCATTCTGTTTACTCCAAGGAGCAAATCTATCCCTTCTTTAAAGTTCCCTCTTGTCCCTAATATAGTATTTAAAAACTGTTTTCTCATCCTTAGATTTATTTATCAATCTCAGTTCATTCTGTGCTTAATATTCACACTGAACCATTTTATGCAGTCTCTATTACCTTACCTAGGATTCTATTTCTTGAGGTTCTTGGATATCTACTCTTCCCAAAACATGTATATCAGGATACATGTTGGTTTTCCTCTCCTTTTCTAAAACCAATTCAAGGAGAGAGTGCTCACTACTCTCCATCCCCAAGATTTCCATCCATCATTTCTATCCCTGGCATCCAGTGCTTCAATATTGGTGAGAAAAAACCATAAAACAATCTCTTTCCTCCCTTGTTAATTTCTTGACCTTTTTAAGGATGAAATGATTATCAATCAGACCATGAAATTCTCAAGTATTCTACTTTGGGGAGAGAAAGAACACCAGCAGATGTCTAGATAATTGAAGTCCTTCATTGCCTATATGCCAAACTTGTGATTTACTTTCTGAAAAAATTATCTACTGTCTTTTTCTGTCCAGGCCTTATGTAGTATTGCTTCTGTTTATTCTTTTGATCTTCACCAAATGCTTCTCCTAAACTTTTGATTCCTAAACTTTCTTCTACAAATATTCCTTCTGTACAGAGAGCTGGGGAGCCAGATATTTTCAGCTGAAACAATCTCCCATGTGAAAGAAGCCACTTCTGGAGAGGCACACAATAAAAGTGCCTTTGAGAGATTTGAAGTATGCACAAATGTTCTCTAATGAGTTCTGGTCTGCTGGCCAGGGGATGAAGAAGGGTCCTCTTAGTTATAAAGTCAGAGCTGGAGTGAATTCCAAAAAAAATGCTAGTTCCTTTTTCAAGGTCCTTTGCAAGGTTACTTGAGGAATTCTAAAAGGAGGATGAGAGCCTCTGCATGGGGAGGAGGAGACTGTTAAGTAAGTCAGTGGATACAATACTGAACCTGGAATCAAGAAGACCTGAGTTCAAATCTGATCTCAGACATTTAATAACTGTGTGACCCTGTTCATGTTGCTTAAATCCACTGGAGAAGGAAATGACAAACCACTTTAGGATCTTTGCCAAGAAAATTCCACAGACAGTACATATATGACTCAACAACAACAGCAAGGCAGGGAAAATGACTCAATTCTTCTCTCACCTAAATCCATCATAAAACCAAGAGCACTGGCCTCATTCTTGCTTCTGTCACTACTGTGTCTTGCTGTGTTTTTGGTGAAGGAGGTACAGCCTTAGAAGCTTTGAAAGATCACAACAAAATAACCTTAGGTCATGGAATACAAATGCTAGATTTAGGGGCTAGCCATTCCAACATTGAAGTCCCTAATGAACAACTTTGGGAGTACATTCCAGCAGCAGGCAAAATGGTGGTGCAATGAAGAGACCACTGGTCTTGGAGAATGGAGGACAGGAGTTCAAATCCAACCTCAGACAGTACACTAGCTGTGTGACCTTGGGCAGGTCTCTTAACCCTGATTGTCCTGCATGAAGAACTATCTCCAATAGTTCTGATTCAAATCTGGGCACTGGACCCAGATGACTCTGGAGGACAAAGTGAGGTTGGTGACTTAGCACAGCCCCACTTCACTCAAATCCAATTCAGGTATTTCTCATGGTATCACCTTCCTGATGTCATGGTCCTCTTTGAGAATGAAACACAAAAACATCAAGTAAGATGGGGATTCATCTGGTAGTGCTGTTATGTTTAGATGTGAATTTAGTAGGATCAATGACATGTAGAAATTATGTTAAGTCTGAGCCCACTGTCCATAGAGACTAAGGTGTTAGGTATAGAGGAAATTTTTATCTCCCTTACACCCTGGTATTGGGGAAAATGTTTGTACTTCCATTCTAGTTATATTTGTGAGGTCTCTTTCTAGAAAATTAATAATTATTAATCAATTAGTCAATGGTAAGTCAATATTAACTGATTAAATAGAGCTGAGATGTTAATCACTGGAAGTTAATAGTATAAAAGTTAATATATGAAGACAAAGGCTTCAAACTGATAGCATTCGAGAAAGCTGACCTAATTCCCAGAGGTACACCTAGAATGCTGAAGTGGAAAATGTAGCCAGTTCCCTCTGAAAGAGCAAGATCAGTGGCGGCTAGGTGGCACAGTGGACAGAGCACCGGCCCTGGAGTCAGAAGTACCTGAGTTCAGATCCAGCCTCAGACACTTAATAATTACCTAGCTGTGTGGCCTTGGGCAAGCCACTTAACCTCATTGCCTAGCAAAAAAAAAAGAGCAAGATCAGAACAGTCACTACACTTCTTAATATACAATGTTATCTTCCCCTAATCCCTGCCTCCACTATTTCATACATTCTATTTCTTTTGATTAAAATTGACCACACTAATAGCAATATTGAGTGATGATCAACTATGATAGAATTATCTGCTCTCAGCTGTTCTAAAAGACTTGTAATGGAAAATGTCACCCACATTTAGAGAAAGAACTATGGAGTCTAAATGCAGATCAAAGCATATTTTTTTAATTTTTTTTTCTTCTTTCTCGTGGTTGTCCCCTTTTGTTTTGAGTCTTCTTTTACAGCATGACTAATATGAAAATAGGTGTAACATTATTGTGCATATATATATATATTATATATATATATATATATATATATATATCAGATTACATATGCTGTATTAGTTTACTTGCTACCTTGGGTCGAGGGGAGGAAGAATTGGGAGGAAGAAAACTTTACAAAAATACATGTTAAAAATTAACTTTGTATATAATTAAAAAATAAATAAAATTTAAAAATTAAAAATAAAATAACCTAGCTGAAATTCTATCAACTCCAGGAGCCTTATAGTTAGCCAAGCTTCCCAAGTCCACTTGACTTTATTCTCCAGGATATCTAGCTTTAGATCACTATTCATAGTACCATGGTTCATGGTTATTGGTAAGGTTAAGCTCTTTCACACACACACACACACACACACACACACACACACACACACAAGCACACACCACACACAGAACCATCGTGATTCAGATCTTCATTACCTCTTTCCTAAGCTATTACAATAACTTTCTAATTAATTTATCTGCTTGTAGTTTCTCCTCCCTTCAATTTATTGTCAACACAACTATAAAATTCATGTTTCTAAAGCACAGATGATTGAGTACATAAATCCCCTTTTCAAAAGGTTCCAATAGCTTTCTTATATCTAGGATATTACATCTAGGATACACAAACATTACTGGAATTGAAATCCTTTCAAAAATCTGGGTCCAATTTACTTTCCACACTTATTATTACTTAATACTGTTTCTTATAAATGATATTACATCTCCCATCTCTATGCTTTTGTATTTTCTTTTCCCCATTCCAAGAGTGTAACTCCTTCTCAACTCTACCTTAGAGAATCATAGCTTACTTCAAACTCCACTCATCCTAATCATCCCAATTGCTATTTCCCCTCACTTCTCCTCCACTCTTCATCACCACTCTCCTTCAAATTATTTTGCATTTCTTTTGTATATTCATTATTCACTACAAAAGGATAGGAGGATCTGGGCTAGATGGAAAGTATTAACATCATCCAAACAGAGCTATTCTGATTTCCATTGTTTTAGAGAGAGAGAGAGATAATGTTCACCATGCTAAGGGAAAGGAGAAAACTAGATACTTGACTTTGAAGAACGTAAGGGGGAGAGAGTGGTGGGAGATGGAGTAAGAAAAGAATACCAGTGGGAACATTAGAGATTTGTCTCAATGTGTGTTGAGCTGTGGTCTAAGAAATTGTGCTCCCTATGTCCATTCTGAGAAAGAGCCCTGGGAACTAGGGACAGTCCAGAGATGTCAACATCCATTGGGTATTCAGGAATGGATATTTTTTTTATTGGTGTGGTTGACTTGAAGATTACCCTATGCTTCTCTGAGAATCGGGACACATTCTGCTTATACCTGCCCACAATTGATCTCTGCTTTCTTCAGTCTTTCCCACAAAGGAAGGGTTGAAAGAGAAAGCAACCACATTGTTTCTTTTTCTCCCATCACCCATCCTTGTTCCCAGTCCCTTTAGAACTGTTATTTCTTTAAGGAATATTGTTTTAGGTTTTTCTTGTTTTGTGTGTGACTCTGTGTTAAAAGCCAGATAGCTATCCAAGTCTGTGCCTATTCTGCTCACTTGAATGAATGTAAGAGACTGGGAAAGAAGGAAGGAAACTCAAAGGTAAGCAGATTTAATTTATTGTGAATTTGTAAATCCAAGTTGGAGCTGCCAGTGCAATCTGGCAGGGGGTTTGAGAGCCAATATTTAACTGAGATGGGAGTTCATTATTTTCATAAGATGCAAGCAGGTTAAAAAATGCTGGAAATGGTTAAGCAAGGGTGTTGGGGGAACAACTATTTTGACATGTTATGCTTGAAAAGAAAATCATTGCCCTGAATAAATGCAAGCTACCAAAAAAGTGCTACCCCCATGAAGTTAATTGGAAGTGAATTAGCTCTCCACTGGAGCAGCTATATGGCACAGTACCAGCTTGGAGTCAGGAAGACTCATCTAAGTGAATTCAAATCATGTCTCAGACACCCACTGGGTGTGAACCTGGGAAAGTCATTTACCTCTGGTTGCCTCAGTTTATTCATCTGTAAAATGATTTGGAGAAGGAAATGACAAATCACTCCCAAAAAACTCAAATGGGGTCATGGACAGCACTGAAACTCTCCACTAACCCAAGTCAAGTGATGTTTGACAGTTCAGCATGCCTTGTTTACCCTCATAAATTATATATGGAAATTCATCCTGGATCCAATGGATTAATGTTAATCAAACCTTGTATTTTTGAAAATTTTACATGTTTTGGGTTCATCTGAATTTGTTTATTTTATTTTTTAATAATTATATTTATTCTATCAACAGGGGAGTTTAGACCTCATGAACTGTACTAAGGTTGTTCAGAGTTTCAAAAAATTAAAATTGAGGGTTTTCTGTGTTGCAGAGAACCCTGGAAAACTTATGGTCATATATAGTCCCATGAATTGGCCAGGATCATTTGGAAATTATGGGAATTTTTATTCAGTACAGTTTGATTTATATGATTACTGGATTTCAGAACAACAAAACCACAAGCCCAGGGAGATAACTTCCTTTTTTCCATTTCTCTTTTCTGTATTGACTTCCTCCATTAGAATGCAATCTCTGTGTTGGCAGGATCTCTCTCTCTCTCTCTCTCTCTCTCTCTCTCTCTCTCTCTCTCTCTCTCTCTCTCTCTCTCTCTCTCTCTCTCTCTCTCCCCCCCCCCTTGTGCTTCTATTCCCAAAGTAAACTCTTAACAAATGCTTGTTGCCTTTCTTTGGCTTTCCTCAAGTCTCTAATCACTGTTGAGAGAACTCCACATTCCACATGTTCTTTGGTCTCCTTTGGAGCTATACTTCCTTTCTAAGAGAGAAAAGGATATTTTTCTTTTGCTTTCTTTTTTTGCAAAACTTTTTAATGTTTTCATTTTAATTTCAAGGATTTTGGAGTTTTGGGATAGGCCTTTCTAAGAACACTGAGAACTTTATGAAATGTTATTTATTGAATTAGAATAATTTTTATTTGATTGTCACTTTCACTTTCTCTAATCTGTTTGAGAATCCTCCCCAAAGGACTGTTAATTATGAGATTTTTAAAGAATTGTGCTGAATGCTTTACTGAGACTCTCCATGATAATTATGCTATTAAGAACTGCACCAGATAAACTATATAGAGACTCTTTTTGTGCAAGGCACAGAAAGAGGCACTTGAAAGGACAATGCTTTATCATCCTCAGGTGCCCAGAAAACTTTCCAGAATTGGGGATATGGAAAAATGTGCCAAATTTGATTTGGTTGGAGATAGAAAATATTTAAGGGGGGGGGCATTTGATGATGATGATGATAATGATGATGATGATGATGATAATGATGATGATGATGATGATGATGATGATGTCTGGGACACTTCCAATGAAATACACTTTGGTTTAGCAAGACTTGTTTTGGAAAATACAACAATCCTTTATTGGATAGAGTTTAGCCACAGATTATTGACCACTGAGCAATAAAGATCTAGCCACTTGGTAATCTTTAAAAGAAATAATTCTTCCTGCTTTTAGTTCCTTTCTTTGGAAAATGTTGCTTTGTAGTCAAACTACCTCTCTCTCTTGATCTTAACACTAAAATGGGAGAGGAAGTCTTTCTCCCAACCCCACTGACAGTCAGGGCTAATATATCTAGATCATGGCAAAAATATATTCTGCTTGCCTAGTTGAGAGTGAAACTAGACCTCAAGTTTTTATTTGTGCTTCCTTCCCTTGAGGACAGATAACTAAACTATCATTCTGAAAGATTGTTAACCTTGGCAACATCTTCATTAATTCAAGAATTTGGAAGTTCCTGGGTCCAAATTGGCCTGCAGAAAAAGTGATCTGGGAGGAGAAAAGGACCATTGAGAGGATAAATCACAAATATTTGATTAGACAGAAAGTATTGTGAAGGAGAAGGGGAAAACAAGTATTTTAGATCATTTTATAAATATTATTCCCTTTGATTCTCACAACAACTCTGAAAGGTAAATACTCTTACTATTCTCATTTTACAATTGAGGAAACTGAGGCAGGCAGCATCACTTTCTTAGTCTCAAATAACTAGAAAGTGTGTGAGGCTATATTTGGACTCAGGTCTTCCTGACTCCAGAACCAGCACTCCATCAACTACCTTGAATAAGTTTCCTCTTATAATGAAATTCTAAAATGAAAGTGAGATTCCCTGATCAGCAGTTCAAATATATCTTATTTTTAGTATTTGTTTTCTAGAGAAAATATAATGTGTGATGGATTATTATTTTTTGTTTTAAGTATTTGTCAATGAATACTTCTTAGTCTGTTGTATTTTAAGCATTTCTTTTGTGGTAGAAGAAAGAAATACATCCTACTGAAGACACTATTAATCTCTTTTTCAAAAGACCTTAAGCATAATCTAAGTATTATATTTGTTTTCCCTTGGGAATAGGAATAATGAGCCAGAGATTGTGAGAAAATGTCTGATGGTCTTTTTTTTGAATTCAGGTTCCCCAAGGACTGAATCTGGCCTCTGTGAGTACTTTGGTTATATATTTTATATTTATAATTCAGTGTACATATTGTGTTCCTCCAGCATAATATAATCTTAAAGAAAAGAACTGTTTTATTCCCAGCTCCTAGTTCAGTGAGCAGCACATAGTAGGCCCACTCTTTTCCTGGGCTTTTGAAACATTGTTTTCTTGATTTCTACCAATCTGTCATCTTTCTTCTTCCCAGGCTCCTCTACGGAATCATCACCCATATTAAATACATTAACTATAGATATAATCCAAGGCTCCATCCTGTAGTCATCCTTAGAGTGAGTCCTTTCACTCAAATCTGATTCATGTGTTTGACATGGCATCACCTCTTTGATGTCATGGTCTTCTTCAAGAGTAAAAGACAGGGGCTTCTAGGTGGCACAGTGAATAGAGAACCAGCCCTGGATTCAGGAAGTCCTGAGTTCAAATTCGGCCTCAGACACTTACTAATTACCTAACTGTGTGACCTTAGACAAGTCACTTAGCCTTACCAAAAAAATACTTAAAAAAAAAGATTAAAGGACAAGCATCATCATCATCATCATCATCATCATCTTCTCCCAGTCCTAATCTCTCTTCTAAGTCCTAGTCTTCTAGACTTGGATCACTGTGGAATCCCTATTGGTGAAAGTTATAATAATGTAGAACTCTTAAGCATTTTCATAGCCATTATATGGGATTCTCAGTAAAACTCTTTAGCAGTAAAGATCATGAATAATATTGATTTCATTGCATTATCATCATCCTCATCATAGTCCCTTCATAGACCTTCATAGCGGTGATCTCAAGGATTCTATGACATGAAAAAGTGGATATTACAGAAAGTGACAATCAACTCTGATTGATTAATGAGTGATGAGAAAGAATGAATATTACAATGAGGGGCTGAACCTATTCCAATGAACTTTGATTTTGTCATTTACTTTTAAATGATCTTTAACCTTAGGCAACTTAACCAAAGAATTCATCCACATCCAAACTTTAGTGGAACACAATGGAATTAAATTCCTTGTCAGGTTGGATGGGGTCTGACCAAGACTGAGAAAAGGTAATTCAATCTCATTATCAGTAATGTCCTTCAAGAGTCATAATAGTGGCTAAAAATGAAATAATGATTTTAGAAAAAGGGTAATCTCTGGGTCTCCCCAGCTCATTGGTTATTAATAATCATTTTTCTAAGACATTTACTATCCTCAACCAACCTTTCCAGGTTTATTAGCTACTACTACACTACTGTGTCTGCTTGTCTGCTACTGTGCTAAGCATTAGGAATAAAAATAATATGAAGAGAAACAGTTCATACCCTAAATGAGCTTACAATCTAATGGGGAAAGTCAATACATAAAGCAGGGGAGGAGAGAATATATCAAGAGTGGTCACATAAAGCAGAGAAGCTGTGAGGAAGTTTGGAAAGGAATTTTTTGCTTCATCATCCAGTCCTCTAATCACATTATTCCCTTCATGTCCCCTTCAGTTAAACCAATGTGGCCTTCACTGACCTTCAAATACAAATATTTTCCTTTCTGGTCTTCCCATGCCTGAAATACAGTCCTTCTTTGCCCCCATCTTTTGAAACTTCTAGTTGCCTTCAAAGTCGAAGGATCCTAACAAATACTATCTTTTTTGTCAGAACAGGCAAGAACGACCAGAGTGATAATGTTTGTATAGGAAGGCACACAACTGAACTTTTGGATTACAGCACCCATCCAGTAGAATATTTGAAGTATCTCTAATAGCAGCAGAGTCTCTCTTGGGAGTGAAGTAAAAAGAGACAAAGAAAATTAAGATGAATAAGAAAATTATATTTAAAGAGATCAATTCATATTTTAAAAGATCATTTCATTTGCCACAAGTGAATTATTTTACTATCAAATGTAGCTCCCATACACAAATTCCAAATGTTCTGAATTTTTAAATTTTTCATTAGTCCTTTTAGATTCATTTTTGGACATATTATATAATAAGTTCCTTTACATTCTTCTTTTTTTATGAAAGTACAAAAACCACACAGATAAATAACCTGTTTTCTAATCCTTAATGCTTTTTAGCCATAAGAGAGAGAAGGAATGGATCTGTAATAAGAAGTCAACCATTTCTTAATAGTCTTGATAACATTTTAAAATGCAAACAGAACCACAGAAGCACTCTAAGTGATTTCTAAGGTCTCTTCCAGCTCTGAATTCTGTAATCCTATAAGAAAAGCACCACATACCAACCTAACCCCCATTATTTATCTTAGGTCCAAATGCAGAAGCTTTTTTTTTCATGTAAATAGTTCATGAAACCATTTGTATTTGGATTGGTTTATGATAAATTTCATCTTAATCTACCTATACTTTGAATATCTTAAATGCATATTTTGATGAAGAAAAACTGACTTGAAGCCAAATGGGGAGGATTTATTTCTATGTGAATTTGGGAAAGGAAATAAAGGTTGGGCTGATCTGCTCAAATACTTGCTAAAGTCTGTCACCTGCTGCCATAACAGAAGGTCAGAGACCCCAACTGTGATTTTACCAGTGGAAAACAATGTCACAAACAATGCCATCTGGGAGGAATGCCACTAGCAAGTTCATATTTGGCTCATGGAGACTAGAAGTCACACTTGGAAATGTGGACATCTGAGTTGGAAGAGTTATATTTTCACTGTGTAGCTGACTGACATTATCATAAACTCTTATTTTGAATAAAAAAAATAAATATCCAAAAAATGGATTGAGCCAGTCTAAGCGTTTCTACAAGAGCACTATTTTGACTAAATCTTTTTGAGGACTAGAGTATGCATCAATTTTATGAGCACATATAGGGTTCAATTCTTCAGATATTTGAGGGACTCAATATTGCATGTGAGGGAAATTCTGCTGCTCTACATATACACATATATACATTAACTAAAATTCTGTTTGAAGAGTATATCTAAGTATCTCTCCTCAAATGACAATCATATATTAGTCCCACCTTGCATCTGTTGCCTACTGGCTTTGTGATATTGGCTTACTCTCTTATTTTCTCAGTGTTCTAAGCAGTTCTCTAAGACTACAAGTTGCAGAGAAGGTACTGGACTTATGATTTCATTAATTTATTAATTTCATTAATAAAGAAAATTTCCTGGTAAGAGATCACAAGTCCAGTCCCTTTTCTAATACAAAAATTAAGTAGTCAATCAAAATTAATAAAGTTCATCAACAATCTTCTCTCTCTCTTTTTTTTTAAATAAAGAACCTATAATCATACACTTAGAACATTATTAGAGGTCACAGATGGAAATAATGAGGCCCTGAGAAGTTTAAATTTAAATAGACTGACATTTTTGAATTCATTCTCTATCCCAATAGTAAAACTGAGATTTGAAACCAGATTACCTTAATCCAAACCCGGGCTACCTTCACCACTTTGGCTCTTGTGAAAATGAAGATTATTTAATCTGTAACCTCCAATAACTCTTTCACTACTTGAAAACCTTTGGAATCTAAAAATGGCAAAAAAAAATATCCTCAATAGTTAACCCTAGAATTGGTGCACTCCAATCTAGGCTATGAAGATTATAACTTTTTTTCAAGATTCAGGAATAAGAAAGAATGAAGGATCCAATTTACTTCACTCTATAGTGATAAAAGGGGAGGGGGGTGGGGAAAAGGATTAAACCCATCCAGAAATTTTCCAAGTGACAAATCAATCAACCTGAACAAAAAAGGGCAATCAATTAACATTTTTAGAAATCTACTATATGTCAGGCAAAATACTATCCCTACTCCTAAGGAGCTTACATTCTACAGGAGAAACAGGTAAAGAACTATGTACATACAAGTTATAAACAGGGTAAATTGGATATAATCAACAGTGAATGCCCTGTTTAAGGAATACTGGGAAAAGCTTCTTATAGAAGGCAGAACATTAGCTGAGAGGGAAAGCCCATGAAAAATGCATGGAGCCACAAGACTGAGTATCCTGTGTAAGAAGACCAATGAATCTGGATCGCAGAATCCATGTGGGATGATGAGAGGGACTTGGTGGTATAAAGTATAATAAGAAGGGAAAGATAAGGGATCAAGTTATGGATGACTTTATAAGGCTAACAAAGAATTTTGCATTTGATCCTGGTGATAATAGGGAGCTATCATATTTTATTAAATAGAGGGAACTAATATGGTCAGACTTGCACTTTAGGATACTAGCACTTTGATAGCTGAGCAGAAATATACTGCAGTAGGGAAAGACTTTGAGGGCAAAGAGATCAATCATTAGACGATTGCAATAGTCTAGACATGAGGTGATGAGGTCCTGCAATCAGGATGGAAGCAGTGTTGGAGAAGAGTAGGGGACTTATTCAAGAAATATTAGGATTTATTAACTGATGATATGGAGATGAGGACTGAGAGACAGTAAAGAGTCAAAGAGTCAAAGCTACAAGTCCAGTTGACTAAGAAAATAGTCGTACCCTCAACAGTAATAAGGAAATTAGAAAGAGGGAAAGGTTTGGGAGGAAAGAAAATGACCTCCCTTAAGCTTAAGATATCCAGCAGGCAATCCAAGATATGATACTGGAGGTCAGGAGAGAGGTTAGGACTAGACAAAGATATTTGAGAATCATAGACATAGAAATGAAAGTAGAACATAGGAACTGAGGAGATTTAGCAAATGAAATAGTATAAAAGGAGAAGATAACTGGGTCCAGTACCAAGTCTTGAGGGACAGCCAAAATAAACAGGAATGACCTGAAACCAAGAAAGTTTAGAAAGAATAGGCAGACAGAAGTATTGCCTTGAGAGGATAATGACTTGAAAACTATAAAGAAGAGAGAATCAGGAAGATGAAGGTGATTGACAGAGTCAAAGGCTACAGAGAAGTCAAGAAGGATGATATTAAAAATCACTAAATTTAATAATTGAAATATTCTTGATAACTTTGGAAAGAGTAGTTTCACTGGAATAAGAATGTCAGAAGCAAAACTAAACAATTAAGAATGGAATAAAATTAATCTGGGAGAAAGTTAATGATTTGGAATATGTATTTACTTAAGATCTAGGAAAAAAACTGACTAGATTTACTCTCCTTAGCCCTAGCACTTCAGCCACATATTTTTCTTTTCTCTTCTCATTTTTGGGTTTGTACTCATTTGCTCACATATTGCTCTTGCCTCTCCAATCTGATGCTCCCAAAACCTGACCTCAGAACAAACCGAGGTCTTCTGAATACCATCTGACAGCTGAGTACAAAGGTTCTTAATCTTTTGTGTGTGTGTGTGTGTGTGTGTGTGTGTGTGTGTGTGTGTGTGTGTGTGTGTGTAATGAATCCTTTTGGAAATCTAGGGAAATCTAGGGATCTTTCTTCAGAACAATGTTCTTAAATAGTTAAAGGATATACTAATTTTCAGTTAGAGGGTAGTAAAAATAAAAATGTAATATTTTCCCCTCCAAGTTCTCAGATCCCTAAATTTTTTCCATGGACTCATTGAAGGTCTTGAGGTTTTAAGAAGGACCTGCAAAGTTTGTCTGATGTTTGTCTTTCATTTTCAGTGAAGACCATGACATCAGGAAGGTGATGCCATGATAAGAATATGAGTGAGGGGATGCTGTGCTAAGTTACCAGCTTCACTTTGTCCTCCAGAGCTATCTGGGTGCAGTGGCCAAATATGAATTCGGATGACTGAAGATGACCCTGAATATAAAGCCATCAGGGATAAGTACTTTGCCCAGGGGCAAACAGCTAGTAAGTGTCACGTGTCTGACTTCTGTCCTCCTGATTCTAAGGCCAGTGAGTGTTCTATCCACTGCATCCTCTGCACCCTAGCTGCCCTGCAAAGTTTTCTCTGTGATACTGAGAAGATACTCCAAAATTCATATAATCATGAGGAGGTCCTTTGAACCTCCCTGGATCTCAATACCTGAGTTTCAACATATTTAGAATATTATGAACAATTGCAATTAGTGTTGAAGCAGCAGTTGCTTTATCCAAGGATGTTAAAATTCTTAGAAGTGAAGCAGGGAATTTCTTTTTCCCTGTGGTTATCATGCCATGCAGTCCTCTGATAGCCTTTTATATCCAGTGTAACCTCACCCTGCTCAAGGATGCCACATCCCCTCATCACGGCAGCCCCCTTCCAGAGCTGATCTTCCTCCCAATCATCATAGAAAACAGAAAAGACATTCTGGTGGGCAGGTTGCCCTCTTTCCTGGAGAACTGACCACTGCTATGATGGCTGATATTCCTCCCAACTGTTTTCATGTTTTATTTTCTTTTTGCTTCAGCATTTTAAATGTTTAGAACAATTAATGATTGTGAGGAAAATATAAAGGTCGATTTTGGAATATTGTTATGGAATGCCAAACAATTTAATTTTTAAATTCCTATTATGCTTAACACCAGAATTACATAGTTAGTGTCAAAAAGGATAGTCTTCAAATCTGCTTCTTATAAGAAACTCTTGATGAAATGATTCACCATCTTCCTAAGATTTCTGTGTGCTGTTTGAATCCCTTTTATGTAGTTGAATTTAAAATACAACAGCCTCTGGTACCAGACAGTACATGGAAAACTTCTCAAATTCCTTCAAAATCTTGGGTTAATAAAAATTGCCATAGTTAGACTTGCTTTGTGTTTTCTATCAGAAACTTCTAATTCAGCAACACTGTCAATTCTTGATGAGTTTATACTTAGTGTGATTTTGGCTGCTCACCTCTGGGAATACTATTTGACTGAAACCTGATGTTTCAAAGTTTATTATTAGTGTGATTAAATAATTTCCAAATGGTTGTTCCAGGCTGGCAAAGTTTTACTGTAGCTGTTGCTTTGTTATGTTTTGTTGTTTTTTAAAATAACTTTGCTATCCTTCTCAACCCTAGTATGTCATCCCAGATCCAGTGGTAAACCATAAACTGAAGCATTAAAGGAAAATTCACACCTTATAGGTACATCAAAAGTTTCAACTATGTCAAATATTCTCATATTAAAAGAGAAAACCCTGCATTCTTTGGAATATAAGTCCTATAACCCTTTGCAAGAATAATTTGTTTTTAATATGTGATCTGAATAGTATAGGCACAAGATTCCCATTTACCCAATAAAAAAATATATTTAAGTCAGATGTCCTATATTACAAGTATCCACAGTGCTATTGAACAAACTTGGAATAAGAACATACTCTCCTTATCTTAAAATTAATCATGAAATAATGTTAATGAGCTAAGCCATATATCTAAAGTTTTCTTAAGTCAACTTATTTCTGTTGATAATATCAACAACATAGTTAAATCATGTATATGTTTTTGTATAGTGACCATAACACCAGATTGTTAAAATCTATCATATTTGATTTCAAGAAAAGAAAGTATATATTTAATATGACTTTGAAAAACTTTTTTTAACACACTAAGTGACCAAATTTCTGGCTTAGAAAATATGGTCACTATTTTTATTTTTGAAGCAAAGGGACTCTAGTTTTATAAATTCATCTGTTAGGAAACTCTCAGTGTGGTAATGTCCTGTGTTTGAATAAATCAGCAACTCATCCATAACATACACATGATAAAGGGGGCTTGGAATGAAATGATAAAGGAAAATGTTAAATGTTTGATTACTCTACAATTCCCACATTCAGTTATCATTTTCTAAATCTGTTATCAATTAAAGCATTACAACTCATTCCCCTCTTAGTTCTGCTTCTAATTTTTGATACTTTATCATCATGAACAAGAAATAGTCTCTCCCTGGAACTTCCCTCAGCACCTGGGAGCCCCATCCACTGGAACATCTCTGCATTCTCAACCTGAACCATCCCTCCATCATCCCAGCTAGCATCCTTCTCCTTTTGGTGAATTCCTCCCAAGTCTATTCCCTGCCTGTCTCTGACTTTCTAGACTTCAACACTTTGCAACCCTTCCCTGTATAGGTATCTACCTCTTCCCCCGCCACTACTTTTCTACTCCCTTTTGTCTATTCTGATTTACTTATGTAAGCTGCTTGAATGCAGGGTTTATCTCTCTTTTTGCTTTGTCAAGTACTTTGTACAATTATGCTAAGCATAATATTTAATAAATGTTTAATTTAGTAAACAATAAGTGTTTAATAAATGGTTTTTTCTTTCCTTCTTACAGTCTACTATTATATCTCACTAAACATTTAGCTAAGGTGGAAAAAAGCATAATGAAAAATTTCTATACTCTACCACATGGATCTAGATCCAAAGGAAAATAGGTTTGAAGAAGGTTTTCCTTTGAGTATAGGAGTACAACATTCCTGACAGACAATAATCTACACTTGAAGTTGTATTTTCTGTAACTAAGATAGCTTCACACTAATTCAATGTACATACTTGTCCGGAACCTACTGTGACTAATATTCAATATTTGTTTTATTCTTTAGACTTCTCAGGTTTTAAAATATTTACATCAACAAAACAAACAGTGCCAATTATTCCTATTACAAATTGTAGATATTGATGTTTATATAAATCAACTAGTTAAAAAGGTTAAAATTACTTAATGGTACTTCATGAATAAATGTAGTTTTATGTATTCAACAAAATGATACAATTCCATCTATGGCCTTCAGTTCTGTTGAGTCTTCTTTCTGTTATTTCCAAGCCCCAGAAGTCTGAAAGATAAAAATTCTCTTTTGTCACCTTAGGTCCAGTTCAAGTCATACCATATTAATTTTCATGTGCTTATCTGTCAAATGAGAAGATCATATGTACCAGGAAAAAAGGTTTCAATTTGGTTAAAATTTTGGAAATAGGATAAAAGGATAAACATATTGGGAGGCCAAACTAAGCCAAGCACATTAAAAGGGTTACATTTGCCTTTGCAAGAGAGGTCACAAGAGAGTGCCTTTCTTTGACAATAACATTGCTAGCATTGTGCCCAAGCACAAAGAACTAAATGGTGGGATAAGTAGAAAATAAACTAAGAGCAGCTGTACTTTACCAACTTGAAACACAAGCACAATTTTTGAATCATTAAATTTTACAAGTCCATTGCCCCGTGATTACTTGAGGCCAAGTTTAGAGTTTCCATTGTATTTTTCCCAGAGTGCTCAAAACAGTTCCTTACACAAAATAAGCATTCCAATAATGTCACTAATTGACAGTGCATAAATGGAGGTCTATTCTTCTTTCTCCTCTAGTGGAAGAATGTGCTTAAATCCATATATTCCATTATAAATTCCCAAAGAAAACACACTCTTTGTGCTTCCTTTTGAAACAGATTCTTTGATAACTAATAAGTCATTTTAGCTAAGCTCTGGGCCAAAAGATTTAAAAATAGGCATGTAATAATTTTCAGATGAAGCACAGATCAGTTATAACACATATGGTTTAGGTGAGATCCAGAAACACTTCCTAACTTGTTGCCATAAAATGACAGAGAAATAGATATTAAGGAACCCAATTTTAAGTATGATGCATTTGATACAGAACTAGGAGAGAAAGAGAGAGAATATTTGTTGAAATATTTTTTGAAAAACTAGCAAGGATTGTGATTTTAGTAGCAATCTCTAGTATTGCTGGAAGAATGTAGAAAGTAGAGGGGAAAACCAGTTGCTGTTGCTGCTATTGATGTTGTTTTAAAGTAGATTGTCGTAATGTAATTCGTCTGAAATGCCTATGACGAGAAAAAGAGACACAATAGAGATTAAGAAGAAAAATTATCCTAGAAATATGATGGAGGTGCAGAGTAGGTAGGAAGGAAGGAGGAACATGTAAGTGCTTCAACATGGAAATGGAAGGAGAATCACAAGTCAAAATCACATGAAATAGTTGCATCAAAAGGCAAGGTAATTATGAAACATTCCAGCCAAGATTTCTCAGTCAGGAGACAGAGCACCACAAATATTGTATGTAATTTTTTGCCCTTTGTCTTTCCCATTAGACTCTATGTTCCTTGAAAGTAGGGAATTACATTTTACTTTTTTTTTTTGGTATTCCCAGAAAATAGTGTGTATTTAATGAATTTCTGACTGGCATATAGGGAATATAACATTTTTACTCTAGCACTTTTGAACAAAAGTGCCAATGGAAAACATCTAAGTTACACCTTATGCAATCTCTGAAGAGACTCACCACTTAAGAATTCTTTGGACTTTTTAGGCAAATTCTGAATGTTAATATCTAAATACCAAGGAAAATATCAGAAAAGTAAAAAATAACTAATTAATATTAATGAATGAGCTTTATACATTTTCTCTTGAGACAATCATGGGATCATAGATTTGGAGCTTCAAGGGGTCTTCAAGATCAAGATCAACCCCCTACATTTTACTTCTGAGGAAACTAAAACCTGGATTTGCCTGGGGTCACAATGCAAGAGTTAGGTGATATCTGATGCTGACTTTGATTCTCCAGTCACACTACATTCCACACTATCATGTTGCTTCCTCCTTTTCCCTTTTTTTATCTGAGTCCCCTATTTTCTTCAATTTACAATCTGCTCAGTATTCAAAAAGTGGATAGAATTGTCAACAGTAGAAATTCTATCCTGTAAATTATAATTCTTGGTTTTTAGACAAAATTAAGCAGAGGGGGTTGGAGCAGCTAGAGTGGGTAGAATGCCATACTTGAAGTCAGGAAGACTCATCTTCCTGAGATCAAATCTGGGTCTCTAGGGAAAGTCACTTAACTGTTTGCCTTATATAATTCCAGTTTTCTTTCCATAAGATCACCCATCTACCCAGGAACCCAAGAACATTTAACATCCATCCAAAGAGTGTGAACTCTTTCTCACTAATTGGAGCAAGACTGTTATCACAAAATGAGCTGAAGAAGAAAATGCAGAAAGAAATGATAGTGAGGTTACACATGTTGGATGACATGATGACAGGAGAAGAGCAGCATGTTAGGCTCTTGCTGTGACTAATTTAGACAAATTTTCATTTATTCATAACCCAGTGTGGAAACTAGAAGGCAAAACAAGAAGACAATGCTACTGTTGCTACCTCCTGCTAATTATGTAACCTTGAACATTAGCTCCTTAGGCATGCTTCTTTTTCCTGTAAAATGAAATGATTAGACCAGACTCTCAAAGACCCTTTCACATAAACTCCTTGAGGACAGGGTTGGTTTCACTTTTATTTTGTACTTCTAGCAACTAGTATAGTGTCTGGTATATGATTGACATGTTGATTATGTATTTCTATCAAAACAAACAGCAAGCTAATTTTACAAATATATTTTTAGTAGAACAAACTTTAAAATAAAAAAATGGCAAAAATAATTTGTTTTGAAACTTGTTTCTGTCCTGCTTCAACTCTTAATTTGATTTTTAAAATAATTTAGCCTTACCTAATCTGACAAAATGGCCACACTATACTTTCTTCTTGCTCATGAACACATATTTGTCCTTAAGTTTGACATAAAACATCTTAAAAATGTTACCTAATCTACAAGATTTTATAACATGCCATATAAATATATATATATATATATATATATATGACAATATATTTTTTACTTTTTCTACCTTGGCTGTATTTCCCAATTATATTTGCTTCCATATTCCTATTTTAGTTTTAAAAGGTGGGGAGAAGGGTAAGATTTCTTTTTTAGCTGCTTCTTTGCTCTACTCTACAGGACAACATGAGAATGAATTATCACACTGTAAATATATGCAAAATGACTCAGAAAAAATATGATATGCAGATAACTTGTTAATTAACCCATAATTTAGGCACCCAACAGTTTAGAAGCATTAAAATCTCTACTACATGAAGACACAGGAAAAGCTGCCTGCTCAGAATACTTAAGATACTGCCACCCCCTCCAAAGAAGGTTTTTCTTTCCCAGTTATTCAGCCACAAAGGATGTATTAATTTGGATGTTTTATTTCTCAATTTGTACTACTGAAAATGGAGGGAAGGATGTGTGTACAGAGTGAATATGCTATCAAAGAATTCTATTTAATGGATTATAAAGGGAAGACATGAAACTTATATTCTTAATTTCTTTAACTGCTGTTCTAGGACTAGAAAGCGAATTTCTAAAATAACAGGAGAATGAGACCTCTACTGTCTTCTCTTTATAATGTGAAAACCATCTTTTGAAATGGTTGGCATCTTATCTTTAAGTTTATTTTTCTTATCTGTTTTCACCATGCTCAACAGCAAACCTCTCCCACTCAATGCATCCAACAATAGCATCCAACCACAAATGCTGAAATTGTGAAGGGGATAATATGCTTATGATACCAAAACAGCAGGGGGATGTGCCACCTCCACCTCCTTCTGAAGAATGAAATTAATACAAATCATGTGAAGTGTTGTGAGCAGATCCGTTCATATTTGTTCCCATGCCAGGAATGGCACTATGCAGGAGGGAAGGTGCAAATTCACTTGAGCACCTGTTATATATATGTTCTCTCTGTTTCACTTTCTTCTATTCTCTAAATAGGGAGACTGGGATTTAGAGTTTTGGTTTTGTTTTTATACTTAAAATGATGGGAGTTTAATGCAGAAGTTAATACTGCTGGTATGATAAAACATAGAGTCCAGAAGACCCTTAATGTTTCCTCAGATTAAACAAATAATAACAATAATAATCAATTATTCTTGCCCCCAAAAATCTCTGATAGACTATTTAGATACAGAATTCACAAAGAAACCAGGTATATCTTTAGAGTTTTTAAAATAGCTGTTTTAGCTCAAATTTCATTTAGTTTAGTGATAAAAGTCTTGCCCCAATTAGTAAGAAAGAGCTCACACTCTTTTTTTTTTTTTGATGAATGTTATGTTTTTGGGTTCCTGGGTAGATGGGTGATCTCATGGAAAGAAAACTGGAATTGTATTTGTAAGACCCTGATGCTGCCATTAACCAGCTCTACTATGTCATTGACCACAACCCACCTTCTCTGTACCACAGGTTACCTAACCTCTTGTGGGGGGGGGGGTATCATAATGCTGCATCATAGGGAGATGTGAGACCTGAATTTATATTCAAGGAAATATTCCCCCAAAAGCAAAGGAGAAGCCTGTGATTCTAAAAAAATATTATTTTAATTATTGAAGTCATATGCCGTAATCAACTTGCCACCACTTTGGAAATAATTCACTCACCCAGCAAAACCTGACTCATTATCTTCAAATTCTCTTGGTTGGATTAGAGAAAGTGACCACAAATGTTTGTGCTAAATGCAATACAAACTTTAAAACCTTTCAAACAAGACCATCTCATTCAATTTCCTCTTAGAGGAAATCTTCTCATCATTACAACTTCATAGTAGCAGAGTGGTTTGGCACTTTCCTAAAGATTGCAGGTCCCTCAGAAAGGCTGCAGAAAGAAAAAAGTTAAACTTTGCAGCATGCTTTGGTGATAGAGAAAATGAAGGAACAAGGAAATCACTTCACAATGGCTGCATTTCATTTTGCTCTGGCATGTGGGAAAACAGAATGTTGAAAAGAAAGTTTGAGAAGAATGTTTGGGGAAGCTTTCTGCTAGCCATTTTTACTATGAAGAAATACAAGCTTATTCTTGTTCAGTGTCCCGGGACTTCTATGTGTAACTGTATGAACTGTACCTTAATCTATTTCAGTTGCTTTTGCTATTGTTTGTTTTTTTCTCATATCTATGTGAATTGGTATTTCAAATTTTTCCATTAGAAAAAAATAACAAAGGATTAAGAGATTCATATTTTAAATGACATTATTAAAAATTCTTAGTATTTTACTTTGCAAGTTAATTCTAAGACACCCTGAGTCATCAACTACACAAATTGTATAGAAAAATTCTGTTTTTTTTTAAAGGAACATTTTATTACATTTTGACATTTGGTCTCCGTTAGCATAAGAACAGAAGAAACGTCAGGAGTTAGAACAATGGCTTATCATTAATATTCCAAAAGTAGCATCAAGGGCCATTGTAAGTTAAATATCTTTAACTTCTCACAACAGCATGCTATGGATATATAGCCACATATTTATTTCAGCTCACATATTTAGTTTTTCAGACACTGCTATCTCTCAGGGTAATATGTCCCTGAAATTTGCTACCTAGCATTTGCCAATACACCTTTTCATTCTTTGACAATCCTTTTCCAGCTTTCAGAGAGATACAAATATTTCTAGCCCAGTATTTGCTGAACAGGACAGTATTTGCTAGGGGGGAAAGCTTATATGAACTATATTTTTTAATATTTCAGTGTCATGATGATTATAAAATCACAGAACTTTAGAGCTGAAAGGGACCTTAAAGATCGCCTCATATCTTAGTAGGAATCCCCTTTACAACATATCTGACATAGGGTTAGCCTTTCCTTGGAAATAAATAATGACAGAGATGGCAGATGGTAAATTGTTTTTCTTTAAAATGAGTCCCAAATTTGCCTGTTTGTAATTTTTACCCATTGCTCCTAGATCTTTCCTTGGGACCAAACAAAACACTTGAAGACAGCTGCTATCTATTAAGCCTTCTCTGCTCCAGGAGGAACATCCCAATTCTTTAAATGAATCCTTATAGCCATAATTTTGAGACTCTCCAATCACTTGGTGGTTCTCTCTTAAAGTTTCGCAGATTAACAACATCCTTCCCCAAATTTGACACCCAGAAATGAGCACAATAGTGCATATGTGGTCTGATTGAAGAAAAGTTTTGTCACTGTTATCATATCCCAAGAATTCTTTTAGTTTCTTATTGTTGTTGTTGTGATATCCTGTGAAGGATTTTAAAATCTTTGTACTCTAGCCCCAACTTCTTTTTGAGATGACTTCTATCCTTTCATTTCCTTCTGGTCTTATAAAAATTGATTTTTAAACCTGAATATATGGTTTCATGGGGCAGCAAGGTATTGCAGTGGGTAGAGTGCTGGGCCTAGAGTCAGGAAGACTTATCTTCCAAAATTCAAATCTGGACCTAAATTCTAACAGTATAACCCTCAGAAAATCATTTTACCCTCAGTTTTTGCCTTAGTTTCCTCATTTGTAAACTGAGCTGGAGAAGGAAATGACAAACTATTCCAGTATCTTTGCCAAGAAATCCCCAGATGTGTTCATGTAGAGTTGGATAAAACTAAGTAACAAAATATCCTTTTTATTTGTTCTCATTAATTGCTAATTTAAAAGATTAAATTCAACTTTTAATCTATCAAGATCTTTTTGGATTCTGACTCTTTCTAAACAGGATCTTTATCTACCCCAGCTTTGTGTCATATGAACATTTTATAAGCATGTCATCTATAAGATTATCTAAAATGGAGACAGCAAATAATGACCCATGGGACCAGATTCAACCCACAGTTCATTTTGGTATGACCCATGAGCTTAGAATGAATTTTTGCATTTTAGCTTTATTTAAAAATTCAAAGTCATTCTTAGTTCTTGAGTCATACTATTAATAAAACAAAAAATCAAAACAAAAACAAAAAATAATAACAGAGTGAACTGAATTAAAACTAAGGGACTTTAAATTGCAACCTGCCTGCCCCCCCCATCTAAGTCATTGATAAAAAATGTAAAACAGCATGAAGTCAAAGAACAAATCCATCCAAAATAATATTTTTGGAGATTTTTTTTAGGTTTTTGCAAGGCAAATGGGGTGAAGTGGTTTGCCCAAGGCCACACAGCTAGGTAATTATTAAATGTCTGAGACTAGATCTGAACCCAGGTATTCCTGACTCCAGGGCCGGTGCTTTATCCACTACGCCACCTAGCTGCCCCATCCAAATTAATATTAATGACTATTCTTTGGGTCTGGTCTTTCAAACAGTTCTAATTCACTTAAATGTTTTAGTATATGCCTCCACTCTCTGTAAGTTAACTATAGGATTTTAGAAAAAGATTTTTTCAAAAGTTTTTCTAATATTTAGGTAAAATAAAAATATATCTTTACCCCTCTTTTTATGCAGTTTATAAACCACCCATCTTTTATTATTTCTGTGCAATACTTAAGTATTTCCTTCAATATACACTCTGTAAATATCTTATCCAACACCCTTAAGACTTTTTTCTGATTCTTTCAATTTAATGGATACCATTGTTGTTCCTTTGTGGTTAGTCAACTTCTCTTTTTGGTCATATGTGTCCTCAATAATATCTCTTAAAAGTTACCACCATGAGCAAAATATCACATATATTTTCCATACTGGGTTATAAAATTGGATGAACTAAATACCTTGCATAGGCCCTAATCATGGACAATGAATTGACTTCAAAATCAAACAGGTTAAGACCAGGTTGGATCACATTAGGAAAAGTGTGCAGTACTATCAATGATCTCAAGCTAGTCTTTTTCTACTATGGAAGTCCAACTTTTTAATTCCAACATTCCCTTAGTTATACTCATTCACAGTGGCTCTCAGAATCATCAAAATTGCATGTGACCCAAATATCTTTGGAAAGATGTAAAGTGATTCTAAATAGGTTGTGACATATTAGTAATAATTATATATTTGTCACAAATGCACTTAAAAAGTTTCTCTCATGGTTATATATTAATAGGCTAATAAAATTTACCATTGAGTAAAAATAAACAAGCAAATTCACAGCTATCAGACTTTCCCATACTTATTAATCTTAAAGAATTATAATAGATGGTTATAAGAATCAATAACACTTCTCACACAAAATCAGATTTAAATAACTGAGAAAACATCAACTGCTCATAGATAGGCCAAGCTAATATAATAAAAATGACAATTCTACTAAAACTAAATTCCTTGTTTAGTGCCCAACCAATCAAAATTCCAAAAACATTACTTTAATGAGTTAGAAAACATTGGAAGTACATTCATGTGGAGGAAAAAAGTCAAGAATTTCCAGGGACTCAATGAAAAAAAAGTACAAAAGTTCCTTACCAGATCTAAAATTATATAGTAAAGCATCAATCATCAAAACTATCTGGTATTGGTTAAGAAATAGAGTGGTAGATCACTGGAATAGATGAGGGACAATAGCAGGAAATAATTATAGTAATATGCTGTTTGATAAACCCAAATAGTCCAGCTATTGTAATAAAAACTGTCTCTGTTGGGAAAATTGGAAATTAGTATGGAAGAAACTAAGATTAGACCCACACCTTACACCCATACCAAGATAAAACCCAAATGGATACAGGATTTAGACATAAAAAAACAATATTATAAGCAAACTTAAAGAACAAGGAGTAGTTTACCAGTCAGATCTATGAAAAGGGAACCAGTTTATGACCAAAGAAGAGATAGAAAACATCATTAAAAACAAACTAGATAATTTTGATTATATTATATTAAAAAGCTTTTGCACAGATAAAACCACTGTAACAAGACCAAAAGAAATATAGTAAACTAGGAAACAATTTTTACAACTAGTATTTCTGACAAAAGCCTCATTTCTAAAATATATAGAGAACTGAGTCAAATTTTCAAAAAAAAAAAAGCCATTCCCTAAATGACAAATGGTCAAAAGATATGCAAAGTCAATTTACAAATGAGGAAATCAAAGCGATACATAGTCATATGGGAAATTGCTCTAAATCACTACTTATTAGAGAAATGCCAATTAAAGCATCTCTGATGTATCACCTCACACTTCTCAGACTGGCCAATATGACCAGAAAAGACAATGACCAATGTTGGAAGAGATATGGGAAATCTAGGACATCAATACATTGTTGGTGGAGCTGTGAACTCATCCAACCTTTCTGGAGAGCAATTTGGATTATGCCCAAAGGGCAACAAAAATGTGCATACCCTTTGATCCAGCAATACCACTACTGGGTCTATACCCTGAAGAGATTATGAAAAAGGGTAGAAAAATCACTTGTACAAAAATATTCATAGAGGCCCTGTTTGTGGTGGCAAAGTATTGAAAATTGGGTAAATGTCCTTCAATTGGGGAATGGCTTAACAAACTGTGGTATACATATGACATGGGACACTATTGTTTTATTTGAAACCAGGAGGGATGGGAATTCAGGGAAGCCTGGAAGGATTTGCATGAACGGATGCTGAATGAGATGAGCAGAAGCAGAAAAACATTGTACCATCTAATAGCAACATGGGGGTGATGGCCAACGTTGATGGCCTTGCTTATTCCATCAGTGCAACAATGAGGGACAATTTTGGAGTATCTGTGATGGAGAATACTATCTGTATCCAGAGAAAGAATTGTGGAATTTGAACAAAGACCAAAGACTATTATCTTTAATTTAGGGAAAAAAAACCTTTATCTTATTATGTAATTGTGCTGTCTCTTATGCTTCATTTTTCTTCCTTAAGGATATGATTTCACTCACATCACATTCAAACTTAGATCAATGTATACCATGGAAACAATGTAAAAACTAACAGACTGCCTTCAGGCTGGGAGGGAAGGAAGATTGGGGGGGAAATTGTAAAACTCAAAATAAATAAAATCTTAAAGAAAAAAAAGAATCAATAGCACTGACTATCAGGAAGAGGAGAAATTATTCTTTTTCTGTTTAAAAAACATTATTCTGTTTCACAATATTTTAAAATGCTGAATTCTGGGGAAATGAAGAATCCAATTTATGTAGATACAAAGCACATTTCAAGAGGGAGGAAGAACACTTGCAGCAAACACTTCTGTTTGGAATAGGACTCTCAAAACTGTCTCATATCGTAATGCCAGGTTCATTTTCTCTTTCTTCTAGACCAGGATATGGTCAGTGAACCAAGAGAGGAGCTCAAAAATAGAAAGAGTTAAAAGGGTCTTTTCTCCAGATAAGTTGTAAGCAGTTCAAAGTCTGCTACAGAGAGAGATTAAAGGCTACATGGAAATCACCTACAAGTGGGTTGAATATAAAGTAGTCTTAAAACTCCAAAGCACATCAGAACCTATATATAACTCTGAGGTTCTCCCTTCAATTTAGGAGATTCAGCAGCTAAAACTGATTCAATCTAGAGTAACACCAAGGTTATATTGAGAAATCATTGAAATATGTGAAGATTAATAATCAAGACACCTTACTCTAAATTGAGTAGTACATCAGTCCCTCAACCATAAAGATATATATTTTCCAAAAAAGAAGGGGGGAAAATCAACATAATCATTCATAAGATGAAAATATTTATTTAAACAACACTCTTTCATTTATTTTAATGGGAAAATAATGAATTTTTCTTGGACTCCTCCCAAAATTTTTCATCTAAATATGAGCACATAAAGAACTATTTACTTAACTGTGCTTTCATAAAAGGGAAAAAGATATGGATATTGAAGAGTGAGAAGGAAGGAAACAGTGAATTTCTGAGGGTAAAAGAATATATAAAGGTAAGAATAAAGCACAGGATAATGATGATCTGTACAATCTTCAGCTAGAATTTATTGTGTCAATAACTGCTAGGGTACTAGAGATGCAAAGACAAAAAGCAAAATAGTACTTGACCACAATATACTGTCAGAAGAACATGCAAACAGATAAGGAAATACAAAATATATTAAGCATAAAATGATTTCAGGAGTGCATTAATTACTGGGGGCATCACGAAAAGTATATTTTAGCAGATAGCACTAGAGTCAAGCTTTGAAGGGAATTAAGAATTAAAAGAAGCAGCGAAGTCAAGATGGTACTGGACCTATGCAAAGAAAGAGAAAGGAATTATAATGTCACATAAAGAGATCATAAAGGGCTCTATACAGTTTTTTTTGTATGGACTTTACCATCTTACTCCTTGAATACAGGTAAAACAATGCATTATAAAAGATTATTCAGGGCTCAATACAGACCCCCCCAAGGAAATACAAGACTAGTAATAATTTGATCTACTTTTATGCTTTATTCATTTTATTTCAGTAAATACATTATTTCAACTCAATGGTTTCATTAGGTTAATCACTGAGAAAGGGAAAAGTCCCTACTCATGTTTCAGATATTCAGTATTCTGTGTGTGTGTGTCTGTGTGTGTGAATGTGTATGTTTGTGTATGTGTATTTAGACATACTTACACAATGGCAATGGCAATCATCTAATTCACTAGTAATATTCTGTGGGTACTCCTAGACTACATAATTTCCTCTATCCCAAACACCATATTACCACCCAAAGAATGATGAAAATGACAGCTGGGGTCTGCAAAACCTGATCCAGTCTATGAAGCTGTAACTGATCTCCTCTAGGTCTGAAGAGGTCTCTCAAAGAGGCAAATAAGTGACCTGGTGGATAGAGCACTAGGTCTATAGTCAAGAAGACTTGAGTTCAAATCTAGTCTCAGATACTTCTTAGTTGTTACACAAGTGGGCAATTCAGTTAAAATCTGCCTCAATTTCCTCATTGTAAAAAATGGGGAGAAGCATAGCACCTACCTCCCAGGATTGTTGTGAAGTTCAGCTGAGATAACAACTGCAGTGCTTATTATAGTACTTGTTGCATAGTCATATATAAATCTGAGTTATTATAATACCTACTTCTCAGGGTTGTTGTGAGTATGAAATGAAATAATATTTGTAAAATACTTTAGCACAGTGGTCATCCCCTTTCCTTCCCCTTAGATGCTCATGATGTGGCTTCATCTTCTTGACTAATGTGACTTTCTTAGTTCTACATCTGTGTCTGAGTCTGCACTATACTAAGTCAGGCTTTCATATTCAGAAAAGTTAGCCTGGGCTTTTAGTGGTCTATTTTTGTAACAACCTTTGTCAGTTATTAATATTTAGATCGACTATATCCAATCAATAGCCAAGATTACATCATTATACTCATGCATTGACATAGGTAGGAATCACATATTTTAAAAAAAACTCATAGCAAATTTGTCTGATTATCAGGCATCTAGTAACATATAGCACAAATGTCAGCTTTTCCTGACCATTACAAATATGGCTATAATGTATATACTTGGGTGCTTGGAGTGTTCACGCCTAAAGTGAACTCAAGGGGGAGGCCCTCAAGTTAAAAGTATTCCCGTTGCAAAGAACATTATTTCTTCAACTCTCTGTGAAGCAGATCACATTGACTGTGAAGGAATGCTCAAAGTTTCTGAATTGACATATATAGTTTTTCAGTATTGATGAAAGCAGTTTCCCTGTGATTTTTAGATTTATAAAGACATATAAATCCTTCTAACCAATTATGACTGTCCTTGAATTCTAACTCCAGCATTATTTTCTCTACCACTGCAACCTTTTGTATTATTGTGTGTTTGTGTGTGTGTGTGTTTGTTTGATGCCTGCTTTGTGGAAATATATTTCTGTAAGGGTAAGTAGCAGTCAGTATAATAAAAAATAGATTAAATGACTATTATCCACTAGAGTAAAAAGCCGTAGTGTCCATAAAACAAGAGAATGAATTTGTATTATCTATTCATTAATATTTATGCTTAGTTATATTAATGTTATACATTCATTTAAAAAGACAAATAAAATGTTAAGATATATGTATTTTCTTTGACTTAGCAAAGTACACTAGAACCCATGAACCACAGTTCAATAAGTATTAGTTTACTTTGATTTTAGGAATAGTTTCCAGGAGAAAAATAAATACTTTTCTTGAGTTCTAGTCTTGAAAATATCAAAATCCAAAGAATGATCATAAACATCACAAATGTACATATTATCACTAACATTATGCTTTGTTACACTATAAATTTTCTTTATTTAAATTCTTTCTAGACTAGTCTTTTTTTTTTCTTTTGTGCTCTAGGCAAGAGCCCCTAACTGTAAAGATTTTTTGACATTTGACTTACTCGGCATATCTGAAATAAGAGGGAAAAGGTCGGGATGTATGTTCAAGAAAACAGATGTTATTAACTTGGTGACACAGTTTCATCATGGTCAAAACCTTAGACTACTTACATTTTAGCCTAATTCACAAGAACTCCCTAAGAGCACATAGAACACAGGGTAAGAGGGAGACACAGGGAAAGGTACTTATATATCCAGAGTCACACTGCTAGACCACAAAGAGCTGCCAGGCCCACTCCTTTCTTTGACAGCTATATTTGCAATAGCTTAATGGTTCTACCTTCCTTACTGAAGTAAGATGAAATAAAATGAGTCAGACTTTAGAAAAATGCCAGTCAAGAAATCTTACTTCTTCATAATTTTATCTTTACACTACAAGACAGCTCCAGAGTGGGAGAAAGGAGAGGATATCAATCAGAGCTATTGACAGAAGGCCCCATTAGCCTAATATCTCTACTTTCCTCATTATGAGAAACAAGCCAGATCTCAGAGGCTTATAAATAGCCAAACAAAAAGTGCCCCATTATGCATCAGAACAGGAGGTGCCACACATATCTTTAAAAGACAAATGGAATTTTGTGGAAATAATTGCCATTTGGAAGAGGCTATTCAGAATAATGAAGGAAATTCAAGATACTATTTTCTTTCATGACTAAAAAGTAGCTAGAGAAGACAGAAAGATGTGGGGGAACTTTTTTCCCTGATGAAACTATTGTGAAGATGAAGAGGATTCATGTAAAAAATTTATTTGATACCCTGAATGAATTAAATTATTTAGGACTGTGTTCTTAGAAGTGAAATTACATGCAGTTAAAATAAATGTTTAAGTTAACTCTGATTGTGATCTTTCTTACAGATAAAATATAAATAATGTCTGTTTTAATATTTATATCATTGTTAATAAACTATAATTTCAGTAACCTTAGTGTTTATTTAACCCTAGGAGATTAAATGATTATAGATCTACATATGAATGAATATTTGATTAGAAGGAAGTTCTTGGCTTGGTTATTTAGTTGAGAGACACTGAAATTTTATTAATTATCAAGTAAATAAACAAATATACCTCTAAATTAACTTGATATTAAGATGATGATAATATTAAATATTGAAATAAGTTTAATAGCATGCCAAAAAGTCACTGATAAGTGAGGTTCATTTACTTGTGTAGCCTTGTTGCACAGTATCTTTGTGTTTCTCTTAAAAGAAATTGAAGGTAAAAGAAATTTTTATAAGCAAAAATGTCTGATCTCCTCTATTGTCATTCATTAATTTAAAAAAATTTTCATTTATTTAAGGCTTTAAGTGTTAAGTGACTTACCCAAGGTCACATAGCTGGGCAATTATTAAGTGTCTGAGGCCTAATTTGAACTCAGGTCCTCCTGACCCTAGGGCCAGTGTTCTGTCCACTGAGTTGGACAGAGCTGACCCCTATTGTCACTCATCACAATCACCTTGTCATGGTCCCCATTAACTTCTTCAATCCAGGGCAATTATCTTTCCTAGGTCAAACAAGTCTTTCACTTTTATTCTGCCTGAAAAGTTTTATACAAGAATAACTCTCCCAATTTGTTAATTAATCTTTAGAAATTATTTTCTAAAACTTCCCAATAAACACCATGTTACATCTGTCCATCTATATTGATATAGAGATCACTTCTAGTGAGGGAAAACTCCTACTAGAGGCTGTGACTTACAAAGGTGATATTTAAGTGAATGTCAGAGATAGGACTTGAATCAAGACCTTCTTGACTCAGAGCATGGCTCTCTAAACAACTACATCTGTGCCACAAGAGATTGCCTTGATAGTTTATATTTATATCCTTGTTATTTAGTGCTTGGCACAGAGTAAGTAAACATTTAAGTTTTTCTGTTCATTGATTCTCTGACTCCGTTCTCTCTCTCTCTCTCTCTCTCTCTCTCTCTCTCTCACACACACACACACACACACACACACACACACGCACACAAACACACAGTCACATGCTTCACAAAATCCTACTCAATTCTTTTTCATGGCATAAAGGGGACTAGGTGTTCTTGAAGGCTATATATTCACAATGCAGACTTTGGCAGGTTCTGTAATACTGGAAAGACTTCAAGGGTGTTAACAGCAGCAGATCATGTCTCCTTTCCAAGGACCAGAATACCTAAAGTTCATCACCAATAATCTGTCTAGGTGATTAATTCTTTGGTCAAGCCAACTCATGCACCAATGAAAAAATACAAAATATATTTAAATCCTTTCTGACTCCTTTACATTTTTATAATGACAGTAAAAGAGTAAAAGACAAAGAATCTGAGGAACTAAAAATAATTTTTAGACAATATATAAAAACATTAACTTAACTATCAGGGCACTAAACTATCTGGAAAGTAAGCGAACCTATTAATGGAGAAATCAAATCATAACAATCTTGACATTCTACTAAAATTAAAAAAAACAAAGGAAGTTGTAGCTAAATGGAAGGATGGTCATGGGTTTTCAGTGAGGGAATAGGCAGAGTTAGCTTTGTTGTATATTTATTCAAAGTCAAAATGAATCATTTCATGGGACACTCACTATTTTATATGTCAGTACTCTTACGGAAAGCATTTGCAAATAGATAGCCATAAAAACCATTCTAGTCTAAATGCTAACATCTGATACAAAGAATAAGAAGGTAGAAAATTCTACAAAGAACTCAATAAGACCTTCCAAATTAAATCAGTATATACTTTAAAGCATAGTAACTTCAATAAAAACATGAACACTGAAGAAGATGGTGAAAAGATGTTGGAAATCATGACTCAGGATCAAGAAATAAGGGAAATAAATGCTTATAAACTATACAGAAGCCTCTTGTCTATTTATCTTGAATATTTTCTTCACGAAGAAATTCAGGAAATGTAAGAAAACTAATTTGTGTATCATCCTTTCCACAAACCTTAACAACCCACACATGCTTTCTCATCTAGTTCAGCTCTTGTTCATATGCTTTCCTTTAATGTTCTATCTATTGTGCCAGAGGCATTGTTCTAGATATCCTGCATTACATAGATAGCAATGGAAGACACATATATAAACTGTTCACTAATTCGTTTTTCCGGTTACATGGCTATCCCACATCTCTTTCTGATCTTACACACCTCTGGTAATATACTCTATTCCACTGCTCATAATTAGTGAAATATTATAGACTACTCATTGCTACCATGTACTTTCAGTGACCTCTTTTGGGGGATCCACAAATTTAATTCTATGATTTTTCCAAGATTATCAGCCACATAACATCAATGGAATGATATTGAAGTATAAAAGTTGTATTTTTTTAAAGTTATTTCCTTGGTCTCCATCAAGGTTCTTTGTTTCCTTATTTTTTTCCTTTTAAAATAGTATAGGAAGGGGTGGGTAGGTGGCACAGTGGATAGAGCACCGGCCCTGAGTCAGGAGTACCTGATTTCAAATCTGACCTCAGACACTTAATAATTACTTAGTTGTATGGCCTTGGGCAAGCCACTTAACCTGGTTTGCCTTGCAAAAACCTAAAAAAAATAATATAGATAATCTGCTTTTTTCACTCAAATTCCTGCCTCCTGGTTCTTTTTTCATTTAAATTACTTACTAAATATTTCTTATTTTTTAATATTCCTGATTCTTGCTGATCTCAAGTCCATTGCTTTATTGTAGCATGATCTAGTTAACTGCTCCCTATTGTTGGACATTTAGCTTACTTACAGTTTGTTTTTGTTTACAGTAGTAATTCCAAAGAATAACTTGCTTCTTCAGGCATGATACAAGCACACATTTCCTCCAGAGCCAGATATCTTTTCTATAAATCACTATTGCTACTGGAAGGAAGAAGGAGGTGAAAATTACCCTCCTATACCTACCTGTACTTTCAAGGAAGTCATAGGAGAAAAGGATAAAGCAATTTCTCAAGTACTGAAAACTTCAGCCATGATCAAGGGTGACTGACTTCAGTGAGTCAGTAACTAGACTTTTCCTGTGTTCTGTTCATCTAATTCAGTTGCCTTCAAATAGTGACTCATTTTCAGATTATTTTCTTTCTTTTCTTCATTATCAAATTCAATTGTTTTTGTGTCACCAACATTTCATTCTTGAGGTCTATTGCATCTCTCTTGAACCTACTATGTGATCTCTTCAATAGAAAATAATGCTGCTCAACAAAATACTAATGATACATATAGGTAGAAACCTTAGGTAAACATTTTAATTAGTTAGTTTATCAATGTATATCAGACTTGTTAGGTGGCACAGTGAATAGAGTAGCAGGTCTGGAATCAGGAATACTCATATTCCTAATTCCAAATCGGACTTCAGATACTTACTTAGCTGTTTGACCCTGCTTACCTCAATTTCCATATCTGTAAAATGACCTAGAGAAGGAAATGGCAAACCACTCTAGAATCTTTACCAAGAATCAGAAACAACTAAAATAAACTGAACAATAATCAGTGCAAATAATGTTGGACAAACACTGCATATAGGCAATGAATTAGGTCTCGGATAGCAAAAAGAAAAGGAACAAAGAGGGTTAGAACGAATTTGTGAAAACTGTGTTGTTTTAATACAATATTTTAATACAATATTCTGTAAGTCAGAGTTGTCAAACATGTGATTTCTGCAGCAGCAATATTCCTTCAGGTAGCCAGAACCACATGACAATTTAGTTGGGAAACATTTAGCAAAATAACTAAAACCACAATAGAACATAAATGATGTTAATACGTGATTTTTCTAAATTGATATGAGATCAACAGAAATCCTGAGGTATTGTTAATTGTCTCTCTATTCTATTTGAATTTGATATTACTATGATACTATATGGCTCTGAGTAATATACTTTATGTCTCTGAATTGAAAAACTTCACAATCTTCCAAGAATAAAAATTGTAGATGACTCAAAGGCAATGATATAATATGTATGGGTTGAAGCTTATTACCAATGATGAATTATACACAAGAAATAGTATAAAGGATATCATTCAGGAAATGTATGATGAGAAAATAAGATTGACCTTGCACATAGTAACAGCAGCATTGTGAAAGGATCAACTGTGATAGACTTAGCTCTTCTCAGCAATACAATGATTTAAGACAATTCCAAAAGGCTCATGATGGAAAAATGCTGTAAAAATTCAGAGAAAGAACTGATAAAGTCTGAATGCAAGTTGATGCATATTATTTTAATTTTTTTTTATTTTTTGGTTCATGTAATGCAGAAAGTTTGCATGGTTGCATATGTATAAGCTATATCATATTGCTTGCTGTCTTGGGGAAGGGGGATGGAAGTGAGGGAGGGAGGAAGAAAACTTGGAACTCAAAATCTTATAAAAAATATTGAAAACTATTTTTGCATATAATTACAGAAAATAAAATACTATTTATATCAAAATTAAAATAAGATGGTCTTATACAATAGGAGTAAAATATAAGAAGGACTTAGCTAAGAAACTACTCTGGCAAGTATGATTTTTTTTTATTTCAATAAAGTATAACCTTCAGTATATGTTAAAGCTTCTGTAGAGAGGATTTATGAGAGGACTTGGATAAGATTACACAGGATAAGAAGGCATAAATAGATTGTAAAATTCAAGGACTCACAAACAATGAGGAAGGTTGGCTTCATCTCATACCCTACAGGAATAGAAAACGAGATTTCATAGCATAACTAGTCATCCCGCCATAGAGTAATCACAAAAAGAAACAGTAAACAGATCAACAGGAAAATTATTGTAACTTATATAGTCACATCCTTGACAGAGGATGAAGACTACTATGAATAACTTGCCAAGATTTCTGTGACTTCAATGCAAAGACAGGCACAAGACAGACCATTGAAAACTTTGTTGGGAAATATGTTCAAGTTCCAGAAATTAAGATCAGATTCTTGTAGACTACTTAGCACCATAATTCCTACATAACTTAAAAACTTTTTTTCAGGAAGACAGCTGGAAAGTGCTAACAAATCAAAAATGATATCATCAAGAAGTGAAACTTATTTTGAGATTGGAAATAATTGGTTGATATAAAAAATACTTATTTGCATGCCTTTACAAACTATATTGCCTAATGTATTTTTCATAAGGTCTTGTGACAATGATCTTTGAATTCAAGGCCTTAAAATGAATTTGTATGATTTCTTTTATGAGACAATCATAATATAATTATTCTCTCTTTATTTACTTGCCAGTCAGCATTAAGGTAAATTCTGTATTCATCTGCAATAAATAAGTCATCATAAGTGCCAGGTAACATCTATTTTTCTTCTCTTTAGCTGTTTTTGTTTTGTTCTTTTCCATTTTAACTACCTTGTTTTATATTGTTTAATGTTATAAATTGCCTAAAAATTGTTCTAGGAAAGGACATAGTACCAATCCTAAGTAAATAAATTTTGTATTTAGCATTTTGAAACTCCTTCACAGAATGAATATAGATGTCCTTTCACAAAACTTTAACTGAAAGATTTGAGTTTTTAATTTTTTTCAGCTTCAGCAAAGTGGAACCAAAGAGAGTTATGAAGTCTACTTGTCAATATCTAGATATTTTATCCCAACAATTAAATAAGAGTCACACGTTTTATAACTCCAATCCAGTTCCCCTGCCCCCATACACACACACACACACACACACACACACACACACACACACACACACACACACACACACTCAAACACACAGAGTATTGCAAATAGTAGCAAGACCTTATCATATACCAGAAGGTACTAACTAGACAGAAAAAGCTGCCTTTTCCTTTCCTGTCTGTTTCAAGGTCTAAGAAATACAGTCCAGGTGTTTTCCAGATTTCAGCCATACTGTATACTAGTGGTTCCTAATTTGGCTGTCTTCTCATTAGTCCCCTTCAAAATACCACAGTTTTCACTTTTTTTTATGTGAGATCTTTCTTGATTTTACCCTATGTCTAAGTTGTTAATGCTTTTTTTTCCTCTTGAAATTACTTATTAAACTTATTTTTATATAATTTTGTATTTACATTTTATTTGCTTATTCATGTACATATTATATTCCTCCTAGAATATGCAAGTTCTATACATAGTCAGGGACAATTTTGTTTTTTCTTTTTATCCTTAGCACCTACATCACATAGTAGACACCTAACTAATTTAACTTGAATTTAATTATTGATCTGGGAGAAGAGAAGAAAATAGAGAGAAAGGTAAGACTGGAGAATGAAAGAGAGAGAAAGTGCTACCTAAAGGATAAGTTAGAACAAATACCTAACTAAAGAGGAGGAACTTTATATTATAACTATTGAATTTCTCTTTATTACCTAGTACAATGTTAGGTATTCAGTATATACTAAATACGTGCTTGAAATAAACTGAGTGGGCAGCATGAATCTAAATTCATCCAATTCAAAATGTTTTTGTTTTGTTTTTTAATTTATTTTTTATTTTCATCCATTTGTACATGCATATTTCCAAGTTACAAAAATTCCCTCCACTCTTCCTTCCCACTCCCTTCCCTCAGTAGGGAACAGTCATGTTAGCATTTTACATATATATTTGGTTAAACATATTTACAAATTAGTAATTTTTGGCATGAGGTATTAGGATTAAGTAAAAGAGATACATTAGAGATAATTTTCAAAAAGTGTTCATCAGATTCGGTAAGGGTGTATTTTTTCTGTGTTTTGTTTCATTTTGTTTTGTTTTTCTTCCTCTGGCTCAGGATAATATAGACCATTACCAGTCTAATACAGTTGTCCTAGCTCTCTGGATGGTCAAGAGGAGTTGCTTCCATTAAGGTTGTTCATCTCATAATGTTGTTGATGTTGTTCTCTTGCCTCTACTCCCTTCAAACTGCATCAGATCCTGTAAGTCATTCCATGCTTCTCTAGAGTCCAACCATTTATGATTTCTTATAGAACAATAATATTCCATAGTATTAATGTACCATAACTTGTTTAGCCATTCTCCAGTTAATGGGCATCCCCTCAATTTCCAATTCTTTGCTGCCACAAAAAGAGCTACTATAAATATTTTAGAACATGTAAGACTTTCCCCACTTTTTGCAGTTTCTGCTGGATATAGTCCTAGAATTTGAATTGCTGGATCAAAGGTTATGAACAGTTTTGTTGCTCTTTGGACATAGCTCCATATTGCTCTCCAGAAAGGCTGGAACCATTCACAACTCCACCAGCAAGGCATCAATGTTCCAATCCTCCCACATCCTCTCCAACATTGATCATCTTCCCTTTTTCTCATTTGGGCATCCAATTCAAAATTAAGAGCTTTTAGAAAGTTCTTTTAAAAAATAAAAGTTATGGATGATTTTCATTTATACCTCAGTTATTTCCCACATCACTCCCACTGGAATTGTAATAAAGAATAGCAGTTAAGTAAAAAACTTCTTACACAGAACATATCTATACAGCATTCTGCCCCAGTAATCCTTACTTCAATGCTGATAGGAAGGTCTTTTTCATTATCTATTCTCTGGAACTATTATTAGTTCTTCAGTCACTCAAATTTCTGTTCCCTTTCAGTGTTGTTCTCATTTGCATTGCTTAAATCTTTGAGTATGTAGTTATTCAGACCTGCTTATTTAACGTTCCCATATTTCTTTTAATTCCTCATTATTGTTTACATAACAAAAAGATTCAATTATATTCATATATGACAGTTTGTTCAGTCATTTTCTAATCCAAAAAGTTCCTTTAAAACTTCCAAGGTAATGCGATACTGTAAAATTATAATTACTCTTTATGATGTAAGCTGGTGATTTGGAATGTTTTACTTATACAGAGAATAATAAAAGTGGACTAAAAGCAATATCCAAATCCATATTCTCATCTGACACTGAATTTATATTAAATGCTGAATGATATATTGCACCTGGAGTTTCAGGTATGATATTAAATTCCTTTAAAAATACATTTATTGGATGTTTTCTTTATATAAGACATTGTCCTAGATACTTTATGGGAAAATATGGCATAGTCTTTTTTTAAGACCTATATACTGTTCTAAGAGAGATGACAAGTGTACACATAATTAAAACATGATATATAGTCTAAAAAAGACACAAAGTGCTATATGAGTTCTTTTGGAGTTTGAAGTTCACCATCAGAGATTTAAAGATGAAAACAATCTTTGTGGCCTCCGATTATCAAAATCCCATGGTTGGAAGGGACAGGGTCAGAATTCTGATCCATGAATACTTAACCAAAATCTAGAGTCCTTTCCTCTAGGTAACACAGCCTCCATTGATCATATTCTTTTGTGGGTATCAAGAAAAATTCACTGAGTGAGATAACATTTGAGACAGAACTTAAAGGATAGGCAGGGTATCAATATATAGATTTAGGGTCAGGACATTTCAGATTAGGCAGATAGGGTGGCCTCCAAGGCAGAAAGTGTTACTCTATATAAAGAGAACAAAGAGTCGCCTGAATCATAGCTTAAAAGTCTAAGAGTAGTAAGAAACATACTAGGAAGGGCTTGTAAGTCAAAGACTGTGAACTCAAATCAGTTGATAATAAGAAATCACTGAAAGTTTTTTCAGCAGAGGACTGATATTATTTGAACTGTACTTGAGGAACATTAATCCAAACATAATCTCCAGGATAGAGTAGAGACAGAAGAGACTAAAGTTGAGAAAGATAATTAGGGAACTACCACAATAATCTAAAGAAATGATTCCTTAACTAGAGTGGCCATAATGAGAAAGGAGAAAAGAGAAAAGATGTCTTGAAGGCATATTATTAGCAAGTTAAGGGAAATTATTATAACTGGAAAATCAGGGTTCAGAAAACCAGAGTTCTAATCTCATTTCTGTCACTTACAAAATAGGCAATCTTAACAAAATCACTAAAGCTTTCAAAATCTTGTTATCCTTATCTATAAAATAAAGGTGATGATGCAAGCCCTGCCTAAATTCACAGGACTGATGTGAGGATCAAAATTTTTTAATTTATTGAAATATTTTTAAAATCATAAAGACTATACACTGGTATAAGTTTTAAAGGGAATATTTTATGCTTAGGAAAAATGAAAACAAACCAAAATTTCAGTAAGATTCTCTTCATTTACTATCAATCACTAGAACCCTTTATTTATATTCAAAGTAATTATCCTTATATCTTTATTTGAGGGATTGTTTATTTACTTCCACCTCTCAAGATAATGAAATCGAGGGTAGAATATACATTGTTTTTCCTTCTGAATAATTTCCCCCATAGGGCTACCCTTAAGGTTTGATTTATAAAAGAACTGAAGAGGCATAATGAATCCTTCTTACTGAAAGTAAAAGGAAAATCAACACTTTACCATTATTCACATTTCATTTGCTTTTATAAGTTTCCACCAAGTAGATACTAAGTCTTTGTCTTGAGCAATGGGAAGGTTATTTCAAATTTACCCTCACTGTTTCTCTCTTCCCTTACTACTTACAAGAAGTAAAATATTTGCCAAAAAAGCGGGGATTATAAGGAAGGGGACACTATTCTGGTAAATGTGATAGTTTACAAGAGCCTTAGAATGGTGATAAATACCCTGAGACTATTAATGGTGTAAATGTTCTTGTAAAATCAGTGAATATATTATATTGAGCTCAATTATTGCCTATATTTTTTCAGTGTTTTTATATGGAAAAAAAAGTTGGCCATTGCCAATAAACTAAGAACTGCTACTGGTATTCTGATTCTTCACCATGTGTATAAAACATTCATGGAAGATGATACACAAATGATCTGTGGGTCAGAACTGGCACCCTTCTATTGTCTGATACAGTTGAGGAAGAATGAGTTTCTATATACAAGGGAAGCCCTACCCATGGTCAAATATTTCCATTTTCAGTAAAGGACTGAATACAGTCATACACTCTTACTTCCTGGACCCCACCCAACCAATGCATCAATTGAAAAGGAAATATAATACCAAAGTATATGTGAGAAGACAATAGGCCATTATGATCCAAGCCAAATTGAAAGATTTTAACAAGGTGGCAAAGTCAATAGAGCTCAGGGCCTGAAGTCAGGAAGACTTCCCAAATTCAAATCAGGCTTCAGAAACTTTCTCACTGTGTGATCCTGAGCAAGTCACTTAACTCTACTTGACTTAGTTCTTCATCTGTAAAATGAGCTGGTAAAGGAAATGACAAACCACTCCAGGATCTTAACCAAGAAAACTTCAAATGGGATCATAAAGAGTCAGACACATTGAAAAACCACTCAACAACAAAAATGAGGTGGTGTTCAACTGTCTCTATATACTCATATAAGATTTGGACTAACTATGTTTGAAGTCTAGCTCCTTAAGCACCATCTGATCCCTGCTAAAGAATAAAAGATTAAACAATTCAAACATTTATTAATCACCAAGTTTATGACAGGTATTTCTATTTGCTAGTGGGAATACAAAAAAAAAATCCCCATGTTCAAAGAACTTATAATCTATTTGATATAAACAAGAAAATTGTGTGTATATATGTATTATGTATGAAATGGGAAACACTAAAAAAGGAAGGGGATAAGAAAAAGGTCTTGTGTAGGAGATGGACCTTGAGCTAAGTCTTGAAGAAAAGGTGAAGGAGATCATAATAATCATGAGAGAAAATCAAGGTGGCAAAAGATGGAATGTAAAGTACAGGAAGGGGATAACAAACAGCCCCATTTGACTTGGGATATGGAGAGCATGATGCGGAGTAAGAGGAAACAAACCTGGAAGACATAGTCTGAGCCAAATTCTGAAGGGCAATAGCACCAATGATATCCTAGAATGTAATGAACAGTAGCATAATTTCATTATAATGTAAATGATTTGTAGACCATCACTGACTTCAATTTATCAAAAGAGGCACAGATAAAAAAATTGTATAAATGACCACAATATTGCAAAGAGAATATTTATTAAAAATATGATTTTAGGAAAATTATCTTTTCTGAAGTTCTTACTTAAGGTCTGAGAATTTAAACTCTTCCCCTTCATTCAGTCATTTTTAGGAAGAATTGAAGTAGGATAATCCTTAAACAGGAAGGACAGAAGAAACAGTATTGTGTAGTTTGGGGCAAATGGAAAACAATGGCAGCAGACAGGCCAACTCAATTTACAGGAAAAGAAAGGTCTTTTTTTTTTAACAGACTTCAAACCCACTGTAACCCTATAAGGCAAAGTCATCAACATAAGGTTTATAAATTAATCTGCAACTTTTGCAAATTTGGGTTTCTACTTGCCCCCCAGAGAGAGTCCTATTGAACACTGGTCTTTCTCATCATTTCCAAACATACTAGTAGCAATCGATGTCAGTATTGTGTAAATGTAAAAACCTTTCTATGAGGGAACTAGCACAGTAGCTAGAGTATTTGGCTTGGAGTCAGGAAAGCCTGAGTTCAAGTCAGACCTCAGACACCCATTAGATGTGTGGCCCTTATCAGGTTATTTAATCCCATTTGATAGAGAAGGAAATGACAAACCACTCCAGTATCTTTGTTAAGAAAACCCCAAATGAAGTCTCAGAGTTGGACAGGACTTGAGCAACAATCCCAAACTACTTCCATATCTGTTTTTCAGTTACATTTATGTCCTCTATATTTAGGTCCATTTCAGTATTTTGAAGTTTGAGAAGTTCAAGAATTGAGAGTATAGAATCTTCTTCAATATCATATACAGAAAAATAAATGTTTCTTAGAAATAATGAAAATATACAAATGTGCATGTAATCAACATAGTTGTGTGTGTTATATAACATATAACACATGTGTATATATGTTTATGAAAATTACAGGTATGGAATCTTCTTCAATATCATATACATATACAGAAAAATGAATGTTTATTAGAAATAATGAAAATATACAAAAGTGCATATAACCAACATAGTTGTGTGTTATATAACATATAACACGTGTGTATATATGCTTATAAGAATTACAAGTATAGAATCTTCTTCAATATCATATACAGAAAAATGAATGTTTCTTATAAGTAATGAAAACATACAAATGTGCATATAATCAACATAGTTGTATGTGTGTTATATAACACATAACACATGTGTGTCTATATGTTTATGAGAGAAGGGAGAAAGGAAAAGGAGGGAAAGGGAAAATTAGAGAGGGGAGGCTAAGAGAGAGACATAAAGAAACAGTTACTATGAATCCAGTTAAAGTATGGAGAGGAAGAAACAATATCCACAGTAAGTAATTCTTTTGTCTTTTGCCAGCTATTCTAGATACATTTACTTGTTACTGTTTCCCCCTTCCTGCTTTGGTCAGAGCGCCTGAGAGTCACTAACTCCAGAAGAGCATTACACGGATAAATATCCATTAAATGTCGGGAAGGCAGGGCCCCATTTGTAACTAAGCATTTAACAGGGATGGTTGACTACCTCTCTGTCCCCAGAGGGGTGCACCAGGCCTCAGGCATCAGCACTTTTTTTTTTTCTTAAGAGGGTTGTAGCTTTGCCCCAGAACGTGGTCTTATAAAAGAATGTGTTTTCTTTGAAACAGAACTATCTGGTCATTAGGTGCCTCCCTGGACCGGTCTGCTGAGCCAGGCCACGTGCGATTGAATATAGTGGAAGCGTATTCAGCAATCTGAAACACTTACTGGGCAAGATTGTCACCGTTTCTGGGTAAGTGAATCAAGAAGCAGGGTTTGGGTCCGTTTAAGCCAAGTTAAAGGAAACTGGAGGCTTGCTGAACTTTGCATCTTTTCCAGAGGGAAAGCTTTCCGCGGGGAACGCGGCCGGAGAGTTTTGTTTATCCGGCTTTGTTCCAGAAGGAGAAACGGTGTTCTTTGGGCACGCTGGGGTGGGGGGGCTGGAGGGGGCACCCCCATAGTAAATTTGTTCGGGCTGCTTCCGAACTCAGGAGGCTCCGGAGCAGGGCCGGGGCGCAGGTCCCTGGGAGCCCCCAGGAGCCCCGGCTCCTCCGGGGCGCCGGCTCGGGGGCTCGGCCCCAGCCCGGACCCTCCACACAGTGGGCGCACACCCAAAGGCCGGCGCGCTGGCTCGGGAACCCGCTCGGGGAGAGGGGTGGGGCCGTGACTCACGCGCCGCCGCGCTCCGGGGCTGAGAAGCGGCAACTCCAGCTGTGCTTGGTCGGGGACGGCTCCGGCAGGGCGCATGCGCGCTGCCTGCTCCCCTCCGCCCCCACCCCCTCCGCTCCATCCCTCTGTCTATCTCTCCTTCTCTCCCTGCCGGCTGGGTGCTGAAGTTGGGCGGATGGCAGCCAACCTGCTCCGCTAGAGGACCGAGCAGCCCAGCCTCCCCCCGCCCCGGACCCTCGGTGCTGTGCCCACACCTCCAGGCGGGTGGGTAAGACATTTCCTTTAAAGCTGGAACGTTGCTAAGTAAATGGCATCAAAATGTCTGCTTTTATACCGATAGATGGAATTTTAAAAAAAAAGAAAGAAAAGAAAAGAGAAGGGGGGAGGAAAAGAGGGGGCGGAGAGTGTACAATCGCCAATGCACCGGCGGGGCCGGGGTGCCTGCCTGGTGCAGGGGTCCCCACCGCTACTCCTGCTTAAGGAGGGCAGAGGGGTGAGCCGAGCCGCTGGCTTTGGGAAGTTGAATCTTAAAAAATGTTGCTGCCATTTCTGGCTCTGCGCGTCCCCCTCCCAGCGGGTATGCGGAGACGGGGTGGGTATCCTGATTTTTCAGGGAACCCCTCAGTTGTGTCCCCGGTGTTCTGTGAAGCGATGCTGCCGCTGCCGCCGCCGCTGCTGCTGGTGTGAGGGGTGAGCCGGCGGCGGCGGCGGCAGCAGGCAAGGCTGCTATCACCAGGGAATGGGGCAAAGGGGGTTCGGGGGTGGAAGGAGATGAGGGGAAGCGAGAAATCTCATTCTGATTTGTGTTTTCTTTAGAGAAATGCCGGAGTGGCATTAGAAACGGAAAGCAGACAAATAAGCTCAGTAGGCTTGTGTGTTTTCTTGTTCTTAACCTTAAAGAAAAAAAAAAACTGTTTCCCTCGAAAAGATGTGTAAGAAATAGAGGATTTTGGACAAACGGATGCTTTATCGCAGTGGTGAAATAGAAGGTTGTTGGGGAGATTCTTTCTCTTTTGTTTCTTCCCTTTAATTAAAGAAAAGGGAGTTCATATGTTCGATGCATGGAATAAATTTCATAGAGAACGGCTGCAAAGAGGGGGGGGCGGGGGTGAGGGTGAGGAACGCCCACTAAACCTATAGCCGCTGTCCGGGTGGGTGTCTCGGAGCCATCCTCCTTGGATGTTATGGTGATTCTTTTCATTATTGATGGTAATCATAATTTAATAGCTGCCTCATCTCAACCCTTTCTCCTCTCCCTCCCTCTTCATCTGCTGCGGCAGCAGTAGGGTGCAGGGACTTGGCCGTTTTCTCCTTCTCCCTACCTCTCTGTGTCTGAAAAATGTCGGAGGACTTGAGGATGGAGGAGGGACAGGCACTGTCCATAGGAAGCCGCAGATGGTTCGATTGCTCCTCACAAGCGGGAGCACGCTAACAGCACATCTCCCACAAACGGCATCAACTTAGAAAGAGCTCCAAAAGGGACAGGGGAAGCCCTGAGCAAATGCGTACCCATGGGGACTGGACCCCACCCAACGTCCATCCCCTCCACCACAAGCCAGAGGCCAAGACTTCTTGGCTCACTTAGAACCTTAGAACCTGCCAGGGAAGATTGAATCTAATTCCTGAACAGAGTTTTCTTATTCTTCCAACCCTTCACAAACGGGTTCAATACCTAAAGATTCTCCCCTACAAGATTTTGTCTCCAGAACTTTGCAGTTGCCTCAATCCCAGATAGAGTGGTGGTGGTGGTGGCGTGTGTGTTTCTCTTTGATTTCTTCCTCTTGGGACATAGACCACAAGTAATAAAAAAGAAATCCTGTGGTTTGGTGGCACCATAGAACTAACCATTTCTGAGACTGGAGGTTTTCTGCATTTGAAGTATTCACAGGATGCTTGCTGTTTTCAATTATTAGACCATATATTTGCATTTGCAAACTCTTTATGGGGGGGTGAGAAATGAAGGCTTTGACTTTTTACAATGTAATATTCTGTTCATCTGGACTCTCCTCTGCTACCAGATTTTTTGAAATCCCATACTAAAGGCCACCTGTTATGTGTAATTTGAAGTATCTTAGAAACCTTATTAGGTAAATTATTTTATTTCTAAAAACCATATAGAATAGATGAAATTCAATTAATCATGATACCAAAATTCTGCAACCACATATACACACACATGTAGTCTGTTCTTTTGAAAAAAAAACTTAAAGTAATTTAGATGTGTGTGGAGTTGTGCCTACTCTTGTAGATGAGTTACTAGCATCAAAAAATTTCATCCATGTATATGACACTGAAAAGATGTATTGATGAAAAATGCACCTTGGGAAGGGCAGGTTTCCTCATTTTTTTTGGATGTTTAGGTATCGTGTTATGAAGTGCTTCTTTAAAAAAGTACATCCTTTTGCCTCTTAATACCTGATTTTAAATAGTCTAGTTTTTATAAGAGATCTTGAATTCATAATCTGGGAGATTAGTTAAAAATCCTCCTTGCCCACAGAGCAAGTATGCCAACTCTAACCCTCTTGTTTTAATCTCTCAGTTGTATCCAAATGTTTATCACTTTTAATGAGAAAGAGACTATGACATGGGATAATGAGTTTGTACTCTATCTCCAAATCTAGGCCAATCTGCTTTGAGTTCTCTTAATAATGCCTGTTCTGAGTGTTACTTATTTGGTGGGACACTGGCCTTGTAGACAGGAGGACAGGAGTTCAAATCTTGACACTTAAGTAGCTGTCTGACCCTGGGTAAAATCACTTAACCCCAGTTGCCCTGGATCCAATCCCGATCCTGATTCATATCTGGCTGTTGGATCCAGATAGTTCTGGAGGAGCACAACTTCACCCTCAGTCAAAGTTAGTTCATGTGCTTGTCCTGGCATCGTCCCCCTGATATTGTGGTCTTCTTCAAGAATGAAGGAAAAACATCAAAAAGGTTTTTTTGATACTAAGGGACAGGGTTTCATCTCATCACCAAATGAATAAAGAATTGATTAAGCATTCAATGTGTGCTTAGAGCTGGACATTCAAATAGAAAATTAAGACAGCCTCTGCTTTCAAAATGCTTACATATTAGTGGGGAATACAACACATATAGAAGGTGTCAGCCGCAAGTCAGATGGAAAGATCCTATTGTCCCTAAGATTCAGCAGCAAAACTGCTGGCAATGCTTCTTTAATGTCACTTCCACTGACAGAATCATTATCAGTTTCTGATGCTGAGCCATTTCAAAGTGCCAAGAACTTTTGTGACCAGAACTTTCTTTTTTGGGTCTGTAGCACCTGCAGGAATAGGTTGCATCTCCACAGGTGTTGCATGCCTGAGAGCACTGGACTGGAAAGACTGCTCTTCCCTGGGCTCTTAGATTCAGACTCCAGGATTGTCTTCACTGGGATCAGAGGGGTGATGGTGGACAAGGTGGCTGATGGTGGTGGTTTGATATGACTGACATACTGCTTCCTGCATCTCTAAGGTGTGCCTTGCTGTTTCAGCTAGGTTGGCCTACCTGCCTTATGGGTGGTAAAGGGTTGGGTTGGTTGGCCCTTCTCTAATTGATGGGGGGATGGGTAGGTATGGCTGACCCCAAGGAAGACTTGTGGTCTGGAAAGTGCTGATACTCCTTGGGGTCTTCTGTTTACTTGCTTGTTGCTGGCATTTGGCCAGCAGTTGTTGCTGGTGGTAACTAGGAAGGCTGCCCCCCTTCCCGCAATGATTTTTTTTATCAGTCATTAATGGCTTCATTGTTATTAGGATAATTGAAAAGTGGAGCCTTCTTTTCTCCCCCCCCACTACTAAGTAAGGCCTAAGAGTTTAAGGAAATAGGTGGGGTGAATGGAGGAAGGGAAGAAATCCATCATATAGTTCTATTCACCTGAGTGCCTTAAAACAAGTAAAGTGGCTGTAAGTGGTCTAAATCCCAAATGGCTACATTCCAACTTGGCTCTTGATCAAGGCTGAGGTTAGATATGCCTTCAAAAGGAAACTAGACCCACATTCATTTTCTGGACCATAGGAAGTAAAAACAGGAATTAGAAGTAGAACCAAGATAGTAAAGTAAAGGAAGGGACTCACCTGAGCTCTTCCCCAAAATTCTCTACATCTCTTTAAATAATGACTCTAAACAAATTCTGGAGGAGCAGAAACTACAAAAGATAGAATGAAACAGTATTTTCAGCCTAAGACAATTTAGAAAGTTGACAAAAAAGGTCTGTTATACCAAGGTGAGAGAGGAGTGCATTCCAATGCCAGTCATACCAGCACAAACTGGACCCCCCCTCCACAAACAAAACAGGAGCAGACCTAGGGTGACTAAATCAGTGGTAGCAGTGGCAATTTCCAGATCTCTGCCCAGAGATGGTAAGGAAGTAGGACAACGGTGGGTCAGAGGGAGATTTACAGGGGCTCCCTGTGCTGGCACCAGGGGCAGAAATCTCTTGCATTGCTTGCATTTGGAATGGGGTTCAGGTCCTGGGTCTTAGTCCCAGTTTGAGGAAGAGCACCAGCTCAGTGTTTGTGAACCCTCACAACCCAGTACACAGTACCGGACAGTAGCAAACACATATAGTAAAAAAACTATATATATATATATATATATATATATATATACATATTCCAAGTACCCATGAAAACAGGTCCACAAAAATCCTGAACCTTGGGACACTATGCCTCCTCTTAGAAAGCAGATCCCCACTTTAGCATAGAGTTAAACATCAAGAAATAGGCTAGAAAATGAAGAAAAAACCAGAAAACTTTTTGTCCTTAGAAAGTTATTGTGTTGAAAAGAGAGATCAAAATACTCATTCAGAAGAAAACAGCAAAGTCAAAATTCCTACATCCATTGTCTCAGAGAAAAATATGAATTAGTCTCAGAACATGGAAGAGATCAAAAAGGATTTTTAAAATCAAGGAAGAGCATTAGGATAAAATTTGAAAAGAGAAATGAGAGTGATGCAAGAAAGTCATTTAAGATGAACCAAGAGTTTGGTAAAGAAGGCACACAAAAATACCTAAAGAAAATAACACAGGTGTGGTAAGAGAGGCACAAAAATCCAATGAAGAGAAGTATTCCTTAAAACTAGAATGGGTCAAATAGGAAAGAGGTGCAAAAATTGACTGAAGAAAATAATTCCTTAAACAGAATTGGGCAAGTAGAAGCCAATGATTTTATGAAACATTAAGAAACAATCAAACAAAGTCAAAATAATGAAAAAATTAGAAAAAATGCAAAATATCTCATTGGAATAGCAACTGGCATGGTAAATAGATTCAGGAGGGATAATTTAAGAATTATTGAATTACCTGAAAATCAAAGAAGGAGCTTAGACATCATCTTTCAAGAAATCATCAAGGAAAACTACCTTGGTATTCTAGGATTAGAGGGAAAAATAGAAATTGAAAGAATTCACTGATCACCTCCTGAAAGAGATCCCAAAATGAAAACTGCCAAGAATGTTATAGCCAATTTTTAGATCTCCTGTATCAAGTTGAAAATACTGCAAGCAGCCAAAAAGAAACACTTCAAATATCATGGAGCCACAGTCATGGTATAATACAAAATTTAATAGCTTCTACCTTAAAGGGTCACGGAATTTGAATATGATATGCTGGAGGACAAAAGAATTAGACTACAACCAAGAATCATCTACCTAACAAAACTAAGTATAATCCTTCAGGAGGAAAATGTTTTCTCAATGAAACCAAGGTCTTTCAAGTATTTCTGATGAAAAGATCAGAGCAGAATAGAAAATTTGACTGTAAGATACAAGATGCAAAAGACACATAAAAATGACTAGATCCTTCCTCTAAATGTGACACCTCTGGCGTGAAAATGATCCTGAGTTCTCCAAGACCATGGGCAATAAGTGGAATAGCACTCTGTTGAGTTCTACCATGCTGGAAAGACTCTGGTAAAGGACTAATAATGATTTTTTTTGTTTCCTGAGCATCAGCCATCTATTCTGAGATTCACAATCAAAAATGACTGGCTATCAATGTAAGCACTTTGTTTTGGTCTCAGTAATAAACTGTCTTCAAAGACATGGAGAGACTACTGTCTGGATTGTTGAAAGGAGTGTTTACTTTTGGCAAAAAATATAGAGGCTTAAAGTACAAAATTACAAGAAAACACTATAAATGTTATAATTCCTTAAAAGAAATCTTTCCAGTATTGTTTTTCTATTCCAATATCCCCTTAATAAGTTGGCAAAACACTAAACCTGATAAAAATAAAAAAATGAAATCCAAATCACAAATATAAGAAATACAAATCACAACTCTGAAGTTTTAACTCAGAACAAAAGATGGGAATGATCAGTGTTGAGAGGATTGTTGAAAGATAGGTAGTTTTGTTGATAGAATTTTCCATTTAAACAATCATTACAGAAAACAATTTGGAATAATGCTAAAAAAGTGACTAAAATATCTATTTGCTTTGAGCCAAGTATTCAGCTTCTAGACCTTTAGTACAAAGAGGTCAAAGATTTTTTTTAAAAAGTCCCATATACATGAAAATATTTATTGCAGTTATTTTTATAATAGAAAATAACTGGAAACAGTGATATTCATTGAGGAATGATTAAATAAATACCAGTGCATGAATCCAATGGAATATTACTGTGTTATAACGAACAATGAATATGATGACTACAGAAAATAGGAAGATATGTAAAATAATGCAAAGTAAGTGAATCAGGAAAAAAACACATACAAGAGGTGTTAAAAAACCAACAACAAATTGAAAGTGAATGCTGTGAATACTTGCTCCTGCTATTTGCCATCTACTGTGCTAAGTTATTTTTCAAATATTATCTCATTTGGTCATCACAACAGCACCTACCAGGGGATGTTATCAATATCCCCATTTTACAGAAGAAGAAATTGAGGTAAATAGTGGTCAAAAAGGAATATGAGAAAATTCTTCCTTCTGTTTTTTGAAGAAGGTGGAATATGGGTTTGGAACACTACCCATCATGATGGATTTCATTGATGTACTGCTCAGTTCTGCCAATTCCTCTGGGTGTGTGTTGGGGGGGGGGGGAGTATGTGGGTGTGTTCATCCCCTTTCTTATTTGCTACAAGTAATGGTTTCCTGAGAACAGGAAAGAGGAGATTTATGTTGGGAAATGATGTTAAAAATAAAAGCTATCAATAAAAAAAAATTAAAGAGGGGGGAAAAAAGCAGAGAAATCTTTCTACCTGTTTCTGCAGAAGATTCTTTCCCCACCAGTCTATCATTATTTACAGTAGCAGCAAAGGGTTCATTTTAAATAGTGCAAGCAGACTGTTGAAATGCAGTAGATGAGCCTAATGTTATAAGACATTAAAAGGACTGACTGCCTTCTATCTGCTTAATATGATCAGAGTCAGGGATGATAAGTATATATAAATGCATCCTTGTGGTTAAAAAACTCATGTCATCTCCATGGTTGTCTAATTGCTCTGGATGATCTGAAATGTTACAAATTTCCATGGAGAAAAACACTAACTTTTATACCACAGAGGCAGCAACATAATTCTAAAGGTCAAATTGACTAAGGGAAAAAATCCCTTCAACACTTGCCTGACAACTAAAGAAAATTATTTTGCTGAACTAGCAAGTATTATGAAAGTCTTTTAGTAATTTAAACAATTTTGTTTAATAGAAAACATGTGCTTTTGTTAATTATGCCAATTTCAAATACTAATTTTCTAAATTTTTTATAATCTAATTCCATGTGAGTTCTACCTATTTGGGTCAAGGAAGAGACCTGGAGAATTTCTGACATTTTGTAAGGACACTTTTAAATGTAAAATATCAAATACAGACAAGCAAAAGAAGGTATTTAATGATACAGAACACAGAGCTCATTCTCTCTAGCTGAACTAAGATTCTGGCTCAGTTGGTGCAAAACAGCAAGCCACACTAAAGTTTGGAGACTAAATTAATGACTGTATTAAGCTGCCAGGACTTTCTTCACTCACTGCTATTATGCTTAGTTTTCCTTTTTTGTAAGGATCTTTAAAGGAAATCCAGAATCATTAAGTATTGGTTTCTACTATTTCCTTTGGACTTTTGGACATGGAACTGCATTGAGGAAATCTAAATTTAAGAGTTGCTAGATTTTCTGGGCTTGTCTCTAACTACTAGTTGTGCTAAAGTGGTTTAGAGCCCCTTAAGAGTTATGGAAAGAGAATTAATAGTTATGAATAAGGAATCATATGATTTTCTATCCATAAATATGATCTTTTATTTGAATGAAATTTATAATTTACAAAGAATTATAAAACCATAACAAGTTGGAATTTTTTTATGCTTTAAACCTGCAAAATCTCAGGAAGAGAGAGATCAGATTCTCATCCTATATATTACAGGAAACTTCATATGTTCTAAATAAGGCTGCCTATACTTTAAAAAGCTATTTTTGCACTCCTAGTTAACTTTTTGATCAAAATGCTAGGAATTTAGTAGATTTTCACCAAAACCTCAAAATGGTTAGAAGTAGAAAATAAATGCAGGATGCTTTCATTTTTCAAAAATCATTTGAAGAAAATATAAATTTAAATTGTCCCCAATGAGTTTTAATCATATCTAATACAGTAAAATCTCATTAATTCCAAACCTACCTATTCAGAATTCACAATAATTTGGAGATCTTTGACTAAAGATTTACTACCCATGAAAAAAATTGCTAAAAAAAATTAGTGTTAAAAAACAATTGCAAAGGAATTTAATAACTTACCTGGAGATGAAGTTTTAAGTATCTATTACAGAGGTGCTAATTTAAAATCATGTTCATTTATCCAAGTAGAGTCTTGAAGAACCTAAAATTAATAATAGTTTGCTAATTAAATCTGACTTACCATCTCATATATATATATATATGTATATATATATATAATGTGTGTGTACATATATATATATATATATATATATACATACACACATGAAAAGAATAAAACTATTTGTTCAGAAAGACTTTTTCCAATTAGTTTGAGGTCTTACTACATATTGCATCCTTGGTGACAACTTGCTCTTCAATATTGAGTTACATAGTGATTGAAACCCAAGTTTTTTAAAGGTATATTTTGACTTCTGACCTAAGTTATATATTGTAGAAGTACTTCCATTGGATGAAATTCTTAAAACCTGAATTGTTTATATTTTGTATTTTGAGAACTTCCTATATCAGCACATTGAATTTTCTTCAAATTGAATGTAGTTCTCAATAATTATGTTTGCTTTCATATACTGTGTAACAGGCTTCTTATAATACCATTCTCATTGTTTATTGGAAAAGACTAGTAAATAAAAATTAATGGGTAACAGTAAGACACTTTTACAAATATGCACTCATTCAGGGCAAGTAATGCACAAGATTATAAGATTTAGAGAAGCAAAAGACTTGAGGAATCCTCTACCCTGCTCGCTTCATATTACAAATGAGGAAACTACACCCAAAAAGACAGTGTGGTTTGTCCATATTCATATAGAAAGAACTGAGACTTCACCTAGGGTCTTCACTTCTCTGACATGAAATCAAATACTCCTTTCATCCCTACCTCATTACTTTATGACATAAATGAGTTTGTCATTGTTGTTGCAGTTCAGTTGTTTCAGTTGTGTCTGACTCTTCATGACCCCATTGAGAGTTTTCTTGGATAAGATACTGGAATTGTTTTCCATTTCCTTTTCGTTTTACAGATGAGGAAACTGAGGCAAACAGATTTAAGCTATTTACTAAGGCACAAATAAGGAAGAATACTGATTTTGCTTTTTGATAAAGGACCTTTGTATCTGGGTCATGAGGATTGGATTGAAGGAACTGAGCATATTTAGCCTAGACATGAGAAAACTTGGGGATTTGGGGAGCAATATAACAACTCCTTCCATATATTTGGAAAAAGAAATTAGATGTGTACACTTTGGCCTGGGGGAAAGAATCACTGGCATTGCAGTAGAATTATAGGGAGGCAACTTTAGATTTGCAAGAAAACCGTGCTAACAATTAGAGCTGACCAAAAGTAGAATGGACTACTTTGAGAAAAGTTGAATACTTAGCAGCATTGGAGCAGAAGCTAAATGTCTGGTATGTTAGAGTGGAAATTCCTTCCTAGTATAGGTTGAATTAGATGGTTGATGAGATTTCTTCCAACTCTCAAATCCTGTGATTCTGTGATACTTATCATCCTTATAGAGAAGAAAGACTAGGAGTTGTTTTATTGTGAGCTAATAAGAATGTTTTTAATTGGCTATGTGACTTGTTGAATATTATTTGGTATATTATGGAAGTTTATTTGATGGATACTCTAGAATTCTGCAATGCATAGGTACTCCTGACCCTCTTCAGCTGACTCTTAGAATTCCTTCTGGTTTTAATAAATCAAAATCAATACATATTAAGTGAGCAAGATACTTTTCCTAGTACTTGGCCTGCAAAGATGAATAAGGCAGTACCTTTCATCAGTGACTTTATATTCTTGATGTCAAAATGAAACACAAGTACATGAAGAGACAAATAGTATCATATAAATTCAGTTATATAAAAATAAATATAAGATGTGCCAGAATTGTGGTATAGACAATGACAGCATTGAAGAAGCTTTCATTCCTGAACTGAACCATGTTATTGGCAACATGGAGAAAGATCATTAGAGGAGGTTTACTGGGCTCTGTCCTTACCTTTGTCCTTTCTAACTTAAAGACAGGAGCTGAGCTTATCATATTTGTTAATATCAAAAAGTTAATATTATTAAGCTAATGTCTTATATGATAAAGTCTGGATGGAAAAAAAGTGACCCTAATCTGAAATGATAAGATGAAATCAAAAAAGCATTAAATCATGATTTTTATAATTTTTCATACTGTTCAAGGGTCTATTGTTTTTTAAATCAATCTTTATGTGTCTCTTCCATCAGCACAAATCACAATTCTCTATATGTTTTCTTTACTTTCATTAGCACTTCCTGGTCAACATTACTATGATAAACTTTTCTGAATTTAACTAGATTAGCATTCAGAGAACAGTCCAGCACTAAGTCATTACCTAAAGTTGTTTCAGATAGATAGAACTTGAATTCCTCCTCCACCATAGCTTTGGAGAATCCTAAATTCAGTTGAGTTAGATATTTAGATATTAAGATAAAGGAGAAATAAAATGTAACAAGGAGAATAATAAAGTCCAGCCTCTGTATTAATCTTTTAAAAATGTGTATAGGATGACAAAGATTTGCCTCAATAGCATATGGTAACTAATATTCTGTTCATGTCTTCTCATTTCCACATATTCCCAGAAGAGAATGTCATTCTTTTTTCTCCCTGTTAGCTTCAGGATTTGAACATTCAATAGTAGTGTCTTTCCCTGGTCTAGGTCCCCAATATTTACCTTGATCTGTAAGTCAAGTCAGGTGTTTCCTTTTCCTTTCTTCTTAGAACCACATCCGACCTTTCTTTTAGGCTGTTAAGGATTCTCATTAGATGCTTTAATAGAACATAAGAGACACTTTAAAATCCAAGGAGCATAATTAAGTCTACTTAATTGGAATACAAAGATCTTTTCTATTCTACTCCGGCTGAGTTGACATAATTCTCTGAACACATGTATTTCCTTTGAGATTACCTTCAGTTTATACTAAATGGGTCTTAAATGAACAATTTTTAATATGTCTTCCCCATTAGAATGTGATCTCTGAGAGTTGGGACCATATTTTTGTCTTTCTAATCCCAACACTTAGCCTGATACGTAGTAAATGCCTAATAAATGTTTGTTGACTGACTAATGACTTGCATTGCTCTGCTCTTATGACCTTAAGCAAGTCATCTGCCACCCTGGGTCTCAGTTCCTTATCTTAAAATGAAGAGTTAGTTAGTCTCTGAGATCTCTTCCAGTTTTCTATCCATGATCCTATGAAGGACATTGAGCTATACCAAATTCAATAGAAGGTCATGAGGATGGTGAAATGCTTAAAGATATCATACATTATAATTGAAGGACCTAAAGGGTTTTTTAAGAGGAGAGAAGGCTGACAAGTAGGGGAGATGCCTTAAAGGTTTTAAAGGGCTGTCATGTGAAAGTAGTATTAAATTCACTCTTATTTGACCTTAGGGATGAGAAGTAACAAAGGAGAAGTTTTATATTTGGTATAAGAAAAAAACTTCCCAAAAATGAGAGTAATACATTAGTAAAATGGAGTGCTTTGGGAAGTAATTGTTGCCCCAAAAATATCTTTAAGAAGAGGAAGCTGAACTTTTTTGACATTGTTCTTGGGGGAATTCTTGGGAAGGTATGGATTGGATGAGTCCAGGAATTCTTAACCTTCTCTTTGTGAATTTATTCAATATTGTGACAATGTCAATACAATTTTGTTTCAATACAAAAATTGGTTTCCTTTCTAATTATATGTATTTTGTTTTATACTTTTAAAAACATTATTCTGAGAAGAGATCTCAAAGTTTCATCAGAATGCCAAAGGTGGCCATGATAAGCAAAAAAAAAGTGAACTGGACTACATGAAATTGGAGGTTCCATTAAACTCTGAGATTCTGTGATTGAATCATGAAACTTGGCACAAACAATATCAAAGCTATCATATACTAATCTCTCTTCTCCCCCCCCCCAAATAGAGCAGTGTCTTTTAACACACAAGATTTCATGTGGAAAAATAAATGTTTGGACTTTTAATTGACCCCATGCTCAATTTGAATCAACCATGTAAATTAGCTATTTAACAGGGACAAATAAAATAAAACACAATGAAAACTTGAACTGCATTATGGTAGAAGTACAAAAATCCATATTATAGAGCAAAGGAATAAAAATGTGATAGCTTCAAAGACCAGAGCATGTCTAGATTAGTATGTCTAACTGTGTGTTTCTGAAGGATATGAATAAAGTAGAGTTTCCATAAGGAAGTATCATATGTGGAATAATTAAAATCACCAGAAGATTTGGAATGAAAGAGAATATGGAATATTTTACATGCTAAAGGAAAATTGACATGAGATGAGGGAATAGTCTTCAAATATTTGAAGAGATTAAAAAAAGAAGTAAATATAGATTCATTCTCTGTTGCTCTGGAAGACAAAATTAAGACCCACAGGTCTTGCCTTGTCAGGAGACAATTTGGTATAATAAAGATGGACATGGTCTTGAAGTCAGGAAGACGTGAGATTGAGATTCCCCATCTGCAAGTGCCTTTCCCTTGGAGGTGACCATCCATCTATTCTATTATAGACTTGTCTCCTTCATTACATTGCAAACTCCTTGAGGGCAGGGACTGTTTTTATCTTTCTTCATATCTACAGCACTTAGAATAGTACCTGATACATAGCAGGCACATAATAATGCTTTGTTGATCCAACTTGACTTGACTCTCAGTGCCTTAGGCAACTATCTGAATTTATAAATTGCAGAAAAGGCACTGATTACATTCATAGAGGGAGTTCTTTTATGGAATCACAGATCTGAAAACAGATTCTTGCTCTTCAATAATGAATTGAATTCCTCATCATATAACTATTTGAAAACACAAATTAAACAAAACAAAACAAAACCCTTAATGTAGTATTAGACTGAATTATAACAATAGAAGTTTAATGTTCAGTTAATAAATAGATTGGGGTCACTGGAGTACTCTGTCTAGTTGAGATTGCTTCTTTTTAAGAGGGACAAAAATATATAGTATGGGAGCAGAGAAAGCAACAAGAATTTTTCTATAAATTGTTATTGGATAAGTGGAAGGAAATTATTTGTAAATCAATGGAAAAGATGACAGAATAATATAACTGTCTTCTAGAATTGTGTGACTATCTCATATATGGATCGGTTTTGTATGACACAAGAAGTCAAAACTAGGACCAACAGGTAAAATTCATAAAGAAGTGCTTTGGGAATTAAGCAAAGGAAGAGTCTTTCAGTGATTATAGTTGTTAGTAAATGAATGACTTGTCTCTCAGAGAAGTAAGTTCCATGTTGCTGGAAATCTTCAAGAACACATAGGACAATTATCTACCAGGGATATCTTCCAGGGAGAGGATTCTTATTTTGATTGGGGAGATTGCATTAGATAGATCCTTCTAACTCCAACATTCTATGACTCTAGTTGTAGAATACGATGCAAAAGTGATATTCAGTACAATATCTTACAAATTGAGTCAAAATCAGTCCCTTGACCTTTGGGGTGCCTGCTCTGCTATCTAAAATCAGAGTACTGCAATGTAGGAAGACAACTGACTTGAAAAGAAGAAAGAAGTGATAAGGAAGGAAGGAAGGAAGGAAGGAAGGGAGGGAGGGAGGGAGGGAGGGAGAGAGAGAGAGAGAGAGAGAGAGAGAGAGAGAGAGAGAGAGAGAGAGAGAGAGAGAGAGAGAGAGAGAGAGAGAGAGAGAGAAAGAAAGAAAGAAAGAAAGAAAGAAAGAAAGAAAGAAAACCCTGAAATCTACATATACATAAAATTGGGTGATTAACCTTGCCATCAGGATGGACAAAAGCACCTGAGCCTGCCTTTCAACAATGGCATTTGTTTTGCTCAAACTACATGATTTGTTTTCTTTTTTTTTTCCACTTTCAAGCCTCACTTGAAGTTCATCTGTATAAAACCTTTGACAGAACTAAGGATACAGAGGCAGTGTGATTGATTGCCTTAGGTCCATTATCATATAAGAATCACTGAATCTTCATACCCCCCTGAAGTGTGTGAACAATAAAGCTGCATGTCAGTCTAAAGTAAGGATTGCATATCATGAACATTTGTATCATTCCAGTGAATGGGCCTCTTATGGGTGTCTTCATATCATAGAATGTTTGTTGTCTTATATTCATAACTGGAGGAAATGGAAAATTTGAATGAAAGGTTAGTTCAAATAAAATATGTTTTTTTCTCAATCCAAAGTCACCCAATTCCTGAAATCTGCCCTTTGGACTTCCAAGACTGTAGATTAAGAACCTCTGGTCTAAAAATTTGTAAACAAGATAGTCCTTTAAGAAAAAGTAGAATTTCCAGCAAGGTAAATATCACAATTCCTCCCCCCACACACTAGTCATCTTATGCATGTGTGTATATATACATATGTGTGTGTGTGTGTGTAGGTGTATGAAGCACTGAAACAGATACTCTTTTCTGCTTTTTAAAAATCTAAGTATTATCTTTAGTGTGGAGGAGGAAAGGCTTTATACACAGCAACACCTGTAAGTTCACCCCAAGGTGATTTATAAAACCAGAAATTCATTTATCCTGTGCTTTAAAAGTCAGGATAAATTTATAGGAGATCAGATGCTCCATTTGGAGTACCTAGCAGTCGGCGCCTAGCTCTGTGTAGCAGAAGGATACTGCTGTCTTTTGATAAACTAAATCCAAAATTCTAAAGCCTTATTTTAGTCAATAACTTCAATGCTTCCTTCTTCCTCCTGTCTTTATTAGAGCTATCACAATGATTCTAGACCTAGACATAGTTAAAGGACTTGTGAGGTACTTTACATTTGCTAAACAATCCAATGCCAAGAGTGTTGAGGAGGTGGGGTGGAAATGAACAAAAGTCAAAGTTCTAACTACAACTAGAGAATTGTCTCAGTTAATAAAAAGTTGATTCAGTCAGAGTCTACAAATATCTTCCAGGGGCTATGCCTTATCTTAACTTTGTGTCAATGCCAGTACTTAACTCATTGTGTTGCACAGGGTAGGTATAAACTCAAGGTTTGCATAATTTTTTTCAAGTATATGTTTTATTGAGCAGCTAGGTGGCACTGGCCCTAGAGGCAGGAGCACCTGAGTTCATGTCCGACCTCAGACATCTAGCTCTGTGACCTTGGGCAAGTCACTTAAACTCCATTGCCTTGCAAAAACAAAAACAAAGATGTTTTATGTACAGATAATTAAAAAAAAACTTGAATCTGTTTCCATTGCTCTTTAGCTTTTCAGTTCTAGGAGGGGAGAAAACTTACTTTAGACTTCAATTGAAGAACAAAATGTGTTTCTAAATTATTAATTTTCATTTACAAATTTTTAAGTTGAAATGAATTATATTCTAATATTGGAGGTACACACATTGAATGTGGAAAGAAAATAAGTTGAATTGGTAACCCACTTTGTTATAGAGGACAGAAGTTATTGTTCTAGTTTTGCTAATTTAGGAGTAAATAATACAAGCTGCAAGAACCTTTAACACAATTCATGGAGTCTATCTGCTTCTATACAAAAGCTTCAAATTCAGTTTTTGAAGAATTGCGATTTGGAGTTTGTTGATTAATATTCTTAATAAAAAATATTGAATTTCCCTGTAATTACAGCAGGTCCCAAAAGTTTTAAGCTATTAGAGCTTAAAATTATAGTAAAATCCTAAAAACTTTAAGCTTTTGCATTTTAAAGTGTCATTAAGACTTTTGGGTCACCCTATTTTCTTTATGTTCATTGCCATTGATAACCAGGAAAAATATCCTTATGTTATGTTGGGGAAGTTCTCTTGTGTATTTTTTACTATTTTAAAAGTATGTTTATTGGGAGTTGTCTGCATTACCTTAGCCAAGTCTTCAACAAGAAAACATAAATGAAATAAATAGTAGAAGAACACACAAAAGTCCTGTAAATATGATGAGGGAAGAACTAGAAATTGAGACTGAACAAGTATTCGTTGGAATAGATTCCCAGGTAAGATAATTCCCTCTTTTCAATGCTTGATGGCATCCTTGTTTTGCAACTTAAAGAGTTGCTTAGAGTTCTGATGTCAAGCTTAAATTAATAGAAATGGCAGGGGCAGGGGAGCTAATCTATACATAAACATCTCTGAAGGCCATATACTGACTTAGTTTTAAAATGTAATGTTATCTATGTATTATTGTATTGGGTGTTGATGATAGTTCTTTAATTCAGAAATTATACTAGCTGAATATCATCAGCACCATATAGTATAATTTGAAGCTTTTTTGTATCCTTAATATTAATGGCATATTTAAGATGCAGTTATTGCAAGATATATGTAATCATGAAACTGATCAAGTAGAAATAACCATTACATATGGCTGTGTCTTTAAGAATGTTAAAGAATTTAAGTTACATCAAGAAAAATCTTGTCCTAATTTTGTCTTCAAGGCAGTACTAAACAAGCTCTTTTCATTTAGGATCAGATTTACAACCAATTCAGTTGTCTTTCCAAATGGGAATTTTTGTTTTAAACTTATGATCATTTGCTTGTATACTAAAATCCTTACAAAAAGAGAAAGACAGAGAGGGAAAAGGAGAAAGGGAGAAAGAAAGAGGAGGAGCTCCATTTCTATATGGCAGTAACTTAATTACAGAAACATCTGGTCAGACATTTGATTTAGTATCCTTTGAAAGCTGACTTTTCTATTTGTGCTGATTTTATTTCAAAATGAGTGTGCCTCTATGGCAAAAGGCAGCTATGAGTAGTGGATGGAAAGCTGGTCTTAAAGTTAAGAAAACATTCCTTTCTCTCCACTTCTTGGAATCTTTTTTTTTTCAAGGTAGCTCAAGATTCCCTTTCTGCATGAAGCCTTTCCTGATGTCCTTCCTCCCAGATGCTAGTGCCCACACCTTCTCATATACATTCGTTAAGGTCTCTAAATACTTTTATACGTGTATATTGTCTTTCTCCCTTAGAATGTAAACTGCTTGAGGACAGGAACTTTTATGTTTATGTTTTTGTCCTCAAGGCTTAGCACAGTGCCCAGCCATGTGAGTACTTGAGAATACTTATTGATTGATTTGGTCGATCAGGACAAAGTCCTGCTTTTGACAGATGTCAGTTGTGTAGTAACAATTAAGTAAATCACTTAATCTCGGTGGCTCAGACAACTCTCCAAGATGATAAATTATGGATAATTTACAGCTAAAATTCCCTTGTCAAAGTAAAATCACAGGTCTGGAAACTCTTAAATAAAATGATTTCATAACTCTGGATTCAGATTAGTTTCCTAATGGACCTGCTTCTTTATACTGAGGATCTAAATGTGACTACTGAGTATGCCATATTTGAACTACTGATGCCTTAGGTGTTATCAGTTCTCTTTAGAAAATAAGAAATAATACTAATAATAGCATTTATGAAGCCCTTAAAAGTTTATAAAAACATTTTATATGCATTATCTCATTTGATCTTCATATCAACTCTCTGTGGTAGGTCTTTTTTTTTAATCTTCATTTTACAGATGAAGAAGCTGAGACTGAGGAAGGTGTGTTACCTAGGGTCACAGAATGAATAAGTTTCTGAGATGCAATTTGAACTGAGGTCTTCCTAATTCCAAACCTGGAACTCTAGCCAGTGTACCACCCAACTGCCTAATAAAGAACAAATAAGGAAAAGTATATTAGGGATCTGTGAAGTAGGAAGATAAAGCCCAGAACAGGGAGTGAGCTAAAAAGTCAAGGAAGTATGGGAAAAGCCCAAGTAAGGATTAAGATTGGGCACAATGGTAAATATCCACACTATGAATCAAAGTTTCCTATGACCCTCAAATTGTTCTTTAAAAGTTAATCCTACCCTATATCAAGATAAGGTCGAAATGGCGATAGGATTTAGACATAAAGGGAGAGACCATTAGTCAATTAGGAGATTAAGAAATAATTTACCTGTCAGATCTATGGAGAGGGGAAGAGTTTATATTACCATAAAAAAATAGAGAACATTATAAAATGCAAAATGGATAATTTTGATTACATTAAATTAAAACTTTTTTACACAAATAAAACCAATGCAAACAAGATTAGAAGGAACACAGAAAGCTGGGAAATATTTTTTACAGTTGGCATTATTGGTAAAGGACTTATTTCTAAGATATATAGAGAACTCAGTCAAATTTATTAGCCTATAAATCATTCCGTAACTGATAAAAAGTCAAAGGATATGAATTAAATTAAAACTTTCTGTAGTCATATGAAAAAAATGCTCTAAATCATTAAGGGTTAGAGAAATTCAAATTAAAACAACTAAGAGGTGTTACCTTACTCCTATCAGATTGGCCAATATGGCAAAAAAAAGAAAATGCTCTATGATAGAGAGGATGTGGGAAAATGCATTGTTGATGGAGTTGTGAACTCATCCAATCATTCTGAAGAGCAATTGGGAACTGTGCTCAAAGGGCTATAAAACTGTTCATGCCGTTTGATCCAGCAGTACTACTACTAAGTTTATATCCCATGTACAAAAATATTTATAGCAACACTTTTCATAGTGGCAAAGAATTGGAAATTGAGGGGATGTACTGAACAAATTGTGGTATATGGATGTGCTGGAATACTATTGTTCTATAAGAAATTGTGAGCAGATAGATTTCAGAAGAACTTGGAAAAATTTAATATGAACTGATGTTGAGTGAAGTGAGTAGATCCAGGAGAACATTATGACATATTAACAGCAACATTGTGTGAAGATCAACTATGATTGACTTAGTTCTTCTCAGCAATACAATGATCAAAGCCAATTCTAAAAGACTTGTGATGGAAAATGACATCCACATTCAGAGAAAGAACTATGGAGTCTAATGCATACCAAAGCATGCATACCATTTTCACTTTTGCTTTATCTTTTTCCCCTTTTGTTCTAAGTCTTCTTTCACAATATGACTAATATGGAAATATGTTCCACATGATTGTGCATGTATAAACTATATTGGATTACTTGCTGTCTTGGGGAGAAGGGAGGGAGGTAGAAAAATGTGGAACACAAAATCTTACAGAAAATGAATGTGAAAAACTATCTTTACATGTAATTGGGGGAAAAAATAGGATTATAAAAAAGGAAGATTTCCACCACAACCTGTACACAATAAAAGCCTGGATTTGAGAGAGAGAGAGAGAGAGAGAGAGAGAGAGAGAGAGAGAGAGAGAGAGAGAGAGAGAAAGAGAGAGAAGAGAAGAGAGAGAGCTAATCCTTGTGCTCAAAGTTAATAATTTTATCCTTGTGCCCTCCACTTTCTTCCCATTCAGAACTTAAAAGTTGAGAGCTTGTTATACATAGTTACAAGTCTGTGTTACAGTAAACAAATCATCTCCTTTACTACACTTTTTTATAGCAATGAAGAAATTCTATGGAACCAGTTAAAAGAAGTACTATATAGTCTTATATAAGACAAATCTTTCTTTTTATTTCTCCCATGAAGACTTGGTCTGTGGCTGCTGAAGAGAGGGAGAATATTTTCATTTCAAAGTAAGTCCAACCTCAGTCTATTGGTCATAAAGCTGTCAGGGTTTTTTTTTAAAACTAAGATTTGACCATATCATTCCCTATTACTTCAAGATTATAATAGAAAGTCTTAAGCATTTAAAACTTTTTACAACTTTCCCTCTCCCTACTTTTTTCAGTTGTATTACATATTATGCCCTTTTATATAATCCAGTCAAAGAGTCCTTCATGTCCATTAATCTCTTATCACCGTTTCATGCCCTCCTGCCTGGAATTCTCTCCCTTCTGTCTCTTAGAATCTGTTTCCCTTAAGACTAAACTCAGATATAGTGTTCTGTGTGAATCTTTTCCTGATTTCCTCATTAATCTTTCCATTTGCTAGTGTCTTTCCATTCCTAACCCAACAAAAAATTACCTTGTTTCTGTTTTTATATATTTGCTTTATGTTTTCATTTATACAAGCTATTCTCCCCAGATGGATTATAAACTCCTTGAGGTCAGGAAATGTTTCATCTTTGCTTTTGCATTTGTAGTATGGTCCCCAATAGCATCCAGCATTTAATAATTGCTTGTTGAATAATTGTCTAAAAAAGTAAGTATAAATATATTCAAAATCTAGTATCCCTTTTACTATTCTTTGAAAGAAAGGCAGTAATCATCAGGATGTCAAATGTACTACTTAATCAATTAGCCCAACATTTTGCTGTTTAAAGAAAAGAAATTTCCCTGCTGTCATTTGTTAAAATTATTACAAAAGGGAGTTTAGAGCTGGCTGTCAGTCAAAACAGGTGTTACCTCTGTGCCATTGGGATTTAATAAATTGCCACTCTCTCCATTTTATAAAATGTGCTTTAAAAAATGAAGACTGTGAGGATAAACACTAATCACCTTCGAAAACTCAATAGAAAAATAGAGCCCTTTGACATGCAAATGAAAGAAACAGTGACATTTTCCTATATTATCTTATTTTTAATTTTTTTTTGCCTCAGTTTGATTTTAGAAATATGAACTGCTGGTTAAGGTTAGAGAGTGGGAAGGGACAAACAGGAAATTAAAGTACAAATAGTAGAAAGGAAAGAGGAAATTGATATGAAAACACAAAGCAGAAGGTTAGTAGGCCTTTTAAAATTTGCCTTTGTTTCCGATGTCTTGCTGCATTTGTGTTGGATAGTGTAACATTCTGTGCTAGAGAATGAAGAATGTAGGAGGCTGGTGAAGAAAAGATGTCACCTTAAAGAAGTTCACTAAATGACTGGAATATCCAAAAGCTGACAATTGTTCTTTCACTGTAAGATCTTTGAGTTTTCCAGTTGGCACAATGCTTATTTAGCCTTTAGTGCTTCCCCTGAAGTTAGGGTAAAAGTAGAAGAGAAGTGTTAACTGTCTCTAGGAGAAGAGGCAACCCCCACATTTTATAATCTATAAGCAATACTAATATTTTATTGATTCTAATATTATAAAATAGAGATATGATTTGATATTAAAGTCCATTTCAAATCAACTGAAAAAATCAAATAATAGAAAATTAGCTCTTTCAACTGTATATTTTGGGGTATTCTTTTATGAGTAATTGTGTTTTTTTCCTCTAAAATAAACACTGATACATATAAACACAAATATATAAAATATATATATATATACACATGCATACATAGATATGCATGTATATATAAACTTAAAATTTAATTAATACTTTAAAAATTATAAACATAATAATAATGGTCTTTTCTGGTTGCAATATTTTTATTCTTGATTAGAATAACTTAAATTTGTACTGTTTATCCAGTATTTAAAAAGCCTACCTTTTTTTAACTGAAAAGAAGCATCCTTTTTTGTCTTTGACAACTTTTCATAAAGAATTTTTTGTTATAGAAATGCCCATGTTCATATCAAATTTAAAATTTGGAGAGAGATTATATATAGCTGGCATTCATATCTTTAAGTTGAATGGATCATTTAAAATTAAGCAATTCACTTTTCATGTTTTATTTTGATTTGCTAAAGCGCTTTATATCAATGGAAATTTGTTCAAAAGCTGTGGAAAGCATCTGCAATAGAAGTAAAATAAAATAATCTCTGTTTACATGATATAAGACACTGTTCCCTTGAAGGCTAGCTGTGGTAGTAGAGAATGAACAGACTTAAAATGTCCTGTAGAGCTTATTCAATATATGTGGACATCTACTTTTTATGACTCTTTTAGACTATTCTTGTCATTGTAGTGTACGCGATAAATGAAAAGTAATCAGCACCAGGTCTTGCTTGTTCTCTGACAAAATGTGAAATAGTCTTAAACTGGTCAACTGTAATTTGTACCTTTTGGTAAAATATGTAAAACTAATACTTTGAAAGAATAGTTAATGGGCGGCTAGGTGGCACAGTGGATAGAGCAACGGCCTTGGAGTCAGGAGTACCTGGGTTCAAATCTGACCTCAGACACTTAATAATTACCTAGCTGTGTGGCCTTGGGCAAGCCACTTAACCCCATTTGCCTTGCAAAAACCTAAAAAAAAAATAAAAAAAAGAATAGTTAGAAGTTTCCCACCTGCATAAATGAACTGAAGAAAGAGTCCTGAGATTTTTTTTTTTTTGTCTAGCTTACTTACAGGTTCCCTGTAGTTTCCCATCAGACATATCCTTTTGGTTGATAGTACAGTTTGTGTCCCTACTCAGTCATTTTTCCATGTGCTGATTTGTTTTGACTGAATTATGTGTTATAATAGAGAGTTTCTATTTTCAGAGAGGTAGAATTATGGAATAATAGTAGTGATATAACAAAAAGAAAAATAAAAGAGGAAGAAGAAAAAGAAGAAAACATCAAACTTTTTTTAGGGAAGTGGTCAATATGATATTACTATCATATTAATCTTAACATAAAAACCTGTGTAGTCAACATAAACAGCTTCATATGCAGTCTTTTTTATTCTTTGTATTCATATTGCAATTTTCATTAATAACAAAAACATAAAAAAATCAATGAATATATTCAAAACTTGTAAATAGAAAAATAGATGTTTTTAGCAGGAATTATGCTCCCACTAAATTCTGTATCACTAAGCCTATTTTGAGGGAGTGCTGTTCTCAGTGCTAGATGCCTTATTTTAAATAGGAAAAGTCTTTAACATTCATTCTTCAACCTGTTTTTCCAAACAATTTATATTGGTTCTCTTAATGCACTCTATATTCCAAAGTGACCTACTCAATGAAACCTGTTCACAATATTCCATCTGTCCTATCCATGCCTTTACACAAGAAGTTCTCTTTGCCTGGAATGCTCCCTCCTTACTGCTACCTCTTGAAATTCCTAGCTCTCTTCCTTTCAAGTTGGCTAATGATGCCTTGCCCCCCCCCAAAAAAAATGTTGTTTTGGATTTATTTTGTATAAACTCACTCTTCTGTGGGTGTGGATAATAGCACCTATCTCCCAGGGAGTGGTCACGAGGATGTAATAAAACAAAAATTGTAAAGAGTTTAGTATAGTGCCTGGAACTAGGTGCCATGTAAATATTAGTTATTATCATGTTTATAAGCTTCTTGAGAGGAAAGAACATAATTGTTAATTGTTCAGGATATGGCTAGAAAGGATGGACAGGAAGGTGCTGGAAGCTACATTATATCTATCAATGGTTAAAGGAAATAGGAATGTTTAATCTGAGGGGAAGAAAGGAATATTTGGGAGAGTTGGGGGATAACATAGATGTTGTATTTAGATGTTTGAAGGAATCTTCACATGACAGTGACATTGGACTTACTTTCAGATGGCAGATCTAGGACCAATGAGTAGAAGTTAGAGATAGTTTAGAACTTTATGAAAATGGAATAAACTGAATTGTTACATATTTTGCTCCCCATCATTGTATGTATTCAAACATTATTTGGATTCCTTTTGAGACATTACAGCTGCAAAACGATTAGTATTTTATTACATGATTTATTCAAAAAAGATTGCCTGTTCTAGATTTTGTCATAGCTTACCTAAAAAGGCTAACATCAATTTTCTTTCTTTCATTAACCATGGAAAGCTAACAACTAACTTTAATAACAATTTTTAATAATGTCATTTTGATTTTATTTTTGTGGTTTAATTCCTTCCCTCAGACTTTTGGAATGATTTTTGATATCCAGTTTAAACTTTAGTTTGGAAACTATTTGGACTGATGTATTTGATAAGAGAGGGAATAAAGAAAGGATTGCTACATAGGATGATAACAGACAAAGGTGATGCACAAACAGCTACTCACCTCTTTGATTCTGTTTCCACTGCCAAGGCAAATAAACTTTGTAATTTTTTTAAAGAACACAAAGGATTTAAAAAACAGTCAAACTGAAGGTAGGAAAAGTAAAAGCAGTTAGAGGGTCTCAAAGAGTTCAAGTCATCAGACATGGATGAACTACACTGAGAGATGGAAAGATCTGTAAAATATGATTGCTGAACCTGTCAGTGATGTTTGGAAGACAGTAAAGAGAACAGGAGAGATGGCATAGGAGAAGTAAATGCCCAGATTTTTTAAAAGAGAATGGAAGAATTGTGTACAATTTATAATCCTTGAACTTTACTTTTATTCCTAACATATGTTTAGAATATATTAAAAGAATCATTTATAAACATTAAGGACAGAAAGAGAATCAATAATCACTAAATGATAGCATGGCTCCATCAAGAACTGGTCATATCTAGGGGCAGCTAGGTGGTGTAGTGGATAAAGCACTGGCCCTGGAGTCAGGAGTACCTGGGTTCAAATCTGGTCTCAGACATTTAATAATTAGCTAGCTGTGTGGCCTTGGGCAAGCCACTTAACCCCATTGCCTTGAAAAAGCTAAAAAAAAAACTGGTCATATCTTGTAAGCCTCATTTCCTTTTCTGTTAGAGTAGTTAGATTGGTGGATCAAGCGAATGCTGAAGATAAAATTTATATAGTTTTCAACAAGATGTTTGAATAAAGTATCTCATGCTAATTTTGTGAATCATGTACTCAGACGTTGCCAGATAATAGTGTAAAGGTATATTTGAAACTGATCTAATATCTCCACGAAGAGCAGTTATTAAGAGCTATGATTGGGCCCTATGCTATAAAACCTTTTAATCAATGACTGCTTGGTTGAAGGTCCTAAAAGACAAGCTTGTCAAATTCACTGAACAGTGAAAAAAGAGAAGCTAAAGTGATTGAAGTATGTGATTAAGCAATAGCCCAACTGAAGAAGATCTGAAGACTTCAATGGATTCCAAACTGGATTATTATTAGCGCATGGGATATATGTTAGTCAAAACTAGGTAATGTTATCCTAAACTGCCTTAAAAAAATAATGAGTAAGACAATCAAAGCTATAGGATCACTGTCCTTCACCCTAGTTAAAACGCATCAGGGGTAGTATTCAGTTTTTGATACCATATCTTACATAGTCTGATTAGAGAGCCTGATGAGGATTCTAAAAGTACTGGAGTCAAATAAGGATCAATAAAGGGAAGTAAGGATATCTTACTTAGGTAGAGAAGACTTAGAAGAGCTATAACAGGTAATCTCAGATGACTTAAGTGAAAGAAAGATTAAATCAGAATTTGATTCTAGAGAGTAGAGAGAGTAGCAATAGATACATGTTTCAGAGGAGCTGACTTCAGCTAACATAAAATAAGACTTCCTGAAAATTAGGGTTATCTAAATATGTAATGGACTACCTCAATAAGTATAAAGGTTTTTTGCATCTTGGCATAGTAAATAAAAGGTTGGACTTGGAGGAAGAAAGACCTGGTTCAAATCTCATATTTAACATTTAGGAGTTGTGTGACCCTGAATGAGAGGACTGAATTAACATGGTCTCTAAATTTTTTATCAGTTCTAACCCTATGGTCCTATGATCTCTCTGACTATTAATCTTCAGATAGGTGCTGGAAGACCAGTTTGGTGCACTGTGATAGAGGGAGCTTTTAGTGAAGTAGGATTAAATGGTAAGATAATACAAATTACTAGAATTAGGGAACATATGTCACGAATGTTCTTTCTTGGGAATATCTTATTTGTGGATTGTTTCTCACATCCATTGTAAGTTCAGTGAATTTCAAAGAAAATAATAATGATATACAGCATTCTGTCAGTTATCAGCCAATATAGGCTCTAATTAACCTAAGAACTACTAATTACATATTCAGGGCAGCATATAATTATATTATATTGTAATTCTTAACCACTTAGACATATATGCACATCACATTCCATGCATATGCAATTCTGAATAAAGGCTTTTGAACTTGTTCTGCAAACCAAGCATTTCTGAGGTTTTCTGACAATAGATAACCATTCACTTCTGCTCTTTGACAGTATGACAGTGTATTCTGCTTTGAAGCAATCCTGAATCAATTATTTTAAAATATAGGGGTTTTTATTAACAAAATTGCAATTTAAGAAATTGTATTACAATATTATTTAATTGAAGTGCCTATTTAATTTTTTCTTATTTTTTATTAAATATATATGGTCTTACATATAGCATGAACAATTTTTTTAAAAATCTCCAACTTTTAAATAAACATATCAAAATTATAAAAATTTAAAACTTTAACATTCTAGAGAAAAACAAAAAACTATTACATTCTCAATAGTAATCTTTGAAAATGTTGCATTAGATGTGTGGAAATTTGTGAAGCTGCATTTTACAAGTATTTTCTGCAATATGAATTTTAATGTAATATATGCATAGTTTTGACTTAAATTTCTTTTTTACAAATTTAAGCTTTTAATTTTTATGTGTTCTTTAATAAGAAATATTTTATTTTCCCATTTCATGTTTCATTTATATAGGAAGAGAAAGTAGGTTTTCTTTTTTTTACGTCAAAGAAATACAAAAATGTTAGCCATTGTAAGCATCTATTATCCTACCTTTCTGGGAGGACCAAAAGAGACAAACAATGCTGCACACAATTATATAGGTCTTCACCACTCCAAGAATGGTCTCTATTCATTCTGCCTGTAGAGACTCTTTACAAAATTAGAATTTGGGGTTAGGTAAAATGGATTGTAAGAAGAGTAGGAAGAGGTACAAAATAAAGCAATTACCTTTGTGGTATTCTCTATATATGAGGGGAAAAGCCTTCTGACCTCAAATCAACTCTACCATATATCATCTCACCACTATGATTTTCTTCTTTTATTGTCTGAATCACTTGATTTTAAGTAGAAATAAAAATACAAATATCTTTAAAAATATTTATTAACTATTTAGAAAAAGATTCTTTAATAACTATCTGAAGGCAAACTGTCTGGAGGGAGAGGAGATAAAGAAGGTGCCAATGTCTAAAGTTTTTCCAGCTGTATAATCTTGGTTTTGATTTTTGTAAGGCAATGGGGTTAAGTGACTTGCCCAAGGTCACACAGCTAGGTAAATATTAAGTGTCTGATTCTTAATTTGAACTCAGGTCTTCCTAACTCCAGGGCAATGCTCTATCCACTGCACCATCTAGCTGTCCTTTATTCAGCTTTATCATCTTGATCGATTTGTCATCCTACAAGCAAACCAAGTCACAAATACCCGGTTAACATTGTAGCATTATGCTATTTTGATATATATAGTTATATTTAGGAGAACATAACATGCACCTTTCTAATTTTTCCAATCTCCTTACACCTTTCTTCTATATCCAGTGGTAATGGCAACCTTGTGGTTCTTTGTACAAGATAGTCCATCTGCTGATTCCAAGAATTTTCATTGGCTAGCTGCCATGTCTGGAATTCTTTCCCAACTGATCTCTATCTTCTAATTTTACTTGCTTTTAAAGGTCCCAGTTAAAATCCCATCTTCTTCGAGAGACCTCATTTCTACTGCTAATGCTAATCTTCCCTCTAAGATTACCTCCAGATACACACATGCATATCAAAAATCTATTCATCTATACTTATACACATTATATACATATGTACATACATACATATACACATATAAATATATGCTACTTGTACATAGTAGCTTACATATAGTCTTTCCCATTCAACTATAGTGTCTTGAGAGCAAGAAATGCTTTTTGTCTTTCTTTATATTCCCAGTGCTTAGCACAGTACTTGGCACATAATACCTTAATATATGTTTCTTAACTTGTGAGAAGTCTATGTAATTCAAAATATCCTCTCCTTTCTTTGCAAGTAAATGAAGCAAATATCCTTGGGTGAGATTTTCCATATTCCAGCGGTACTATATGTGGTTTGTTTCCTTTCTTTGGGTAGAAAGTAGCAAAGCATGCAGAAAACAAAATGACAGATCCAAGAAATCTTGTTTTATTTTAAAACCACATGTGAAAATGATTACCTCATATAGGCAGGAGAGTTGAAATGATTTTATATAATTCAGCAGCTTTGGTCAGTTGAAAGATTGCCAGAAAATAAGAATCAACCAAAAAGTTATTTTGCAGAATTGCTAAACTCTGTGAGCCCCAAAGTAAGAAACTCTGGGCAAGACTTTATTTAACCTAGAAAGCAGGCAACAGCAAATAGACTAAACTCACAGCAACTCTCCAGTCTTACAACAAGATGTGACCATTTTCTCCTTTTCCCAATAGCCCCCTAAATCATTTGATTTCTCTCTTTTGATCCTTGAGAGTCATGATGGATTCAAGTGTTAAATAACTTGCTCAAAGTCATTCTAGTAGCAAGTAATTTATCTTAAGTAAGATTTGAACTAAGGTTCTTTGACTCCAGAGATAGCACTCTTTCTACCATATCATGCTAGTTCTATTTTATTTCTAGTGCCTAGTAGGATTTATGCATTAGAAATTTGCATATATCTCCTTTCATATTTCTGAAGATGACCAAGTCCTTTTCTAGAGAGAATGTAAATGAAACAAAGAAGGCATGTTCAAAGAGGGGTTAGAATTAGGAAGGAAACTATAGAATTTCTGACTTCCCTCAACCCCTTTGTATTTATAAATATAGAACTTTATACTAGAAATCATTGAAGCACACATGAGCATTGGGACTGTAACACAAGATGATAAGCAAAGATGACCTCTATCAAGGAGATAACAAGGCTTTTGGTATAGAGACTTGCATCATTAACTAAAATTGAAACATAATTATTCCTTTTTCAGAATTCATGTAATAGGTGAGTCTAACCAACCTAAAGTATTCCTTTATGAATTTACTTCCCAATCTTTCTTTCATGAACTTTAGTTCTGCACAAACTGGCCTATTTGATTTTCCCAGAATTCAGCATCTCATATCATACCTTTGTTTTCCTGTTTCTTTGTTTCTCAAAGACTCCTTAATCACCCCACTACCACAACTACTTCTTCTTTACTTTTGCTACCTTAGAATTCTTAGCTTCTTTCAAGGCTCAGCTCCCTGGCCACTAACTAGAGGAAACCTTTTCTGATCCACTAGAGGTATTTCCCCAGTAGAAAAATTAATATTGAAAGCAAGAGGACAGCTAGTGGATAGAGCACTGGCCCTGGAGTCAGGAGGAACTGAGTTCAAATCCAGCCTCAGACACTTAATAATTACCTAGCTATGTGACTTCGAGCAAGTCACTTAACCCCATTGCCTTAAATAAATATATTTTTTTTAAAAGCAAGAGCTATTTTTTTTTGCTTTTGATTGGTCTTTGCTCCTCAAATACCTGGCACAATGCCTTGCACCAGCTGGGTAATAAATACTTATATATAATCTCTACAGATACTTATCTCAATACCTACTACTCTTGATGATGAGTTTGGCTCATCCCAAACCCCACAGTTTGATAAAATCTCACCTTTAGTATTCTAGGAATATACTTTAGGAATTGGGGTGATTCTCTAATGACTTTCACTTAAATCCTCATTGATATACTTCATCCCATGATCATTGAGATAGAATGAATCATTTTAGTCAACCAGCCTGAAGTAGCTTTTAGAAAGAAGTATTTACTAAAAAGCTATATTAAGAAAATTTAATCCAACATATCCAGTCAAAGTTTATGATGCAGCTTTCCATGAGTGTATGAATAGTCTAGAGGAAAGGAAAGATTAAAGAGAATATATGACCAAAAAAAAAGGAGAGAAAAAAAAGCAATTAACAGCTCCTAGTTATTGGAGGTCCTTTACTTCCTTTTTGGGTTACTGTTAAGCTCCCTTTAAAGAAAATGTACATCCATTCTGTCCTTGGCTTTGATGCAAACACTGTTTTCAACTGATCTGAGGATGGTTCTAGGCAACCAGTGAGAGCATGGGAGGTCTTAAAGCCCTTTTGACCATTGTAATGTCCTGCTCTTTGAATTGGAAATAGGAAAGGTTAATAATGCTAGACCAAAGCAAGGTCTCAACTTCCTTCTAAGATGTTCTTTTTCCCTGGATTTACCTGAATACCATAATTATTTCAACTTTTTGAACATGTCTTCTCAATTCCACTTGATAATTTATAGACCATTCCTGGTATGTGGCAAAGTTTCCTCAGCCTGTCTGAACATAGTTTTGCAAAATCATTCCAGTTAGAACTTTTCATATTTAATTTTGCAAACCTCGATTGATTAGATCTAAGAAATTGATTGTTTAGACATCTTACCACTTACTTTTTTGTAGGATTCAGTAGAGCCATTTTTCAGTCATGTCTGACTCTTTGTGATACTATTTGGGATATTCTTGGCAAAGATACTGAAGTGGTTTGTCATTTACTTCTCTAGTTCATTTTACAGATGAGGAGACTGAGGTAAACAGTGTTGAATGGCTTCCCTAGGGTTACACAACTAGGACGTATCTAAGGCTAGATTTGGATTCAAGAAAATGAATCTTCCTGACTCCAGGTCCAGTACTCTAACCAATACGCCCCCTAGCTGCCCTTTTTATTGAGGTACTGTTACATAAATCAATAAGTTAGCCCTTAGAGTAGAATGAATGAAATGAGTATAAAAGATTCTGGCAAACTTGTGACAGATAGAACATTTAGGTGAACCATGATCTCTGTTCTCATAGAGCTTATGCATGAGTGGGAAACAACATATTACATTTCAAGGACCTTTGATTTCATTGGTATGGGAACTTCTATCATTACAGATCATAATCCATCTCAAGCAATAGTATTGCTTTAGGGAGCTCCTGAATGAGAATATCCATCCCTCCTCATCAGTGCAAGTTGGCACCTCTTTTGCAACTGAGTCTTAAAAAGTTGCCTAGAGCTTTGAAAAGTTGTGACTTAATTAGCTGTCAGAGGTGAGATTTGAATTCAGGTCTTTATAATTCCAAAGTCTGGAATATAACCACTATCACATGCTACCTCTCAAGGGGAAAGGGGGAGACATGACAGCTAAAAAAATAACTGTAATAAAAAGTTATATAGAAATTTCTAAAGGTGCAAGCAAAATGCTATAGGAGATTTAAGGAATCATTTTAGAATGAAAGTATTGGTATTAGAATTCAACTTTAAAGGATATATCGAAATTCACAAAAGAGAAAATGTTGACCTTTTAAGCATAAAGACTAATTTCAAAAAGAAAAGTGTGATAAAGATATATGATGATATGTATAAAGGATGGGAAGGGGAAACAAAGGAGAGAGATTAAAGAAGAGAGATTAATTCAGTTTGATTATAGAGTAATTAGAGGGAGATATTCTGAATAAAGCTGAAAAGTGGCTTTTAAATGCTAGGCAAAAGAATGTTGAATTTTTTTGAGTAAGATAGTGAAGGATTTTAAATAGAGAAGTGGCATGAATATATGTCTATATATTATATATATACACACGTGTATAAGTATATACATACAATACGTATGTATGTAAATTCAAATACATGTGTAAATATGTATACTTGTGGATGTGGATGTATCTATATACAGACATATATGTATATAGAGATATAAATATAGAGTTTTTCATGTTTGTATGAACCAGGAGGGAAGCAGTAAGCCTGGCAGTAGTGTAAAGGACAAATTGAAATGAGAAAAAAATGAAAATGGGAAGACCTTTAGGAGACTTTCAGGATTCCAGACAAGTGGTTATGAGGGCCTATTCTAGACTAGGGCCAAAAGAAATGAAAACATGAAATGCATTTGTTAAGTGCTTATTATGTACTAATAAGTGAAGAGAAAAGAGAAAAAGGAGAGGGATGGATGTGAGAAATATTTCATATATAGAATGTTAAGACTTGGTAATTAATTGAATCTGAGAGTTAGGAGAGAGGAAAGAATGAAAAATAACTTAAGGATTTGAGTATAAGAGAGTGGGTGAGCTGAAAATGCTGAAATGAATAATGGGTTCGAAGAGAGAGAGAGATGATAAGCTCAGTTTAGGTTATGTTGAATTTGAGGTGTTGGCAGAACATTGAATTGAAAATATCCTGTAGGTAGTTATAGTTATATCTGGAACTTGAAAAGGGCTATACCATACCCTTTCTATCTTGTACTATACTTGTATTGCTTGTGTTCCTGTCTTTTCTTACTATTGGATTTTAAACTCCTTGATGGTAAAAATAGTGTCTTACTCATCTTTGTCTCTGGCACAATATATTACCACATGGGATTAAGGACTCAGTAAATGTTCAAACTAATGTTCAAACTAATTTATTTACTGCTTTCAAAGAGGCAAAGAACTAAATTACATGAAATCTGAAATTGTCCATTTTTTTCCTTTCAACATTTGAAGGAGGAACTTAAGTGTAGTCTTTCCGTGTGTGTGTGTGTGTGTATGTGTGTGTGTGTGTGTGTGTGTGTGTGTGTGTGTGTGTGGTGTGTTGTTTGTGTTTCAGTCATGGTGGTTGTCCAGAAGTTATTATAGTGGTGATGAATAGATAACCCCCCCCCATTGATGATTCCTTCAGATTTCTCCATGAAATACAGAGAAAGCAAAACATTAATTTCTATGCTTATATATTTGCATCCCCCTATGAAAACTAGTATTTGTATAAATCTGCAAGATACTAGACCAAAACATTTGAGGAGTCAACAATGTGAATAGCACTGAGATATTAGCCCCCCCCCTTTTTTTATCATGCACATTATACTCAACTGTAGGGTTTGTATCTTTGCCACATTTTGCACTGATAAAACCATGATGCAAATGTTGAGTAATATCTTGGTGACTAAAAATTATATTGTAATAGTAGGCTATCAATCTATGGATGATTATAACTCATCAAATAAAGGCTATTCCCAACAAAATTTGACTTTATTAAGATGATCTGTAAGGTATAGTCTGATAGTTTGTTTCTTGACATTTTTTCCCTTTGTATTTTCTAACATCTGGGAAAGGTTGTTACTATAAACTAGGGAATATTATCTAAAAGATTTTAATGGACTAAATTATAGATATCAAAATATGGACATTCAGGTTGATAAAGCAGACTTTTCAATTAAGTTCGATTAAAATAATGCCTTTTCAATTAAATAAATATTTGTTAAACACCTATAATCTGCCAGGTCTAGTTCATGTCTTTGAAGAGCTTATATTCTGTGTTCATTTATTAAATTTCAATCTAAGGATTAAAGAAAAAAACTTTCATGTTTATATTCCCTTAACAAAGTACATTTCCACTCAGTTTATTCAGTAAAAGCAAATATTGATAGATAGGAAGGCAACATGAAGAAACATCAACTTTTGCCTAGACATTGAGGGTAAAAAAATTAAATAAGAAAATCAGCTTATGAACTTGAAGAGTTCACATTCTTCTTTTTTCCATTTTAATTTTAATTTTTAAAAAATTATCTCATTTTTCCCTCAATTACATGTAAAAGTAGTTTTCAACATTTTGGGGTAAAATTTTGATTTCACATTGTTCTCTGTCCTTTCTCTCCCTCCCCTCTCCCCATGACAGTAAGAAATCTGATATAGATTATACATTTACAATTACATTAAATATATTTCCATATTAGTCATATTGTGAAAGAATTATAACAAAAGGAGAAAAAAAATTATGAGAAAGAAAAAACATTTAACAAATTTTTTAAAGTGAAAATAGTATGCCTTAGTCAGCATTCAGATACCATCGTTCTTTGGATGTGGATGGCATTTTCCATCACAAGTCTTTTTAGAATTGTCTTTGATCATTGTTTTGCTAAGAAGAGCTAAATTCATCATAATTGATCATCTCATAATGTTGCTGTAGAAGTATACAGTGATCTGCTGGTTCTGAAGGCTTCACTCAACATCAATTCTTGTAAGTCTTTCTAGGTTTTTCTGAAATCTGCCTGTGCATGATTTCTTTTTTTCTTTCTTTCTTTTTTTTTTTTGCTAGGCAATGGGGTTAAGTGGCTTGCCCAAGGTCACACAGCTAGGTAATTATTATGTGTCTGAGGTCAGATTTGAACTCAGATACTCCTGATTACAGGGCCAGTGCTCTATCCTCTGCGCCACCTAGCCGCCCCACATGATTTCTTATAGAACCATAGTTTTCCATCATATTCATATACCACAATTTGTGGGCAACCCCTCAATTTCCAATTCTTTGGCTCTACAAAAAGGAGTTCACATTCTTCTACAGAACATTTGCACCATGTGCCCATATAAATACACAATATAATTTGAGGACAAAGGGAACACAAGCAACTAGGGAGTCTCGAAGGACATCAAATTCTTCAAAAGGTGGAAATGAAGAGAATCTATTCCAAATTCAATGATAAGGAGAGGGGAAGATGGAATATCTAGTTAAGGAACAACCAGCAGACTAATTTCTCTGGAATGTAGAGTGAATGCAATAATGTGAAATCAGTTTGGAGAGGTAGAAGCAATGGGAAACCACTAATGATTCTTGAGCAAGGGAATGAAATGAAAAGGGAATGAAATTTGCACTTTAAAAAGATCATTTTGGCAGCTGTGTGGAGAATAGTTTGGAGAAAGAAAAAGCCTGGAAGCAAGGAAAACAATTCAGGGACTATTGCAATAGCCCAGGCTATTTGAAAAGGAATAATTGATTTGGATGTGTGTTAAAAGAAAAGGAAGTATGCAAGAGCTGTTGACAACAATTTGACAACTGATTGAATGAGTAGAGTGAGGGAGATGACACCTAATGTAGTTGATAAAAATGGCAATGTTTTTTCTTTCTTGTGGCCAAACCTTAGAAAAGAGAGTATATGCTTATACAGAATGAAGAATTTGGAGAGAACACAGAAAACTATAAAGCCCCAAAAAGTCTTAAAGGAAAAAAATGAAGATTAATTTCTTTATGACTGAATCAAGCAGGTTGGAGTTTGGGGGGTTTTTTTGGTCATTTACTTTTAGGTGAGATTTAAGAAGAACTTTTCTTTTTTACAGGATCAGTACTCTATCCACTATACCACTTAGTTACCCCATATTACAGATTTTAAAACAAAAATCATCATGTATCAATATTCATATGATATGCTTTTTTCTCCAGGAGCATTAATATTTTCATTTAACACTAGAAAACTAAAAGATGAGTATGTCCTTCTGTTTGTAAAAATGAGGCACAGGAGATCCCAGATGTCTAGAGAAAGTTCAAGAATGAATCAAATGACAGATTTGAGATTAAACTATAATTGTAGAAAGTTACTTTTGATTTTTAAGGAGTAGTTACATGTTCTCTGCTAAAAAGTTATTGTGGTCAAGGTTATATTTGGCCAAGTAGAGATTCCTAAACAGTCCCAGAGAAATTTTTCAAATTTAAGAAATCTGTCTGGACCCCAGTAATTCAAAAATATTCCATCCAACAATTTCTTCCACATTGGGGTAAGTTAAAAAAAAAAAGCAACTTATTTACTCTGGAACCTACCTAATCTGTATTTTTTTAAAGTATCTACTAATAGAAATTATGCTATTAATATCTATTGATTAAAAAAATAAATATGGATAAAAAGTATGGACTACCTTGGAAAAGACCAGGTCCCACTTATATTAGGTACAGCCTTTCTGGAAATACCATGACCCTATAACTGAAACCTTATTAATCAGCCATTATTTATTGATCAACTTCTCCCCACAAAAACATTGAGTAGGTATAACAAGACATGAGTTCTGTCTTTAAGTTATACCAAATCTTATTGTGGAAACAACACATCTGTAAATTGAATGGGTTGGACATTTTTACTGTATGTGTCCATTCCTCTCACTCAGTTGTCTTTCTAGTTATATCATAGCCTTTCACTTAGATTATTGCAGTAGCATTTTTTTCTTTTTTTTTTTTTAGGTTTTTTGCAAGGCAAATGGGATTAAGTGGCTTGCCCAAGGCCACACAGCTAGGTAATTATTAAGTGTCTGAGACCAGATTTGAACCCAGGTACACCTGACTCCAGGGCCAGTCTAGGGCCAGTGCTTTATCCACTACTCCTCCTAGCTGCTCCTTTGCAGTAGCATTCTAATTGATCTTTGTACCTCAAATCTCTCCTCACTCCATTTTATTCCTCATTTTCCCCATTTTTTTTCCTAAAGGTCTATCCATGTCACCTCCCCCTCATTCTCCCTACTCAATAAATTCTGATGACTTCCTATTACATTTAGGATCAAATATAAATTCTTGTTATCTAAATTTCTTCATAGTCTAACTCCTATCTATCTAGTCTTTTTTTTTACATTATTCCCCTCTTAGCACTCTGTGATCCAACCATATTAACCTACTCACTGCTCTGCACCCACAGGGGTTCTTTGTGTGTTATTATACTGACTGCTTCCCATGCTTAATGTTTTTCCTTCTTTCCTGAAGACTATGACATCAGGGAGGTGATGCCATATCAAGCATGTAAATTGTATCTGTGGGAGGGGTTGCTAGCCATTCTGCACACTGATTTTCTACTGCTTTAATTATAAGATTGCTTAGTAAATATTTATTGGTTGATTTACAGTTTGTTTCTTTTGATCCTAGACTGTCTGTCTGATTCCATTGATATGAGGAACTCCTAGGGCTAAAACTGCCTTCCTCTGGTGTAAGATGAAGCATGGGTGGACTGGGGTACTAAGAGGTTAATTGATTTGTTTATTTTAACTCTTCTGTTTTCCATCTGTGTGAGGCTGGATTTTCCTACTTCAAACCAAACAGCATATCACCACAGATTGAAGGCAGAGCAGACATGAGAATCCAGCCATTTTCTACTGTCAGATATTGTTTTATGCAATATCACTCTTTTCATTTAGTTTCTGTTATAGAAAATATAGTTTTCCCCCATAAAAATAGATTAACTAGGTTTTTGTGTTATGGATTTATTGTTATTTTAAAACGAATTTATAAATGAATGCTTTAAAATTGTCAATTTTAATTCCTAATACGGTAAATATCAGAAGGTAAAACTCTTCGGGTTCTTCAATAATTTTTTAAATTTTATTTATTTAAGGCAATAGAGCTAAGTGACTTGCCCAAGGTCACACAAGCTAGGCACTTATTAAGTGTCTGAGGCTGGGTTTGAACCCAGGTCCTCCTGACGCCAGGGCTGGCACTTTATACACTGTGCCAACCTAGTTGCCCCCTCTCCAATAATTTTTTTTTTAGGTCTTCCATAATTTTTAAGAAGGTAAAGGGATCAAAAAGTTTGAGAGATAGGCCCTGCTACTTTCTCTTATGTTTGTCATAAAATTTATTTAAAACGCTTTTTAAAAATATGTTTGTTTTTATCATATGGTGATAAAATTTAGTTCATAATATATAATATATATGTATGTATGTATATATATATATATATATATATATATATATGTAATTTTCAGGCTACATAATTGAGCATAGGACTGGAATTCTAGTCTTTGGGGTTCAAGTCTGTGCTCTATTTTGTGATATATGAAAAGTTTGAGAGACATAATTTCTGGGTAATGAATCATTTTATTAATTTTGGCTAGTGCATAATTAATTTAAAAAATGGTCATTTGATTCTCTCATAAACCAAAGTTGAATCATGGAGAATTTCAATGCTTAAATGCCCTTGGAAGAATGGGTATTCTCAACAGATAGCTATCAAATCTGATTGGTTAACAATGAGAATGAAATTACAATGAGAGGTAGATCTATTCTAATGAGGGGTTGGGAGATATGACTTAGATATGTCATTCTTACTCCAAGAACACCAAGCCTCAGGCAAGCAAGGCAAAGGATTTACTCCCCTTTCTCCCTCCCAAGTCTGTGTAGAACACAATGGGCAGGAATTCACCTATATTAAATTCACTTTGTAAGATTTTTCTAGTCTTTGGGTTAACAGTTCCACCCAGATAAGATGATCTAGGTGGTGGAAATGTTGGGACTAGATCAGTAATGTCCTTTATAGATTACTTGTCTGAATGAGAAAATAGGAAAAACTTTTAATTTTAATTAAAAATTGTTAATATGAAATAAATAATCATTTCGCTCATTCACTAATAAATTTATTTGCCCATGATCTCATGGTCTTCATCTCCCTCTTTGTAACATAGGATGAATAATGCTTATTTTTCTCTAAATGTGAGATAAAATTAGATTCCCCCCCCTAAAAAAAAGGTATAAAAAGAACTTAAGCCTTTCAGAATAAAAAGGAAGATATTGGAATACACGTAATATGTAAGACTAGTTCCTTTATAAATAAACACAGGGAACTAGTTACTTGATTCCTGACTTTTGCATATTGTTTTTTAAGTATTAAATTTAATAGAGTAAATTAAATTAAAATGTAAGTTATAGTTAGTGGTGGGATTCAAATAAATTAACAACCTAATGACCATTTTAAGTATACAAAAAGGTATACTAGTATAATGTGTCATACATTTATTATTCAATAAAAGAGGTACACAAAACTAGATTATGTTATATTACTCACAATAGGCAAATGTTTCTTTATGGAGCAAAAACAGCCATGTGACAGCAGCAGCCAATGTTGGAATATATGTAGAACCAAAACCCATTCTACCTATTCTAACTTTTTTTTTCTTCTACTTTCATGGCTTCTGAACTGCATGATAAAATAACCCTTGAAATATGTATTTCTTTTAGTTCATTGTGTCCCACCTTCTTATTTGTTTCACCTTTCAGGGAATACCAGTGCACTTATGATATCTCAGAGGAAATTTTGGGCCTAACACAAAGCAGAAACAAATGACAACTTGTTACTCCTTGGTTGTTTGGTGCTTTTTCCTCTTTATGTTATATGTTTGTTTATTGAAGTAACAAAAAATGGGGAGAATTAAAATGTAATATTTCATCAAAAATATAAAGAGTTTTAAGAAATGAATAAATACATTTTACAAGCATAGTTCCATCAATTTTTTTTCACCTATGGATGGAATGAACATTGGTATGAGCATTTAGAAAATGCTGTTGTGCAGATGAATGTTCAAAAACAGTAAGGAATGTAAATTTGTGATTTCCACATTGGGCGGTTGCCCAGGAACCCACCTTAGAGTGAACCCTGATTACAAGTGCCATTTTAACAACTGGTTCACCAGACTCAGCATAATATTAGGTATTGGTTCTGCTGAACTGATGTGAATCAGCTGAATCTCATCATTGGCTTTAGTTTACTTTTATTTTATAACCTTTTAGAATTTCTTTGATTTGTTTATTATAAGGGTTCATGTTTCAAAAAAATACTTAATTGTAGAACTCTGATACTTTTACTTGATATATATTTCATCTACAATTTTCATCTCTTTACTTCAGATATATTTCATCTTTCTTAGCCAAGTGGAATTGTAGGGAAAAGTGATTACTCTGAAATTAATTGGGAATTGAGTAATTGTCTAATTGGACACTTGCACAGAGATACTTCTCAATTAGAGCCACAAAATTACACAATCAGAGAATACTGAAGCTGGAAGGAGACCTTAGTGATGACCTAGTCCAACTACATACTCTGCACCCAGCTGCCACTTTGTAGATGAAGAATCTGTAGTTCAGAGATGTTAAGTGTTTTGTAGTACACAGTGAAAAATCTGGTAAAGCGGTAAAGTCTAGATTAGAACCCAGACCTTCTGATATCCATTTTAGGAAATATTCTTTATCTATAAAATGAGGTCTTTGGTCTAGATTATTTCTAAATTTCTTTTGAATTGTATTAATCTATGAACCTGACTAATTAAAGCCCACAAAAGAAAGTATTGCAGGCCTGTGGGACATACAGCAAGCAATTATACATAAACTAGTTATGCTTTAACTGGTACAAATATGTTTGCAACTTCATTATACTTGAAGAAAACAATTTTGTATGAATTAAATATTGTTATTTAATATGTTATTATGTGAAACCTTTTTGGGTACATGTAGTTTTTAAAAAGTATACATACTGAAAATTTTATATTCTGAGTATGTATTGTTTTATTTCATCAGGGTAGGTATTTGCTATACTTGCTCCACTGGTGCTTCTGTGACCAAGGGGTAACCTTCTTGAGCTGTGATAGCCAAAGGGTACTACCAAGTAGAAGACTTCTGTTTACAAACGTCTCTGAATTTAATTAAGCTGTGAGATAACAGATACAGATTCTGTCATTAGGCCCATTTTGGAAGCCTTTTCAGTGTAATAGAACTGTTGGACCTTATGCCCCACTGGCAATTTTGAATTCAATGTCTTTTTTCATAGAACAGTAAAGCATCAGAGAACTTTTGTGAACTAGATTTGCATCCTCTCTTATGTCAAACACTTTTAATGCTGCCTCCAGGGATACACAGCCCTTTTGGAAAAATAAACTTAACTATAAAAGCATTAGTCATTTTGCTTAAAACCTTAGATTATTGCAAAAAGCAAAGTATGTGCAATATCACTGGCAGTTCAACAAGGCTGGCATGATTTCAAGGCAAAGGATGGTCCAACTAGAGCATAAGCTACAGTTAGTGGTGTTTTCACTGGAGTGGATTCATATTATTTTTCCTCATGTCCCCTTGGCAGCAATATGAAGTCTATCTGTTCCTGATAATTCAATGTTACTTGCTTAGGCATCACCCTTGGAAACAAAGCCATCGTATTTATACTCATCACTCTTGTAGATAAGATCTATCTTTAATAGTTGAAAGAAATTACAAGTCAAGGAGTTTCAGGCTGTTCCATCTGAATTCCTGATAGAAAAAAATTTCTCCTACCAAGTAAGTAAGAATTTCACTGAGAATCTGTTGTTACAGAGCAGAGAATTTGACTAGGAATATGCCACAGACACCTTCAATGAAAATGAAGGCATTTTCATTCTTAAGCTTGCCTAGTATGCACCCTTCATATTCATATATATTCATTTAACCTCCATTCCAATTTTTTCAACATAATATATAGTTGTCCTAGTGAATTTTCATAAGAACTAAGTCAACAGTTTGAATTCCTAATTTATTACTTATATGCATATATAAAGTATATATATTCCTTTTAGTGTTTAGTTGTTATCATTTTAAGCTTATAACAGTCATTATCTAGAATCCCTCATATCTCTTTCTGAGCCTAGAGCAATGGAAAGCAAATTTTTTAAGGAAATGAAAGAGGAAGTTAATAGATGAAGATAATGTACTAGGTACACCAGTCCTGGGAAATGAGTTGGGGTAGTATAGTGAAAAGAGCATTTGACTTTAAATGTATAGACAGGAGTCTTTAAAGTCAGATCTGACACATGATATCTGTAAACCCAGATAAATCATTTTACTTGTCTCAGTCTCTGCTTCTGAAAGTACCTACAAATAATTTCTATGATTCCCTCTAGATGTATAGAAAATAGAATTGTCACTAAACTATAAGGAAATAAGCTTAGTTCTCATCTTGCTATGATGGCACCATCTTTTTAGACAAGAATCTTCTAGATGTTAAAGAGTATTTCTAAACCAAATAATATGTAACACTTAAAGCCACTAGAACAGCATCGAGCACCCTGTGCAGTCTCAATGAATTTTTCATAGATAATAGTCTGTATACCCTCTAATATTACTGTTTTTAAAATTAGTATTAAATTAGCTGGCATCTCTCTACACTTGACTATGGAGATTGTATTTTTTGTCCACGGTGGTTTGGGAGTTGAGGATAGCACTATATTGGCCTCTCCATTATGGCAACTGTTTACATCAGCTAAAATAATTAAAGGAAATGGTGATGATCAAGTTCAAACTCTTTGGCCTTTCAGGTTCCTCTCTTTTCTTTAATCTATTGATAGCTTGCTTGAATTGGGCAGATTACTGTTGTGCAAATTGTCTCATCTTTATAATTTTTTTTCTAGTTCAATGTTCTGTTTGACCTTTTCTTTAACAAGATGAAGGTTTAGTTTCATACAAACATCTGATTTTATTATGATTTCCACATCAGGAATCAATCATTTCCAATCTCTTAAGATTTAATTTAATTTTTTTAATGATGTTGCTTGGTACTTGCCATGAACAGCACCTTATGAATCATTTTGGAAAGAAAATATTCATGATATTTATATCGGCAACTTCTGAATAGTCTGTTAAATAGCCTTTTATCTTTGTATTTTTTTTATCTTGAGCCATACTTTTCAGTATACTTTCTACTATCCTTATCTTTGTACTAAGATAATTAAATTACTTAATGTTCTTCTTGGATTTCTCTACCTTTTCATCTTCTACCATGGATGTTGAGGCATAAGATACAATTATCTTTATAGTAGAATTTTTGCATACATTTACCACAAAGATTGCAAGAGAAGATAATCAAGAGATTCATGAAATTAAGCTTCTTCTTATTGCCTTTGCATGCACTGGGAAACTACCAAACCTTTGTCTCTCCATGGAAACCCTGTGAGCAATCAATCATCACATTTAGCAGCACTTCCTTTTTATTTTTTAGTTTTTTGTCCTAAAGAATATGAATATTGATGTCAGTATAGAATTTTTGTGATTATAATGAATACACTGAAATTAGGGGTGTAAGGTAAATGTGAAATATTAATGTGAAGTTAATCTATGAACGTTTTTAATGTTATGAAAAGTCTTAAGCTTAGTGAAACATTGAAGTTGAAGGAATTACTTCCATTATAGAAATGGAAATCAGGTTAAGGGAAAGGTAAAATCTGGAAAAGTCTGAACAAGAAAATATGATTAGAGAAAGTGAAGTATAGTGGAGTTGGGAAAATATAAGGATAAGAAGAAATCAGCAAGCATTTTTTAAATGTCAGATGTATACCATTAAGAGACTTGATTTTTTATATTGTTTATTGTCACTAGGTTATCTGATTGAGATTAAAGAGATAGCATGATGGGAAAACAGAGGAACTCTTGATATTATAATGATCTCTACACCTGAGTGAAATGAAAAATATGCTATTGATTAACATTAATTATAAAGTAGAATTTAAGAAACAATAATGAGTATCTGGAAAGAGAAACAGGAAAGGATCATGTCACTGAAACCAGTCTGAATAATTCATGACATATTGAGAAGATGGTCATAAGTATCAGAGTAGTGATGAAACATAAGCCCAATATAATAATAATAATAATAATAATAATAATAATAATAATAATGTCTTTATCCTTCATTCTTGAAGATGACCATGACAGCAGGGAGGTGATACCTTGACAAGCACATGAATTGAATTTGAGTGAGGCAGTGCTATGCTAAGTCATCAGCCTCCTTTTCTCCTCCTGAGTAAACTGGATTCAATGGCCAGATATGAATCAGAAAGACTGGAGATGGCCCAGGATGTGCAGCAATCAGGGTTAAATGACTTTCCTAAGGTCACACAGCAAGTAAATATCTGAGTCTGGATTCAAAATCCAGTACTCCTGACTCCAAGGTCAGTGCTCTATCCACTTTACCATTTAGCTACTATAAGTACACACACAAAAAAAAATAGATTTGTGAACCATAGGACCACAGATTTAGAATAAAGAGGGAACCTACAAGTCATCTCATCCAGTTCCCTCAATTTACATTTTACAACAGACTCAAAGAGGCAAAATGACTTTTATTTATTTGTTTGTTTGTTTATTAGGTTTCTGCAAGGCAATGGGGTTAAGTGGCTTGCTCAAGGCCACACAGCTAGGAATTATTAAGTGTCTGAGACCGGATTTGAACTCAGGTACTCCTGATTCTAGAACCGGTGCTCTATCCACTGCGCCACCCTGAAATGACTTTTTAAAGATTATGCAGTTAGCAAGTCAATGTCAAGATTTGAACTTGTCCTCTGACTCAAAAGTCAGAATTTTTTTCATAGTTCCAAGCTACCTCCCTTAACTTTGACTTTGAAGTCGGCATTTGAAATAGAAGAGTAGAACTCATTCCTGAAGCCATTGAGGGGTTTCCACCTTAGAATATTATGAACTTCATTAGCTCAAGTCAAACTCTTGTACTCTTTTTTCAGATTTGAGATGACAACAGAATGAGAATAGGATTGGGTGATAGGCAGGAGAAAATGAATTGAGTGGAAAGAACAGGAAATGCAGAGCATTAAGCAATGGGCAAAAAATATATATAGTTGAAAGAGATAAATGGATATATACATAGAAAGTAAATAAAACAGAATTTAAGCAGTAAAGATAGGATTGCTTATTGGATCAAATAACTAGGAGTGTTTTTAAGATAATTGTAAAAGAGAATGGTAGGGTAGGAAAGATACTCTCCTATCTCTTATCTTCTGCCTTTCTAAGTGGTATGTGTGAAAATGAACTATCAGTGCCAGAGATAAGCTCACATAGGCAAACTCTATTTCCTTACCGATTCACTCTGTTGATAGTTTGTGGCCTCAGAATATAGTTTGTGCCTCAGAAAGTCCATTTGTAAATGTTTGTATAGCCCAGAAGTGTATATAAAGGGAAGGGAGATACAGGATAAATAACTAACACAATGGTGCCATAAATTCTGAGGACTGAAAACACTTTCAGTAACATAAATGTCTCCAGAAGCTAGTAAATGGAAGGATTAGGAATATTTATTATGGATTTTAAAATCTAGTAATCTCTAATGTAGATAGCTCTGTATCTTTTCTTTGAAACAACATTTACAAATGATGTATAATCTGTAGTCCATCTGCCAAGTCATGATGTGTAGACAAGATGCTGCTGACCATATTGAGATGCCTGACTCAAAAACTTTATTGAAATTTTCATTTAGGAGCATTTTTAGAAGTATAACATTACAACTTTAAAGAATATTGTAATGAAAAACCTGTTAAATGACAGAGTCCATTAAAATAGAAGAAATTTTTATTATAAAGCCTAGTATTACACTTCAAAATTATGTACTAAATTGACCATTTTATAAACCAGAAAACAAACAGGAAGTTCTTATTTAAGGTGATAGCCATAAAAATATTTATAAAGAATTATGGCTCATATTTTTATTCATATTGCACTTTTTCTATGTTTGTTTGCTTTTAACATGGTTAATACATCACCTACTAAATTTGGTTTTTAAGTAGACTTTTTTCAATATCAGAAAATATTGTACTATGCAACCTAATAGGTTTTCTTCTTATTGCTAAAACATTCTGTTTTAGAGATTCTGAAAAAAAAATGTACCTAATGATATTGAGTTTTTACAAAGTAGAATCAGTAAGAAATTTTAATTTGAATTGTTCTTTGAAAATTCAGATTTATTTAGCCAAATAGTTATCAAAGAACTATCATGGGGGGGAGAGATAACTAGAATTCTCAAAGACCATGTCAGTAAACATGAACTATTTATTATCTGTCAGGTCTCATTCATATAGACAGAATTCAAATAGAATGTAGGCTCCTTGAGGGTAGAGATTGATGTTTTTGACTTCATATTCCTTATATCTAGCATAATGTTTAGCATATTAAACATCCTTAATCAATGAATGCTGGTTTATTATATATTCCAGTAAATTTCCATATACTCAGTGTCTGAGGATCATCAACAAGCATTTCCTAAGTGATTACCATGTTTGAAATACTGTCCTACATTAAGGGAGATAGGGAGTTCAAAAACACTAAGAACTATAATAGATAATGTTATACAATAAATGCATTAAAAACTTGTGAAACAAAAGGCTATGAGAAGTATTGTGAGCAAAATCATTATAGAGGAGTTATTTAGAGAACTGTTTTTGGAAGTAGTGGCTTTTAAGTGTAACTTTGAAGGATGATTGGAATTCCATATGTGAAGAGGAGGAACAAGGGTATCAGATGCATAAAATTCATCCTGAGCAAAGGCATGGAGGTTTGCGAATGTAGCAAAGTTGTGAGAGGTAGAAATAACTTCATATTACTTAAGGGTAAACTACTTAGAGGAAAATCATGTAATAAAACTGAAAAAGGTAAGTTCTTACCAGTGTTTGGAATGTGCTGGATGCTAAACAGAGGGGATTCAACTTTACTTGGTAGATGATAGGAAACCACTTAAGATTTTTTGAGGAAAAAAAAATGACCGGATCTATGAATCAGAAAGACAATTCTTCAAAATATTCTGGAATACATTGAAAAGATGAGAGATTTGAGGAGAGAAAACCGGTTGGGAGGCTCTTGTAAAAAATCCAATTAGTTGATAATGATATGACATGGTGACAGTAAAAATAAAGAGTATAACTGGATCTAGGACCTGATGGATATGAGGTAAGACAGCTAGATGGAGTGCAGAGAGTACATAGAGTACTGGGCTTGAAGTCAGGAAGACTCATCTTCTTGAGTTAAAATCTGGTCTAAGATACTTGTACTAGTTAAATGACCTTGGACAAGTCACTTAACTCTGCCTCAGTTTCCTCATCTGTAAAATGAACTGGAGAAGGAAATTGTAAACCACTCCAATATCTTTGCCAAGAAAACTCCAAATGGAGTCACACAGAGTCAGATATGACTGGAAATGATTGAACAACAAGGTGTAATAGAAAGGAGTCAAAACTAATTACCTGGTTTGGAAACATGGAAGACTAGATGAATGGTAGTGAATCTTAAGGAGACATCATGACTTGCAAGTCATCATGAGTTACAAATCTAGAGGAAAAGAAAATATTGCTCAGTTGGGACATTTTGATTTTCAGATTCTCAATGATAACATCCTGATAGATATATCCTGAAAAGCCTCCATTAGATTCTAGGACACAGGAGATTCTGAACCTCTTAGAGCCAGAGAGATTCTAAAGAGGACTTTAAGCCATCAGTGAAGGAATTCAGTCAATATACATTAATTGAGTGCTTGCTATGTAAGAGCATTGTGTTAGTTGTTGGGGGTATAAAGACAAAAATGAAATAGTTATTTCTTTTAATGCTCACATTGTACTGTGAAACTAACATAGACACACAGCCATATATAAAATATATTGTTTGTGTGGGAAATTATATGTGTGTATATGAATACATATGCATATTTATATGTATATACATATATACATGTAAGTGTGTATGCTTCTGTATGAATAAATATACATATATGTGTGAATAAGTGTTATATATAATATATTATATATATATATTTATATTAAACATTAAAGGTTAATTCCTCCAAGAATTTAACAACTTTCCCCAAACCAAGGCAAGTAACAAGAAGTAAAAATAATATAGCTGTTGATTAGGCCAAAGCAAACTAAATTCCTGGCAATAGTAAGTCTAGAAGTTCTGAAACATTATATAAGAACCCCAAATAAAATTGTATAGTTTGACTACAGTTTTTATTATATGTTTCTGATGTTGGGGGGTGGGGTTGTGTTCTGTTTACTTTTGAATTCATGAATTGATAATACCAATGATATCATGACTCTTTGTGATTACTACTTCCATTTCTAGTTGTCACTCACCATCCCTTTAAATAACTTGTACTAGAATTTTTTCAGAGTTGAACTACAACTTTCTAGTCCATATTTTGAGGGGTCTATTCACTTCCCTTTTTTATGAAAGTAAGTTAACTTCCTTTCTCCTATTCTATGATCCTTATCTAATTTTCTAAGATCTTTGAAGATTATTGACAATAACTCAGCAATTATATCTTTAAAGTGTTTTATTACCATATGATTTTGACCATTTGGTTCAGTGATATGAAATCAAGTTTTATACATATACTTTTTTACTGTCTACCTATTTATCTTAGATTTAAATTCCCCATTAGCCATTTTTGTCCTTTCTTTTCTGACCAAAAAAGTCATTTTCTTTGACAGACAAAATGGAATCACAATAAGAGTTAAACAAATTTATCTTGCTGTATCTTTAGCTTTGGTTATCATCATTCTCTCTACCCCCAAGAAGTGATCCTAACCATTTTTTCATCTTCCTCTACCCTTTTATCTATGAAAAAATCAACCCTAACTGTTCCAAGGATTTCTTCCCAGCCTCAATTTATTTTATGCTTTAGTATTTTTTTGTACGTGTGGGGTGGGGAGGGCGTTGATTTGGTGTTTAGTAATTTGCCTAAGGTCATACTGTTCTTAAGTATCAAGTGTTTGAGCTCAAATTTGAACTCATATCCTCTGGACTCCAAGGACAGTGCTCTAATCACTACTCCACCTAGATGCCCTGTGCTTTAGCATTCTTCATTACAATCCAACATGACTGTGCCATGGTATTATATTACTCTTCTATTAATACTTGCTTTTGCTTCTATCTTCTATATATTTCTTTTTAGAAAATAAACACATATGCGTGTTTTTATGCTTCCACATGTCTCTTTAGATAGAACTTTTTCTTCTTCATAAGAAATATTTGTCTTAGCATCTTCAGAAGTCCATTTTCAAGTATTTTCCACTCCTCCTGAACTTTAATCCCTGCAGAATTTTCATCTCTTGTACTTTTCCTTTCCTTTATTTTAACCTTATTAAATCTGCACTACCTAAATCTAAGGTTCACATTAGATTTCCTGGTTTTCTCTTTTCATCTCTTATAAATTTTAATAGGAGAATGGTATCACCTCACCCCCTCCAACTCCAAATTGGCATCAATTCCACCCTAGCAATGAAATTCTTCCTTGTTGATGAGAATCAGATCCAAACTAGAATTTTCCCTCATTAGTTCCTCCACCTTTGAAGGGATGAAATTGTCCTTAACTAAGATAAATCGATATCTGTTGCTTTGTGTTGTTCCCTATACTATCCTTCTCAGCTCATAATCCTTATGTTCCCTTAAGCCTCTGTCCATTATTGCATCCTTCATGAAGTCATCCCTGTATTCCATCCATTTGTTAATGCTCTCTCCCTTCTCAAAGTACTTCGTAGATATTTATCCTTTTTGCATACTATGAAATCCTAATAGAAGTTACTTTAGGAAATGAATTTTAGACAGAATGACTCACAAATAACAAATGTTGGTTGAATTGAATTATCAGAGAGTTGGTCACTAGATGATTAATTCTTTCACTAACATAACTATCAAGGTATGGTTAGGATTGCAATTTATTTCAGAAAAGTTAGTGCTACACCAAAGAAACTACAAATTATCTAAATATTAAACAAATTCATTTCCCTCATTTTACTTGTATTGTGCCTGAGATATTGTTTAAGGTAATCATTTTTAAATACCAAAAGAAAAAATTAAAATGCCTTAACTGAACAATGATGAAATTCCATAGAAATTCGAGTCAGGAAATTTAATACAGAAAGACCAAGTAGAGTATAGTGTTATGAAAGGAACTTAATTTTAGAATTCTTCTTTCATTCTTAGTGGCTTGATGTGTAACTTTTAAGCTAACAAAGCTTACTAACAAGATCTGAAACCACTCTAAGAAGTAGATTTGTGAGGAAAGGGAACTCCAATCCATCTCTTTTTATTAGCCCTAGATTCTAGGAGAGAAAGGCCAACCCAAGGAAAACATTCAAAGAAAGTTGGCTAGTGATAAGAAGCTACTTACCCCAAAAGGCACAGGGAGATAAGTTGATCTGTTAACATTTCAGTCCTTAGAAAAAAGAAGCTCTTTTGCCTGGAAGGTTAAAGAGGTTGGGAATTGGAAAGGGAAACTTTCAGCTAGATAAAGTAGAAAACCGAATACTTTTTATTTGAAAGTAACCAATTCAAATCTACCTAGAAGCAGAGGGCAAAAAACTAAGAAATCCATCACAGGTCACAGATGTTAGAGCTAGATGGAACTTTATTCTAACTCTCTCCCTTTAAAAAGGAGAGGTTCAGATCTGTAGAAACTAACTTGCCTGTGGTTATACAGTTCAGTAGTATCAGAACTGGAACCCAAAACCAAGCCTCCCAGGGCAATCCTCTTTCCAGTATCCCATGGTTATCATAAAGCACAATGAGCTAAGAGAGTAGGACCAGAATTCAACTGGATAAATTGGGAAAGAGTTAGCTCCAGAGCACATGAATAATCCTACATATCATTATTCTCTTTCCTTAGCTGTGCATATGCCAATGATATGTAATCTCACAGAGCTATTTTGCAGACAAATGGCTGCTTTGCTTCTGTTCTGCTTTTGATTTTGAGAATCATAGTCCTGTTTTGATTCCAAAGGACTTTTTTAAAAAATATTTTTTATGACTACTTCTTTAGTTATTTGTAATCAAGTATGAATACTGGTAAAAGACTATATGTCAACCAAGGACCAATCTAAATAAATTCTCAAAATCCTTACTTCCAGAAGGTTGGCTACCAGATCATATTTTGTTTTGTTTTCCCAGTCATTACAATCTATGTTGCTTCATCTATCAGGTAGGTAGAGGATTCAGCAACTGTCCTAATCTTGAATCCTTGAAATCCTGAAATTATTGGTTCAAATTTCTACTACCAGCATCATCAAAAGAATGACCATTCAACATACTTTACAATGCCAACTATGTCAGGTGCAAAAATGCCCAATGTGCTTTTTTTCCTTTTTATTAGATTACAAATGGAGGAAAATAAAACTCATCTTTTTAATATCTCAGGATTCCCAGAAGTAAAAATCATGCATCAGTGCCCTGTGTAAGAATCTTATGTTAACAGATCCTCAGAAATAATTTGAGAACATGTGAAAATCAAAATAAATGAGGCAAGGATGAGGAGTTTCAAGTTGGGGACCAGACATCCCTGAATACTTTGGTGCTGACATATCCCCAAGTGTGGTTATGACTCTGGCTTATATAACAGCAAAATAAATACATTTTAGATGCTAATTATTTGTATTATTAAAAAGTACATATAAATGCATATATTTTTTATCATATATATATATATGCATGTATCCTTCAATACTTTCAGAATATTTGTTTTCTTCACTATATGCGATTACCTTCTCCACTAATATAGATCATTTCCTAAGGTACAGAGCAGTTTAGGTTATAATGACATACCTTCTTTTTTTGTTGTTGTTATTTTTTTTAGGTTTTTGCAAGGCAAATGGGGTTAAGTGGCTTGCCCAAGGCCACACAGCTAGGTAATTATTATTAAGTGTTTGAGACTGGATTTGAACTCAGGCACTCCTGACTCCAGGGCCGGTGCTTTATGCACTGCGCCACCTAGCCGCCCTTATGACATACCTTGTGCATAATTTTTCATGATGCAATGATGAAATAGTGATGAAGGTAATGAGAGAAGGAGCTTTTAGAAACTAAGACATCAGAAAAATGAAGAAGAATGGTTCAAGGGAGGAAATAGCTTTTATTAAACAACTGTATGTCTGGCTATGCTAAGTCTCATCTGACCTTCCCAATAAACCTAGGAGGTAGATGCTATTAATATCCTTATTTTACAGTTGAGGTAACTGAGGCAGACGCATATACCTAGTAAATGTCTGAGGCCAGATTTGAACTTGTGTTTTCCTAACTCCAGTTCAGTGTTCTGTCCACTAAAACCACCAAGGTGAAGACAGTACATAAAAAAAAGACAGTAGCCTTTTAAAGCTGAGAATGATGACTGGAAAACAAAAAGGCTCTTTGGTTGTTTTATTGGGAGGTGTACTGATCAAAAGAAAGGTGTTACTTTGCCAATATCTGATTTTCTGAAGAAAGATTCACTTGCCCTGTGTAATCATATAACAATTAAGTGAAGAAAAACTTTTCAAGGATGCCTTTTACAGGTTTCTACATATTGCAAAAAAGACGTAGGAAATCTATCTCTACCAAGCTTCAAAGATGCTTTGCTGGAAGTTAAGTGAATTGAAGGAGGGGCATTATTGTTGGGAACTGGAAAAAGTAGACTGTACCTCTGTGGAAAGCTGGCCAAAGTGGTCTATATTGTTCTTCAATTCCCAACTAAAATAATAAAACAACTGTTTTTTCACTGAAAGAGTAATGCCAAAGTTTTTATTAAAGACTTTCTAAATACTCTGTCAAAGGTACCTGTGTGTTAAAAGAGTCTGATGTTACTTTGTTGTTGTTTGTCCTTCATTTTCTTTTTAGATTTTTTTTTTGCAAGGCAATGGGGTTAAGTGGCTTGCCCAAGGCCACACAGCTGGGTAATTATTAAGTGTCTGAGGCTGGATTTGAACTCAGGTACTCCTGACTCCAGGACTGGTGCTCTATCCTAGCTTCCCCCTTGTCTTTCATTTTCAAAGATGACCTGGGACAGCATGGGCTGATGTCTCAACTTGCCTGTGAATTAAATTTAAGTTAGGCAGAGTTGCACAAAGTCACCAGCTTCACCATCTCTTCAAGAGTTATTGAAGTCCAGTAGTAAGACAACAGTCTGACAACTGGCAATGGCTTGGGATTTGATGAATGGGGTTTCAGGGAGGACTAGCACCATAGGGTTAAGGGTTTACTGAACCCTTTTCAGAGTTGTTTGTAAACCTTTGGTGTCTACCTGTTACTCAACTCTCACCTGTGGCTCCAAGAAGCTTTAGCATGGGCAGTGGCCATACCTCAGTAAAACTATCTTGGCAGGTGAGGATGTCTAACCCAGCATAATGTGAACCCAGCATAATGGGCAGATGAGAACAATTTGTTCCAATGACCATGAAGCAGGCTGAACAGACTCTGTGGAGCACTTAGAGCTTGGTCAAACATTGATATTGATATTGATAATGCTAATCACAGACAAGTCAGCAGGAGAGTGTGAGGACCAGAAGAACAGATGGTAGAGAAGTGATTTTATTCAGAATGTTACATGTAATAAATACAATTCCATAAAGAGACTCAGAACAGAGGGGGTCTGCATTCCATTTTCAGGTACATGGTACATTCCAGACACATGGATTTCTCTATGCATATACCTCTTTGCTAGGTTCTTATAAGTGTATGTCTATTTGTCCCCAAAGATACTACTTAGATTGATTGGATGAGTGTGACCTAGATTTATGGGTAGACTTTGAAGTTTTGATATTTGAAGTTTTTGCTTTCAATTGCATAAACATTATTGTAGAGATTGATTTATTTAAAACATTTTTACATTTGAGTTATTGTCATATTTTTTGTAAATGGGAAGAAAATCAGAGGAAGCTCAGGTGATAAAGTAGCAAGAAGGAATATATTTCCTCTAACTCTCTACCCTCCTGCTCCTTAGCTAGGTTATTTTTAGGATCCTCAAAGTGAATTGTAGCAACATAGTTGTACTCTTCTGTCTTCCATTCTGGGCAAGGCTCTTACTCCCCACAAAAATGCCAGCGTGAGCACAGGCTAAGTTGAGTAAGTCATTCCAGAGAGAGAAAGTGGAGTATGGGCACCACAACAAATGCCATGCCCCTGGCTATATTGCAGTGAACAGATAAGTGTCACTTATAAACTACAAATAAAATCTATCTTTTTTAAAAGAGTAAAAGTTAAAAGTAGAAAGTAAATTGAATTTGGCGATCAAATTTGGATGCAACCATTGATTCTATTCTGTATAAACTGTATGACCTTGTACAAGTCAATTTATTTGGGTGGGTCTCTGTTTCCTTTTGTGTAAAATGAAGGGGTTGGACCACATCAGGGGTTCTTAACCTAGGGTCCATGGATCCCTAAGTAGGCTGTGGATATATTTCAGAAAGTTCATAAACTTGAATCAGAAAAAATAACTTTGCTTAAATATAATGATTTTCTTTATAATTCTATGTGTTTTATTTTATGCTTTTAATAACATTATTATGAGAAGGGGCCAGGGGTTTTAATAGTCACCTAAAAAGAATTTCTCAATTATATGAGCTCAAAGGTCCCTTCCAAGTCTAAATCTATGACAATATGATGTCTTTCATTTTCCTGAATAGTCATGTGACCTCCATCTTAAAGATCTGTTTTGTAAGTGTCAAGTACCACTTTAAGTCACATAAATCTATAATTCTTTTTTTTTTTTAGGTTTTTGCAAGGCAGATGGGGTTAAGTGGCTTGCCCAAGGCCACACAGCTAGGTCATTATTAAGTGTCTGAGATCAGATTTGAACCCAGGTACTCCTGACTCCAGGGCTGGTGCTTTATACACTACGCCACCTAGCCGCCCCTATAATTCTTTATGGAGAGAAGAATCAATCCAATTACAAGTCAGCAAACATATATTAAGTGCCTGCTGTATACTAGGCACTTTCCTAACTTCTGAGATTCAAAGGAAAAACAGGAAAACAAAAAAACAGTCTGGAAAAGAATTCACTTGATAGGCATTATTGTGGACAAATCAACTAATTAATTAAGGGAAAGCTGAAATTTTATTGGGTTGATAGCCGAAAACTTTTAGGGAACTCTTGGATGGTGAAAAAAGTCTTCTTTATGTCCTTAGAACAGGTAAAATAACAACAGCAACAATAAACTACTTAAAATAAAAAAGGGATTACTTCTTCTGCCCAAGTGGAATTTGACATTAGTAAAAAAAGCTTCTTCTATAAAAATCATGAGTTGAAAAAAACAGACTTTGGTATTTAAGTGTCAGCAAGAACAATGCACTTTTCCCATGAAAGGAAGAAAATAACCCAAAGGAGATAATTTCAGCATGAAATAAAATGCTAGCCTTGGAGCCTAGGAAAAAAACAAAACAAAACAAAAAAACTACCTCCTTATCTCTGACCCATACTAGCTGTATGACACTGGGCAAGTCACTTAACTTCTCATTAACCTGAGAGCTCTGAAAGACCCTTAGTTGTAGCAATGATGCCAACTGTTTCCTCATCTTCATCCAACTCTTCCTCAAGAGTTCTCTTTGCCAGTGAAATCACGGGTCTAGTTTCACTACCCTCCAATTCACTCCTTGAAGCCTAATACAGCACCTCAACATATGTGTTCAGAGTGGTTGAATTATTTCTAGGCTTTTGCAGTGGGAAAATACCAGCAAATGATAGTCATCTTTCCAAGAATTATACAACACTCTGTGAAAAATAGACGTGTTGTAACAAATAGAAATTCTGGGTTCTATCCAGCTCAATCTGAATAACACATTTCCACTCATTTACCAAAATGTATAGATAGAATGAAATTCAATTTTTAAATCCTTGCATGTGATTTATCTAGAAAATAAATGTTTTTTGTTTTTATTTTTCTAAAATTCTTTTTTATAAAACCTGCAAAAGAAAATGTAATAAAAAAAAGAATACAATTGCATGTAAGGCTATTTATCTATGGTTTCATCGATGTGGGAATTCTCTCCACTAATTCAACATCCATAGTTTCTTATTTAATAGATAATATTAGAAAATTATCTGAGGATCAGAACATTTAAGTACTCACATAGTTTGTTTTGACATAGATATTTTAAGAACTTTATATCTTTGAAAATGATATTTGGTAATGAAGAAATGCTTCCAATAGCCCATTAGTGGTTGTGTTTTCTAGAAATAGATACTCAAGGGTTTATATATAAATGAACTATAAGCAATTAGTCTTAAAACTATCCTTTTTCTGAAATAGAAATTTCTATTTCTATTGTGATTCTACAGTGTTAAGTCATAATTCAGGAACTCTGTTAGTGCAGCGCACCTCAGAAACAGTTGCACTATAGGTATTCTTTTCAGGAAAAAATGTAATTAATTAGAAGGTATTCCAATTTTAAGAAATCAGCTATTTTTAAATTTAGTAACTTAATAGTTCAAGAATAGATTTATTCAAAAATCAATCACCTTTTAATTCTTCTGGATTTAAAAATGTTTATTTTTAACTAATTTTAGTTTTTTAAATTTTTTTTGCCTTTAATTTTTTTCAGTTAACAATCATTTATTTTCAGTCTCTCCTTCCTTCTATGGGGGGGGAAATAAAATGACATTATTAAATATAATTCTGATTCTTTCATTGTACATCAGGATTGATCCATGACTCCTCATTGTATTTCCTCTTAATTTGATTTTTATTTTATATGTGGAAGCAATCACCTTAGTATAGAGAAGAGTTCAGCTTTGTGTTGCTTTCCACCACCCCCCCCTTTTTTTTTCTCAATTGGTATCCCTGTGACCTAAGAAAACATGATGAAATCCTAGGGAAAGAAATAGCCAAATTAGGAACACAGTGATTATTCTGCTGGGTTCTCGCACAGTTCAGACTGTGGGGATTTTGAAGTTAATCAGAGAAAGGGAACCAAGTCAAGAGTAAGCTGCTCTTGCCAAAAGAAGCATCTGTTAGTACTATGTGAATAAACAGCAGTTCCTGAAAAAAGGTAGATTGAGATTCTGTACATTATCTGAGAAAACCTTTGTTATGTAAATTCCACCAATACCTGAGACAAATATCAAGACTGAGATAGTTAGAAAAATCATATTCCTTAGTTACATTATCTAAAAGTCAATTGAGGGGTAGCTAGGTGGCGCAGTGGATAGAGCACTGACCCTGGAGTCAGGGGACCTGAGTTCAAATCCAGCCTCAGACCCTTAATAATTGCCTAGCTGTGTTACTTTGGACAAGTCACTTAACCCCATTGCCTAAAATTAATAAAAAAATTGTTTTAAAAAAAAGTCAATTGAATTTTTTTCCCCTTGTAGATGCCAATGGGACTGTTACTCTTAATAGGTTGTGGAAATACAGAATAGTAAATGAGGCAAGTAAATTATCTTTTGTGACTTGGTTAATACAGTTAATTATCCTTTGCCTGACTGGTCAGATAAACAACTGTGTAATCAACTGTATTAATTTCAGAATCTCATTTCCATTCTGCCTTCCAAATCTACTCCACATGTCTTTCCAGACTTTCTGAATACCAATTGCCTAAAAGTGGAAAAAAGGCCAGAAACAAAAATGCTCTACACTCTCCAAATGACTGGAATACAGTATCCATTGGACTACTACCAAGCTTTTCATCCCAACTAGCTTAATTATCAGTGTGGTTCTCTGTGTGATTTTGATGGTTATAATTATTTGACTCCTTTGTAATATATATATATGTATATACATATACATATATATATATATATATATATAATAGTATAATAGTAGACTTTTGGGGGGTTTAGGGTTCAGGAAGTAAAAGATATAACTTTGATCTTCTTTTCAATATTTGATTAAATATTTTCCAGAACATATTTACATAAATATATTAACCTTCAAATCAAATGGCCATTGGCGGAAAATTAAGCATGCAAAGTTACTACCTCCAAAGGAGAGAAGGGGGGAAAATGAATGTAAAGGAGATAAAAAAGAATGACAATCAGATAAGAGATTTTAATAAACACATGCATTGGAGTGGCTAGGTGACGCAGTGGATAAAGCACCGGCCCTGGAGTCAGGAGTACCTGGGTTCAAATCCGGTCTCAGACACTTAATAATTACCTAACTGTGTGGCCTTGGACAAGCCACTTAACCCCATTTGCCTTACAAAAACCTTTAAAAAAAAGAATATAAATACAAGCAAATAGATAGATTCTTAGTGAATTACCATGGACCTTGATTCACAATTGACTTAAAACAATGTGAAAAAAATTATATGGTATTTCATATTAAATGGTTTTAGGTTAAATTTTAAATTCTAAGATATTCTTCACTGGAATGCCTCGTGTAGAAATAGCAATTTGTAAAAGCAATAGTTCTGACAACCAAAAATTTACTGTGTTGTTGGAATTTGTCAGTATTTTCCATATTGATGAAAAATTAATCCTGGGAAATTTCTGGAAGTTATATGCAACTTCTAGACTTCACAGAATCATGTAGAAGGCTTCCTTGGAGATATGTGATACCACTGTTCCAGAGCAATTTTTTACAGAGCATAGTTTTCTATATTCCTGTTGTCTAGGACTAGTATTTGGCTACTAAACCAGAACTCTGGGGTTATTGTAGGGGAACAATTCCTGAATTTCAGGCTTCTCCTTCCTATCAGTCTGGAGCTAAGACAACTGAGCTCTGGAAAGTTGGCACCTTTACTGCTTCCCAGAGTGGTATCCTCTATGAAAACCAGACCTCCAAGCAAGTCTTTGTCAAGGATGAGGTCACCTCCTATTTGTACAGGAGCCTTTCAAAGTCTCTTTCATACAAAGCCTTATAAAAATCTCAAAAGGTAGCTGGCATCTTTCCTCCTTTCTGGGTATCAGCTGCTAGAGAAGTTGTGATGACAATAGAACCAGAAGAGTGGGAAAGAATCACCCACAGAGAGAGAAACTCCCAAAAGAAATATCTTACTTTGACATTGATTGGTCTCTGGAGATCAATTGTAAAGTACCTATTAAACAGCTTTCAGAAAGATGCTATTTACAAATGTACCAATAAGATCTGGATAAAATCAATAAACAAATATTTATGAAATTTTTTTTTCAAATTATATGCTAGATACTGGGGATAGAGATGCAAAGAAACATTTTTTTTAGGTTTTTTGCAAGGCAAATGGGGTTAAGTGGCTTGCCCAAGGCCACACAGCTAGGTAATTATTAAGTGTCTGAGATCGGATTTGAACCCAGGTACTCCTGACTCCAAGGCCGGTGCTTTATCCACTACACCACCTAGCCACCCCCAAAGAAACATTTAATTAGGAGAAACAAGTTCTATTCTCTCAACTGTTATAATCATCCAATCTTCAAATCTTCATTGCTTCACATTTCCTTTTCTGTTTATGGGAAAAAGCTACATTCTCCATATTTGAATTGTTTTTTGTATTCTAGGAAACTACCCTCTTCCCTTTTTCTGCTTCACCTCCCTGTACTAAGGAGGACCCCTTCAGACTAGAACCAAAAGTAAATCATTCCTCAGAAAATTGAGGTCAGATTGGAATTAAAGCACTAGTAACCTGGCTCCCCTATTGAGGAGACAAGAAGCACCCAAGCAATGAATTCAAGGGCAAATCATAAAGGAAGGTAAAGTCCAAGGTTTGTCAAAGGACATCAGCCCCTGTGGTCTCAGAATAGTGTTGCCAAGCTAGTCACTGTGCTACATAGGCATGATACTTATATAAAATATTTCATCAATCAATTCATATTTACTTATACCCACAACCCCCCAGGTTCCCAATACGATTTGGGGACCCTTTTCTACTTCTTACTTTCAGAGTCTTATATAGTTATCCAAAATTCCAACTTAAACCCCTACCCACTATATTCTTTTACATACTAAATCAAAATGGCACACAAAATAATCAATGAAAAACATTTAATGAAAACAGGGTAGGAAGGTAAATCAAGGGCACTGAATTAATTAAATATACTCCAACATTGTCTCCTGGACAGAGATTGTTTTTAACCACTTTTCTAATACGGGCACATCTTGCAGGATAAGTTCTAGATCATTGCAATAAAGTGATGACCACAATAAAGAAAAATCACATGAATTTTATGGCTTCCCAGTACATGTAAATATTATGTTTACATCATACAATAATCTATTAAGTGTGCATTATTACTATGTCTAAAAAAGCTTTAACAATTTTGAAAAATGCTTCATTGCTTTAAAAAATACGTTGAGCCTTCAACCTTGATGTTAGCATTTTTTAAAGCAATAGATTTACTGATTGGGATAGCAGTTGTTGAAATTTGGAGTAGTCATTTCTTAAAATAAGACAATAATGAAGCTTACCAAATTGATCATCTCTTCCTTCCACTTGAACATTTAGAGGCCATTGTAGGGTTATTAATTAGCTTAACTTCAATATTATTGTATCTCAAGGAATGGGGAGGTGAGAGGGGAGAGAGAGAGAGAGAGAGAGAGAGAGAGAGAGAGAGAGAGAGAGAGAGAGAGAGAGAGAGAGAGAGAGAGAGAGAGAGATGTGGGAATGACTGAGTCAGTAAAGTAGTCAGAAGTTCTCTACCTCATATGGGTGCCCCAAAACAATTATAATAAACATCAAAGATCATGGATCAGAATTCACCATGACAGATCTAATAATAATAATAATAATAAAAAGTTTCAGATTTTTGTGGGGAATTATTAAAATGTGACAAAGTGAGCATATTCTGTTAGAAAAAATGGCACTGAATAGGCAGGCTTGCCACAAAGTTCAATTTGTAAAAAAAAAAAAAGTCATATCTGCGAAAGGCAATAAAACAAGGTATGATTTTACTGTCTCTACATCTCAAAAGGAATAGTATATTTATGAAGTTACTGATAATACAGAGTCACAAGAACTTCAAACATTAAAGGGAAGATTGTGTCTATACCTTTCCAGGGAAACTGGATATTTTATAGGGCATTTTTGTTCTCAGTGCAGGAAGTGGAAATCACTATAGAGAGTGCTTTTGCTTCTCAATTACTATAGCTTAGAATATTGTTGCTTTTTATCTTATTCTTTTCCTCACATTCTCAAGTCCCATAGCTCATCCTTCATACTTCTCACTGTGCTATTCCAATTGTACCACTTTCTAGACGATATAGTTCCCAGAGATGATATGGTACCCATTAAATATTGAAAAATTCTATGTTCACAGTCTCCCTATTTTGCTTAGCATTTTGGGGCTACACACAAATCAGCAAAATACAATCAATGTCCTTAAATAGTCCCTAGTCCATATTGATAGATGAGATACACACACACACACACACACACACACACACACACACACACGCACAAACACACACAGAGACACACACACGGATAATTTATAAAATACAGTGACAAAAAAGGACTGACTTTTATTTAGTATTTTAAGGTTTGCAAAATGGTTTACAAAATAGTATGTCATTTTTAATCTTCAAAAACCCCTAGGATTTAGAATTTAAGTCCTCTTATTAGCTCTTTTTTATGATTAGGAAACTGAGCTTAAGTGACTTACCCAATGTGACATAGCTACTAAATGTTTGAGGTCAAATTTGAACTCTGATCTTCCAGATTTCAGGCCTTATTTGCTGTTAAGTATCACAGAAGTGGTATAGTTAGTAAATGCTTAGTTGAAGGAAAAGGAAAATTTCTTCAGTCTGAAATTATCAAGAAAAGACTTGGTGAGATGGTGGGATTTATTTTGAAGAAGAATGATTGCAAATTCAATAAATGGAAAAGTAGAGAGGACAATTTGAAGCATGAAAAAAGACATGGAGGTGAGAAAGTATGAACATTCTGGATGCAATGAACAAACATCCGAATGGAGTAATGGGCTTCTTTTAATTGTTGGGCTATATGTAAATAGAAAGTCATTGTAGCCAGATCATAGAAGTTCTTAAATTAATGACTTTGAATTTATTTTATAAATAGTGAGAAAGCATTGAAGTTTTTTTGAAGAGGGGAGCAATATGGTCAAAATTCCATTTTAGTAGCAATGTATTTTTGGATTGAATTGGCAAAAAACTATAAAAAGAGATAGGAGATTAGTGGAAAAAATTAATTCAAAAGATATTTAAGGCCAAAACCAGGGCAATCATAGTAAGAAGGAGTAGGAATACAGTTAAATAAAATGTAGTACAAAGAAAGAATCAGTAAGAGTTAATGAATAATTTGATATGGGATAGTACAAAAATATGTACGATTAGAAACAAAAATATGTAGGATGAGAAACAATCTATGTATCCAACAAATAGAGAATGGTTGAATAAATTATGATTATATATATTAATATAAATGCTTCAATAGCAATCTGATTTATGATCTGGATCAATTCTGAATTAGCATTTATTTGGCTCCAGGAGTCCACTTATGGCTTCTGGATAGCCCTTCTCATAGCCCAATTAGTCAATACCATTATTTTGTCTCCCTGATTTCCAGAATCCAGTTAACTTACTCTTATGCATAGCAAATGATTGTTACATATTGTCCATGGAATAGACCCAAATTTGTAGCTATTTTGTCCTGCCTTTCAACTGCTTGGAATGGAGTTTTCCACGATTGTTCTATAATAAGTATTATACTATAGCCTATTTTTCTCTTTGCTTTTCTGAACTAAGACCATAGTTATATAGTTCATCAGTGATCTCTTTTATCTAAGAGCTTTACTGGTTGTAGATTTCCACACAATTTTATTCCAAGACTCATAAATTAATAGGCTAAATGGACTTTCTTCCAACCATTACCAGGTATAGATTAAAATCTGTGGCATTACATAGCAGGCACAAGGAATGCTACCTACTGATTCCAGTAAGGCTCTTTTACAGGTCTCATGGTCCTTAAAATTTTCAGAAATTTAAGACTAAAATGCTCTTGTCTTCTAAACATTCTTTTTTTTTTTTTTTAGGTTTTTGTAAGGCATATGGGGTTAAGTGGCTTGCCCAAGGCCACACAGCTAAGTAATTATTGAGTGTCTGAGACTGGATTTGAACCCAGGTACTCCTGACTCCAGGCCTGGTGCTTTATCCACTGCACCACCTGGGTGCCCCTCTTCTAAACATTCTTGAAAGCAATTTGGAATCATTTAAGAAGTTAATTAAAATATCCATACCCTTTGACCTAGAAATCCCTTTAAAGGAGGAACAAAAAAAAACTCCATTTAGATCAAAATATATCTAATAGTAGGAAAGAACTGGAAATAATTAAATGAACCTTGATAGAGCAACAAATAATTAAACAAATGGTGATATATATGAATCAAATAGAATATTATTATGCTGAAGAAACAATTGAGAAGCATGAGGAGATTATTTATGTACTGATGCAGACGAAGTAGGAAGAACTAGGGAAAAAACCTTTCAGACCTCTTCAAAATAAGAATTATTCATAGGGAGTAAAGTAATTGCAAGTGTTTCTATAGTTCAAGACCCCAAGAATACAATAAGCTAACAACCCAATGAACTAACAGCAGAGAAAACTAATCCCTAATGTGCTTGCTTAGCATTCTCTTCCCTTTATCTAGCAGAGTGGATAACCTTTAGGATCATATCAGCATTTTCATTATTTTTACTGTTAAAGTTTTTGCCAGTTAAACCATTCTACTTTTCAGTGGCAACAAACTCCAAAATGCATATCTATCCTCTACCACTTTAAAGGAAGCAAAGGAATAGGAGAACAAGAAACGTTATTTGCCTGGGACTGAAGCATAGCCATTGGCTGTATCATACTCAATACTCAGTCAGAAAACAAACAAACAAAAAAAAATGGAGGAACCTGGATCAGGGTATTAGTTTGTGAGAGTGCTCTGGGCCTGAAGGAAAGCAGACTGCCATTCAGCTGAGATCAATTCTGTTTCCCAAATGGAAACCAATTAAAGGTGGATTCTCCAGATGTGAGATTTGAGGATCATCTACCATCTAAAATGTTGAAGTCAGAAAATGAGCAATAGAGAACTAAAAGATCTCAAGAAGAAAACAGTTTAAAATTTTGAGCTTAAGCAGATCAACTAAAAGGATTGATATTAATAAAACAGAAGATAGCCTCATAATCATCTAAACAAACTTAAATATCTCTGATTAAACATATCCAAAGGAAAATGATTCATTCATATGAATTCTGTGCATAAAAGAGCATGGGACCACAACAGGATATTTCCAAATGGTATGAGAGAAGTGAAAATTGCATTGCAAAATTATTTGGGATACTAGAAAAACTATAATCAAGAGTGACAAATCACGCCAAAGAAACAAAGCAAATAACAGATTGAGAATAAATGCATAAAAATGAAGGGCAATCTGGGAGAAGCTAAAAGCAATATCAAAAAACGTATCTCTATACAAGCCAAACATTGATTTCAAAGACAGAATGAGTAGAGTCAACCTGAAGATTATATGTCTCCAATTAAAAATATGATAAACTCAAAACTGACAAGAAAACAGAATGATAATTGAAAAAAATAGATAATTTTCAGGGGAAGATAAAAACACCTATACTGCAATCAATAAGACACATAATAATTAAATTTTAAAATTCCAATAACAAATTCTATGAGTGACCAAAAAATATTTTGAAATGTAAAGGAAAGAAAAAAATAAAAATAATACTAGCCTTTTATGCACTCTCTAGAAACTTCAGTAGGAGATAGAATAATGCATTCCAAAGAACAAAGGAATGCTGAAACAGTGAAAAAGATGTACATTCAACAAAAGAGAGGGATCTAAAGCATTGTAATAAAGAAAACCAGAAGTGATATTTTTACTATGCAACAATACCAAATTAGAAAAATATAATCAATTTATTGAAAGATGACACAAGTAACAGAATAAAATATTTCTGAAAAAAGAGGGGGAAAAAAACCCCATACACACAGAGATACCTTTGGGAACAAAAGCATTAAACAATAAAATGACAACAGTGGGACCACGAAGAAATTGCTTTCAAAAACTACATAAAGGAAGAAGGTTGAAGATGGTAAAAGAGGAGGACTAAAACAGCATGCATTAAATTCCCCAACACTGCCTACATATGAATCAATGTTTTTGGTTTGTATGTTTTTTGTGGTTCTAGTCTGCAGAATAGGGGGAGCACATTAAAGTATAAAAGGGAGAAAGAAGATGGAGGGAAATGTATGATGTTCTTAAATGTCAATGGTAAATAATGAAGGGAAAATAATTTCTGTCAATTCTTTTAGGGGAATGGATGAAGTAGCAAAAGAATTGAAATGGTGGGGGGAGGACATGAAATTATTGATTGAATAACAGGTAGGGAAGTCCCATAGAAGGACACTTCAAAGAATTAGGGAAAGATGGATTATAACAGGAGGGGAACCTTACATGAGAATAATCTTTAGGGATTTGGTGCTGAGAGAGACTATATTCTCTTAGGGAATAGTGTGCCCACATGGATAGTATCCTGCCTTAGTAAAAGAGGAATCAGAAAATCCCAGAGTCAAAGAATGGGGGAAAAATGAACCAGGAGTTAGCCGTCCTGGTGTGAGGGGTGGGAGAAATTATGGCATATAAGAGGGTAATGGTGAACAATCAGGGACACAGATACATTTTTTTTACCATAGACAATGTGTCTATTCTCCCTTCCTTCTCCAGGAATAGTCCTAAAAATAAGAAATAACAGGGAAAAAAAAGTAGAGAGGAAAAAATTTAAAAAACAATAACAGAATTTTTTTTTGCAAGATAGTGGGGTTAAGTGGCTTGCCCAAGGCCACACAACTAAGTAATTATTATGTGTCTGAGACCAGATTTGAACTCAGGTACTCCTGGCTCCAGGGCTGGTGCTCTACCCATTGCGCCACCTAGCCACCCCAATAACATAAATTATTAAGGAGAGAGTACTGAAAAACAAGTACCTTAGAAATATTAATTCCATAACTACTAGAGATTAAAAAGAAATAACAGTATAAGAACCATGAATCAAAGAATACAAATCTAGAATAGGTAACAGAGGAAGAGAATTAATGAAGACAAATAGGTACAAAATTCCTTTTTTAAGAAAAAAGTGCCAAAAAATGAAAAAAAATCTTAAAAACACAACAAAAGGGAAGCAATGAATGGGAATTTACTTGAATACTTAACTGAAAGGAAAAAAAAGAGAAGACTCAGAATAGTAGATAAAATTAATAAACAAAAAAAATAATAAATTAGGAAAAATTAGGGAAAGTTTTGACAAATGTGGAGGGGAGAGGGGGAAGAGAACCTGGAAAAACACCATTACCCTAAAGTAGTTTGATTAAAAGTACCTAAAGAGAGAAAACCTTGAAGCAGAAGAGAAATAGACTGATTTCATCCAAATTGAGAAAAAATTTTATAAGCTAGAAAAAAGAAAATTATTTTGTTTTATTTTGAGAAGGCATAATTTTCCAAATATCTCTAATTAACATTGGTAAGCAAAATAATTAAGATAGTTTCTGGTACCTAGCACAGTGTCTTAAATTTGATAGGTAATTTTAAATGTTTTAATTAAATCCATGTTTCTAATGTACCTGAAAAATTAATCTAGGTAAAGATTAAATCACTGCTTTCAAATGTATTATATAGACTCTCTAAAAGTGAAATCTGCATCTTCTTTTTGATTGTGAAGAATATGCATTAAAGCCCAATTAAACAAAATAATGCCACTTTATATGGAAAAAAAATTCAATTGAAAATTGATTTAAATTCTATCTGCCCTGATGCTAAAATGATGATGGATGTTTCATAGGGAGGAGGTAGAAGGAGTTCTTTTGTAGGTGTAGAACATTTGCCTGTCTATCATTTTGAAGAGTAAAAGTCAATGCTTGATAGATCTGCAAACTGAATTCTAGTTGTGTTTGTGTGTGTATGTATGTGACAGATAGAGACACAGAGAGAGACAGAGAGAGAAAGATAAAGATACAGATAGAAGTTTACTTCATTTTTCCATATCTCATCTTCAAAGTGATTATCATCATATGGACGACCTTTGTGTCATAGATGGTGACCAGTTTATGGGGAGGGCAAATCAGGAAGAGAAAGGTATAGAGGAGCTTTTGTCATAGGCTAAACTAATGGCACAAATCCTTCCTCAGCTACATGGGGAGATAAGTAGGATAAAGAAAGGAAGTTATAAATCCTCCAACCCATTCACTATCCCCACTTGATCTGCTAGTGGCTTGAAATTTTGGGGGCTTTTTTGTTAAGGGAAAGACAGTTCTAAGTAATAAAGAACTGCTATACCCTCTCCTGATCAGACCTACTTTCTGTTATTCAGCTCTGGTCACCACAGATTAGGAAGCACATAAATAATAAAATGGAGAGTATTCAGAGGGCCACCAAAATGATGAAAGAGCTTGAATCTGTGTCAAGTGAGAATGCTTGAAGGAACTGGAGATGTTTGGCTCAGAGATGAATGAGAGCAGGAAACATAATATTATTTGAAGGTCAATCATGTAGGAAAAGGATTAGACTTATTCTATTTGCCCACAGAATACTGAGCCAAGAGCAATTAATGGAAGTTGCCAAGGAGCAAATTTATGTTTATTGTCATGGGAAAAATACCTCCTTAATAATTAGGACTATCTAAAAAGAGTAATGGTGTGCTTCAATGTGAGTTACCTCTCATTGAAGATATTTAGACAGAGATTGGATGCCCACTTTTGGGGAGGGGCATATTATAAAAAGGATTATTTTTGGATACGGTTCAGACTAGAAGGTCACTAAAGTCCCTTCCAACTCTCAAATTCTGTGATTCAGCAAGGATCTGACACTTGTTACTTTTGAATCTGGAATCCTTTGTGCTTATTTCACAAATTCAAAATAAAATAAACAATTTTTAAGAAAATTAATGTAAAGACATCTTCTCTTGGAAAGTGATAAAATTCTAGTTTTCTATAGTGATCATTATTCTAATTAAAATAATGAGAATTGATTACATAATTCCACTTCATGGATTAATTTCTTTATAGGATAGTAATTTATTTTTTGTAGAATCCCAGAGCTGCAAAAGGGCTTTAAGTGTTATCTAGTCCAACCCAAACAATAGCAAAAGTTCCTTTTACATTATCCCCCAACAAGTGATTGTGTGACCTCAATATGTAAGGATTTATTCCTCAGTTCTTTAGACTAGTAGAAACTACATTTTAATAAAACAATGATTTTTCTCTATTATGTTATTATGTTATAAACTCTTTCAGCCATATAAAATACTGATGATCAGTAAAAACACTGGTAACATGAGAAACCATTTAATATCCACTGGCATGCCATTTGCTATTCCATGCATTTAAATAAAATAGATAAAACCTAAAAAGCAATTTAATTGCTTTTAATAAAGCAACAAGATTTAGCAAACCAAATCAGTAATAATCACTTACTAAATTACCTCCATAACAGTGTTTGTTATTCTCAGAGAATTCTGAGAATTCTCTGTTCATTTCTCAGAGAAAAAAAAAAGATGGGTTATTTGTGCATGACTAACACTGTAAAGGCCTTCTGAAAATGTCTGGACTTGCTGTTTCACAACTTTGACCAATTATATCACATAAATATTGGTGTTTTGGTTTTGTTTTTAAATTATTTTTAAAAGGATTTGCTATCTCTCCCTCTTAATGCCTCTCCCCGTTGAAAGTTTAAAGAAGAAAAATTCTCTAACTGAAAATTTAATCCTCTCTTCATTGAGGAGAATATTTTCAGTAGCTTGGAAGAGACAAATGAATCTGATTCAAGGAGGTTAGGAGTGAGTGAGTGAATAAGAGGCATGACAGTTAATGAGAAGGGGTAGAAGAAGTGGAAGGGGGAGGGGAGAGGAGGGGAGGGGAGGGGAGGGGAGGGGAGGAGAGGAGGAGGGAGAGGGAGAGGGAGACGGAGAGACAGAGATAGAGAGAGAGAGAGACGGAGAAAGAGAGAGAAAAGCCAGAAGCAGAATTAGAGTGGAGATGCTTAAAATTTTTTTTGAGGAGAGGAATGGTGGTTGGTAGAGCTAGGTCACAAAAGGAGGTAAGGGAGCAGGTGCACCAGCAGTTGTTCATCTTATCCTTTGTTACTATAACATAAAAGATGATTGAGACTATAGGTTTGTGCAAGGAGGGAGTTGAGGGAAATTATGTGAGGTAACTACCCATCTTAGGAAATAAGGTCTTATTAAGTCGGCTTGAAGAAAGAAGAAATGAGATTGGGATGGCAATGTGAAGTGAGATGGAAATGTCTGGAGCAGTTATTGGCAGGAATGTCACAGATCGTGTTTAGAATGTTGGAATAATAGCATTTTTGTGGTATTTCCTGGGTGGTCTGTCTGTAGCATTGTCATGGCGGGATGAAGTTTGGGGAGAAAGAGATATGGAGAGAGGATGGCTATAGATAGCAACTTTTTCACTCTAGTCCCTTTCTGGTGAAATTTCCTCTTTGTCACTCATATAATTGATAAACATGGAAACATATTGTAATGGAAAGAACATAACACTTAGGAAAAAATCTGGATATAATCTCTGCATAAGTATGTAATACTTCTGGTTACCTTAGGTAAATATCACCCCTAGGCCTTCATTTCCTCACATGTAAATAGGAATAATAATACTTGTTGAAGTGTTAAGCCTTATTTTCATTTCTTTGGTCCCTGATCTACTTAAAAGTTCTGAAATTGAGCCCAGATTTCTCCAAATTATACTCAAGAATATTCTGGGAGAATTTATCTAATTCCATACTGAAATACTGACATAAAATTTCTATAAGTCTCCTGATTTACTAGTCTATAAATAATGATAAAAAATAAAAAATGAGGTTAACCTGGTATGACTTGGTCTTAGTGGACCTATGTTTACCCCAGTAATCATCATTTTTCTTTTTAAGTAATTGGAACTCTTTAATCCATTCTAAAATGTTGCCGTGGTTTGTTTAGCAATAAGCTTTCCAGTGTATAGTGGTTTTTTTTTTTTAGGTTTTTGCAAGGCAAATGGGTTAAGTGGCTTGCCCAAGGCCACACAGCTAGGGAATTATTAAGCGTCTGAGACTGGATTTGAACCCAGGTAACTCCTAACTCCAGGGCCGGTGCTTTATCCACTGCACCACTTAGCTGCCCCTCCCCAGTATATAGTTGACAGCAATTGGATCTCAACCTTTAGGTGGTCCACAAGATTAAAACTATTTTCAGGATAATATCAGATACTATTTGCCTGTTAAAATAATCTTCCTTTTTCCAACTATGGACCTGTCTGAGACTGGATTTTCTTTAATATACTTTAATCAAAACAACATAACACCACAGATTGAATGCAGAAGCAGATATGAAAATCCATCTGTCTTCTGTTAAGGCAAATATTAATGAGATCAGAAAAATATGTAAAGCAATGTCATTTTTCTCACTACTTTTTTCATTTTGGAAAATATAGTTATTTTTCATTGAAAGATGTTATTTATGTAAAATTATAATAGTTTATTCTTAATTATTTTTAAAAAATATCAGTTTTAACTTGTAATAATGGTAAACATTGATAGATATAACTCATAGAACAGAAACTCTCTGAGATCCTCAATACTGATGATCCTCTCATCATCATCATTAGGAACCTCAGGGGGGTACCTAAGACCAAAAACTTTTAGAACTATGGGTTTGCAAAACTCATCTTTTTATCTTTCTAAAAATCAGGACATTTGTAGAAATTTACTAATTCTCTATAATGCTTACAAATTATTTGACAGAGCTCATCATGCTGGCATGAAATTTGTCATGGAAAGGAAGAATGAAATTATTTAAAATTGCTAGGTGCTATCTTAACTTTATCTACTTTAAACTATCTACTCACTATTATCTCGAATATCAATTCTTTATTTGCCACTTAAAGCTGTTCACAATTTGGCCTCTTCATAGTTCTATAATCTTTTTTAATTGATATATTATATTTTTCCAATTACATGTTATGAAAGTTTTTCAACATCCATCCACATGCATATACATATTTTTAAGTTACATAATTTCCTTCCACCCTCCCTTCCCACCCCACCCCCAGCCACAGCAGCAAACAGTCTGGTGAATTTTGTATATATACATTTGAGTTTAACATGTTTACAGATTAGTCATTTTCTCTTTGAGCAATTAGGACTAAGGGAAAAGAAAGAAAACTATGAGATAGGAAAGAAAAACAAGAGAAATTTTAAAAAAATAAATTCAGTGTTCATTCAAATTCTGTAGATTTTTATTTTGCTTTTGTTTTGTTTTTCTTCCAATGGATTTGAATAGAATTGTCCATACTAGAGTTGTCCTAGCTCTGAACTTCTGAGGAGAGCTACATCCATCAAGGTTGATCAACTCACAATATTATTGTTAATGTGTACAAAGTTCTCATGGTTCTGCTCCCTTTGCTCAACATCAGATCCCATAATTCATACCATGCTTCTCTAGAGTTTGACCATTTTTGATTTCTCATAAAACAATAATAATCCATAACATTCATATACTATAACTTGTTCATATACTATAACTATTCCCCAATTAATGAGCATCCCTTCAATTTCTAATTCTTTGCCACTACAAAAAGAACTGTTAGGAATACTCTGGAACATGTGAGATGCTTCCCAATTTTTTATGATTTCTTCTTGATATAGGTCTAGCATTGGGATTGCTGTTATGATCCATTTTATTGCTCTTTGGGTATAGTTCCATGTTGCTTTCCAGAATGGTTGGATGAATTCACAACTCCACCATCAGTGTATTAACGTCCCAATCTTCCCACAACCTCTCCAACATTGATCGTTTTCCCATTTTGTCAATTTAACCAATCTCATGGGTGTGATAAATTTGCATTTCTCTAATTAGTTGGAACATTTTGATATACTGCCTGTTCATATCTTTGACCATTAATTAATTACAAGAATGACTTGTAATCTTATAAATTTGATGCAATTCTGTATATATATATATATATATATATTTTTTTTTTTTAGAAATGAGACCTTTATCAGAGCCCCTAGCTGTGAAAATTGTTTCTTAGTTTTCTGTTTTCCTTCTAATCTTGGTAGTATTGGTTTTATTAGTGCAAAAACTTAAATTTAATATAGTCACAATCATCCATTTTGCAATGTATAATATATCCTATTTCTTGTTTGGTCATACATTTCTCCCCTTTCTTGGTCTGTTAATGGAGCTATGGTATTGCCCTTTATGTCTAAATTTTGTACCCATTTTGAACTTATTTTGGTATAGGATGTGAGTTGTGGGTCTATGCCTAGTTTTTGCCATACTGTTTTCCAGTTTTCATAACAATTTTTGTCAGATAGTGAGTTCTTATCCCAGAAACTAATATTTTGGAGTTTGTCAATAGTAGATTGCTTTAGTCATTTACTGCGACTTCTTTTGAATCTACCCTAACTTACTGATTTGTTACTCTATTTCTTAATCAGTACCAGGGGGTTTTGAGGATACTTCTACAATCTAATTACATAGTATTCTCCTCTGCTCATTCTGTTATCCATCCATGTCTACTTTTTACCAGTTCTTACATACAGCACTTCATCTCTGTTCTCTGTACAGGCTGTCCTGCCTCTCTAAGTATACTCTCCCTCCTCATATTAACCTTTAGATATTTTTGGTTTATTTCAAGAGTCATATCTAGTGCTGCCTTTTGAGGGGAAACCTTTTGTGCCCTTTAAATCTATAGGAGTTACCCCTCCCCTCCCCTTCTTTCCTTTATGCCTTCACTCCCCTGCCCCAGTCTATGTTGTATATGTCTTTTCTGTATCTATATCCATATCTATATTAATCTATATCTGTAACTATGTCTATATATATAATATATTCTCTCCTCTATTAAAATGAAAATTCCTTGAAAATAAGAAATGTTTCCACCACCCTTTTTATCTCTGAATAATTAACAGAATGTCTCTCACAAAATTAGTACTTTATAAATTCTCTTTGATTGATTGGCTCCTCACTTATCTTTGGTTTCAATTCCCTCTTGTCCATATTTATCCACCTGCCCTAGGCTGAAGATCATTCTTCTTGAATGAAAAGATGGAAATAAAAATAGAAGTTCCTGATTTCCACATTTCCTCTGTATGTTATTGATTAGCATTATGCCATTTGCCCCAGGCAACAGACCTATCCTTTTCTTTTACCTTGTTAATTGAGTTAAATGCCCTTCTTTCTTTTTATAGTTTTTGGTATTTTTTTTGTCTTAATTTTCTAAATATTTCTTAAAGAGCAATGACAATTTTTTTATTTTCTCTCCTTGTTGCAAATCTCCCCTTCTTTCATCTTTATCCTATTCTTTTCTTCATTATCATGAATCCAAGGTCACTTTCTTCCAAGGTTTGTCAACTTTGATTTCACCAATCAGTTCTTTGCTTAAAATACTAAATGTTGATCCCTTCACTCCATTCACCACCTGAAAGATGAAATTGTTAGTAAGTTCATCTTTCTAATTTAGTCTGTTTTCCCAAGTTGTCAGATATTGACTCATTTTAAAACATTACAAATATATATGTGTTAGTATTCTCAACTCAAATGTCACCTCCTGAGACCTGTTTTGATCCATACTCCAAATGCTAGTATCTATTGTGCTGAAGTTGCCCTGTCTATATTTTATATGTACTTATCATTGTACATGTCTCCCCTTGTAGAATACAAACTCCTTAAGTTCAGAGACTGTTTCATTTATGTCTTTTTTAGCCCTACATAACGGGTACTAGCATAAATTGAATAAAACATTATTCATTGATTCTGGAAGAGAAGTTGCATCAATAGGAACAAGGTTTATTTTAGGACAGATATAAAGGAGAACTGATACTCATCTCCTTTAAAATATTTAGGTGAAGTTCTCACTAAAAAGAGAAGAATGGAAATGATTACCATCATAATTCCATGCTATTCTTATGTTTAGAAGGTGTGTTTTCTTATCCTTAGTACTATCTTTAAGTTAATCAATAGACTTTAGAGAGTATTTTTATGACTATTGTATCCTAATTTATCATTAGTTTTGAAAATCAATTCAGATTGATTATGAGGATTAATGGAAGCAAAGCCAATTTATTTTTAGATGTGTCATTTTCCCATGTTTAAAAAGAGTACAATTATAATTGCTCATTTGGTGATTAACTCAGAAAAGAACTCTTGGAACAAGAGCATTGAAAGCAATATGGACAAAAACAGCTGAACCATATGACTTGGTAAGGGTGTATAATTATTAGGATATGAAATAAAGGATTCCTATGATAGTTCTTTCCCCTCAGCCATAAAAATAAAAATAAGTGATAGATGTGAGGAGGAAATTAGAAAATTTAGATTAATTTTCAGATAATAGAAATGACCAAAATTAAAAATTCCTCAAACCCAATGTCCACTTTGTCTTGTTATATGTAATAACCTTCAAAATCATTAATGCAAGCTTTCATTATAGGCAGTGAACAATACATACCCAGGCCAGATTTGTTTGTTTTACAAAAAAGTCACATAGAAAACTTTGTGGAATTAGAAAACTGAAAATAAAGTGGACGCTCTTTAACAAAGGCAATGTGATGTAGTGGATGGAATGCTAGACTTGGAATCAGGAAGATTTGTATTCAAATTCAAATTCATTAACTATGTTGCCAGTTAATAACTGAGAGCTATAACCTTTCAGAGCAACAGTTTCTGCATCATGAAATAAAGGATTTGGATTTGATGATCTCTTCCAGCCCCAAATCTATTATATGATGAATGGAGATTAGCTAAATAAATTATGACATATGGATATAATGGAACATTCTTATACCATAATGAATTACAAATTTGGGGAATTCAGAGAAAAAAAGAGAAAAGTTGCATGAAATGATGACAAATGGAAATAGTAATACCAAGAGAACAGAATAAGTAATGACTCCAATACTGTAAATGAAAACAACTCTAAAAGACAACTGAACTCATCTTAATTGCAATGAATGATTTCTGTTCAGGCAAAACAAAGAAGGAAACCACATTTCTCCTCTTCGTAAAGAGGTCTTAAACTACATCTGTGGGAAATTTTCATATGCTTGAATTTCTCCTTGCTTTGCTGATAGACTTGTATTTATTATTATTTTTTGCTAGATTGAAAGTTTCAGTGATCTGGAAGGTGAGGAACATATATTTATACTAAATATGAAAGGGGAAATGGCTCAGTTTTAATTGAAGAGGGGCAAAAAAGTCCTTAGAATAATTCCTCCAGTCCCTGAAGTTCTTGGTCTGAGTCCTATTTCATGCTTTCTCAACATCCTGAGTCAATCAGTTATCAAACCTTGTCAGTTCTATCTCTATAACAACTCTCACATCTGTCTCCTTCTTTCCAGTCATACCAAAACTATCCTAGTTTAGGCTCTGATCACTTCTTGCCTGGACTATTGCAGTAACCTCCTAAATAGTCTCCCTTCCCACTCCCATTTTCTATTCATTTGCCAAATTTATATTCCTAATGCACAAGTCAAATAGGCCATTTCACTTTTCTGTTTAAGAACACTTAGTCATTCCTTATTCCCCCTAGGATAAAATGAAACTCTCTTGAACATTTAAATTAGACCATTAGACATTTAGTCTTTTACAATATGTCTCCAAATTTAGACATTTCATTTATCCCCCCTATTCACCCTGTTCCAGTCAAACTGACCCACATCATGTTCCCTAGACCCAGCATTCTGTCTTTTCTATCCATTTCTATTACTTAGGCAAGCTACCCCACTCCCAGTCCCCAAGTCTGGAAAGTTCTCCCTAATTTCTTTTAAAGCCCAGGTCCTATAGTCTATACAGATCTTTCATGACCTGCTCTTACCCTCCACCCAAACTGATAGAGCTCTTCCCCATCCTGAAAATGTTTTGTAATTACTTTGTATATACTTATCTGCATATGTGGTTTTCTCAGCATAGCCTTCATGTCATTTTGTTTTTGTTTTTGTTTTGCTTTTCACATTGAATTGAATTGTCATTACTTGGTGAATCGTCATTATATTCATGACAGTTTCAGAGGCACCTTGGCCAAGGAGGGTCTTCAAGGATAAATTTTGTATGAATGAGTAAAATGCTACATTAAAAAAAAATCAATAAATGTCACAATGGGAATTGTATATTCTCTAGAACTCATTCTCCTCCTGGCAGTGCTTCTCTTTGCAGACTTTGACACTATAACCCAGCTGCATTCTCTTCTTGGAACTGCCCTCAATTCCTGGGACCTTTTGATTCTGGAATATCCCTTCATAAGTCTGTCACCCTTTTTTCATCTATGAATTCCTTCTAGGGACTTTATTTTGAAGATGGACCCAGGCTACTCATGTTTCATTTCTCTCAGATGTACTTCACTTCCATGCTCCCACTTGATCTTCCACCCCAAACTTTCTTAGTTTGGTTTATGTCTTATCTTTTCCAATTAGAATGGAAGGTCCTCTAGGGCAGGGACTATTTTGTTTGGCTGTTTTTTGTATCACCAGCTCTTAGCATAGTGCCTACTGTATAGTAAACACTTAAAAATGCTTATTGCCTGCCTCTCAGTCTAACTAAAGATAGAATCTCCCCTAAAAAGAAGTCATCGGCAACTACTTTATCTTCTTGCCAAGTACAAACATACAGCCAATGACAATACCATCTTGGGTACAGCTAAACCATTAGAGAGGAGAATGGGAAAAGATGAGACTTAAAAATTCACAGAAAAAAAGGACCAAAATGAGTGTGCAAAGTTTGGTTTTAAATTTATTAAGCTATATAATTTGGAGAGCATATTTATAATAAAATCAGAAAGAAGATGACAAAAAGACTTAGACTGAAAGACATCTGCCACTGCTTTCCAATGATCCCTTTTTTTTCTTTTTGAGACAATCAGGGGTTTCGTGACTTCCCTAGAGACATACAACTAGTAGGTATCTGGGGTTGGATTTGAACTCAAGTCTTCCTGATTCCAGAATCAGTGCTCTATCCACTGTACCATCAAGCTGCCTGCCCCCAGTGATCACTTTTCACTAGCAACAATAGTAGAACAGCTACATTCAGATTTTTTCCCCATAGTACACAATATAGAGTATAAGGAAGTAGCTATAGCCCCTAAAAAGATAGAACACCAAATATTTTAAAAATCTACCCTGAAGGTGATATTGTGTTAAAGGCATTGAAGAATTTATTTTTATGAGTTTTCTTAAAAAGAAAAAAGTTATGTTATGAATTCTCTTTTTATTAAAATAATGAGAGACACAGAGAAAATATCAAGTACTTTGTGTCTGTTTTATTCTTTCCATGAAAGTATTTTATGCACACTCAATGAATCATATGTTAAATTAAAGAATAAGAAGATATCAGGATGATTTTTGCAGACTTCTCCTTTACCCTTTTTTTTAGTTTACAACCTATTGAACTAGGTTATTTTTGAGTTCCAATTCAATTCTAATTGCTTTCTCTACTATACCATAGGATTAGAGATTACCCTAATCTTTACTCTAATGGGTCAATCTTCTGATCACTTAGAATTAGTTTTAAAGTGGCTACTATATCCTATCATTTCCCATCTTTTAAAGTTAATTTATTTTTTTGTTGTTATATTATTGTTTGTGGTGTTTGCTACCATCTTGTCCTCCAACTCTGTTTTTTGAAAAAATGATTCATGATATTCTGGTGTGAACCTTCTAAGTGGTCTATAAATAAGCTGTTGGCCTCCTTCTTTTCTTAATCCAAAAATTATATTTCCGAATATAGTTTTCATTCTCTTTCCTTATGCCTACCTTCACACTGAAATCTCCTTGTATCAAAGCATGTACTGACTTAATTTAGAGGATCTTGCCAAATTCTTTATACAATTTCCCCACTTCTCCCTATATTGTCACTTCACAGTTATCCTCATGGTGGTTTGCTTATGCTCTGTAAGGCAAGATGAGAAATGCTACTTGAAATGTTACTTAGTGCTTTGAGGAGCAACTCCAACTATTTCTCTATTAAACTCAGGGACAATAAAGTCTAAAAATCATCTTTTAATTGCATCATCTTTGTCTTCTGATTTCATTCATAGTAATATAACACATATTTGGCTTAATACAATACTTGACTTATTCTGGTTCCTTTAGCCATAATGAAAGGTAGCTATCACATAAGTTAAAATTCAGTCAAGGGGTTTAGTTACTCAGAATGCCACAATTCAAAGGTGCTAGAAGTCTGAATTTTTCTTAACAGTATCTAGCCTTTTTCTTCTTTTGGTAAAGAGGTTTGTTTTTTCCCCTCACTCTTTTTTACATGTACTGGATCTTCATAATTAATAAAATGTCAATATGTAGTAATAGCCTATAATTATCTTATCTCTGGCTTATGATAATTCCCTTTTTCTATTTCTCCCCCTCTCCCCCTATAGCTACTGATTCAGACATATGATTTATATAGATCACTGCAGTTTTAATGTTTTGAAAAACCAAAGTGAATGTAAATCAAATATACTCTCATACAACCATAAAGTTAGATTTTGCTGTCTGTTTCTTTCTTCCTCTTCCATCTTACTCCTCTTCTGGGAAAGGCCCCATGCCCACCTAGAGCTGATAGAAAATGCAATATGGGTAGGACTCGCAGTATTCATTAAGGTCAAAAGGAAAGTAGAGGTGGATCCAAGAAGACAGAGTAACAAGTACAATTATAGCTTAGGTCTACCCTACAAGTTCACTGCTGATATCTAGAAAATAGAACAAAAGTAGTCCTGAGTAATCCAAAGTAATCCAAGGAAAAAGTAATCATAGTGAATCATTTTTTTCCAGCCTACATCATCAAAGAGGTCAAAAGAGAATTCTGTGGACATAAGGGATAAAGTTTAGATATGAATAACATGTAGAGTATTCTAGGAGAGAGAGAGAGAGAGAGAGAGAGAGAGAGAGAGAGAGAGAGAGAGAGAGAGAGAGAACCCAGGAAAAGAATAGATCTCAGGTTGAAGAGAGAAGGTACTGATCTTGTTTAGGGTCTAGAAATTGGTACAAACTAACAAGTGTGACATTTACTACCCAGTTTAAGGTCACTGATCCATGGTGGACTAAAGAAGAAATTTGTATCTGAGTGATATTCCAAAGAAAGTAGCAATTATAGGCCATAGCATATGGACTGAAACCAGGTCAGAAGCAAGTAGAAGCTATGAAACCATAACCAAAGATGAGAGGAGGGTTTCAGTTCCGCCCTTTAGTCTGAAGACTATAAAATAATCAAGGCAGAAATCCTGCAACAAAAACAGTCAGCAATTCTGTCACTCTGAATCAATAGGTTCTAGGTTCCTAGGTAGCTAATAATAAAAGTACAGTAGTGGTATAATGGAATTCCAAACAGGGCAAGTCTGCAGATATGTTGTTCAGACCCAAACCCGGGTCAGGAATTCACACATGAAGAAACACTCAAAATTAAGTGCAGAAATTTCTTTTTTCTTGACAGTGGAATATGAAGGAAATGGAACTAAGAAAAGAGGGAATAAGGTGGATTAAGGGATTAGGGGAGGATTAATCCTAAATAAAACAAACTCTTAATTAAAGATGCATATTTTTATGTTGTTGTGGCAAAGAAATGAAAACTGAGGTGATATCCCTTAAATGAGGAAGGGATAATCAGGTAAACGAAGAAATAATGAAGTGAATGATTTCAGAGAAATCCACAAAAACCTGTATAAATAGATGCAGACAGAATAAAGCGAGCTGAACCAGTAGATGATATTGTAACAGTAACAATATTGTAAAGACAGTTTTGAAAGATTTGGGAACTCTTATTAAGACAATTCTCAATCAAGATTTCGAATGACTTGTGATGCAACATATCTTCTAATAGAGAGATGATTGATTCAGTGTACAAATTGAGGCATGTTTTTTCCAATGCAGCCAAAGAAAGAATTTATTTAGCTTGACAATTCATGTGTGTTACAGTGGTTTTGTTTATCTTTCTTTCTCAGTGGGAGTGGGGAGAGAGGTTAGGAAGAGATAAGATGGCTTTCATCAAAAAAAAATTAATTTTGAAAGGAAAAAAAACTGACAAAGAGCCATGTAAGACACTTCCTAGCTCTCCCAATCTGATTATTAAGCTGAATTCATTCAATTTTTTGGTCAATAACCCATTGTATCATAGCATCTTCTCTCTTAATTGTCTGGGCTTTTTGTGAGCTAGCTCAATTCCATGTGCTATCATAACTCTTTCTCCTTCCATTCTAGTGGTATCTTAACTGCATCTGTAGATCCAAAGAGGGCTTTAAATTATAGCCATATACCTTTAGGTTTATTCATAGTCATAAAGAGAATTTGCAGACTTCCAGAGCAGTTTCTACGGTAGCATCTGCTCTGTTTTGGTCCACTCTTCAAACAGCAAGATTGTGAAATAAAATTCCCTGAGTTATGGCAAAAATGTCACTGAGTGTTTCAATTCATCTAGCAATGTATCAAAATGTTGGCCATTTGCATGGTAATATATTAACTATTGGAACTTGTAATGTTTACAAATGATAAAAAAAAAACTGAATGATTTTCAGTATCCTCTGCTCTATTTTCCATCTTGTCATCATCCCAATAGAAATACGATGTCTCAACACAAGACTGAGAGCCACTTAGTAGTTGGTGTGTGTGTATGGTGTGTGTGTTTTTATCAGTGGTTTGCCAAGATTATACAAATGTACCCAAATCCCATTACCCTCTCATTATTTTCCTTTCTCACTTCTCTATCCTATTCCTTGCTCAACAAAGAGACATGTTGTTTCCTTTTATTTAATTTTTGTGAGTGCATAATTCAAAAAAAAGGACTGAATATACAATTTCAATGCAGCATTTACTAGGGTGATACATAACCACTTAATGTCCCATTTTATAGTGATTTGTTTCTTTCTACAATATTACCTTCCAATCTCTATATCATTGATGAAATCCATCCTGTTCAGCTTTAGTCTGATGATTTCACAGCATGACACATCAGGAAGATCAATGGTCTGGAATTCAAAGGAATTCCAAGGGTTCTGATTCTGGTCCTCATTTATTAATTATGTACGTGCCAGTGATTTCCCTTCTCTAAGCCTTGGTTTTCTTTATTTGTAAAATGAGGGTCTTGGATTAGATGATCAAGTCTCTTCTTCTGGCTCAGTAATTCTAGGAAATATGATTCAATTTAAATATAGAGCATCAAGTAAAAAACAGATTTTTTTCATTATACATCAGTATATTGACAAATCCACTAATGTGTAGCAATACGCACATCACAGATTGTTTATCTGCAAATGAATTATGTATTTCATCCTTGAGACTAAAACTGAGGCAAAACTGAGGGCAAATGCATAACTTTACAATTTTGCTTCCTTTATTTACTCACAAAATGGCATTACTGTCCTCACACAATTTCTCATTATTAATTGACTCTTTCCTTGCTGACTAAAAGCATATATAATGTGTGTGTATATGTTCCTCTCTTTAAAAAACAAATAAACAAATAAAAAAACTTACTGATCCTATCATCACTACTAAATAATATTTCTTATCTCCTTAAAGGCTTAATTCATTGAGAAAGTCATGTAATTGATTCCTCCATTTTTCTGTGGGAGAATTATCATTTCTATGCTGATAATTCCAAGATACATACATACATATATATATATATATATATATATACCTAACCTCCCTCCTGAGTTACTTTTTCAAATCACTAATCATCACTTAGACATCTTAAAATGGATATCTGGTAGATACCTTATTTCCAAAAATTAATTCATTGTCTTTTACCCCAAAACCCTACCCTCTTCCTACTCCCTTTATTTTGTAAATGAAATTTTATTTTTTTCCAATTACATATAAAAGTAGTTTTCAACATTCATTTTATTAGATTTTTGAGTTCTAAATTTTTCTCCCTCCTTATTTTCCCATTCCCCAACATGGCCAGTAATCTAATAAGAGTTATACATGTGCAATCATGGAATGAAAGAAGAAAGCCATAAAAAAAAACAAAAAATAAAAATCATATGCTTTGATCTGCATTCAGACTCCATAGTTCTTTCTTGAGATATGGATATTATTTTCCATCATGACTCTTGGATCATTGTATTGCTGAGAAGATTTAACAATCAATCATCACACAGTGTCAGTGTTACTGTATACAGTGCTCACTTTACTCCAGGTTTTTCTGAAATCCACTGCTCATCATTGTTTTATAGCACAATAGAATTCCATTACATTCATTTACAACAACTTGTTCAGCCATTCCCCAACTAATGGACATTCCCTCAATTTCCAATTCTTTGTCACCACAAAAATGCTATAAATAGTTTGTACATGTAGGTTCTTCCCCCCCTTTTATGATAATTTTGGAATATAGACTTAGTAGTGATATTGAGGGATTAAAGAGTGTGTACATTTTGATTGCCCTTTAGGTATAGCTCCAAATTGTTCTCCAGAATGGTTGAATCAGTTCACAACTCCACAAACAATGCATTAGTGCTCCAATTTTCCCACATCTTCTCCAACATTTATCAGTTTCCTTTTCTGTCTTATTTTCCATTCTGACAGGTGTAAAGTGGGACCTCAGTGTTGTTTTAATTTGCATTTTCAGCATTTTTTAAAAGACCATAGCTTTAAGATCTTCATCTAAAAACTATCTTTCATATTCTTTGACCATTTATCAATTGGGACATAGCTTGTATTCTCATAAATTTTTAATTTTTATTAATCTCTCCTTTGAGTTTCAGAATTTCTAACTTGATCTTTAATTAGGGATTTTTAATGTTTTTCTAGTTTTTTAAAAAAATTTCATGCCCAAATCATCAGTCTATTCTTTCTCTATTTTATTTATGCAAGCTTTTGGCGATATAAAATTTCCCCTAAGTACTGCTTTGACTGCACCCCCTAAATTTTGGCATATTGTCTTATTGTCATTCTCTTTGATGAATTTTTTATTGTTTCTATGATTTATTGTTTGACACACTCATTCTTTAGAATTAGATTATTTAGTTTCCAATTAATTTTTAATCTATGTGTCCATGGTTCCATTTTACATGTAATTTTATTGTATTATAATCTGAGAAGGATGCATTTAATCTTTCTGCTTTTCTACATTTGATTGTGAGTTTCTTATGCCCTAATTCATGGTCAATTTTTGTGTAGGTGACATGTACCACTGGGGAAAAGAAATATTCCCTTTTATCCTCATTCAGTTTTCTCCTGAGGTCTATCATTTCTAACTTTTCTAAATTTCTATTGACCACCTTAAATTCTTTTCTGCTTATTTCAAGTTTAGATTTATCTAGTTCTAAGGGGAGGAGGGTTGAGATTCCCAATCAGTTTAATATTGCTATCCATTTCTTCCCAGAACTCATTTAACTTCTCCTCTAAGAATTTGGATGCTAGACCACTCTGTCTATATTTGTTTAGTATTGTCTACTGTACCTTTTAGCAAGATGAAGTTTCCTTCCTTGTCTCTTTTAATTAGAACTATTTTTGCTTTTGCATTGTCTGAGATAAGTATTGTTACCCCTGCTTCTTTTTTTTTAATTTCTGCTGAAGCACAATATAGTTTGCTCTAGTTTTTTATGTGTGTCTCTCTCTGCTTCAAATGTGTTTCTTGTAAATAGTATATTGTATTTTTGTAAACAGCATATCTGAATTTTATTCCATTCTGCTATCTGCTTTTCTTTTAAAGGAGAATTCATCCCATTCACATTAATAGTTACAAATACCAATTATGTTATTTCCCTCCAACCTAATTTCGCCATTTATATATTTTTCTCATTATGCTTTCATTCTGTCTCTCCTCATCATTGCTTTGTTTTTGACCACCACCTTCTCAATCTACCCTCCCTTCTAAGAGTACTTCCCTTCCCTTCCTACTTCACTTTAAAGTGAGACAGATTTCTTTACTCAACTAATTGTGTGTATTATTCCTTCTTTGAGCCAAATGAAAGTAAGGTTCAAACAATACTCCCTTCCTCCATTCTTTCCCTCTACGTTAATAGATCTTTAATGACTGTTCATGTGATATAATTTATTCCATTTTGCCTTTTGCTTTCCTCTTCTCTCAGTACAATTCTTTTTTTCCATTCCTTAATTTTTTTATCAGCACATTAAAGTTAATTTATGCTCACACTCTCTGTCAAAGTATATGCCTTTTACTGCCCTAATGGAGATACGATTCTTAAGAGTTAATGTATCATCTTTCCATTTAGGGATGTAAATAGTTTAATCTAATTGAATACACTCTTTTTTCTTTCCTGTTTAACTTTTTTAATGCTCTTCTTGAGTTTTGTATTTCAAGACTGAATGTTCTGTTCAGCTCTATTCTTTTCATTAGAAAATTTTGAACCTTTTCTATTGCAATATCCATCTTTTCCCCCTGAAAGAATATGCTCAGTTTTCCTGGGTAATTGATTCTTGGTTGTAATCCCAGCTCCTTTGCCTTCTGGAATATCATTTTCCAGGCTCTTGATCCTAATGTAAAAGCACCAAATCCTATGTAATCCCGATATTTGATGTAATTTGATATTTCAAATGTTTCTTTCTGACTAGTTGCAGTATTTTCTATTTGAGCCTATAGTTCAATTTGCCTATAATATAATCTTATTGTTTTCATTTAGGGAATTCTTTCAGGAAGTAATCAGTGGATTATTTTAATGCCTACTTTACCCTCTGGTTCTAGGATATTAGAGAAGTTTTCTATGATAATTTCTTGAAAGATATTGTTCAGGCTTTTTTTTTTGATCATGACTTTCAGATAGTCCAATAATTTTTTTTTTGGAGTGGGGACAAGGCAATGGGGTTAAGTGACTTGCCCAAAGTCACACAGCTAGTAAGTACCAGTGACTGAATCTGGATTTGAACTCAAGTCCTCTACTGCCAGTGTTCTATCTACTGTGCCATCTAGCTGCCCCCAATAATTCTTACCTATTTCCTGTATCTATTTTCCAAAATCAGTTGTTTTTCCAATGAGATATTTAACATTTTCTTCTATTTCTTATTCTTTGACTGATTCTTTTCTTTTAGGGTTTTTTTTTTTTTTGCAAGGCAATGGAGTTAAGTGGCTTGCCCAAGGCCACACAGCTAGGTAATTAGAAAGTGTCTGAGGTCACATTTGAACTCAGGTACTCCTAACACCAGGGCTGGTGCTCTATCCACTGCGCCATCTAGCTGCCCTGTTTGACTGATTCTTGATGTCTCATAGAATCATTAGGTTCCAATTACCCAATTCTAATTTTAAGGAATTATTTTCTTCAATGACTTTTTGTACTTCCTTTTCCATTGGGCTCATTCTATTTTTGAAAGAGTTGTTTTCTTCAGTGGAATTTTCTTCCAATTTGGTTAGTTCTATTTTTAAGGAATTGTTTTCTTCAGTCAATTTTTGTGCTTCCTTTTCCAAACTGTTGACTCTTTTTTAAAGTATCCTCAGCACTTAAAAAGTATACCTAAAACACAGTAAGTGTTTAATAAATTCTTATTTGCTTACCTAATGCCACCTCACTCTCACTCATCTTACTAACTAGGATCCAGTGAGATAACATTTCACTTTGCAAACTTTAAAGTATTATGTGAATGCCAGGTATCATTATCATTATGAACTAGTGATTATCATAATTGATAAGCTTTAGTTATAGAATGATGTGCTCTGTATCAGGTATTTGAAATTTAATTTGGATTTCCTCTTACTATTATAAACTATAAACACTCTTTTCCAACTTTCCTCCTAAGATAATATAAACTCAGCCCTTTATAAAACTTTAATACTTATTTCTGATTTAATTTTTTTCTTTTAAAAATTACAGTATTGGAAAATCTTTTTAATTTGTTTTATGGGAGGGTGCTTAAGATCTCTCTGTTAAACTTAAGGAGTTAAACTAACCTAATCTAGCTTTATGGTATACCCTCTGGATGTGTAGAAATTTTCTTGCTACTTTTTTATTTGGTATGGTTGGCATTCATGTTAGAGACTAGATTTTTCCCCATAACTAACAATGTTTAAGAGATACCATGAAATTTCTAATCACTCAGAAATCAAAGGATTACCAACATGGGTTAGTCTAGATTTTTTCCAAAAAACTGAAATATGTTTGGTCCACAAGTATATGCAGTCCAAGAAAAACTTCTAAGAAAAACTAATTTACAAATGTATTCTTTGTGAATGAAAAAAGAAACAATAACTGATTAAATTTTTGTGCTCATGTAAACTGAATGTCTATACACATTACTCATAAGTCAAATAGAATCTACTATGACAATTATTAAGTATATTAAATTGGAGAAGGAAGGGGATGATATTAGGTATTTTGAATTTTTTTCATTTTCTATACTTTTAAAGAGTATGGGTTTTTCCATACTTTTTGTAGAATTGAACTCCCACTATCTTCCAATTAATGTTTTATTATTTTTCTGATGTCTGTACACAATTTCTTCTCTATTATTTTTTTCCCTAACCATGGGGTCATAGCTCTTCACTGGCTGCATTTGAACTCACAAAGACAGCTAGATGGGGAGTAGATAGAGTACTGGCCTTGGAGACAGTAGGACTTGAGTTCAAATGCTGCTTTAGACACTTGACCCTTACTAGCTATATGACCTTGGGCAAGTCACTTAACCCTGATTGCCTCACATCCAGGGCCATCTCGAGTCATTCTGATTCATATCTGGACATGGGACCCAAATGATTCTAGAGGAAAAAGTGAAGCTGTTGACTTAGCGCAGAACCCCCTTACTCAAATCCAAATCATGTGCTTGTCATGGCATCACCTACTTGATGATCTAGTCTTCGAGAATGAAGGACAAACACCATCATCTTCATCATCATCATTTGAACTCACCGATATACTATTGTATATTTTTGTAAAGAGGATCACATATCTCAGACTAGATGAGATTTCAGAGCTAATCTTTCCAATGTCTGTATTTTACTGGGGGGGGGGGGGGATGGGGGGAGGGTGAGAGAGGTTGTGACTTACCTAAAGTCATACAGCTAGTAATAATAATAGAACAAGGATTTGAACTTGGATTTTGTGATCATAAATCCAGTATTTTTTTCCATTGTACTACACTGCCTCTGATAGGGACAGGAATAGAATGATTTTAAAAAGAAGTTAACTTGTAATTTAATGATATGTTGTCCTCATTTCTTTGTCTCTCAGGTCCTGTTTTGCAAATTTATATTATCTATTTCACTCTGCATGTTTCTTTAATGATTTCTGAATACATATATATGTATATTATATATATATATACACATATATACATATATGTATATATATATATGATTTTTTAAAATGATACAGCTTATAACCTGTAGGCCTTTGGTAACATCCATCTCATTACAAATTTCTTCAAAAAAGCCAAAAGAGTAATAACTGGATTGGAAATTCTGGGGTATGTCTTCCTTTTTTTGTAGTTAGCAATATAGGTTTTTCAAATTAAAATAGAGTATTTTTAGAAATTCCTTAAAACTAATGCAGAAATCTTTCTGATGCAGTCTTATAGCCTAAAGTCTATGGACCTGTATATTCCATGTTTTTGAAATAAGGCTCACGAGATTTAGCTTTAAATCTTTGCATGGTAATTCCTACATTTCTGTTCCTGTCACTAAGCCACAGGGTAGTATTTACAGATTCCTAGTTCTTCTTTGTTTCTCCTCCCCCCCATCAATATTTTCCAAAAATTAATGAATCTCATCCATCAAAAATTAGTAGTAATGACCTTATTTCCATAAAAATAGACTCATCGTTTTGCCAGCATTAACTTCTGTGTGCTTGCCTGTAGGAAATGATCCATTAGTTAAAAATTAAAAAGAAATTAGAGTCTATTTATCCCTGTTCCTAAATTTGGCTAAGGCAGAGTCCTTAGTCTGCTGCTGAGTTTTCAGAAAAGAACCCATTTGTAAATCATTCCTTATGGCAGCTATCATAGCTAATTTGATTGCTTTTACAACAATGTCTTAAAAGCTAATGAAAAAAAATCCAGCTTTTTGAGTTTCCTGATATAGTCTTTGTCAGTGAAGTGGAAACATTTCTTCATTATTGGTATTCAAAAAAAATATGTAATTAGAGATAAAATGTCACCTTAGGGGGAAAACCATGAATCTCTTGAATTATGACCAAAAAAACCCAAAACTTGAGAAATTCAGTTTTGAAGTCTGATCATTATATTGCATTAGAGAAGATAAAATGACATAACACATTATATCACTTATATTGAGTCATATTTTTTATTTTCTGTATGCAAAATAATAATAATAATAGTTAACATTTATATAGTGCTTCATGGTTTTCAAAGTGCCTTGAATACATTATCACATTTTTGTTTCATCAGAACCCTATGGGGTGGTAGTATAGAAAATATGAGTTACCATTGTACAAATGAGAAAACTGAAGCTTATTGAAGTTAAATGACCTCTTATAGCTGTGTAGTTATTAATTGTCAGAGACAAAACCTAAATCCAGGAATTTCCTGATACTAAATCAACTACTCTTTCCACTATGAAGAGAAGAAATGATATTAGATAATAACAGAGATGTTAGGATGCAGAGAGAATTTTATTTTTTAAGTGTGGGGAGTAAACGCATGGCTGTTACATATAATTTAATGAGAAAGCTGCCAGTAGTGAAAGAAAATCTATCACCTTAGATTAGAACTGACAAATCCTAAGATGTCAGAGAGCTAACACCAAACAAATTTACCCACTGCAGGTGAGTTCCCCCAACCCAAAAGTAATCTCTCCCTACAGATGGGAAGGTAGAGGAATATGTGTATAAGTATATGTATGCATAAATATATGTACAAATATATACATATATATCTACAGAAAAGACAGTATGATGAAATAATTTATTGTATAAATGACTCATAGGCCAACTCCTTAATAGTAACTTAACTTACATGAGTGTGTGTGTGTATGTGTGTGTGTGTGTGTGTGTGTGTGTGTGTGTGTGATTTTAGGTAACCTACCCCATGAATTTGGTTTTATTAACACTTGCCTCATATGTATCTTTAAAACTTTGACATATATATATATATATATATATATATATATATATATATATACAAAGAAAATGAACAAACAGTTCCCATAAGAATAATATTTTTTTTTGCAAGGCGAATGGGGTTAAGTGGCTTGCCCAAGGCCACACAACTAGGTAATTATTAAGTGTCTGAGAGTGGATTTGAACCCAGGTATTCCTGACTCCAGGGCCAGTGCTCTATCCACTGCACCACCTAGCCACCCCTCCCATAAGAATAATTATAAACTATTAGCAACCATCTTGAAAAATCCTATAAATCACAAATAATAAAAGAAATGGAAATAAAAACAGTCCTGAAATTTCCCTTCACATCCAGCAAATAGGCAAAGATGACAAAAGACAAGATGATCATTGTTGGAAGGGTAGTGGAAGATAGGAATGCTAGTAGATTATTGGTGGAGTTATGAATCAGTAAAGTCATTTTGAAAAACAATTTGAAATTATGCAAATCAAGTGACTAAAATAGTGATATCTCAAAGAGGTCATTAAGAAGAAGAAAGCCTATATAATATAAAAAATATTTATAGCAGCATTTTTTATGAAAGTAGATGACCTTTTGGGGAATAGCTAAACAGATTATGGTACACAAATATAAGAAATATAACTGTACCATAAGAAATTACAAATATGATGAATACAAAGAAATATATAAAAGTTCATGAGCTTCTGCAAACTGGAGTAGACAAAACCAAAACACTCTAACCCAATATACAAAATTGTTACAATATAAATTAAAAGAAAACCACAAAACCATCAGAAGTGAATATTGCAAACTTATGACTAACAAACATGGCTCCAAGGAAGAGAAATGAGAAGATTCCTTCACAGCATTCATTTGCAGAGGGGAGAGTCTATAGGTGTTGTGTAATGCATGTATTTTCAGACTTTTTCAATGTATTGATCAGTTTTTTCCTCCTCTTCCTCTTTTTCATTAAAAAAATATTCTTTGTAATATAAGATATCTCTCTGGGAGGAAAAAGGGGGGATACTTGAAATTCTGATGATGTAAAAAAACAAACATGTCAACAAAAATTTGCCAAAAAAATCTTACTTGTTATGCTCACATTTCATAACAAAAGCAATATTAGTTAATGTATTGGTGTTGAATGACCTCCAAAATTCTTTGCTGATTCTTTTATCTATTGCCTAAGTGCATATTTTTACATCTTTAAGTGTAATGATAATGAAAACATTTTTTACCTATAAATTTTAAATAGAAATATATGTTTTGGTAAAATAAATCAATTTCAATTGTTCTTTGTAGAATCATAATTATTACTAGTCTCCTTAATTTTCAAATAATTGGAAGGTTCTTGACATTGGTGGGCGGGGGGGGAGTTAAGTTACTTTGAAGTCTTGTTGGTACATTTATCTATGCAAAATAATCATCCAGTTCTATATCTGAACCTTTTCCTCTCTTGAGGGAGAGTAAGCTTGTGCAGAATTGAACTGGGGCACCCAGCATGCCTTGGCAGCAGAAGGAGCTGAGGGTTTCCACCTTGCCAAGCTGCATATCTGTCAGCAGTATGTTTGATTAAGGAAAGCCCAGGGTGTTTCAAAAGGAGGTCAGCCTCTGTTTCTTCAATCTGAAAAATTGCTAGTTGAAGTTTGAGGTTTTAATCAAGGAAGTAGTAAAAAAGAAAAGAAAATTCTGTGAATGGCTGTCTGTAAATGCATACCATTTTTCCTAAGTGAATAATTAAGAGGAACTCTAATGATAAGACTGGAGATCACTGATGATACCTAATTTACTAAAAGTTAAGGGTGTTTTAATCCCCTGCCAATTTTGGAATTAAGGAAACATTTTCTACTCTACTCCACAGTGTTTCCAATATGGTAGCTAGAGAGTTCCAAGTATTTTTGACAACTGTTCTGTTTTAACAGTGAATATTGTAGTGGAAAAGCTGTTAAAAAAATGAATAGTGTTCTTATGTGAGTACATGAAAACAAGGGAAGCCGAGCAATATGTAAGGAAGGGAATCTGTAGCAAGGAGAGAGAGATGCTCCCTGTTTTAAACTGTTTTCGCCTGCCTGTGAAGCTCACCAATGATATACTGGGATCAACACAAAACTTCCCATTTTTGGCTGTGCTAACTTGTATAAGCAAAGTTGTTCAACATGTTAAAATAAAGATTCCATTGACTAGTGAGCTCCGAGAAAATTATATAAATCTGTGTGGTCTAAGGAAAGACGACTTATAACTTGTAAACAGAGAAATCCATTCTGACCAGAACTTTATAGCTCTCAAGACTATCCATTCTGTCTTATTCGTGTTCTTAGAATGATTAGAATGTTTTAATCCAGACCTGTGATATAATAATAACTATTATTATTATTGTATAATAAAAGCTATTATTATTGTTGTTATATTTATATAGCACTTTAAAGGTTATAAAGTGCTTTACAATTAACTCATATTTCCTCACAATTACTTTGATGTTTACAGATGAGGAAACTGAGGTAAAAAGAGCATAAGTGATTTCCACAGGGTCAAACAGCTAATAAGTATCTGAGGTGAAAGTTGAACTCAGGTTTTCCTGACTCCATGTTAGCACTCTCTCCACTGTACCATCTAGCTACTTGTAAATATAAGGAATTGCACCTTAGAAAATCCTACTCTATCAATGCAAATCCAGAAATGATAAAACTTTGAGTTTAAAGTGCTGTCTGAGTCACTGAATGGCCAAGTGACTTTCAATGGGTCATCAGGAGTAGTATTTGAACTAAGGTCATTCTAATTTTGAAGTTGGACCTCTGTACTATACTACACTATACTATTATTAAAACTTATCTCTTAAAAACTTTACCTTTTAATGTAAATAGAAGTCACATGTGTAGAATCCACTCAGCTCCAAACTAAGAATTCTTATGAAATTGCTATTGTTTATGAAAATAAATCTGAATAGTACTCATCAGTGTTACCTTTCTTGGCCTTTCCCTAAACTTACAGAGATAAGACTCCATGGCAATTAAGACTGAATATTTAAGGAGACACGAGAGAAAGTAATACCCACTTAGTTGTAAATTGTGTAAAAATACCCTTTATAACATTTCTATTTATTATGTATAAGATGGCCCAGGGGCTACCTTTGTATACTATACATTTCACATGGGGCCATCTCACTGAAGTGACTTATAGAAAGAGGATGGCAAGGATCTCAAGTCAGATCAGGCACTGAGTGAAAAGACAAAGCCTTCATTTGTCTTAGTAGGAAACTCCTCATCCGAGAATAGAGAAATTATCAACTGTCATCTCACCATTGGACCACTGTTAAGAGATAATAGGCGTTCTGCACTGCTTTCTTCCCTTGAGAAATTATTCTTTGAAATCCTTGTCAAGTAAAAGCATAGTAGGCCCATGTATTATAGGCAGTTTCTAAAATCTGAAAGAAGAAAAATTAAGACTTATTCATGGAGATTCAGTTGCTACCAGCAATAAGAGAAAACCATTGATTAAATTTTCTAATAAGGCAATTGTGTTGAAGTAGTTTTTTAGGTTATTAAGTGTGCAACCTAAACCCATTGTACAGTAATTTCAAACTATGTTCATATTGCCTGAAACCATGTGAAAGCTCGAAGTAACCAATTCAAGGAAGACTTATTAAGCAACTACTATTTATAGAGCACCAAGGGAGACAGAACGAAGCATCTCAGAGGTGGAAGGGACCTCAAAGGCCAATCCAAACCTGATGAAGAATCCTTTCTGTAATATCCCTACCAAGTTGTTGTCAACTTCTTTTTTGAAAACCTTTAGAAGGGTGGGAGGAAGGAAGATTTTAATACATCCTTAAGTAACTCATCCAATTTTTAGACAACTCTCATTTTTAAACTGTTTCTTTATATCAATCCTAAATTTCTCTTTCTACTTTTATCCTTGTTCTACCTTAAGATGCTTTGAGAATCATTTTCTCAACAACCTCAAAATTCTGTTGCATTCAGAACAGCTTCTTTGCATAATTTGAACTAGTTCAACCACTTTTCCTATCTTTACTGTTTTCAGGGACATTTTCACTCTCTTGGGTGGCACATATAAGAGTGAGTTGATAGTCTTTGTGGAGGAAAAGGTTCTCTGTAAAAATCTTTCTGATCTTTTCCATTGTTTGGTTGTTCGTCTTGTTCAGTTTGACATTTATGTGCCTTTAAGATGGATTTACTTATTTGGATCTCTCAGGAAAGATAAAGATAAGTTGGAAAGCAATCAGAGAACGGGCAATCAAAATAATAAAGAAACCTGAATTCATACGAAATGATGATCACTCGAAGAAACTGGTAATAGTCAATAGCAAAGGAAGCTTAGGTGGTACATGACAGCTGTGTTCACAAATCTAAACTAATTAGATTTTTTTTTCAGTTTAACCTCAGAGAGCAAAACCTAGACTCAATGAGTGGACAGTACAAAGTAACAGATTTAGACATGATGTCCATTAAAAAAAAAAAACTTACTAGCACTTAGAACTCATCAGCAGAAGAATTCTACCCATTCTTGGGATTTACTAGTTTTTCCCTTAGAGGTTCTCTAGCAAAAGGTTAAATGACTAGTTGCTAGGTATATTGTAGTGCAGATTTTTTTTTTTCAGACATGGGTAGGACTAAATAACCTTGGAGGTCCCTTCCAAACCAGAAATTCTATGATTCTGTGACATTTTCTTTAAACATTTCTTTCTCTCCACTGTTTGTTATTGTTTTATGAGGTGGTGATACTCATATTTTCTACCATACTTTTCTATATGATTTTATTATAAATTCTGGCTACTTTATATCTTAGCTTAGCAAAGAGACTGTCAATTGCTGGACAAAGCAGTTTCTAAGTTGTTTTGGTCTCCTTTTGCCAAATGTTTTATCTCTGCTAAACTACATAATAAATTTGCATTTGGTATTGGTGCCTCTTCCGGCATTTTCCATAAGTATCAATAGCTTATTTAAATTGCTTGGGTTTGAGTTGTTTTAATTTAATGAGATGCCTTGATATAATTTCTTATTCCTTCACATGGTTGGGAATTAATTTTAATCCTTGTTCTAACAAATTAGTGGTCTGGCTGTAGACATACACATCAGTAATGAGTTGTTTTCTATATGTAAAAAAAAGGGGAATCAATTTCATTTGAAGCCCTCCCCCTCCTTAATTCTTCCTCAAGAAAGGATTCATGACTTTGTAGTCATTCTTAGCCTTTTTTGTCATGAACCCCTTTGACAGTCTGGTAATTTCTCAAAATATCATTTTCTTAAAATTCATTAAATAAACTATATAGAGGAACTATAAAAAAAGATTGAAATACAAATATAATTTTTAAAAATCTATGAAGTCTACAAATCTTTGATCTTACTCTTGAACCAATTTTTCAACACATTTTTAGGGACTCTCAGTCATATTTTATTTAAGTCAAAGAATATTGAGATACAGCACAGACTCTTAATCTCTGCCCTTGCCCCCACATTGTGAGAAGTAGTGAGATTTTAGTTGTAAAAAAAATAGGAATGAGAATTGGAGTTTAAGACTGAAAATGACTAGAATAAAGAGGGAGAGTGCTTAATTGAGATAGAGTGAAACAAGGGTGTATGGTGGAGGCAGATTTTTCTCAGCTGGCATCAGCTAGCTCTTGGGACCACTCACCCTACTCTTCAGGCTTCAGTGAGCCCAGATGAAATGCATTATTTAATCCCTATCTGAGATAGAAAAAATAGTGCTAGATGTGGTAACAACTTTCTCCATTCATACTAAAAGCAGAGCCTATAGGTTCAGTGGCCTACAATTCCTGAAGAATACCTGAATCTTTACCTGATAATGACTGTGCTTTTGATTCTCTGGCTTTCACTGCCACCCCACTGATATCTTTCCCCATTTCCTATGCTTTTTAACTACCTTTTAGATGTTATCTTTCCCCATTACAATGTAAACTCCTTTAGGCTGGGAACTATCTTTAAATTTCCTTATATATTTGTCCCCAGTATACAGTGATTGGCATGTAACAAGCACTTAATGAATGTTTAATTGCCTTGATAACTCACACTGCTGAAATAAGTGAATTAAACATTGTTTTGAGCTGTTTATTTTGTCTGCTTCTTTGTCCTCTTAAAGGAGTTACTCTTAATTTCTTAGAATTCTTGAGTTTAATGCAGTATTTAGAGAACAGGCTATGTGCTGGATAGATTTTTTTATGTGTTGTTTTAGGATAATATAATGTTTATTTTTTTATTGATTCTATGCTGAGTAAAAGCAGCTAAATACTACTATGGTCCCTCTTTTTTTAATGTATGCTTTTCTACTTCATTGGGAAGTCAATACCATTGTGCCAAGGTTACAATAATAGGACTCATTTAAATTTATCTAATCAAGGAGGATGCAGGGTCTGCAAGTGGAGAAGGAATCAAATAATTGGGTGGACCCACCACAAACTATATTCTCTCAGATAATCAGAGATTTGGAGGAATAATGAGGATTAGAAGGTCAATGACTTTGAGAACTGCAGAAAACTGAATATTTATCACCCAGCAGGGTGATTGCTCATATTTGTTGGGCAGGAGAGCATGAGAACAGATTCTGAACCTTCTGGTTGAATAGGATCAGAACAGTGGTTAGCACCACCACCTACTGGTTTAAAAAAGAATTAAATGGTGATTTCATTTGGACGGATTTTTGAAGTTCCTCAAAGAATTGCTCCAATTCTTCCTCTTCTGCAACATATATTAGCATATAAATTATAGTTTTCATGATGGTCTTCTTCTTTACATTCTTAGTTCAAATGTTATAATTTAAGATAATCAAATGTTCTATTAAATGATGTTTCTTATTGCATTTGGTTGGTCATTAAACCCACCTCTGCCTATTCTTTTGTCACTCTGAAGAACTTATGAGCCATCCTTTCGTTTAATTTCAACTCTATTGAAATTTTTGGTTTCATTTACAGAAAGATTGATATTATTTGGTTCTTTTAATGGTACATCCACTTGTTGGTCATTAGATAACTATCTCAGACTTAGAGGGCAGTTAGGTAGTACAGTAGATAGCTTGTCCTGGAGTCAGAAATAAGTTCAAATTCTACATCAAACACATAATAGCAATGTAATCTTAGGAGAGTCACTTCTATTTACACCAATTTTTTCAACTGTAAAATAGAATAAGAATAGCTTGTACCTCCCAGAGCTGTTGGAGTGATCAAAGGAGAAACTATTTGTAAAGGACTTCACATAGTGACTGACACATAGTAAATGCTGTAGAAATGGTAGCTGTTATTAGAGTACTTGTAGTATTAATATTTATAAATGGTCTTTAAAGTTGTTTACTTCTTAGCACTTCCAACCTCCCTTTTCTACCACATTGTCACCATCATGACAGAAGCAGAAGATAATCCAGGACAGAGAGCAATTTCATATTTTCTCTGGTTTCATGGATTGCTCTGTCTAAAGAATTTATCCTTAAGTAATCCACCTACTGGTGATAAGGTTCTTGGATTTAGTTGGACAGATCCTCAAAAAAGCAGACACAATCTAACTGATGGGACCATACATGAAGTTTTTCCATGGCAGATCCTTCCAGAGCTTGATGCCCACAGACATAGCCTTCATGAATTCCAGAATTAACTCCATACTATGATAAGTGATCAACTTATTTATGACAATTCTTTGGTTTCAATAATTCAACCAGTTGAGAATACACCAAATATCGTATAGTATTATCATCTAGATCCTTAATATAACTTAAAAAAATTATTATCCTGGGTAATTGTCACCAGCTTCTACTCATTCTGAGCTGTACCATTCATAATACCATTCTCTTTTTTTTGCAAGGCAATGGAGTTAAATGACTTGTCCAAGGTTACACAGCTAAGTAATTATTAGGCATCTGAGGTCACATTTGAATTCAGATCCTCCTGAATCCAGGACTGTTGCTCTATCCATTGCCCTATTTAGTTGTCCTCCTAATACTATTCTTAAAGAATTGGGCTGTCCATTTAAATTCATTCTCAATAATTTATCTTTATCTCCATTAAATATGTGTATTATATACATGTATGCATATATGTGTATATGTATATTTGTCTCTGCATACATATGTGTATATATCGACTTTGATAAACACATATATGTGTTTAAAAAACCTAAACTGATGACTAAGTTCCTTAAGTATTCAAATTGATCTTTTGTCAAATTCTTTTTCCCCTTCATCTGTTTGACTTTTAATAATTTCATTTTTTGAGTTTCTCATCCCTCTCGAACTGATTTACTTTTTTTAAAATATTAGACCATTGTATCCTATCTATGCTTTCTTCAAACCCCTTGAAGCACATTTGCACAGTCAACACAATAGTTTAATCCTTGATCATTTCTCACAAGGAATATTGTAATATTAATTGGTGTCCTTAATTAAGTTTCTCCCTACTCCAATCCATCTTCCACTCAGCTGCCAAAGTGATTTTCCTAAAGCACAGATCTCATCCTGTCAGTACACACACACACACACACACACACAGACACACACACAACACAAGTGGTTCTCTATTTCCTCCAGAACCAAGTATAAGTTATTCTGTTTAAAACTCTTTTTAATCTTTTATGCCCCTTTATCCATCTTATTTTATTCTCTTCCACATGCTTTGTGATCCAACTTGTTATCTCATTCAAACCATTCCATTGTCATGTCAATACATTGATTGTCTCCCATCCCCCCCCATACCTGGAATATTCTCCATCCTTAGCTTTTAGTTTACCTGGTTTCCTTAAAAGCTCAGATCAAATCCTTCCTTCTGCAAGAATTCCTTCTTGTTTCCCCCAGCTACTAATTTCTTCCTCTCTGGAAGAGGATGCTTGTCAGGCTGTTTCCAGCTTTTTTCTTCTCCATTGTGAATCAGATGATGGAATGTTCTTTGGCCCCAAGGTTCTCTTCATTTCCACTTGAGCAATCAATTTTTTTCTCGTTATTGGTGAGGATGCAATTCAGGAAAGCAATTTGAAGGAAAGTCACAAATTTATCAGCAAGTTATCTTTTGACAGAGAGAGTACTCTGGAAAAAATTCAGATAGTTCAAGCCCCCCCCCCCACACTCCAATCACCACAATATCATACTTAGAGTTTTATGGTCTTTCTAAAGCTCCTTATCCCATCTAGGTGGTCTGTAGAAAATTTCCATGACAATATTACTTGTTTCCCCTTCTGATGAGCTAAACTCAAATGTACTATACTATGCTAGCATCCCCACTTAAATTCTGGATCTTCTCACATGAGGGCAGCTTCTTAATATCCAGTACTACACTATCCTATCTTTTCTCTTCCTTTTAAATCCATTTTGAGCAATTGTTACTTGCCACAACAGCATTGTGAAGATCATAGGAGTTAATTACTCATTAATTACATATAAATTACTTTGCAAAATCTATAAATTCTATAAATTCTAGCTACTATTGAGTTAGATCTACCATTTTAGAGCCATCTAGATAAATAGATAGAATATTTATTAAGTACTATATGCTAAGTATTAAAATACAAACAAAAAAGAAAGAATTGCCTTCAAGGAGTTTATATTCCAATGTGTAAAAACAACAAATTAAAAAGGAGCTAAAAATCTGAGAGGGAGGAGAATGAGTGAGGTCCCTATATGGCAAGGAGATAGTCTAGGAAATCATGAGCTGGTCTGGTTTAAAGAAAGCATAATGGCTCATCAGGGTGCTTCTTTAAAAGAAATTTGTTATAAATTCTATCCCATTAAGTCTTAGTGATAGCCATAAGGTCAAGTTTGCCTCCTTACAGTGGTGTCTCAAATTCACCTCATTTTATTAACCCATACTTCAAATACATTTATTTAGAGTGATATGTTTGATACTTTCTTTCCTCTTGGATATTGTATCCTGAGAATTTCTGGTCCTTTCTTCTGTTCTTATTATTATTTCTAAACTTGATGATACCAAGCTTGTCAAAAATGTTCTTTGCATTCCTTCCAAGTTTTTTTAATTAGAGATACAAAATTTGAGGTAAAGCCTGCATAAGACCTCTGTTCCTATGGTAAGACTAGAATCACTAGAGAAATAGGGCTATGGTCTGGACTTTTTATTTTAATTGGTAGAGGGAGCTCCTGGATTCAATTTCATCCCATTCGACAAGCGTTTTTTTTAATAATTCACTTTTTTGCTTATTGAAATTTGAAGACACAAAAAAAGACAAAAGACAGATCTTTCCCTTGGGGCATTTACAACCTACTGCTGAGCAAAGAATCCTCTCTCCATGATCTTAGAGAGTAGCTCTGAGGGACTGAGCACTTTACTGGTGGTCACATAGTCAATAACTATAAGAGGCAAGATTTGAACCCAGTTCTTCCTAGCTCTCAGACCAGCTCTTTTTTTATTATGCCCTGCTACCCATCATGCTCAGTATTATACTATACCATTTCATACTGTGTTCTTTATGTAATAGAGAGCCAGGTACCTTAGAAATCATTAATTCAATGTCCTCATTTTATAGATGAGAAAATTGAATCCCAGAGAGCTGAAGTGACTTTTCCAAAGCACTGCAGACAATAAATGAGCAGCAAATCCAAGGTCCTAACTTTCTTTCATACTCTCTTAATGATTAGAAAGTTATGCAACAAATAAGCTAAATTTTATCCTACATGTCACATTCTATCTTAAATCTTATCCTTCTCTATATTAAAGAAACCTCAAAAATTCCCTTTTCATAATCAGTGAAATATTCTCATTTAAAGAATAATTAGGAGTAGCTAAGCGGTAAACTGACCTTGGAGTCAAGAGGACCTGAGTTCAAATATGACCTCAGAAATTTGGCACTTGCTAGCTGTGGGACTCTGGGCAAATCATTTAGCCATGATTGCCTCACACAACAAAAAAATAATAATAATTAATAAGTTAATAATCATTTATTAAGCAGCAACTATGTATGTACTGAGCAATGTACAAATGGCTGAGAATACAAAGAAAGGCAAAATAAAAAAATAAGTTACTAACATCTCAGGGTATCAGCCCCAAATACTATGCATTATCCAATTACATTCTACTTTACCTTCCACCTTTTCCGGGAACTCTTCCATGATTAAGCCCAAGTGACTCTGTTTGCTCCTTTACTCTATAATCTTGGAGCACTTAAGTACTCAGGTTGCACCATATTCATTTGAATATCATTTTAGATGGATTCTTAGGTTTGTTTTCAGGTAGGAACATCCTGTCTCTCTAACCTTTTTAAAAGACAAGTTTTTTTTTTAATTTTATTTTCCTGGTGTCAGATACAAAGGATACTCAATAATTATGTAAGAAACTGTCTAAAATTAAGGAGAAATTGAGGGGAGGGAGAGGGAAGAAGAAATAGTTATAACTTCCCTTTGCACAGTTTCTGATCTTCATCCTACTCTGACATTGTAAATCCCCAGTAAACCTAATAGTGATCACTGCCTCTTAAAAGTGTTGCCAATGTTGTACTCTATTTTTAATGTTTTATTTTAAAGTAAAATTAAGATTCTTTCCTTCTTTCATCAGCAGAGAGGCAGCCTATCTCAATGAAATGACAGAGAATTAGCTTCCCCTCTGAAAGCTGACATGACAAAATATGAATTATTTGTGTTTCACCTGTCACCAAAATAATTCAGTAATTTTTATTGCTTTGTGCCATTCCAAATGACCAAATACATATAGTTGGCCAAGATCCCAGAGTCCAGGATAATTCTGGAGTTTCTGAGGCCTAGAGCAACCTCTACAAGAGACTGTCAGATCAAAATGGAATATAAAGACAACAAAGTGATTATTTCAGAATCCATATCCTTCCTCCCATTCCAGGGAGTACTGAATTCTACAATGAAGGGACCTGGTTTAGTTAGAAATACCTCATATAGCTAATAAAAATAATAATTATCATGAATGCAATGCCTACAACATGCTAGGCAATATGCTAAGCTCTTTACAAATATAATTTCATTAGATCCTCGCAACTTGGAAGGCAAATGTTATTATTTTTACAAAAGAAGAAATTGAGGCAAACAGAAGTTAAGCGACTTGCCTAAGGTCCCACAGCTTATAGGGATCTGAGTTGGAATTTGAACTGCGTACTTTTTGCTTCAGCCCCAGTTCTGTATTCTCTGCAGCACTTAACTAATCTCTTCTAAGCAAATAAAACACATTGAGAAGATTCCAGGAATTAACTTGTCTTCCAAAAGTTTCTCTGTACCAAAAGGAAAAATCAGAGATTCAGTGAATGAGTCCTTAACTTGAACAAGTTAACTAGTACTGCCTTGGTCTAAAATAAAATTCCTGGCCCCCAGGGAAAAAAACTCTGTATGAGCTGATAGAATTCAGTGTTGGCTTGTTCTGGAGAGATGTGTAATGACTGTGAAGGTCTCTTCTAGGCTAAGGAATTCATTGCTTTTACTGAAAATAAAAATCAATGATACCTTGCCATATAATATATTTGTCCTTGATAGGATACCATAACATATACCATCTCTTCTCTGTTCCTCCCCCCCGCTCCAGCCCCACTTCCACCTCAGTCCACAGAAGTGTCAGGAGTGTAGTTACTTTATATAGCTAAAAGAGGTTTTCTATATTTCAAGATAATATATCTGAGTCAGGTAAAAAATGGCATTTCCAACTCAATTTCATGAGCATAAACAGGACTTTACACATGTGCAGACCCAGACTACTTGGGACAAGTGTCTTCCAGTCTCTCATTTTCATACCTCAGACCATCTTTCTCTCTGGGGAGATGAATAACAGTAATCACACATAAATAAATCTCTCATGGTTTTGTCCCTATACTGTGGATATTTTAATCTCTTTCTCGGCTTCATGTGACACAAAGAGATTACTTTCTCACATACAAATAAAAGTACCATTTGACTGAAACTGAATTGAGTTGAACAAAATTACAGGTTAGAAGGCCAGAGCAATGGGGCCACTCCGGGCAAAGCCTGAAATCACAGTTCTCTGGAAAATGAAACTCATGGTGTCTTGTTGAAAACTCCTAACTGACAGCATCGTTTTGCTCCTAGCAAGATCTAATACATCCATGTCCCATGAAGCCTTCTGTTTGTTATTTTTCAAATGCTCAGAAATGTCTTATTAGTGAAGCATTTGCCAGCCCCATTTTTTTAAAAGCCTCATTGAGAAAAAGAGGACATTTTTCACAATCAGGGAAAAGTTCCCCTATTAGATACTTCAAAAGATTCATAACCAAATGGTCCAAGGTCAGGTACTATCTCAGGTATCTTTTCTTACAGGGCTTCTGAGAGTGCCTCTGGTGGTTCCAACATCACATGATGCTGTCTTGGTGTAGGGGAGGGCATGGGCAGTTGATCAATAGTCAAATATAAAAGAGTAACCACCTCCACTGCACTCACAGTTTAAACTTAAAACCTAATGTCCTAAACACACACACACACACACACACACACACACACACACACACACACACACAACAAACAAACAAACATCACTAATGTATACACTAACTTCTAGCCCCAGGTTGCAACTTCTTGCCTCTCTTATTTTCTTTTGTATCTGAAAAGTGAAGGAAGCTACAGGAGAGGCAAAAATGTCAAATGGGGATTAAATATACATAGAACTAAAAAAAAGCAAGACAGAAAATACATGATATGAAATCTAGGTCAGAGAAAAAGAAAATATGGGAAGTGAGATTCAAGTGAATAGATCAGGTTAAGCTTCATGGGTGAGCCTTGAACAGTATTTTAATGAAACCCAGGATTATCTGTGAACTGCTGCAAACTCTGAGTTTGGCTGTCACCAATAGAGATGAATTAATTTTGTTGCCCTCTTCCTCCTTCATCTTTTTGGCAATGTCCATTTCTTCCTTCCTAGTCCCAAGAAATTTCTATCTATTGATAGAAGAAAGAACAGGGGCACATCTAGGTAGGGAAGGGATAAAGTACAATCCAGACAAAAATAATCATAGTTGACATTTGTATATTACTTTTTTAAAGTTTTTGCAAGACAGTGGGGTTAAGTGATTTGCCCAAGATCACACAGCTAGGTAATTATTAAGTGTCTGAGATCAGACTTGAACTCAGGTCCTCTTGACTCCAGGGTCAGTGCTCTATCCACTGCACCACCTAGCTGCCCCTGTATATTAAATAATCTATTTTCAGAGGATCATAGATTTAGAGCCAGAAAAGACTCTAAAGATCATCTAGTTTTACCCTCTCAATTTTCAGAAGAAGCTGAGACCTGATACGATTAAGTGGACTACAAAAGGTTACACAGTCAGTAGATTCTGAAGTCAGAATTCAAACCCAGGTATTTCCTTACTCCAAGTCCATCTTAATAGACATTGTGCTTCCCCTACTACATTCTGAATTCCTTAAAAGTGAGTTCAGGATAATGTTGATTACTTGAAATCAGTTTTTTACACAAGCAAAGCCACTGGGCCAAAATTAAAAGGCGAAAGAGGAAACTGAAGGAAAAAAATTACAGTAAGTTTCTCTGAGAAAGACCCAATTTCTCAAACAAAAAGAGAATGGAGTCAAATTTATAAAATTTGAGAACCTCAACTGATATATGGTAAAAAGAGAACCTCAAATGATAAATGGTAAAAGGATATGAACAGGCATTTTCAAAAGAAGAAATCAAGTTTATCAATAGTTATATAAAATGCTTTATCATTATTGATTAGAGGAAATGCAAATGAAAACACTTCTGAGGGACCATTTTACACCTATCAGATTGTAATGGAGAAGGGAGAAAAGAAAGAAAGTAGGGAAGGGAGAGAGGAAAAGAAGGAAGAAGGGAAAGACAGAGGACTGGAAACCCATACCAGACATTTCAGATGTTTCTTAAAAGTTGTCTTGAAATGTACTTAGGCAGAGTATCTTTGTTAGATATACCAATATTGTCCCCTGATTGTGGCAGCAATTGTAGTCTTTTATTAAGAGATATTTTAGAAACCCTCTGGCAGAATTTCCACCATTGGTATTGTAAATAATTCGATATAGGGTTAATAACTTATGCAAATGGATATATTTTGGGGAGTGAGAGGAGGAAGCTAGAAAGTTAGAAATGGTTTGGGGCTTTGTAAAATGCAGACACTTCAAAAAAATACTTATTTATTGAACAGTGTTTGATTTTGGAAACCTTCCTTGTACCTTTGAAAGATGCTTATTTCTAAGCCTTGGATTGAAAATTTCAATGTTTAAATAGAAGGAGAATCCAATAAGATGTTTTACTTGTGCCCCCTCAAAATAATATATAAACAAGAGTTTTTATTTTCATTTTTTCCCTGAACTTTCTTACCTTGTAAAATATTGACACTTTTCTGATAGCCTGCAAATCATAAACCCATAAAAACATACATAAATTGATGAGTTATAAAAGTTATAAAAGTTATAAAAGTTATAAAAGAAGTATATAAAGACGCTTATCACATTCTAGATAACTTTTGCTTCTGCTTCCCTTTGAAAAATACATGGTTGACTATTGTATATCAATCAAGATTTGTTAAAAAAAAAAAAAAAGACCATTAATCTCTTTACTTTTTACCCACCATGGTCTCTCAAATCTTTTTCCTCAATTTGGACTGTTCTGAATTATGTGTATCAGACACAGTTTCCTATTGTTCTTTTAATTTTTGCTATAGTAGTTTTTGCTTGTGCAGGGCTATGAATTGCTTCAAAAATGCACTTGTTATGAAGCTTATCCAGGAAGATGATTCCTTCATCCTCCAACAATGCCTGTCTTCCCTTGCACTCCCACCCAACATTCATCAGTCCACCTTTGTTTAAAAAGGTAATAAGTCAGGGAGGCTAGGTGGTGCAGTGGATAAAGCACTGGCCTTGGAGTCAGGAGTACCTGGGTTCAAATCCAGTCTCAGACATTTAATAATTACCTAGCTGTGTGGCCTTGGCAAGCCACTTAAAAGAGACAAAAAAACAGGTATACATATATATATATATAAATATATATATATATATATATATTTATATATATATATGTAATACTCACTTTTGCCTTGCAAAAACCTAAAAACCTAAAAAAAAGGGTAATAAGTATTTCTGTTTGTTTCTCCTGGTCTTAAACAAAATTCAAAGTGCTAAATAAATTACTTTGAAATGTAATGGAATAGAATTAAGACCACTTCCTCACTCCATTCCTGAGTAGCTGCAGAATTTTTTGAAGTGACTCAGAGGATCATAACCCAATAGCCAATATAATATATGTTTGACAAAATGTATCAAGTTGTAGTACATTTTCTTGTACTAAGACTTTCAGTCTTGCCACCTTTAAAGTCTCTTTGTTGCCTCCTTAGAGGAGAATTCCAAATTGGAATATATTATCCAGGGCCAAAATGTCTTTGGTTCTCTGTGACTATTCTCATGTTCTCAAAAAAAAATTGTGTGTATTAATTGAACCAAAAACGTTAGAGTTTCTGTCCGCAGATAAGATCAGAAGCTATGGTTGACACTTTTAAAATTTCCCTATGGGGACATTTGTTTTCCTTTAAGGAAAGAGTTCCCCCAATCCACCCCTGTTTGACCAAGTGAGTATTACATATATATGTATATATATATATATATATACATATATATGTATATATATATATCTGTATATATATATACAGATATATATATATGTATACCTTTTTTTGTCTCTTTTAAAAGTTATCTCGATGGAAATTTAAATGTTTTTCTTCTGTATATGGTGACTTTAAAAGGGTTATAAACATCAGAAGAAAGTGCCTGGTTGTTGTTCAGGATTTTCTTTTGGCAATAGGGTAGTAGGTAAAAAAACAAAAAACAAAAAACAAGAAAACTGTAACAAATACTCTGGATGTGCCAATGATGGGAAAATGTTGAAGCTGAGAAGCATCATCTCCAACTCATACTTAACACTGTGATCCATTTCTCTATAACTCAATAACCACAGTGTTGGAGGCCCTTGTTTTCATGGCACTGACTAATATATTTGTAGACTCCTGCTGAGCCATATGATGTGTGTCGCCTGTTTCTTTTCCATGACATCTTAATGGCTTGTAAATTATACAGCGCAGAGCAGTGCAGTGACACTTCCTTCTAACAGTTGCTGAGCTGCCTTTGGCATTTCCCCCATATTCCCTCTCACATACTAACCCAGTAACATTTCTATATAAATGATCTTAGCATAGCAGCCACAATGTGGTTTTTGAAGCAGCTAATATAGGAAGGCATTTCAATGAGCCTATCAAGAAGGGTGAGACATAACTCTAGTCCTGGAGGGCTTTCCAGGCTAACTTGGGAAGAAGGGATATGTAATTTAAAAGATATTTTTTTTAACATAAACACAACTATCCAAAATTGTCAGTGAGTGGTGTGGACATTCAATGTTACTAGAGTTCAGCACCTACTATATTCCAGGCACTATTATAGTATAAATATAAAAGGGAATTTAAACACCCTCAGTCTAGCCAATAGAGTCTATAAGCATGTGAAGGTGCTCTTGAACATAGGATGCAAAGTAACTTTTCAAAGAAGAACCTAGAAGTTGAGAAAATTGGAAAAGGTTTCTGTAGAAAACACTGCTTAACCTGAGTCTTGAGAGAAAATATGGATTTTAAGAAAAATTGTAAGAGCTAAGAGTAAGTCAAATGTCTAAGGCCAGATTCAAACTCCAGTCTTCCTGACTCCAAGGTCAGTGCTGTATTCACCTTGCCATCTTAACCATGATTGTCTAACATCCAGGGTCATCTCCAATCATTCTGATTCATATTTGACCACTGGACCCCAATGGATTTGGAGGAGAAAGTGAGACAGATGACTTAGCACAGCTTTCCCTCACTCAAATTCAATTCATGTTCTTATCATATCACCTCCCTGATACTGTGGTCTTCTTCGAAAATGAAGGACAAACATCATCATCATCATCATTATTATTATTATCATTATCATTATTATTTAAGAGCTAAGAATGTAATATATTCTAGATATAGAGGACAGTCAGTGGAATAAGTGATGATAAAGATACAGTGATGATAATATTATCAGTTTGGTACATTTGAAAGGGAGTGATGTATAATAGCTAGAAAAGTAAGTTGAGGTCAGACTGGGAAAGTCTTTCAAAGCTAAAAAATAGAGATTTAAATTTGATTCTAATGTTAGAGATTGAGACTTGTCAGACTTGTCAAATGGGATGGTAGGACTTGTCCATTTAAAAAATCACTTTGATAGATGTGAGGAATGATAGCCAAGGACTGGCATCTTTAAGGAATGTTTCCTGGATCTTGAACCTATGATAAGACAAAGATAAGTATAGAGGAAGAAGATGATTTGGGAAATATAGAACATTGTGAGCAAAAGTGGGTTTTACTAGGCACATTCAAAGATAGACTAATCAATCTGACTGGAGAAAAAGGTTTCATGAATGGGGAGAGTATTAAGGTCTTTGAATGCCAACAAAAGTTTATAAGTCCATTTTCAAAGTATAAGATACTTGTTGAGTTTTTTTAAACAGACTAAGCATGATACAGTACAGACTATGCTGAATTTGAAGTCAAAGGATCTGAAATGAAATCCCATCTTTGCCTTACTACCTATTTGAACTTGAGTGAGACATTTAACTTCTCTAAGCATCATTTTCTTAATGTGTAAAATAAAGATGGAGAAATATAGGAACTGTAAAATTCCTTGTGCTTTTGTCCCTGTGATTTTGTGGAAAATGTGATGGCAACATATAGAATTTATTTTTGAATAGGAAGTCATTAGAGACAAGGAGATCAATTTGGAGATTTTACAATGGTATACATATGAAAATATGAAGATTGGAACTAGATTTATTCTAATGAAAATGGGAGGAGATACATGCAAGAAACATGAAAGAAAAACCATTAAAGTATGGCCACTTCCAGAATTTGGAAAGAAGGAAAGAGAGGAAGAAATCAAAAGGAAATATAAGGTTTCAATTCAAGAAAGGTTATCACTGCCAGTAATAGAAATTGAGTGGTCCAAAGGAGAGACTGGTTTGAGAATAAAAATGATGATTCTGTTGTATGCTATAGTATCTAAATCTTTGTAGGTTGCTCACTGGATGATAGAGAACTATTCTATTTGAGGAGACTATGTTTGGGTGGAGCCTCATTTTTCCAACAAATAAAAGCCACTACGACCTTGTAATCAGTAAACAAAATCACAAGTTTAGAATTATAAAGGACTTCAGAGGCTATAGGAACCAATTACCTCATTTTTACAGACGAGGAAACAGAGGCTAAATGATTTGTTCAATATCGCAGATAGCAAGATTCAGAGTCAGGATTTGAACCCAGGTGATAATGAAGTAAGTGTTTTTGTTTGTTGAGTTTTCTATCACTATATGTCACTGCCTTCCTTATAGAACAGGTAGTAATATGCATTGCAAATGTAAGGAGCATGATAATCCAATTGTAATGTACATTCAATTCAGTGGATTGTGTTGGCCTTAATGGCAGGTTGACTTATAATAGCCTTAAGAGTACAGATGTAAGCATGTTCAGGGCCAGAGTTCCACTCTGATTGAAAGTAGCCCTAATTTGTGTAGTCCAGAGAACCCTCATGATATCTGGACTAGTGAACTAGAGTTAAAAAAAAAATGTATTACACTTACAGAAGGCTGAAAATTCTGCGCCAGTTCTGAGATATTAACCATATTTCTACAGGTCATTCATTCTAGTATTTCTATAGAATACTTTTTCCACTCATGATTGGATTGGCTTCACAATAGTTTTGGGAGTAGAATAATGCTCCTTCAACCTAGAATTTAGTTTATTTCCATAAAAAAAAAATAAAGTCATTCATTTTGTGCTGCCTACTATGTACAAAGTACATTGCTGGGTGTAGGAGATAAAATAACCATAAAGAAAACAGTTCCTGCTTGCAAAGAGTTTGTGATCTATTCATCTATAGAGAAGTTACTTATGAATACAAGTGTGGCAAAGAGATCACTGGAATGTGAGTGAGGAGGTCTAGATTATACTTGTAATTCTGCCAGTATGTTAAACTGACCAAACAGGAGAGGAGTTGGAATAGATGATGACTTCGGAGTGCCTTCCAGTTCTAACTTTTTAAAAAAATTTTCTATAGTTAGTAGCTGATTTCCAAAAACCTCACAATTGTAAAGATCAGAAATGTAGTCTTATTTAAAACAGATCAAGTGTAGAGGATAAGGATTTTCCAGGGCTAGTTGATTATATTCCTGGCACCCTCATTGTTGCAGGGGGAAAATTACTATAAGATTTAGCAGAAAAAAAGCAAGATGATATCAATAGAATGCTGATGGAGATTTTGAATTGTTAAGGCAGAGAGAATAACTAACCAGGCCATTAGCAATCATGGATGATAGAGAGTGAGAGCTAGATGTCTATGTGTCTGGTGATGGAGAACCAAGAGAAAAGAGAAGCTAAAATAAAGAATCAGGTTGTGCGAGAAAACGATAACAGCATATTATTCACTAGCTGTTTGCTTTGCTCAGCTCAAGAGCTAAGTGTTCAACTTTACCTTCTTTTTTATTTAAAGGGGTCAACTGGAAGGAACTATATCACCCTGTCCATGGACTTAAAAATACCATGAATACATAGAATGGTAACTTTTAATTTCTTTATCTATTATATAAGGCCAGAAGCAACTGACATTTTTTCAAAATTTACATTCCTTTGGACAGTAATGAATCTCTGATGGCATTCATTATCACCCTTCTATGTTTCTTATACCTGCTGGCTCATACCTAATATGTACTTCTACATTGTTCTTTGAATGATCTTCTACTTCATTTCTTCAGAAATTATATATTACGTGACTTGTGCCCGTTCAATATCATTAGAAGAATATTAATATTTAAGTGATGGACAGTGACTGCAATGTAAATAGAAAAAGCAACAACTTAAAATTGCAACTGAGTTATTCCATTGTAATAATCAAGCTTGTCCCTATGGAAGATATTTATAACTGTATCTTCGTTATTTGCAAGGGTGAAGGAATATGGATTTGGAACACTAAATATACTGTCAGACTTAGTTATTGATTAGCTCTTAAGAATTATTTTTATTCCTTTGGTGTTGTTAAAATTGATGATTTTATTGGAAGAAGAGATTTAAAGCACAGATCTGACCTTGGTCACTTTCCCAATCTATAAACATCTGTTATCTCCAGAACCAAACATAAAATCCTCTGCTTGGTTTTTCAAGTCCTTTCCTTATCTTACTTCATTACTTAAGTTTTTCATTACCTTACCCCTTCCTACCTTTCCTTCTTATATTTTATTCCCTCCTATTCTCTCTATGATCCAGTGATTCTGGTCTCTTTCCTGTTCCTCACACAAGATACTCCATCAACCAACTCAATGCCATTTTACCGACTGTCCCTCATTACTAGAATTCTTTCCTGCCTCAGCTATACCTCCTGACTTCCTTGGTTTCCTTCAAATCTTAACTAAAATCTTTCCATCTATATAGTTAGTCTTTCCTGGTTCCCATTAATGCTAGTATTGTGCTATTAAATTACTTCCAATTTACCCTATCTGTATCTTGTTTGTATATACTTGTTTGTATATTGTCTCCCCCATTGGTATATGAGTTCTATGAGGGCAAGGTTATTTTTGCCTTTCTTTGTATCCTTAGTCTGGCACATATCAGTACTTACTTAATAAATACTGTTGACTGATGAATGCATGCTTGGATTACATTTATAACATTTTTGTAGAGACGAGAATGTATGCATATAGGTTATTCTCTTGGTCATTCTATTTTTTAAAATAAAAATGACCTAAATTTTTTTCATGACTTCCATATATTCATCTCCCTTAGCTACCTTGAGAAACATCCTCAAAATTGAATCACTGCTTATATGAGCATTCAACTATTTTTAAATGGTCTAGCTTAGCCCCTTTTCTCATCTCTGTTTGCTTCAGTTCTATTTTCTGTCCTCAGGAAGCACATCCAGGATTATATTAGAATACATCTTTGATGGTTCCACTAATTCTTGACCAATTCTTTTAATGTTATAAACATCTTTACAAGTCATTTCCATTTTTATTTGTTTGTTATCCTTCTTCCTAAATCATCCTTAAATGCTGCCATGATGACTTGCTTAATTGCATCAATTTTTTAAAAATTTATTTTTCCTTTCTTGATGTTTTATAAGTCAGTAATGTCCATAACCTCCCACTATCCTTCTTAATAAAATGTTATAAGAGGGTTTATATTCTAAAACAATAGTGCCCTTTCCTGCTATATTGTCCTATTTGGCAAGGAAATCAAGTCCTTGCTAGTTGGCGTAATGGTGAATAGAATTTCAGAACTTATAATCAAGATAATTCAGATTTTAATCCAATCTTAGACACATATCCTGAGCTAGTTTTTTTATCTCCCTAAACCTCTATTTCATCATTTATAAAAATGAGAATTACACCTATATTACCTGCCTTACAGAGTTGTTGTTAGTACAAAATCCAACACAGAACATAATATTTTGAAAATCTTAAAAATGATATGGAAATCAGGATCATCATTATCATAATTTTGATCTCCTTATGATAATTGATTTACATAGTAAACTTTTTTAGAAAATTGCTATTATTGGCATTTTTCCTTTATTTCCCATTTTGAGGATTGATATTTTTCTTAACAGTATTATATTTTTTCTTATTACATGTAAAGATAATTTTCAGCATTCATTTTTGTAACATTTTGAATTTCAAATTTTTCCCTCCCTCTCTTACTTTCCTTCCTCCCCAAGACAAACATGTTAAACATATTTCCACATTAGTCGTACTGTGAAAGAAGAATCAGAATGAAAAGGGAAAAACCATGAAAAAGCAACAAAAAAACAATTTGAAAAAGTGAAAATGGTATGCTTTGATCTGCATTCAGACTCCTTAGTTCTTTTATTTTGGATGTGGATGGCATTTTCTATCCCAGCATTTCAGAATTGTCTTAGATTGCTTTATAACTGGGAAGAATTAAATATATCATAGCAGTTCATCATGCAATGGTGCTATTACTGTATACAGTATTCTAGTTCTGGTCACTTCACTAAGCATCAGTTCATATAAGTCTCCTCACGTTTTTCTGAAATACATCTGCTCATCATTTCCTCATCAAGCATTAAATTCCTATAACACAACTTGTCCAGTCATCCCCCAATTGATGGACATTAGAGCATCAATATTTTACTTACATAGACCATGTAAGAGTTGTTTAAATTCATATGCCATATCTTTTCCTCATTTACTTTCATTCTTCTAGTTTTATACTAATTTTTATCCTTGTACTGACAAGTTAATGACTTGACTGTAGACATCCAGCTGAATCGGAAATGACCATCACATTGGTAATAAGCTGTTTGTTGCTGGTTAAAGTATAATCAGTTTCATTTTTATTATACTGTTCAATGCTATTTATGTCCAAAACTTTCCAATTTTTTTTCTCAAAAAAATTTATGGTAGACTGATATTAAGTTTTTGTGTAATTTACAAGCCTCTCTTATTCCTTAATCCCAAATCACATTTTCCAACAGTTTTTTTCCATTTTAATGTTTTCCCACCTTTACATTGTGGTACACAAATGTGATTATCAATTATAAAATATATGTTTCATATACACACACACACATATATATATATGTATATATACAAATATTCAAATTTCATTTGGAGCATCTTTCTCTACCTTTACAGCAAGAAATTGGTCCATAAATTAAAATTCTGTGATGTTCTTTTTGCAAATACTTTTGAAAACTGCATTATTAGATATCCAAACATTCCAATGAATATTTCTTATTACATTTGGCTACATGATGACACCACTCATTGAATTATGAATTTAGAGCAGCAAGGCAACCTCTAAACCATTTAACCCAACCTTCCCATTTTACAAATAAAATTATTGGGATGCCAAGGAGTTAAGTGACTTACCTGAGTCTCTTAAGTGACTCCAGGTAATACTGATAACTCCTTTATTTGCATCTCCAAAGAGAACTTTTGAGCCATCTATGCACTTATCTACTTCCTTTTATCTTTTCTTTTTTGTAAGGAGGTCAGGTTTGATATGACTCATTTCCCACAGTTATGGATCCTCTGACTGATCACTAGACAATGAACTTACGTTTAGAGTTTCAACAGCTAAACTAATATTTATAGTGTCTAAAATCTAATGGTTCTCACCATCTTTCACCCTCTGTCCCATTACTTTGTCACTTTCATTGCAAAAGAAGATGCCACATAGCACTGAGGTCCATTCTGTTCTTTTCTGCATTTTATGGACTGTCATGGACAGAGTTCATTGCTAAGCAGCTTCTCCATCAAATTAGTGATGATCTTCTCTATACTTAGCTGTGTTAGCCCTCAGAAAGAAAACTCAGTCTGTGATTGGATCCAGAATCAAAAACATTAAATGGTAGAGCTTTCCAGAACTTGTGCTTTGCTGGAATAGCTTTCAAAAACTCAGGGTTACCTCCACAAAAAAATGGTGAGGCATGAAAATTAAGTTTTGAGGAAATTAAGTTGATGATATTTTAAAATATCAAACCATTCCATATTACTTTGGCTTTTTTCTTTTCCAACATTTCTGTGAAAACAATATAGAAAAATGGGATCTGTGTTACATACTTTTAAATATGAGCATCTATCCTTTTCCAGGGGAAAAGATGGACTTTCAATGATCCTGGGGAATTTCAATTGTTCCTGTTAAAACAACCAGAGCTGAACTGAAAACTTAATCTTCAAATACAGGACTCAGGTGAAGCATAAAGAATGTAGAAGAAGGGTAAAAATATGAGGGACTTGATGATGATGAACTGCATGTATTCCTGTATAGAAAAATGTTACTGATAATACTCATGCAACTTCTCATTTAATAGAGCAGGTAGAAGGAGCTTTTATAGATGAAACACAGGAGAGAGCTGAATTTGAAGATATAATATATTGTAAAAATGGAGTCAATGGCTAAAAGGGAAATGTAATGGGAATAAGAAAAAGGAGAGGTGGAATAGGCTGAGATATTTCATATAATAAGATTTTTTTATTGCAATGACATGGAAGGGGGGAAGGCAAGGGGGAATGAGGGAACCTTTGTCATCAGAGGTGGCTTGGAGAGGAAACAGTATATATATTCAATGGGGTATAGATATCTAGAGTAAGAGGGAGAGAAGAGGACGGGGGGGGGGATGTGAGTGATGGAGGAGAGGGTGGACTGTGGGGGAGAGTGTTCAGATATAACGTATTTTCTTTTTTACTTCTTGCAAGAGGCTGGGATTGAATGGCCTGTCTGGGACCACAGGACCAGGTGGTTGCTGGACCTTAGGGGTGGTATGTGGGGCTCTGGGCCTCTTGGCCTCAGGGCCAGTGATTAGTCTGCTCTGCCACTCAGCTACCCTACAGCACATTTAAGAAGATGGACAGAGTGAAAGGAGAGAGAAAATATAGTACATGGTAGTGGGGAAGTACGAATGGAAGGAGTTGTGATCAGCAATGGCAATGGTGGAAAACTATGGAAGTAACTTTTGTGATGGACTTATCATAAAGAATGTGATCCACCCACAACAGAGCTGGTGGTGTTGGAACACAGACTGAAGGATATTTTTATTATTATTTTTTCTCTTTCCTTTACTTTATTGCTCATGAGGGTCTATATTGGGGGGGGGGGGTATTATGCTTACTCTTTTTTTTTTTAGGCTTTTTGCAAGGCAACGGAGTTAATTGGTTTAGCCAAGGCTACACAAGCTAGGTAATTTTTAAGTGTCTGAGGCCAGATTTGAATTGCGCCACCTAGGCACCCCTATAATTTACTCTTAAACAAGAATATTCTAGTAATATATATATATATAAAAATCATTCGTAAAAAGATAAATACATAAATAAATATAATAAAAAGACAAATAAATTTATTTGTTAATGAATTATATATGATGTAAAAACATCTAGTGATAATATCTAGATATAGGTATTATTAATGGGAAGCATACTAGTGGAGGCTTAGGATCAACATCATTCAAAAGGATTACCACTGAAACCCAAGGTAGAAGCTGCTGCTCTTGGAATCCTTGACCAAAGGTCCCATGAGTTGTGAGGAAGAATGGGTAATTGGGCCTAAAGAGAGTTCTTTAGAAGGTAAGACTTTAAGAAAGTATAGCATAGTTTTGATCATTAGGGGATTAATCGTACTGAGAAGATCTTGATAACTTCAAACTACTTGATAAGAACTAAGAAGTATGAAGAAGTCTTATTTTCTTTGGACAAATTTTGTTGTACTTTATAAGCTAAATTAAGAAAAATTTGAAACAAATTAGAATCTTAAACTATTATTAATATTATATTCAGGCTGAAGGAACAGCCACACCTGTTCAATGTGAGAAAGGATTATTTTAGCAAATAATAAAGATGAACTGAAAAATCACTTTTCTTGGCATAGAATTGGCATGTAATATTTGCTAGCTAATTGAATTAATTAATAATAATTAATTGCACTGCCAAGGGTTGAGCAATCCCTTATAAATCCCCTTGAATCTCATTTTTGTGTCTTCCATTCCAATAATGTGAATACTAAAGCTTGTAAATAATGAAGAAGAAAGAAGGCAGGAGGAGAAAGGAGGAGGAACTGAGAAGGAAGAGGAAGAGGAGGAGGAGGAGGAGGAGGAGGAAGAGGAGGAGGAGGAGGAGGAGGAGGAGGAGGAGAGAGGAGGAGAGAGATATAGAGACACACTGAGATAGGCAGTCCTGGTTGAGACATTCAAGTAAACCTTTTATGGAACAGGTTATTGTTGACCTTATTGAAGAAAAAAGCCAAGATGTCAACCAGGAGAGATGAGGTGACAGAAATGATTAAAGAAGAAGAGAAAGAGGAGGAGGATAATGACAATGACAATAACTAACATTTATGTTGTATTTTGAAGTTTGCAAAGCACTTTGTGAATATTACTTAAATTTGCCCTCTAAACAATTCTGGGAGGTAGATGTTATTTTTTAATCCCCATTTTATAAATGAAGAAATTGAGGCAAACAAATGTTAAATGAGCTAAGCTAGTGTCTGAGACTGAATTTGAACTGACGTCTTACCAAGTAATTTTACTAGCACCCTGTCCATTACACTACTTTGCCAATGGGTAGCTTGTTTTTGAGCTTCTTTTTATATGATTCATCTTTAGATTGTAAGCTACTTGAGGCCAGGAATTATATCATACTTTTCTTTGTATCTCTAGCACTTAGCCCTTTGTCTCATAGTAGGTACATAAATATCTGACTGACTTTAGAACTCTAACAATACAATGATAAATTCCAAGTCCAAAGAATGAATATATTATATATATATATGTATGCGTATATATATATACACATACATATATATGTATGTATATATATGTATATATATATATATATACATATATATATATTTCCCTGAGAGAGAGGTGATGAATTAAAATGTGGAAAGAGATTTCTGATTTTCAGATGTGGCTAATGTTCAGATAGGTGAATTTGTTTTGCAAGACTTTTTAAGATATGTCCTGAAGAATTTGTTTTTAATGTGTTTTTCTTTTGCATTTTTCTAGTTGTAGAGAAAGATAATAGAAGGTATGGATTATTTTGAATATATTTGCCACTTGAAAAATAAATAATAAACTTAAAAATAACTGATATAGCTCAATCACCATAATTTTAATAAGTTGCTATACTCTGTTAGGAACTGAGAACATCCAATGCAGTTTTAATTTCATTTACACAAAAATTGATTGAGGAGGGGCAGCTAGGTGGCGCAGTGGATAAAGCACCGGCCCTGGAGTCAGGAGTACCTGGGTTCAAATCCGGTCTCAGACACTTAATAATTACCTAGCTGTGTGGCCTTGGGCAAGCCACTTAACCCCATTTGCCTTGCAAAAAAAAAATTGATTGAGGCTGAGAGACCAATTGAGAGAGAGATTTTCACTTAGGAATTTCGGAACAGGCTTTCAGCTTTAGCATACCATATCCGAAAGAAAGGGAATGTGTCCACTTTTCTTCATAGGGAAGATTGCCTAAGTGTATTCCCAATCCATAACCCAGTACCTAGCACATAGTAGGTGCTTGATAGATATTTATTGAGTAATTCAGAAAAGTAATTTTTCTCCTACAGAAGCAAAAGTTTTGTGTTTTGTCATTTCTCCAATAAAATGACTCAGGTTCTGTAGGCTCCTTCTGGCAAGTTTGGAAGGCCATTCATTTAAAAATTAATAGTCAGTAAGCTCTAAATACCTAAGCGATTCATAATAATGAATTTATAGAATTTAAATCTGCAGAGCTCAAGTAATAATTAGCACAAAAAATAGAGATCACAGGTCTTCTCTGCCAGTCTGGTTCCACCATTTTTCCCTAAGATTCTTTCATAGATCTAAAACTATCTAGGAAAAAAGTGATGAATTTGACAATTCATTAAAATACCTTGATATTAATGAAGTAGGCAGGTGGCATTTTGAACCAATAATTTCAGTATTTCTTTTATTTTAGCATGCCAATATACATAAATATTAAAAAATTATGCTTTTTTGTTTTTATTTTCCTTTCAATTTTCTCTTCTTCCTAACACTTACTGCCAACTATCAAACATGGTTATAGTTGATTGGAGAGATATGTTACATATCTCCCTTGATAAGGAATGAATGATAATGAAAAGCAATAATCATTCACTGAAAATTGGTCTCAGTAGACCAATAGAATGTACAACTTTAGAAAATAGCTGTTTAATGTATATTTACAGTTTGACAAATGCATATCCAATTATCTCTGTCAGCATAATCTCAGAGAAGTCTCCTCTATCTCATAAGGAAAGTAATTGTAATAAAGTATATATGATATTCATAAATGAAAATCTAATACAATGATAGAACAGAACAAAATCAAATGCCAATGGCCAAAGATCAGAAGTATTTGAAAAGTCACTTAAACAAAATGACAATTCATTTCCCCCATCTATGAAATTCTGACAAGGCATAAAAGGGGAATTTTCTAAAGTGAAAAGTGTAAATGCACAAAAACCTCATCCAATGATAGATTTTTTAGACATGCTAAAAATGAAGGCAAAAGCAGTTAATTGAAGATGAATTCAGAAAATATATATGGTAGAGTTCTGTAAGAATGGTTAATATCAACAAAGCTAATCTCAGTATGAACTGTGACTAATGAGAAATGTTAAAGCCAACAAAAAATATTTTGTTTTTTAAGAGATGTAAAACTTTTATAATGCACTTTTAAAAATTGTTGCAAAAAACACTCTAAACTCTAAATCACTATATAAATGTGAACACCATGATTATTTAGAATTTCATTTATCTTCTGCCCTAGAAGATGACTCAAATAATTAGTAAAATAGTCAGATGTAGCCTCTTATCAGCAAGGAGAATGATGGGAAATAGTTTTTTCCAAGTAAGAGGAGGGAATGAAGGATCTTTAGAGGCAGCCTACTAGGAGGGTAGCTATTGACATTTATGCAGACAAGTCATAGCCAAGGGCCAGGTGAGTGCAAATGAAGAAGGCTTTCATCTCCAATTTGAACATAATTTTGAGTAGTTGAGCCTTGTCTGTCTTAATGATCAGTTTTAAAGAGTTATCTTACTGGACAGAATTTTGTGGTTTTTCTGTCACACCAACCAAGATCTGGTGAGTTTATCCCCCTCTCCATTTTTTCCTCTCTCCTTTGCCTGACTCACCAATAAAAACGAATTGATTGCTGGGGAAGAAGTTATGGAAATGTTGGGTAAAAAAGTAGTCACTCGGGGTGGCTAGGTGGTGTAGTGGACAAAGCACCGGCCTTGGAGTCAGGAGTATCTGGGTTCAAATCCGATCTCAGACAATAATTATCTAGTTGTGTGGCCTTGGGCAAGCCACTTAACCCCATTTGCCTTGCAAAAACCTAAAAAAAAAAAAAAAGTAGTCACTCTGTCTTAGAATTTATAATAGAGAGGAAGTCTGGTATAGTCTGACAATCACTCAGGACTGGGAAGGAAGGTTTCCAACGGTTCTAAAGGATAGGAAGGAACCCAGGAAGCAATGGACTAAAATTCTGCAAAGTATGGCAGCCCAGAAAGGATGAAAAGATCTCAAAACAAATTCTGAAAGCATACAAAGTAATAATTCTGAGAAGGCAAAAAAAGGGAGGAGGGGCTGAGGAATTGTCCAAAAAGAATAATGTGAATGCATAAGAATTTATCCAGTGATTCAGATTTTTTTTAGACACACACTAACAATGGAAGCAAAAACAATCAATGGAAGAATAAAAAAAAGGTAGAGTTCTATAAAAATAATGAATATCAAGAATGTTAAAGTCTAATGAGAAATACTAAAGCCAGCAAAAAAGGATTTTAAAAAATATCTATTGGAGAAAAGAGTAGGGGCAACTAGGTTTCACAGTGGATAGAGCACTGGCCATAGAGTCAGGAGAACCTAAGTTCAAATCCAGCCTCAGACACTTAATACTGACTTAGCTGTGTGACCTTGGGCAAGTCATTTAACCCCAATGCTTTGCAAAAATCTATTAAAGAAAAGAAAAAAGAAAAGAATAGAATCAAAGGAGGAATGTGGTTCACCCACTTTTTTGGAGGGGAGAGAGAATGATTAGGATAACTATTCAACTCTTACTTAATTTTGCTTTTCATTGCTGAGAATTTATCTTTGCACTGAAATCGACAAAATCAAGAGAGCTAATAGAATCTTATCGAGTACATAATAGAATATATAGCTATACTTGATACTTTCAAGCCACCAGACCTAAGCAAATTTTGAGCTGAAAAAAAAGGGAGGATAAAACTCTGTGTGTGTGTGTGTGTGTGTGTGTGTGTGTGTGTGTGTGTGTGTGTGTGTGTATGTGTGTGTGTGTGTGTGTGTGTGTGTGGTGTGTGCATTAGATAGCATAGAAAATAGGTCTGAAGAAGTATTATAGGATCAAAAAAGGAAAAATGCACAAATTTTTCAACTGAAGAGAAAATTTTGGAGTGTGCACAATACAGGCCAATGAGATTGACTTAGATTCCAGGCAAACATCTAATACATATTACCAAAATAGGCAGTTAAGTGGCACAGTAGATAGAAAGTTAGATCTGGAACCAGAAAGACTTGTGTTCAAATGCAGCCTCAAACAATACCTGACTTTGTGACCTTGGGCATGTTACCTAACAATTGTCTGTCACATATGTAAAATTGAAATAAAATAGCACCTTTGACTCAGGGATGTTTTGTGAGAATCAAATAACAGAGGATTTGTAAAGTGTTTCTACATCATCATTTTTATTATTAGCAAAGTTCATAAGGACTCAGTTGATATCATCAAGAAAAAATTATACAGGGGTAATATTATTTTCTTTTTTTTACAAGTCTTGTTAATCAAAGAAATGTTATGGAAACATTTTATCTTGATTTGGGTTAAGTATTTGACAGTCTTTCCTGCTAACCTTGTGAGAAGATGGAAAGATAAATATTATTTGATACTAGAACTAATTGAATTTGAAACTGAACCAAACTTACAGCTCTGTATAATGTTAGTTTGTGGTGAAGTCTATAATGTGGTGCCCCATGGATCTGTGCTTGGCCCTGTACTAATTAATATTCTTTTTTTTCCTGGAGGACAATTCACCTTTTTTTTTCTTTTTTTTAAAATTTATTCATTTATTTTCATCCATATGTACAAGCTTATTTCCAAGTTATAAAACTTCCCTCCACCCTCCCTTCCCACCCCCCTCCCCTCAGCAGGGAATAGTCAGGATAGCATTTTGCATACATATTTTGATAAACATATTTACAAAGTAGTAATTTTCAGCATGATGAATTAGGATTAAGGGAAAGAGATAATAAGAGGTGATTTTTATAAAGGATTCATCAGATTTGGAAAGGTTTTTTTTTATTTTTCTGTGTGTTTTGTTTTGTTTTGTTTTTCTTCCTCTGGATAAGGATAATATAGTTCAAAACCAGCCTAATACAGTTATCCTAGCTCTCTGGACTGCCAAATGGAGCTGCTTCCATTAAGGTTGTTCATCTCATAATGTTGTTGATGTGTACATTGTTCTCTTGGTTCTACCTAATTAATATTCTTATCAATAACCTGAATAAAAACAAATGACACCCTTACCAAATATGCAAAAGATGGAGTTTAGAAAAATATGAAATACTTTGTGATGACTTGAAATCTTGACTAAAACATTAATTCACTTAAGAAGAATTTAATGGGGATAAAATCCTCACTGAGCTTTAAAACAAACCCTCAACTTCATAAGTAGACAAATGAAGAGGTATGGATAACTAGTCAACTGAAAAATGATCTTTATGAGTTTAGTGGATTGTATAACTGCTCATTATGAGCAACATTATGAAATAACTACCAAAAATTCTTAGACTACATTGATAGAAAAGCCCAGCTTTCAGGACTAATGTGGTGTGCTCCAGAACCTATCTGGAATAGAATATTCAGTTCTATTTGCACCATGATAGGAAAGATAGTGAGAAGCTGGCAAGAATCCAAAGGAAGACAACTAGAATGTATAGTGAAATAATAAGCACTTATACATTTAAGTAATCTTCAGTTGAAGAATTGGAATAATTTAGATTGGAGAAGGATTTGGCTGGTTGCAACAATACTGTTTTTTTAATTATTGTTTCAATGTGTTTCCTTAAAATTTGAAATGTTTCTGATTCTCTCAGTTATCCAGTAGTGATTGCTGAGTTTTTGGCAGAGGAGTAGAACTAGCCCCCCCCCCCCCCCTTTTGAGGATGGTGCTGCTCCATTCCTAATTCCTCACTTCAGGCATGACTTTCTCTAGATATTACCTTTAATTCGACCCCTGAAGAGAAACATTCCCAGTGATTTGTAAGACTTTATATCTCACCCTTTGTAAATTTGCCCAACTATGTTATTATCTTCACTCTCATCTGCATTTAATAGCCCCAAGATGACACACCCAATGGTGTCCTTGGGTTGAAATCCTACATCTGACACATACTAACTAGGTGACCAGGTTCCATGGCTATAAATTAAATTCTGTCCAATTATCTGAATCAATAGGGGAAGTTTCCATATTGGAAGTTCCCTACATTAATGAAATCACACATCTGGATCCTACCCCCTTAAAAATAGCCCTTTACAATTTACATATGAAAAAACTGAGACTCAAAGAAGTTAAACCTAGTCATATAGCTAAGAGGAAAACTGGATTTCATTCCATGTCCTTTGAAATCAGATCTAGAACTCTTTTTTTAATTTTTGGTTTTTGCAAGGCAGTGGGATTAAATGACTTGCCCAAGGTAATATAGCTAGGTAATTATTTATTGAGATGAAGAACTCTTGACACTATTCTAAATCAAGTGTGCTAAGAATTAGATTAAATAGATAGAACATTGGACTCAGAATCATGAACCCTTGACTTCAAATTTGGAATCAGATACTTATTAACTCTGTGACCCTGATCAAGTCACTTAATCTCTATTTGCCTCAGTTTCCTTAAGTGTAAAATAGATGTGATAATAGCACCTACCTTCCAGGTTTGAAGATCAAATGAAATAACATTTGTAAAACACTTCACAATGTTTATTATATACACATATACACACATATATGAGATAATAGGTGTTATATAAATCATAGTTATTATTGGAAGTAGTATCAACTATCTCACAAATTACCCGTGTGACATTGAGTGAGTCATGTAACTAGATCCCACATTAATTCAACTATAAAATGAGAGGGTTGAACTACAAGGCTTTCAAAGTTACCTAGTTCTATAATTCTGGCTGTAAAAGATACTTATGTTCCTTTTCAACTATAAAAGTCTATTAGTTATCATACTGACAAAGGCTAGTGATGTGAGCTTGTCAAGTACCTGGAAATTTCTGAGGTTATAATAAAAGGACACTGCTCTTTTGCTTAAAAGGTTTTCTAAACAATCAGGAAAGATCAGAATAAAATAAACAAACAAACAAACCTTGCAACTGAATCCCCCATTTCCAGTACCCACTTATCCTTAGCTTGAAAAGTTTCACTTTCTAAACTTCAATTTTCTATTTGCCTTCTTGATTGTTGAAACAAAACCCAGTGGAGAGGTTGGGATAATGCTTTATGCATTTAAGTAAATGAGAATGTTTTTAGGCACTTTTACCTCTTATTTGAGAAAGTTTCTAAATAGTATTACCCTCTTTATTCATTTCCAATATGTTTATACAAACATTACTTGGTATGAGGTTTCTTTAGCAATTATTCTTGTGTTTGTGGTGGGATTTCTTAGCAATTATTTGGATAATTACTATTATAGGAGAGCATCCCACATAAACTTCATAGCAAACTTTTTTTTAATATCTCAGGTTTTATTTTGTCAAATGAATATTTTTTCCCTTTTCATATCTAGTGTCATTTTTTCTTTGCCTCTTTTAAAAATTACTTATCTCATTTGATGTATAGTGAAATAATAAGCACTTATGTTTTCTGAAAAGCAGTTTGATGAATCTCAAAAAGAACATGTCATAAAGATAAAAGTGCTGTCAGTACTTTCTAAGTAAACACATTGTAATTCTACATAAATCACTGACACAATAAAAGAAATAGACACCATAAAGGGAATAGGTCCCTTCTGATGATTTTTCTTACATGTCATAAAATTTATATAAAAGATTGTCTCTTATTCCCATCCTTTGACCCATCAAGATTTTAAACCTACCTTTGGCTAATTCTGTATATGCAACCGTAGTAGAAGGGTGAATATTTACCTGGCTCAAGGGTCCAGGTGATTTATAAAATAGTTGTTTATAAAAGTTGATTCAATTGCACTGGTCATCTAGTGTGGTGTTCTCCAAACTTTTTTGATCATTCTCCCCATGAGGAAAAAAAAATCATTTGAAATGTAACCCCCACTATATGCATACTTATTGATAAATTATACACATGTATTAATGGTACATAGTATTAATATATTGTGTACCTTATAAATCATACAAAAGCAGAAAATTCAAATGATGCAATAAAGATAAAAACATAACTTTCTGCTATTATTGGTATAAAAGATCCTTTTTTTTTGCTCTTGAGGGCCACACAATTAAATATACTTGATTTTTTTTTAAAAATTCATATTTTTGTCTCTGTGTGGAGGGGTTAGATTTAGAAATAATAATTGTTGGTTTGTTTCTGTTTAGTCATTTCAATAGAGTTTGACTTTTTGTGAGTCCATTTGGGAGTAGTTTGTCATTTCCTTCTCCAGCTCATTTTATAGATGGGAAAATTGAGGCAAAAGGGAAGAAGTGACTAACTAGTAAGTGTCCAAGGACATATTTGAACTTGGAAAGAAGAGTCTTCACGACTCCAGACTCAGATCTATCTCCACTGTGCCATCTAAGGTTCCCAAAAATACAACAGCAAAATAATGTCATAAGAGACAGCTTTTAAACAGAAGTCATGTTTCTCTTAGTGAAATTTTCATCATATATATATATATATAAAATGCAAATAATAAAATAACAAGAAAAAGTCAATTTTTTTATTTCAGTTCAACAGAGTTTTCAATATGGATTCATTCCATTTTTTAACAGCCTGATTCTGCTTAATGAATGGTATCATGCCTTAATTTTCTATTCTATTCTATTCTATTTGTATATTTTCATTCTCTTTTTTGTATGTGTGAAGAACATTTTAATTTTTCTCCAATTTGGTTGGACTATTGAGATAAAGAGGGAGAATGACATAAAATAAGCCTGGAAAGCTACCTTGGAACTAGGCTGGGAAAGTTTTTAAATGCCAAAGTGAAGAGTTTATATTTAGTCCTAAGAAGTAAAAAGAGTATATACTTTATCCTAAAGGTAATAGGGAGCTATTGGGATTTATTTAATAGGTGTTGGGTGGGGAGGAAGAGGACTGGTGATATGGACTGAGTGGGAAAATCACTGACAGCTGTGAGGAGAATGACTTGGAAAGAAGAGACTTGAGTCAGATAGATCAATTAAGAGGCTATTGCAGTGATTTAAGCAAAAGGTAAATGGGGCATTCAAGGAGGATTGCTGACCCCTTTCACCTTGTGACTCCAAGAAATTGTAACTTATGTAGTGGCCACAGCCCAGTAAACTGCCTCAGTAAATCAACCTAAATCAGGTTGAGGGTAAATAAATAGACCTCAAATCCATGGATGAGTTTAAGGGAGTGTCTACCCAGGCATATTAGGACTTCCCCAGTGGAATAGGAGGATGAAAACAGTTTATTCGAGTGGCCATAAAGGCAGCTGAAGCAGGTGCTATGAAGTATTTAGAGCTTGGGTGACACCAAGGTACTACATCCTGAACCATCACCATTCATCTTGACTTTTGTCTTGCCTCTGGACTTAGATAAATCTGAGAGAGAATGGTTGATGACTTTGCAACTCTGTTTCACTTAAATCTAATTCACCTGAAAGTCAGACTATCTCTCATAATGTCATTGGTCCTCTTCAAAAATGAAGGATAAACAATATATGAGAGCCTAAACAAGGTGGTAGCTGTGTGATTTAGAGGGGAAACTGATATGAGGGATGTTGTAGAGGCAGAAATAGCAAGGCTGTATTTGTGAGGTGAATTTAGGTGAGCAGTCAGGATTCCACAGACTCTAAGGAGGCAGTGGGATCCTCTTTGGAAACCATTGTCCAGACTGTTCCAAATTAACTGGATGATTGGACAAGTTTCTGTTCCTTTGAGTTTTGCTGGATACTGTGGGGATTGCTTTATTATTATTAGTGTCTGAAAACTTTTGTATTTTTTCATCTTTACCTTCCCCTTTCCAATTTTTAAAATAGGCCCCTTTTTTCGATTTCTAATTCCTTATATGTATCTTAAAATAAAGACATAAAGGACTCATCCAATGATAGAGAAACAAAGGAAGTCAAAGATATATTTTCCTGATATTTTGAAAAATACATTCAGTCCTTAGAATCTAATGCAGGGCACAGAGGGGTCCTGGTTGAAATCAGGGAGCTCCCCCCCCACCTCCATAAATCATTGTTTGCAGGCAACTGATAGGACACAGGACTCCTAATGGCTAGTTGTCTGAAAATGAACTATCCTCAATTTCCTGGTCTATAAAAACCAGACAAGTCATACATACTTAATTTCTCTGATTTCTTCTTCACCTTTTCCCTTGCATCTTCTTCCAAATTACAACATGAGGGAGAGAGGGATGGATTTCTCCACCCCATCCTCCATATAGGAACAGTTATATTGACTTACACATCATGTGATAGTAATACATATTCTTGCATTTGTATACAAGCATTCCTAATTAAGAAGGTGGTTCAAGGATATTATTTCTGAATAGAAGAGGTGAAGATTTTAATTCTTCAGGCAATATGATCTAGACACCTAGATTTCCCAGGCATCGTTATCTTTGGGAATAGCCTTGTGAGGTTACATGCTCCAATTCAATCTTCAGAAAGGGTAGGGGAAACCAGAATGGGAAAAGGGTGCTACAGTTTAAAACTGACTTTGAAGACCTCAGTAGCAACTTCTGCCTCTTTGCCATTTGAAAAGTACCAATTTAGAATTCAACTATACAGCTACAAAAAAAAGTTCAAAGAGAATGGAAGCTAACTCCCATTAAAAAAGAACAAACAACCCTACCTACTATTGAACCTCATTCTTCTTTTGCTTCTAGGAATTTACAAATAATTCCCAATGAAATAAAATTCTCCTAATCTCTACCTCTTCAACATTTCCTACTCAGTGGATTAATTTGGGATTGAAGGAAAGAATTCTTTTGTTAGAACTGATGGTCTCTGGGTAAAGCAGGTTCTCTGTGTTACTTCAAAAGTGGCACAAAGAAACTTTTCAATGTATTTGTTCTATGTGTTGCATGTGTTACTAGTATTCTACCAAACTATCTACCCATCCCCAAACCCCGATCCTTCTTCTGGGACTGCATGTTATATGGTCCATAAATTCTATAATCAGAGCCTTGGGCAAAGCAATTCATCTCTTCTACAGAGGACAGCTCAGTTTTCCAACCAACTTTGAAACTCTTTCTGGTTGTCCATTATTAAACTTCCTAGTTTGCTTCCTGCTTCTATGGAGAGGAAAAGAATGAATTAGCCTCAAAAGTATCTAACTCAAATTTAACCTTTAAATTATGTCATGCAATATTTTGTTTTCATTTGTAGATGATGAGAAAATGTGTTTAGCTTTAATTCTAGGAATGAGGGCCTAGGAGATGAAAAAAGGAAGAATTATACAGATTTTTCCTTGCATGCCCATCCAGGACTCAATTATATTTTCCTATGGCAAAAGTACATATAAACAAATAGAGTAGGATGTAAAAGTCAATAATCTAAGGGTGTGCCACTGTTTGCCATGTCTGTTCCCTGAGATTGGAGTTGGGGACCAGTGTAGAGGTTGTATGTCTCAGCAATTCTTTGTCATATGTTGTTTCTTCTCACTAACTCTGTATTTAATTTCTGAGTCAGAGAAATATACAAGGGTTGTTCCAAAAGAAATTAAAGCTTAAAACTACATGAAAACTCTTGGAATACCCTGCATAGAAAAAATATGTTACTACATTTTTATCTTGCCTCAGTTAGTTGAAGTAGAAGAAACGGATATTTGATTTGGAATTACCTGTGATGGTCAGCTCTGTGATTCTCAAAGGGCATTTTTTTCCCTAGAAAGAGCATCTTTCTATAAAATAGGAGTTACTCTCAGAGAAATTTAAGAAAAGAAACATTTTGTGAGAATCCTCAACCAACAGCATATAATGGGAAAGCAAGAGGAGAAGATCCAATTCTGGGCCCATCCACAAATTACAGTTTTCTCCAGAGGTTGCCTAAGTAGAAACCCCAAGATCTTGTTTCCTTCTGAATTTTCCAGGAATAGTGTTTTCCCAACAAATCATTAGGACATAATCAAAAGCTGCAGAAAACTTTATTTCTCAAGAAACTTCTAGAATGTAGACAAGACAAAGATCTGGTATAAAGCTTAGTACATTTTTAATAGATATTCTTCTTGGTAGCAAATAAAATTCAAATAACTTACATACACCACAACTTATAAGCAATGTATCAAACCCGTAGCATTCAATTCCTTTTCTTCAGGTTTTTGCTAGGCAATGGGATTAAGTGGCTTGCCCACCACCTAGCAGCCCCCTCAATTCCTTTTTTTTTGAAGGATGTCAATCCAAATTACTCTAAAATAATTTCTAAAAACATTTTTTTAATTCCAACTCAAAGGCAGTATTTGAACTTATGAGAAGGCATTTATGAACAGTGATGTGAACACCAGTCAGAGAAACTTGTGTTGTCAGGTACCAAAAGTACCACTGGCCTGACCTTAATACTAAATTCCATTCTTAGTAACATTTTTCCTTCAGTCTTGTAGAGTTTCCAGTTATTGTGCAATTTCCCACGGTCATTTCTTACTTTATGGATATTCACTTGCCCCTTTGAGATTTAGGTAAGTGTTGACAAGGCCTTGAAGCAGGGAATTAACATTATGAAGTGTTCCATTGGTGCCAGTGAAAGCAAGATGGGTGATTTTAGACAATAAGGAAAAAGCTAGGTGGCACTATGTCTAAATTCAAAAGAATTCAATTCAAATTCTTCCTCAAACACTTCTATCTTTGTGTCCTTGAGAAAAGTCATTTAATTTCTATGATAAATTTTGTCTCATGCAATTTTGCCTTGATAACATCTTGGACAAATGAAGACTTCCATAGACTGTCAATGAAGAAATGGAGAAAACAGATTCCCAAAATTTATTTAAAATCTTTCATAAATTGTTTTATCATTGTGGTGCAAAGAAGGATGTAGAAGAATTCCATGCCTTCTCTAATTCCCTTATTCCCTGCAGCTGCTTTATTATTTCTTGAGCCACAGATAATGAGGACAATTGACCTTCAATTTTCCTCAATCTACGTGATAAAATGTTCTGAGGTTCCTCGCTCTGAAAACTGCATTTAATTTGTAGTTGAGGCATTTAGTTTCTTCAGTCTGCATCTAACAGCACTTCTAATTTCACTCCACCATAATCCTGTTCCTCTCTTCTGTCTCTGTTCTTGCAGCCACTTGGGTACCAAAGGAGCTGAAATGAGAAAAAGGCAGCAATCCCAAAATGAAGGAACATCTGCTATGTCTCAAGCACCTGGAAACCAGAGGCCCAACAACACATGTTGCTTTTGTTGGTGCTGTTGTTGCAGCTGTTCCTGGTATGTCACATTATCTCTTCCATAGCATAGTGAAGCTAGGTAAATAATGAGAGAGAACACATTCTGGATGAACAGGATTATCTCTGATAGATCTCTAATCTCTTCAGCTCCCCAAAGCTCATTAAATAAAAGTGAAGATGTTTTTTTTAAACTTAGCTATGCACCTGAAAGACATGAGATATCCAGTAGTTAGGCAGATATCTAGTCCTTATTAAGCAATAGGCTCTGTGTTGAATGCTGGGGGATACAAAAACAAGCAAAATAAATACAATCCCTGTCCTCAAGAAACTTCTATTCTAATGGACAAGGATAATACACAGAAGGAAGCTGAAAAGGGGTGAAGTGTGGGAAGGCATGGTGTTTACTCCTGAGAAAAGCACAGCAGGGAGGGAGTGATGACTAGTTGATCTGGACCCCTCCTTCAAATAGAGATAATAGGTAATATTCCCCCCCCCCAAAAAAAAGGAGTAAGAGTGGCAGAGCAGTATTTCAGGGGCAAGAAGGCCCTGAGGGAAGTCCCAGGATAAGACAACAGCTCCAGAGCATCAAACATTCAAATAAGAAATTCAAAATAAACACTTAATGATGCCTCAAGAGAACTACTATGCATTGGGAGAAAGACACATGTATTCAGAAGTACTTGAACTCTTCCAGGCCACAAAGATATCATTAAAAGAAGGAATCTCTAAAAATTCAGTATCCCCAAGCTAATACCCATTCCAGAGGCTGCATGTTTAATTTTTAAACGTGTTCCCAGGATGATAGTGAAAGCTAAACTATTCCTTCCAATAAGAGTAGATTGGCTGGTGAGTAAACAACTATGTGCTAGAAAACAATTCCAAAACAGATTACATATTAACATGCTTTTAAATTTAATCTGAATTGTTAATATTTTTCAATCACCTTCTTAAATCTAGATAATCAGCAAACCAAAAATAAATCACATCCTGATTTAGAGCATTTGTTGGTAAGATGCTCTCACTGAAATTTAACAAAAGACATGAGAATGGATTCAAAATAATACCAGTAAGACCCTAGATGTAAGCTAAGACCAGAGAAGTAGGTGGAGAAAACCTAATGAGCATTAGAGGAGTCCAAGAGCCTAGGTTTAGGAGGATGTTTCAGGTGCTACTATCTGGCTATAAATATCTTTTGTTTTTATTTCCCTGATTTCTACATTAAAAAGTCAAGATTAAATCCTCCATAAATTCTAAAAGTCTATGATTCAACCATCTCTGAGAGTCATAGATAAAAAGATGGAAGGGACCTTAACAGTTCACCCAGACCACTCTGCCCTCTCATTTTACAGCTGGCGTAATTGTAAAACACAGGAATAAAGTAATTTGTCAGATTCTTTGATAATATGTAACAGAGTTCTGATTCTAATGCAGGTCCTCTGGCTGCAAAACCCCCTACCCTTGCTCTTAATGAGTAAGAAGATTCCAGAGATGAAAAAAGGCTTTTTTTTTATTTTCCTAGTTGAAATTCTCAGAAGGGTCTGAACTGAAGGGATCTTTCCTGGGGTAATGAGTTTTTTAATGAAGTCTTCAGGTGACTCCCTAATTAATTTATCTGAAGATCTCTCTGGTCAAGGAACAATCCCCACAACTTGTTTATGATTTCTCTGGACCACTTTGATTATATTTGAAGACCTTAAGAAAATTCCAGGTGCTGGGAAGTCACATGGTCTACAGAAGTATCTCCATGGCTTATTGACATTTAAGGAGGTTTTGTATCCAGTTGTAGGTGACCCTGCAATATATAAAGAAAAGAAACATTTGGTGACTGATAACCATTTCTGGATGGTAGCAAAGAACTAGCCAGGTCTTCATTATTCTCAGTGATAGTTTTGTGACCATCTAGATAATGTTATGTGATTTCCAAATGTGCTTTACATAATTCTCCAACGTTTGATTCCTAGGGAAATGTGGGGGGGGGGGGTTGAGGGGAAAGGAGATTTAATTATGCATCCTTAATATTTAATCTTCAGGTTTAAGGAAAATAAATCTTGAGTGGATAGAATACCCACTATTATTATTTATTTCTGTTTTAAAAAAAAGCCTAAATTACACCTGGTCTACTTCAATAGCTCAAACATTAGATATATAAGTATTTATATATTTTTGAGTCACAAGGCTCAGATTCTGTCTTTTGATGGATTTATTTGTACCTTATAGAAATTATGCCTGAAGGGAAAGATTGTTTTTCAAACTTCTAGCTAAGAATAATTATAACTAACGATTTTATAATAACTATAGAGGTTCATAGGAGATATTGAAGTATAATAGATAATTCAAGTCAGGAAAAGCTGAGTTTGAATCCCATCTCTGACAATCACTAGTGGTGGGACCTGGGACTAGCCTCTTTGAGCCTTGGTTTGTTTATCTGGAAAATGGAGATGATAGTTAATACATATTTCCTAGGACTGTTGTGAGATTCAAATGAGATAACATACATAAATCATCCTGCAAAATTTCAAGTGTTATTTACATGAATGTGTACTGTTTCTTAAGTAATGATTATGTAATGACAAGAATTATCTCAGAGTTCTCATTTTCTGCCCTATGCTATTTACCAGAGTTATTTATTTCAATGACCAATAGACTATCTTATTTTTCTTATTTTGTATCTCTCCAAGACAAATCTACCAAAACTCAAAAAACTTTAGCTATTTCTAAGGGTAAGTACACAAAACTTTAAGGTTATTTAGTTCTAACTGATGAAGGTAGATTTTTTTTTATATTATCCTTGACAGATACAGAGTCATGATAATTGATGTCTTGATTCAAAGTCAAGAAAAAGTCTTCAGATTGTATACAGTTGGCATATATTTGTGCTCATTCATATTTATAAAAGAAGATTAAGGATGCATCAAAGTTTTTTTAGTACACATAATTAATCCCTAGGAGCAAGTCAGGAATTTTTGGAGCCTCCTTTGCATTCATCTAAGCTACTAACATAATATTCAGAAAATGGACATTTGTTGTCCTAAAAAGAGCAATTACATTAGCACTAGAGTGTGCATTCCATGAAACAATCCCCCTGCAATATTCCTGTTAGATATTGAGCCTGTTGATCCTATCTCCTTTGTTCAAAGTCGAGCAAGGTGAACCAGGGAAGCATTGCCAGAAATAACATTTATGCCAAAAAGTCTGGTAGGAAAGAAGAGTATCTATGACTCCTTGCCCTGGCCCAATTCATATTACAAAATTTAATGAATACTTAAATAATAGTAGGTAGGTAGTTCATAGTACACATAACAAAGAGGGTGAGGGAAGGAGAAAAGATGACCTAAATCAAACATATCTTTTAACATTTACCAAATAAAAATAAGATAACTTATTGTAAATGAAAACAGTTCTTAATCATATTTTTTAAAATAACATTACTTTTAAAATCTGACTGGGAAAAACTTTCATTAAATGTATTCCTGACTTTATAAAGAGAAATGTTCTTCAAATTTTCCAGGCTGGGTCAAAGGATCAGAACAAAAAGAAACAATGAAAAATGCAATTTGGGGATTCAAAAAAAAGTTAGATTCAGAATATGAAGTAATTGTAATCTATGAAAATAAATACTTGTCTTCTAGTGGATTTTATTTCCTTTTAAGGAAATACAGTGCTATGAAAATATCATTAATAAATACAAACATGTTATATTAACCTTATATACAGATGAATTATGGAAGATATTTTTTGTATTAATCAATATTTAATCCCAAAATTTGCATTTTCCCTGTATTACATGTCCAGAGTCTCCCATTCCTATTTAAGTCCTTTGATTTTTGCCATTGCTTTTGAAATTTTCAGGGTTGGAAAAATATGTCTTCGACTCTTGAAGCTCGACTCAATTCTCCTGTGGAGATAAAATTGACTAAGGTGGAAGTAGGTGGAAAGGGTATATTTCAGAATTGTTCTAATGCTCACCCTGATTTACTCCCTTAAGAAGGTCATTAACTAGACCTTAGATCAAAACACCTATTTTTCCCCAGTGAAATGAGAGGGACTAAGGAAACCTGAGTCAAGTGTGGGGTCTGCTATTCACTTGTATGGGCAAATCAATTTATCTACCTGGGACTCAGTTTCCTCATATGTAAAATGAAGGTGCTGGATTAGATAATTTTTGTAGCTCCTATCAACTCTTAACAATCCATGATTCAGTGGATAGGGTCCTGTCTTTTTATTTCCTCAAGGTAAAACATATAACTGAAATATTTTAATCATCAAAAGGATTAGTCTCTAATGGTATCCTTGGGATTAATGAATTAGATTGCCCCCTTCTTCTTCTTTGGGTGGATTGTTTTGATATTAACATTTTAAGTTTGATTTCTATAAACCTCTATTGTTCTAGATTCTGTGCTAATTTATCTAGGTACTTATTTACAACCATTTTCACCTCTAAGTTATCTGCTACAATAAATCAGTGCAGGTTGTGGGTTGGAGAGAAGTATATTGAAAAGAAAGACTTCTAAGTTATGATTGTCTCTCTGCCTCTGGGTTTGATCTCTTAGCCCTATAGATCTGGAATCATAATTATCATGAGTTGGCAGAAAAAATATAGCAGTGGTGATAAGAAAGTCCTGAACAAATTCCCTTCATTTGCCTAAATTATTCTCACTTAGTTTGTATCAGAAAACCAATTTAATAAGATATATGAGAAAGTAGGGAAGTAGAAAATAGAAAGTGGGGAAGCTCTCCTTGGTTGGGAAACCAAATTAAGTTCAGAAAGTCACTGGATGAATATATGAAATCAAAGCCATGAAGTGCCAGTTGTGGTATAAGAGGAAATACTCAATTTGAGGTCCAAGGTGTGTCCCACCTGAATAACATCAACATTTAAATCAGAGGATCTCAAAGTACAGGTTAGTTCAGGAAGAAAGCCTCTAGATTCTAGAAATTCTAATTTTCCAACAAGGATGATGTTCCCATCACTCTTAGATTGTCACGTTAAAAATGATGAAGGTGACTTTTTTTCATTTTTCTGATCTGATTTAAACTATTTTTTAACTTTTCAATAACATGAACCAGTGAGCCAAATACAGCTTTGTGTCTATACATTCACACACTCTTAACAGGCACCAGTGGGTGTCCACACTTAGAAGATCTGTCATGCTGCATTCAGAATTTCATTCTTCTCAGAGAAAATTTGTCATGGACAGTATTTAGCAAATCAACTAGTTCTCTAAAAGCTAAAATTATCTTCCCTGTGTACATATTTATTCATCAAGTTCCCAGACCACATAGCAGATCTGACTAAGCTGATTTTGAACACTTCATGAATGTGCCCTTTACTAGGCACCCCCCACCTCCATTTTTCACAAGGAGTCCAATTTTAATGCAAAACAGTGCCAAACTAGCATTCTATTTTGTCCTCTGAAGTTGTGATACTTTGGCTCTCTGGCAATGGAAATAATAAGTAGCATACTTTTAAAAGTCAAAGAATAATCCCCCAAAAGGAAAAAAAATGGAAAATCTGTCTGCTCCTGTGATGAACATACTACTCCCTGGAAATAAGTGTCTCATACATACAAAATGAATCATCCATTAGTTGTGAGGCCCCACAAAGCAGTTCATTTAAACACTATTACTGTGCAGGCCTTTTATGGCTCATCTCATATAAGAGCTTAATTAAGGTCTTTTTTTTTTAAAGACTTCTGCACTGTAATTATAATTAGATTGACATAAGGATCCCTTATAATGAAGGGAAATTTGTGAATTCTCATCCTGTCAAAACAAAAGTATTTCATTACAATGTAATCTGATTAATTTTAATTTTAAAACTTTTGATACTTTTATAAGTAAATATTTCATTGACATCTTTCTTTGATTCCTTAGAGTATGCAGGTATCTTTGAAATCTTAGAGTGCATATGACTTAATCCACATATCAAAACTGTTATCATATCTCTCCTCCCTGTCTAGACTAAACTCTTTGGGAAGGTTGTCTACAACTGATGCCTCTATTTCCTTTCCTCTCAATCTCTTCTAAATTCTCTATACTCTGTCTTCTGACCTTATCATCCATTGAAGACACTCTATCCAAGAATATGAATGAGCTCTTATTTTCCAAGTCTAATGACTTTTTCCCTTGGTCTTCCTCCTTCATGATCTCTTTATAACCTTTTTTAAAAAATAAGTCTCTTTTCATTCATATTCTCTTCTTTCTAGGTTCCATGACATGCTTCATTGTTCTATATATACCTCTCTCACCTCTTCTCTTTCCTTTACTGGATCTTCATCCAAGTCCTACTTGCTAATGGTAGATGTCCCCTAGGAATCTTTATTGGACCCTCTTCCCTTATTTCAATTGGTGATTTCATTGGCTCCCATAGATTGAATTATCATCTTTAAGCCTATGATATTCAAATCTAGTTCACTTCTAACCTCACAATCTCCAATAAACTGGGTGTCCTCTAGACCTCTTAAAGTCAACATGTCCATAAAAGAACCCATTATCTTCACCTCAAGACTTTCTGTCTTCCTTTCCTATTTACTGAGTTAGGAACCACCATTCTCCCAATCACTCAGGTTTACAAACTAGGTAACCTTCTGAAATTCTCATGCTCTCTCACCTTCTATATCTAATCTGTTGTCAAGTCCTGACAATTTTACCTTTGTAATATCTCTGGTATAAGCCCTTTTCTCTTTTTGAACATTGCCACTACTTGAGAGAAGGCCTTTATGCTCAGACTATTGTTGGTTTGACTTCTTGCCTTGTCTTATCACCATGCCAATCCATCTTCTTCTCACTTGTGAAAGTGATCTTTTTTAAACCACAGGTCTAACTAAATCATTTCTAGCATCCAATATAAAACCCTCTGTTGAGCATTCTCAATCCTTTATAACCTGACCCCTCTTTTCCATCTATCTAGTCTTATAACTTACACCCTTTAAGTACTCAGAGATCATGAAACATTGGCCTCATTGCTGTTGTTCCCAAAAGACCCTCCATCTCCAAACTAACACTAACATTTTCACTGATTTTCCCTTGAGTGTGGGATTATCTCCCTCCTCATTTCTGCCTTCTTACTTCCATGGCTTACTTCAAATCTCAGTGGAAGCCCTACTTTCTGCAAGAGATCTTTCCCAGTCTTCATTAATTTTAGCGCCTTCTCTCTCTCTGTTGATTATCTATAATCTATCCTGTGTGTGTGTGTGTGTGTGTGTGTAGTACATAATTGTTTCCCCCAAATAGACAAGTTCTTGAGAGCAGAAACTGTCCTTTGCCTTTGTATGCCCAACACTTAGTACACTGCTTAGTTTATTGATTTTACTCAGTTACATCTGACTCTTTGTAAACCCATTTTGGATTTTCTTGGCAAAGATATTGGAATAGTTTGCCATTTCCTTGTCCGGCTCATTTTACAGATTAGGAAGCTAAGACAAACAGTATTAAGTGACTTGCTCAACAAGTGTCTCAGACCATATTTGAACTCATGGAGATAAGTCTTCCTGACCTGGCTTATAGTAAACACTGAAGGAGTATTTGTTAACTGATGACTTACTGATTAATCGTGCATTCTCAGAGATGATGCTAGCTAAGTAGAATGTGTTAAGTCCTTTAAAACTGGAAAGCCTTAGAGTACAGGTTTAGTGACAGACTCGTATGCTTGTCACATAAAGAGCCACATAATAAAATTCATAGAGGCTCATCCCTAGAAGAATGAAAATTAAGTGAGGTACCTCTGTTCTATAAGATGATTTTAGTGCTATGGTAGGAATTGTGCCATTTACCACTCAAGTCAGTGCCTCCTATGTGAAATCATAAAACTCTTAAATGAAGGATATTATTTGTGCATGTATCTCTAACCACATTATAAGTTGAAGGGTAGGAACCATGGTTTATAATTTTTTTATTAACAACATAACTGGCACAAGCAAATATTTGTTAACTTGATTCAGAATATATGAAATTACATAAAACTAATCTGGATAAGGAAAGAGTTTATTCACTTACCTTAGGGACATATTTACCAAGCTGACCACATATTTAAATTATCTCCTTGAATTATGTTGGAGAGATAATGATACCTTTTTACCCTCCAGGTCCCCCTTTTTACATGAAAGCCATAAATGCTTCTATTTGCACTTGTCATTTCATCCTTTATATCCCCAGTGCTTCACACAGTGTCTAGCACACAGTAGGGGATTAATTAAATACTTGTTGACTGACAATAGGCAAAGCATTGGAATAAATGTCAAAAGACCTGGCTTGAAATCATGACTCTGCCAACAGCAAACAACAGGATCTTGGGCAAGTTGTATCCCTTTTCTGAACCTCAATTCTGAATAATTTCTGTCATCCCTCCTGCTCTGATTTTATATAATTCTAAACATATGTTAATTATAATTTAGGGTGCCAATGGGGCTTCAGGGAAAATAGACACATTAATGCACTGTTGGTGGAACTGTGAATTGATACATTCATTCTGGAAAACAATTGGAAACTATGCCCAAGTAATTACTAAGTTTTACATACCCTTTGACCCAGTGGTACCATTGCTAGTCCTATATTCCAAAGAGAGTTAAATAAAGTATTTCATGTATTTGCACATGTGTGTGTGCATGCATGTATGCATGTGTGCATGTGTGTGTGTGTGTGTATAGCACTTCTTTTTCAACTGGCAAAGAACTATAAATGGCAGCCAGATGGTACAGTGGATAGAATGCTGGAAGTCAGAAAGGCAAGATGTGTCAGGAAGACTTATCTTTGTAAGTTCAAATCTGGTCTCAGATTCTTATTGGCTGTGTGACCCTGGGGAAGTCACTTAACCCTGTTTGCCCCAATTCCTCAAAAAAATGATCTGGGGAGGGAAATGACAAACTGCTTCAGTATTTTTACCAAGAAAACTCCAAATTGGGTCAAGAGGAGTCATATACAACTTAACTCAAAACAACAAAAAAATATAAACTAAGTAGATGTCCATCAATTGGGGAATAATTAAACAAATTATGATCTATGAATGTAATGGAGTACTATTGTGCTATAAGAAATAATGAATAGGATGGTTTCAGAGAAACCTGGAAAGCCATGTTTTGAATTGATGCACAGTTAAGCAAATAGAATGAGGGAAACAATTTATACTATCACTAAAACATTAGAAAAATTAACAGCTTTTGCTAGACTTTAGGATATATTCAGAAACCAACTCTGATTCCAGAGGACAAGTAATAAAGAATGCTACCCACTGAGAGGAAATAGTAATCTATTATTTTTCTCTGTCAGAAGACATACTGAAACAAACATCTTTGTACATGACCAGTATAGGAGTTTCTTTTGCTTGACTATGCCAATTTTTTGTTTATTTGTTTTCTGGGAGGCAGGGGAAGGTTGGTGAGGTAGGTTTGAGAGAAAAAAGTATATTAATTGAAAAAATAAAATTTAATTAAGAAAAAAGAGACATCTTCATTTATATATTTTATGGATGGTTAACTTCAGCCAGCAAGCTGCTCAATTTAGCTGTCTTTTGAGAGTAGGGATTACTTAATCCTTTGTATTTTTATTTCTTGTGTCTAGCACAGAGCCTAAAACATAGTAAACAATTAATAAATGCTTGTTGATTGATCGTTTCCCTTTCGCGGAATTCATCTTTTAGATTATAGCTGTCTTCCTTCTGATTAAAGTTTCATAGCATTCCATCCTTCAGGCTTACATTTATATGTATAAATTATACATACCATGCTCTTGTTTTTACTCCGCAGTCTTTTCATGTGTGTATATAACTTGGCTTCCTAACTAGTATTCAGATTAAAGGTCAAGGGCCTTGTCTTCTTTCTTTAATGTCTCCAAGCAGTAGACACTAGCTCTCAAACAAATGTTGAATAATGAGAGCAAATATTCCTGTCAACAGCTTGCTCCAATCCTCCCAACTTCCTTCCTACATGCCTCCACTCTTAGCTACCAAACACCAAATACACTTAATACTTTAAGGAATCTTGATCTCATTAGCATGGGCATTCCTTTCACAGAGGCCATCACGAGGACCCTATGCCCTAATAGACAGTTTTATGAGTTTCTATGCCAAAAAAAAGTGTCCTTACTCTGTAACCATTCTTCTGTCCATCCACATTCAAGCCAGTGTTTGGATGACAGAGGCACAATCTATAGCCAGCACTATACTCTAAACTTTGTTGGCTTGGTAGTTACAGATTCCTGGTTGCCCTGGCATTGCAGAAAAAATGAAATCCTTACTCTCTATCCTCACTCTCCCCCTTCTCAAACATAAGTTTTCCATCTGGATTGGTGGCTCTTTTCAGGCTTCTCTACTTTTCAGCAGATTTATATCTTCAAAGAGAAATTGGGCTCATCCATTGTCCTCCTGCAGATGCTCCCAAGTAGCTTGCTTAACAATGCATAAAATTTCCTGCAGAAATTATTTGCAATCATATATTTACTATATATATATATATATATATATATATATATATATATATATATATACCTTATGCTTATGCCTTCTTTGAAAAGAGGAAGTCTATATATGATATTAAACAAATATCAGTATTTTTAGTAGAGGTTCTTAACCTAGGGTCACCACACTTCCACAGAATAAATTTCAGAGGTTCATTAACTTGAATGGAGAAAAACAAATTGCATTTTTATTTTCACTGACCTCTGGTTTCCTTTATAATCCAGTGTATTTTATCCATTTAAAATATAATTCTGAGAAGGGACTCATAGGTTTCATCAGACTGCAAAAAGTATCCATGGTACAAAAACAGATTAAAAGACTTACAGGATTATTGAACTATCACTAATTTAACACTATATAGAGTGTTCCAAATGGCTCACTGCCATTTTAAGCTATTAAGGCTTATCACTACATTATGATTTTTAGAAAAGTGTATTCAAGTTATCATCATTTCCTTGGTGTACATTTTAGTATGAGTAAGAACCCATGGTTACTACCATGTTGTGCTGTGATGAAGTGTCCAAGCATAAGCTTTTAGTGAAAACTTAAGTGCCATAAACTAGTGTAATAGGTACGCATTTTGCATGGCTTCTTTGTAGTGTGGGAGAGAAAAGGCAGAAACTGAACCTTGAAGTGCACTCTAAGCTATGAGATTTTACTTTATCTCTAACAGTAGTGACAGTAGATGTTTTTTGGTCTTAAGACTTGCAAAGCAACTCACATACATTATCTCATTTGATCCTTATAAGAATCTGGAGAACATATTATGTTCATTTTGTGGATGCTCCAGTTCTTCTGCCCCCACCCATCCACTAAATAATTGAGACAGAGGGAATTATAATCAAAATTTCTAAAGCCAACATATTTCCCAATGATGCAAGCTTCATTATTTTCCACTGATATGATCCCCAGTTTAGCATTACAGTTTGCACTGATTGCCCATAGTCATTATTGAAGACTACAAGGCCCAGAACCTTTCTAGGAATAATATATTATTATCCAGCAGCTAAAATATTTCAAAGGCAAATTATAATTAATACATGACAGAGTTACTTTCCTAATCAAATCTTTTAAGAGATAGTCTTGAAATTTCTCCTAGTATTTATCCAAGTGTATATCATGTATCAAATGATAAAAACAGCTTGGCTTATAATTGTGTTTCTAAGAAAACAAAGATAACTTTTGCCATCTTATCATTAGGACCAGCTTCTAGAAAAATTCTTACATTCATTACATTTTTTATATATTCCCACTCCCCAAATCAATACCCCAGCACCTTCATTTTTCTTTAGTATCCATCCCTTTTGTAAATTGTTCTCAGAACCTTTATTCATAATAATATGTAAATGACTCATAAAAGTCTAAAATACTACTGCTCTCTGGTATTTGAATCTCTACAGGGATCAAAGCCCTAAGCTAAAGGACGAAGCTCCAATAGTGTTATTCAAGTAGCAGTCATCTGACAGGTGAGATTATTTAGATGATGCTTTTGAAATTGTAAGAATAGACAACGACTTTAAGCAAAAAATGATAACACCACCTGTAAATCCAAAACTATGGAATGTGTTTTGTGACATTCCTTTGTGTCCTATAGACTAATCTCTTGTATCATACAGCAGAAGAAAAAAATTTATACTGAAAGTCAGAAGAGATCTGACTTCAAATTCTGTCTCTGATATTTTGTGACTGTGCAATCAAGAGGAAGGCATTTCATCTGTAAAATAAGGTTAAAATATATATGAAGTACTATTTGATAGGCCTTTTGTGAGGATCATGTGAGAAAACATGTGAAGTACTTTGCAAATTCTAAAGTGCTAAGTAAAACATCAACTCTAATTCTTATTTTTGTTTTGTATATATATATATACATATATACATATATAAATAAAGTATTTGTACATGTCCATATATATGTATATATTTGCATTATGTAGCTTCATGTCAATGAGTGATTACTGACAATAGTATGATCTATGATAATAATCTGGATCCATTATAGCTTATTAAGTTCTCCAAGATACTTTGAGATCTGTGAAGTATGAGGATTTCTCATCTGTCAGTCTATGAAAGATGGCAGTCTTCTGCTGTATAATCCTAACTATGGGTTATGTCATTTAATAGATGTTAAAAAGTTGATTTATGAATTTAGTTATCATTTCTGTGATCTTTTTCAATTATTATTTATTGTTATTATTGTTGGAGTAGTAGTCTTTGCTATAAATATGAAAGTTTATGTAATTTTGTACTGATATAAGATGCAGCATAGTACAGTCAAAAGAACCCTGGTAATGGGGTGAAAGGAGTTGAGTTTGAATCTTAACACTGCTACTTACCTACATGACCTTATGCAACCTCTTGGACCTCAGTTTCTCATCTGTAAATTAAGGGGGTTTAGATGACCTCTAAGGTCCCTTCTGTCTCTAAATCTATGATTTTGTGACTTAATAAGTCCTCATATAATAACAAATCATTGCTAGAGATGACAGGGTTCTCATAGGCTATGCCAGCAGACTGTAAGAGTGCCTTACCAAACTAGAAAGGCTATAATTAACAGTAACAACTAAAAATAGCTACCCTTTATTTAAAGTTTGCAAAGTGCTTTTCAAGTATTATTCTCATTATTATTCTCATGGCATCTCTAGGAGGCTGTACTAGTATTTTCTCCTTTTTACAGATGAGGAAATTGAGGAAGGAAGAAATTAAGTGACTCGTTCAGGGTCATCCATCCAATAAGTATCTGAGATTAGACTGTGAATGTAGGTTTTCCCAAGACCAGATCCAGCACACTAGCCATTGCATCACCTCCTACTTTTAAGAATGAGATAAGCAAAGAATTGTCTGTCACCTAAAAAAAGAATTCTTGCCAAATTCAGGAAGTATTCATCAGCACAACAGAAGGATAAATTTTTTGAGCCACAGCAACAGACTCAATGGGGTTGTAATCTGTATTGGTGAAAAGAATAGCCATTGATGAGATCTTGTGCCTATAAAGTATTGAATTATAAATTGATGATTTATATCTCTTGTTTGCACATTATGAAAAGCAAGTTTCATCTCTTTTGAGCAATTTGAACAAGGACTGTATCTCTATTATTTTTCTTTCAGGAAGCAAGTAACATGTAGTGTCTATGGGAAAAGTACTATGAGTTGGAGGCTCTGATTTCTAATCTTGGCTCTGACTCTACTTAACTATGTGACCTTGGGGAAGTCATCTAGCTTGTCTGAGCCTCTGTTCACTCATCTGTAAAATGAAGGGAGTTGGATTAGATAATCTCTAAGGACCTCTCCGATTTTAGCATTCTAGGAATGCCTGTGATTAAGAACTTGAGTTAGACTCGGGGTTGCTGGTACCATTTATCCTCATGGTAATTATTTGAATATCCATAAACTCAAAAAAATGCTGCCACTGAATCTGAATGACCCCCTCCAAAATCCCCACTCAGTCTGGCAACCCAAAGCCTAGTGTTCCTCCTCCAGACGTGTTCTGAAAATGAAGGGCTCTCTCTGCCTTCCACAGAACATATGCTGAGGTTTTACTGTGTGGAATCAAATCCCCAGGATGTAAAAAGTAATTCATTTTGTTTCCCTTGCATGTAGCAACTCTTGCGGGAATTGGATAATTTTTTTTCCTCATGGATTTCTCTGGGGATAGCTCTTAAATATAAGTCACAGGGTGAATTCAAATGTTAAACTAAAATATATACCAAGTCCCATGGGACAAGGAGCATTTCCCAAGTTTCCTTAAAACTCTCTCTTAAGAGGAACCCTTATGAAATGTAGGGGTTGGAGGTCACACGAGGGAAGATGAATGTTGAAGAAATCAACTACTCACTTGGGCAATATTTTTGATAGTTTCCAATAAAAAAAGAGTCCAGCATCTTACAAAAAAAATATTTATTGGCTTACAAAAATGTGACCATTGGTTCCCAACCTACCAGTGTCATAGCAGTGGTGCATATAATGGAAAATAATTGTTACTGGCTGTGGGATATTTCTTCTATGTTTACTAAAATCCCTCCAATCTTTTCTTTTTTTTTCAGGGCTGACCTATTCTCTCTCAGGGTCTAGGTCTTTTAGGCTTGTTACAATTGCAAGGCTATTTTAGGATGTAATCCAAGTCTCATTTGTTCTTTCTTTCCTGAGTAGGAAGATGAAATCTTTTTCTATGAATATGCAGTTGATTGTATAATAATTCTAGATTTTATATTAGAATCATAATTTCCAATGCTACATAATTCAAAACTTTGTTGCAGACCTCAATATTGCACTTGATAATGTATATTTAATGCTTAGAAATGTTATCCATTGGGAGACCTAACCCTTTCTGGTGGTCATCTTATATTTAAAGATGCATTCCCTTATTTAAAAACCATAAATCTTTGAGGAAATATACAAACAATAATAATCAATGGTGGAGATTCAGCACTTCCACCACCACCACCCCCTCCCAGTTTAAAGAATTCCATCACTGTTAGGGACCTCATATTAGCTCTAATGTAATGATTTCTTTTATAACTTCTTTCTCACTCCTTTTCTCTCTCTCTCTCTCTCTCTCTCTCTCTCTCTCTCTCTCTCTCTCTCTCTCTCTCTCTCTCTCTCTCTCTCTCTCTTCTTTCTCCCCTTCCTTCTTTCTCTTCTCTTTTCTCTTCCCCTTTTTAACCTGTCTTTTTCCTCTTCTTTCTCTCCCCCTTCTTTGCCTTTAACTTCTCTTTCTTTTTGTTTCTCTTTCCTCTTCACTCCTCATTCCTCTCTCTTTTCCTCCCTCTTTCTCTCCTCTTTCCTTCCTTAATCTTAACTTCTGCTTCAGAGAGAAGATACTGCAGGACCTCTTTTTCACTGAATTTCACTGAAATTAGGAGACTGTTCTCCAGTCCCAGTTACTAAGCAAATTTAGTATCAACAGGCTCACTATATACACACAACACATATATACACACAGAGTATGTTCCCCTAAATACCAGACAAATTTTAAAACACAGAAATTTAGTTAGAATGAGTTGAGGGTCCAAAGTATTCAATTTACAGATAAAGAAGGTGCAATTCATCAAGGTTAAGTGATTTTCTTAGTTCCTAAAGCAGTTGCCCAATACTTTCATTTTTCTTCAACTGTAACCATTCCTATGAATGAAAGAAATTTGAGAGAAATTACTATGTCATAGTCATTTTCATCTTCAGTTCAATTCACACTGAAAATTAAATTAATGAAAACACAGACTGTATCACTTCTCTATGGTCCTAATTTTTTGATTTAAGAAATTTCCCCACTGGTGATGGTTTAAGGTTTGAATTCCCACCCACAGCCCTAGGATCCAGAACCTGGATATGATTTCACATCAGTAAAGACATTCAGATGAAAAACTACTTATTGTTATAGTTGATAGATTATATTAATGAAAAAGTAAAATGTTAATAAAATTCATATGCAATTTTTAAAAAAAGTTAAAATGCACCCAAATCCAATTAATTTTTAGTTCTACAGTCTAGAAAAAGAATTCTGTAAATAATGGCAAACAATTTATTTTTTTAGTTTTTGCAAGGCAATGGGGTTAAGTGGCTTGCCCAAGGCCACACAGCTAGGTAATTATTAAGTGTCTGAGGCTGGATTTGAATTCAGGTACTCCTGACTCCAGGGCTGGTGCTCTATTCACTGCACCACCTAGCCGTCCCAAACAATTTTCTTTATAAATTGTTCACCCAGTTCTTTTTTCTGCCCACTCTTATTCACTAAACTAATTTTTTCCTACCTAAGAATCAGAGTCATATCATTCAATTTATTGAACTTAAGTTGAATGATTTGAAATTTGTCATTTAAAAACTAAAATATATGTTAAAACAAACGCAACAAATAATACATATACAATACTTTGCCCATTCATTTGGATTCAATGGAAAAATCATCTCGAACAGTTAATACAGCCATCTAGTGGACATTTTTTATAGTTTAGTGCTCTCACTTGCAATATTTCAGTTTATGAAATAAAATCTTAAGAAAAACACTAGCTCTGTCAACAAAGATATATGTAAATAGAATTTAAGGGCATTTCCCTTGGACGTTATTTTTTACAACTACTATCCAGTCATTCCTAGGCACAAATTTCATATCTGCCCCATTTTCCAAAGAATATGCTTTAGCAAGTTTCTCTGATAAAGGTCTCATTTTTAAACTATAAAGGTCACTAAACCAAATTTACAAAAATAAGAACCTTTCCCCAAATGAAAAATGATCAAAGACAGTTTTCAGAATTAAAAAATCAAGCTATCAATAGTCATATAAAAAATACTCTTAATCATTATTTTTAGAGACTCTCAAATTGAAATAACTAGAGATACCACTTCCCACCCATTCAGATGGGGTAAGAAGACAAAAAGGAAAATGACAAATGTTTCAGGAGATGTGGGAAAATACATACAATGACACACTATTGATAGACCTATGAACTATTCTAAATATTTTGGAAAGTAATTTGGAATTATGTCCAAAAAAGTTGTTAAAATATATGTACCATTTGACCCACTACATCTATACTTGAAAGAGAGCAAAGAAAGAGGGAAAAGGACACATGTATAAAAATATTTATAGCAGCTTTTTTGATAGCAAAGAAAAAGGAAACTTGAGAGGATGCCCATCAATTGGACAGTGATTGAATACATTATGAATATGAATGCAATGGAATACTGTGTGTTGTGCTGCAAGACATGACAATGGGAATAATTTCAAAAAAATCTGGGAAAACTTCTGTGATGCAAACAACTTCAGCAGAACTAAGAGAAGATTGTATACAGTAACAACAATATTGTAAAGAAAATCAACTTGGAAAGATTTAATAATTGTGACTAACTCAATAACCATCCACATCCAATTCCAAGGACTCATGACTCATATCCCCCACTCCAAATAGAAAGATGATGGATTCAGTGCATATTGAAGCATATTTTCTACTACTTTTGTTTTCTCACTTTTCTAGAGGTGAAGTAGAGAGAAGAGGGACATGGCTAGTAGAGAAAATTTTCTTGCATGATTATACATATTTATAATCATTTATAATTTCTATTTTTCTTGCATCTTAATAGTTGGAGGGGAGGTTGAGAATTAGAACTGAAAATAAAATGAAATAGAATTTAAAAAACAGTGCTACCTAACAAAAAACTTTTTTAAAGTACATGAATTATAGAAATAAATAACTGGGAGAAGGCTTACAATCAAAGAATCAAAGAATCATAGATTTAGGACTACAAGAGTCATCAGATATCATTAAGTTCAAGTCCCTCATTTTATAGATGAGGAAACTAAGGTCCTTCATTCCAGACCCAGGCTGTTGGTTTAAAAATACCAATTTTCTTTCTTGAAGCACAAATCAATAGAAATGATTTAAGAAAATGTTTTATTCCCCAAATAGAAAACAAATATTAGTATCATGGAACATTTGATCAAAATATTTGAATGATCCATGGTTTCATTAGTATGATGAAGTCTCTCTTCACAGATATTTATCAATACCCTGATCTGCCATACCCCCAATTCCCAATCTTTGTAGTAACATAGGTTTTTGCACTAGGAAAGTCCTTAAGAGATCAACATCTTCATTTTACAAATGAAGAATGAGACCTAGATAGGGTAAATGTCCAAGGCTATCCATAATCTACCGAGTTTCTGATTTGAATCCAAGTTTTCCTGATTCCAGGTCTAGCACTCTTTCTACAATACCACACTATCCCTGGGTATAATTTTACAGTCTCCAAGGATTGCTGGTGACAAGGAAAAATAAAAGTCACTTAGCTGTCAAAAGACAAAAGGGGTACTGTACTGCTCATGTCCTTAGAAAATTGAAATAAAGACAAATCCAGCAGACTTGCATCTTTTCTTAAATGTAGGAGAGACAACTAGACAATATATTTGTAATACCCTGAAAATTTTTCTTATTTTTTTAAATCAGAAGATGTTTTGCTTACTGATTCATTATTTCAATTGCTGTTTATAGAACAGGCATCTTGCACTTTATACAAAAAGATCTGGGGCTCTGAACATGTGGCTCATCTTGTCAAGAATTTCAGTCTCAAAGGATCTCAGAGATCTTCTAGCCTAAACCCTCTCATCCTACAGTTGAGGAAACAGGCTTGAAAAGATAAAATCAATTGGCCAAGGCGGGGAAAGGAGAAGGGAATAAGCCTATATGAAGTGCCTCCTATCCATAGGCACTGTGCTAAGAATATATAGGTGTTATTTCAATTGTCACACAGGTAGAACCAATGCTCGAATCCAGTCCTCTGACTTCCAATCTCTCTTTCCATACTATTTTACTGTGTTTTGGAAACTTTTTTGTTTGATTCCATAAGCATATAATAAATAAGAATACAGGAAGAGCTACAGAAATCTAAAAGTACCACTACCATTTTATCCTTGCATGATTAGTAGGGCCATAACTAGGAATGTTTTAATCAGGGGGCAAATAATAATTTTGGGGAAATGAGGAAGGTAGGACAACTATGAGTGTCATCACAACAGGACTGAGGGCATTGTGGAAGCTTCTTGTAAAAAGCAAGTCCCTATCTGCAAACAGCCCTTTCCATATTGGTGTCCTTTTGCACAGTGTTAGATGAAACTCTAAAATCAATGATCCACAAATTAAAAATTACTACAGCATAAATTCAAGAAGAAGGGGATCTCTCTAGTAGAAGAAGATGCAAGAATTAGGCTAAGCATCTACCTTCTCATAGGAATGATATTTCAACCAAAGCAGGCTTATACAATATTGGGGCATAATAAAACAAGATAATACTGAGTAATAGTTGAATTGGAAGATGATGAATCTTCATATTTCACCAAAAGAAGCCTGAGATATTTTCTTGATCCTGTTATTGCCTTATTTTTCAGGTCTATCTTTACTTACAGACAGCAGAAACTATTTAAGAATTACTTCCTTCATATTCTTCATATGTTTCCTGATTAAGGGAGTGACCATAGCTGCCTCTGTCTCAACATCATAGATATGCCCATAGATTTAGAGTTGGAGAAAGGTTTGGAGGGGCCATCTTGTCAAAACCTCTTTTCCAGATGTAGAAACAGAGAAAATAGGTAGTTTGCCCAGGATCATATAGTGACAGAGGTGGCATATGAATCTAGATCCTCTTATTTTTTTTAATGTTCCAAGCATTCAGCTGTTCATTCCTGTATCTGTATATATTCTTGGCCAGAGGAGAAAAATCATTTCCCACACCTCAAGGGTATTGGCAGCCTCCAACCACAACACTTCTCTCCTTGGCTTTCCCAGTCAAACTGAAAGCTGCCCTTTTATAGGAAGCAGCAGAGTTCCAAGGAGAATATCCACTGCCAATCAGGCTCCATCAGAGTTGGTTTCTCAGAACCAAGATCTTGGATAGGGATTTTGATTAGTATGATTATTGGACTCATCAGAAATGGGTGCTATATATAAAAACTCCTCAGGATGGGTGCTACTCATATGTGAAGAAAGGGATGAGAGAGATCATTTTACACTGTATTTTAAAATGAATTCAAAATGCAGTAATTTTTCAAGTACTTCATTTTAGACAGGTTTCATACATACCCAGTTAAGCACATCTGTCTTTCTATTCCTATACACCTTACAAATCTAATTGAAGGACTTTCCATAAAATTTACCATCTTAATTTTCTTAATGTTTCCTTAGGGGAATTAATTTAACTATGATTAACATTGAACAATTTGTAATATTATTTTTGTTCAGTAATTTTCAGTCATATCTGCCTGCATTTGGAGTTTTCTTGGCAAAGATACCATAGTAGTTTACTATTTTCTTCTCCAGCTCATTTTACAGAAAAGGAAATAAGGCAAATAAGTTGTGACTTGCACAGAGTCATACAGCTAATAAGCCTGAGGTTAGATTTGAACTCATGAAAATGATTTTTCCTGACTCAAAGTCACTGTGTCACTTAGCTACCAATACTATTTTATATAAGAGGGAATTTTACTTTACTTTACTAAATATGTGTGCTTGAAAATAATAAGGAATGGCTGGAAAGTTAGTTTGGAACCAAGTCCTTGGCCCTAAGCAACTCTATTGACAATTTTATTGAATTAGAAGATAATGTAATGAGCAACCTTAATTTCTGAGTTCCAGTGATGAAAAATATTATCCATCTTTTAACAAAGAAAAGATAGACTAAATATGCAGATTGAAAAAGATTTCTTTTAGACTTTGATAAAATGAAATTTGGTCTTCCTTCAGTCTTTGTATTTCTTATAAGGGATTTTTTTCAGGTTTTTTTTTGGTGGAAGCAGGTAAGAGGTTGAAAGGAGAGAAAAATGAATGCCTGTTAATTGAGAAAAAAGGTAATGGTTTTTAAGGGGAGAAAAACTGTTTTTCTTTAGGTCAACTATTTTGACAGCATTATAAAAGAACAAGTAAAAAAGCAAGAGATTTGAGGCAGGGAGATATTTAGGATATTACAGGATTGTTACAGTTGAGAGGTAATAAGAATCTTAACTTTAAGATGTAGCATTTGGAAAGGAAATAAGAATAAGTTTAGGGGAATAGGTACAAGACAATGGGCTGAATTTTGGATGTATTGGATTTGAGGAGCCAGATGGACATCTAGGTGATTTCCAAAAAATGTGAAATATGGTTCTGGAGTTTAGAAGATATGTACAAAGATGAATAGCAAGTTTAAGAACTGTCTCATTTGAGAATGGAAAATAAGCTGCAAGGAAGAGGATGATGAGAGAAGAGTATTGAGGACAAAAGCTTGGAAATTTTTGTTATTTAGGATGTGAAGGAGAACAGCTAGAAAATTATTATAAGAACTTGGGAAACTATATGTTTCAGAGACCAAGAGAATGGAGAGTACCAAAAAGAAAATGCTATCAAGAATATTAAATGATGCAGTCAGTCATTCAATCAAGACTCCAGAGCAATGAAAGAGGATGATGCACAAGGGTACTGTTTTATAGAAAACATTTGAATCATAAATTTAGATGTAGAAAAGACTTTAGAGGTCATCAAATCCAACCCACTCATTTTATAGGTTTAGAAACTAAAGTTGGAAAAAATAAAATGATTTCCCTTGGTAACACAACTGGTCTAAAGTAGAATCTGAAATCAAGGCTTCCTGACTCCAAGATTAGCACTCTATCCATAGGTACTGTTACCTGCTGTCATATGTTGGAATAGAGATGATCTAATGATGAGACCAGAGTTGCTTTTGGAATGTGAGTGTGTTTGTGCTTCCTGAATCATATAGCTAGAAGAGAACATAAAGATGTCTGACTTGCTAAACATTTTTAATGAATATTTCCTCAACATTGTCTATTAGAATCCTTAGTTCCCTTCAGTAATAATAATAATAATAATAACTACAATTATTATAATCAGCACCTTTATAATACTTTAAAGTGTGCAAAAGTCATATTAAATTCTCATTGGATTCTCACAGTAACCCTGCAAGGTAAGTGCTATTATTATTATCGCATTGTACAGCTGAGAAAACTGAAACTGAGAAAGGAAAAATGACTTGCCCAGGGTCACATAGCTAGTACGCTTCTAAGGCTAGATTTGAACAAGATCTTTCTGATTACAAGTACAATATTCTTACCACTTAATACCTAGCTACTTCTCTAGGCTTAGATCAGGTATCAGTTCCTTTCCTAATTCTCTCTCCCACCCTGTAGTTGTGTTTTCTTTCTCACCCTCATCCCTCCAAATTAATTTGTACTTTGAATATATTTTGAATTTGTTGACCTACTACATACACTCTTCATAATCTAGTTCCCTCATTCCTTTCTAGTCCTTTTACAAGTATTTTTCTCCTTTCCATGTGTTTTTCAAAACAGTGACAATGGCCACCTGGCTGTTTCACAAATAATACATTGTATATCTCTGCTCCACACATATTCTTTGATTGTTCCCCAGTCTGGAATGCTCTCCCTCCTCCACTTCATCTACTGACTTCTCTGGCTTCTTCTAAGACCCAACTAAAAACCCATCTTTCACAGGAAGCTTTTCCTGAGCTCTCTTACTTCTAATAACTTCTTTCTTTAATTATTTACTATTTATTCACTATATGATTTATTTATACATATTAATTTGTTTGTCTCCTCCACTAGATGATAAGCTCCTTGAGGGCAAGGAGTGTTTTTTGCCTCTTTTCATATCCTTAGAGTTTAGCACAGAACCTGATATAGAGCAGCAGTTTAATAAGTACTTACTGAATGACTGATATTGTCTCTTCTAAGTTTTGTGTCTTTTTGGTCTTCATATCCTACTTACCAAGCACAATATGCTGCAACGCAGCAGAAATGACATAGATAACACTTTGAAAATGTATATACATATAATATTTTCATAATGAATTATAAAATTGATTATGAATAATCTGCATTCTTTGCTTTACCTGTATTGTATATAAAATATTATGTATTATCTGACTCAAGTAAATATGAAAGAATAACAATCTCATTTCATACACAATCTAGGCATCTTGATAAGGAAATTAATTTTTAAAAAGAATAAAAATATATGAGTTGGTTTTAAAAAGTGAGATGACTAAAATAATACTGGACAATATCTATATTAATGGAACATAGTATTTATTTCCCTGAGTCTTAAAGTCCGATTTGTATTAAATTTAAGCATCTTATTGCTACCATAACTGAATTCTGTATTAATATATGTGGGTTTGTGATTAGACTCTATCCCAGGTAACCATGGCTACTGAAAAGTTTGCTTTTTCTTTGCAATAGTTTCTTCAATGGAAACTAGTTCTTCCAACACTGAATTGCTTCCAAAGAGCAGGCAAATATCAATTAAGTATGCCAAGCCAGAGTTTCCAGGAGCAGACTTCTGGTATTCCACCCATACAACCCCTGCTTTCCAAAATCTTTGCCTGTGGTGCGTGTGCGTGCGCACACACACACACACACACACACACACACACACACACACACACACACACAGAAGAATAGGTAATTTTTCACTTGCTTCTGGGTTACACTGACATTATCCAAAGTAAAATACTTGGTTTCTGATCAGGAACCATGGAGTACCTACTAGAATAGATTCTTAAGAACACCTACAGTTAGATCAAATATTTACAGAAATTTTTAAAACTTGCCTTTATTTTAAATTGTGACAGAGAAAGGGTAAAATGAAATGAATGACGAACTTTTTATTAGTCAAAACATATAGTTTGTTCCTATAAGCTGTCATAATATTGGCATAATAGATAAAATGTGGAATGTAGAATCAGAAAGAGTAGAATACAAGCCTTGAATCATATATAAACTAGCCTCAGTCTGATTAAATCTTAATCTCAGTTAATTCATGTGTAAAATGGGAATGATGATGAAGATGATAGCATTTGCCTCACAAGATCAAGAAGATGAAAATGAGATTAATATATGTGTTTGTATAAAGTACTTTGCAAACTTGAAAACATCAAGTAAATATTAACTATTATTATAAATACAAATCTGACACTTTGTTTTCTAATATACTTATTTAAATGAGAGACAGCATGGAAGAGGGGAGAGATGACCTTGGAGTCAGATTTGCTCTTGTACCTACTAGCTATGTGATCATGAGCAAAACATTTCTACTGAGGGGCAGCTAGGTGGCATAGTAAGATAAAGCACCAGCCCTGGAGTCAGGAGTACCTGGGTTCAAATCCGGTCTTAGAAACTTAATAATTACCTAGCTGTATGGCCTTGGGCAAGCCACTTAACCCTGTTTGCCTTGCAAAAACCTAAAAAAAAAAACCATTTCTACTGACAATAACCCCAAGATACTTCTCTAATAGGAATCATTGGTTTGCATTAGTACTATTACCATAATGGGAGTAAAATTGCAGGTCTCAACTAAAAAAATCTATAAGTTTTGTTATAAAATTAACAGTTTTATTTACTTCTAAAATGCAAGTTCCTGGCTGTGAGGAGGGAGGCCATGGGAAACAGGAGGAAAAAAGTACTAGATTAAAATCAAAAAAACCTAGTTTTAAATTCCTATTTCAACTCCTTCAGACAGTCACTTATACCTCTCTGAATTTGATTTTTCATCTGTGCAATGAATCATTCATATGTCATCCAAGGTCCCTTTGAGTCCCTAATAATACCTTTTTTAAAAAAATCATATTGAACTTAGTTCCAATTCAGTAAAGGTTTGGTGAATTTTAAAGGTACCATCATTTTTCATCTTATTTTCTTAATTCCCTCATTACCTACAAATGCTGTAATAACCCTTCATAAAGAGTTGCATATAGTCACAATCCATTCAGAATCCAGACCTTGTCTGATATTTTCTGAGGGAAATAATTAAAATATAACTCACTGAAATATCATGAGACTAATAAATTTTAGGTTTCTCCCATAGGTCAAGGCTTCATGTACTAAATTAGACCCTGTGCTATGACAGGTATGTGCACTGTAATTCACATATAGAGAACAGTGAATAGTTGGTTAACAAGCATTTACTGAGTGTCTACTGTGTATGGTTTTAGCACAAATGTGTGTCCATATTCTACCATCTGCAAAGCTGGGAATATGAGCACAACCCAATATTTCATAATCATCATACCAATATGGTGGCACTTGGCATGTTTGTAAATATTTCAAAAACAGACACATTTGCCAGAATTCATGTTCTGAAATCCATGTGAATCATTTCCAGTGGCTTCTAAATTCTTTGTATCTATTGAGAGGGTACAATGAGGTCCCAACCATAATATTTTTAAAACATTACTATTTATCCTTGATTAACATCCTGCATCCACTGACTAATTCCTCAGCATTGAGGTCAATGACTCTTAATCTTCATTTCAGTTCTTCCCCTTATTTTTTCAAACACAATTTTTAGTACTTCCCCAAAAAAAGGACTCTTTGCTCAAGTCAAGTGAATGTGTTCATCATGCTCTACACATCATTTGATTGCTGCTGTGTCTCATTTTTATACATTACCTTTTACCAAATGTCATTCCCTCCCACCTCTTTTCTGCCCATCATAGATAGTCATGTATTTTTTTTTGATCAAGCATATGGAAACCAGATTCTAATCACTGTGTGTCCCTATGAATGAAGAATATAATTTTAATACACTCTTTTGTTAGCTATTATATTCATATGTTACTAGAAAACAGTAGCACCTACCTCCCAGAGTTGTTATAAGGTTTAAATGAGATAGTATTTGTAGTGTTTAGCATGGTTCCTGATGCGCAGTAGGTGCCACACAAATGCTAGTTTATTGTTGTTATTATAAACATGTATATATATATATATATATTATGAAAATCTGTATTTGTACAAAAAAACTAGAGAGTAATTATTACTTTACAAAAGGCTTTATTATAGAATGCCATTAAGTTGCAAACTTTCCCTACTGCAGCCAAGGTATAGTGAGAAAGGCAGTTATCTACGAACCAGAAATGTCTAGTTCTAGTCTCAGATCCACTGTGATCTAGATTATATCTTTCGGCTATAAAATGTCATAATTCTATATATAATAGTTCAATTAAAATGATTCAGTGTTTTTTTTAATGGTTATAAAATTTTTCATGAGAGTGTTAGATCGAATGGGTTCTATCCAATGTCATTTTGTGTAGAATGGTATGCTGTGGAGATAAAAATGAAATAAAAGAGGTAGATAAATATCTACAAAGACTATATCATGTAGTTAGAAAAACATGGCTTGTTTCATTAGGTTATATAATACCCTATGATAAAAATATTTGTAGATGCTAAAAGGTAATGAAAATTATTTTTTTTAAATAAGAATTTATTTCAAGGATAATGAAGTGGTGCAGCACTGGCCCTGGAGTCAGGAGTTCAAATCTGACCTCGGGCACTTGATATTTAACTAGCTATATGACCTTGGGCAAATCTTAACCTCAGTGTCTTAACTTCAGTGCCTTACAAAAACCAAAAAACTAAAAATAAAAATAAAAGAATTAATTTCAGATTCCCCTTAGAACTCCAACTGGCACATATTTAGCCAATATCTTTGAGGCTACTCATGTGTTTTCTTGGCCAAAGATTGAGCTATAATTCACTCAGTAAATACATATTGGGCTTTTACTTCTGTATCCAATATTATGCTAAATGCTCTAAAATTTGAGAGAAGAAATTATCCTAGCTATAAAAAAATTACCATATATGTGAGATGCCATTGCTATAGCTATGTTAATCTTAGGGGCCAGTAGAGATAGGGAATTCCTCTGTACCTTTTGAATTTCTATAGTAAATTAATTTCCAGAGTTTTTATATGAATAGAGCTGTGATGAATATCTATCTACTCATCCCTTGATTGCAAATGATCCTAGTCACATTAATCATTCTAATAAAGAGGATGGAATAGTGTTAAAAATAGACAACCAGTCCTTACTGAAGTATTCCAGTAAACAACTGAATATAACTTTTGCCTGGGAGACTTTTTAGGAACTCTTTAGGGAGTTTGAAATTGGTCAGGCCAATTCTTGGGATTCCTATATAAGAATTTCTTTCTATCCTGGGCAAGTTGGTAGGAGGTTAAAAACCCTAAGAGAGAAGCACACTGTGCTCCTGAAAATTTTGGGGATCATTTATTATGTGGGAACACTTTCCATATGGTCATTCACTGCCTCTGTTTCATTTCAAACTGAAACATTTGAGGAATTAATGGAATTTTTAAAAGCACTATTTGTTTCATGGAACTGATTACCATCAGGAAGGCTAGAATTCAAATTCCACCTCTGACATATACTGACAGGGTGATGCTGAGCCAGGCAGCTAATAATAATAATAATAATAATAACAACGATAACAATAATAATAGTGATAAATCAGCTAATTATATCTGCATTGGAAAGGGAATGGGAGGGAAGAAAAAAGTAGAAGAAAAATTAAAATTTAAGTACATTTCTTAGTACTGTTCAAAGCTTTAAATTTTTCACTCAGAAAAAAGACTACTACTGCATATATAGCAGAATTGTAGCACATGTCCCAAAATTGACGGTTTGTACATTTTTTAGATACTATGTTTTAGAATAACTTTAAAAGGAGAGTTTACAAAGAAGTTTTTCAAAAATATCTCTTGACCAAACCAAATTTAGCATATATAATGGTCAAAGACAAAGCTCTATCTAGGAATATCAAAGTATAATATGAGTGTTTTCTAAAGTAGAATAAAAATCACCTGGCACAAAGTAAAATAAATTTATAAATCTTGCAAATTTTTAAATTTTAAAAAAACATTTTACATGTGTTATACTGCAGTCACTAGTTTTATACCATTTGGCATTGAATTCAAATGATTTTGACATTTATTCTTTAGTTCTTCATCATGAAACCACATTTCCCATGGGATGCTGAGTACCTTTAATGAACAATCTAATTTTTCAGTCCTATATTTTTCAATAAAGATTAAAGCAAATGAGTTTCAAGACCATTGAAGCATATTTATCACCATCTCTTGAATAAATGTCTTGGGGTTTTGATGCATATAATGGTAAAATGTCATGTTGCCATGTTCCTTGTCAGTTTGGGAATTTTCTATAATTTTAGAATTCTGCTTCTCAACATATCAATCCAATGTCTCTTGCACCTAAATGATAGAGTAATAGATTTGGAGTCAGGAATACATGAGTTCAAATTCTTTCTTAGATGCTTCTTAGTTGTAGAGGAAAGGTTGGTACATGAATTTTTGTTTACAGATTACTGTACACCCAATGTAGCCTCTGAAGCTGAGATATAACAGAATATTGATTAATTCTTTGCTGTTTGTACTAATTATGATCTTGATCTAACAGTCAATACCAAGAAAACACAGGTGCTCCATCAGCCAGCACCATACCATTATTTTGTAGAACCATTAGTTACAGCAAATGGAGTTTTGAATACTATGTATAAGTTCACTTACCTTGGCAATGTGCTTTTCAGAGAGGTATACATTGATAATGAAGTTGACACATGTGATGCCATACTTAGCTCAGTATTTTGGAATGTGGGAGCAAAAAAGTATTTACCTCTATCAAACCAACAGAGCCATTGTGTTGACCTCATTGCTGTAAGCCCGTGAAACTTGGACAGTCTACCAGTGCCATGCCAGAAAATTGAATCTTGGGAAGATACCAGACATCAAAGTCCTTTCTTGAACTAAACAGCCAAGCATTCAAATGTTAATATAAGGCAACTCCTGGACTGGCCACATTATTCGAATGCCAAAAGACTATTTTATGGAAAACTCAGACAGAGACAGAGCTTACAGCAGGGTCAGAAAAAGCAATGCAAGGACACTCTCATGATCAAACTTTGGAATCAGTTGTGTGATTCCTCACACATAGGACTGGCTAGCATGGCATACCCTCGTCAGAGAAGGTGCTGGGCTCTATGAATAAGCAGAATTGAAGTAATTCAAAAGAAATGTACGATGCACAATTTTAGGAAAATCTATCCCAAATGTTTGCATGATCTATTTTTGCCCTACCTATGGTGGAGCATTCTGAGCTTGTATTGATCTGATCAGTCACAGTCAGTCACACTATGACTTGACTATAACATACTGATGTCATTTTGGTTCTCTTCAGGAACAAAGGACAACCAACCAACCAGTTGTGAAACCCTGACCAAGTGAATTAGCCTCTCTCTGTTTCAGTTTCCACATCTGTAAACTGGGGTTAATCACAGGATTGTTTAGAGAACCAATGGAGATAAGTTATGTAAAGCACTTTGCAAACTAAAAACATTAAATTATAACTATTATTATATTCTTATTTTAATATTATTATTATTGTTATCAGAGTTTATATTCCTTCAATGGAGACAAGATATCCAGACCTAATGAATTATTTTAACCCTCTAATAATTATTTCTTTTGATGAATGTTTCAAAGTATGTTAGAGATACCCAGATCTTATAGATTTACCTGATGCTTTTATGATAATTCTAGAGTAACCTTAAATGAGAAAGTCTCTTTTCCTTAGTAAAAATTACCTTTTTCCAATCTTCCATACAAAAATCTTTATATATATATTCTAGTCACTGGCAAATCTGTTTTTTCTTCATGACAAAGACTAGCCGCTATGTTTTTCTACTCATCTTCTCATGTTTTTTCAACTTCAAAGAGCTTGTGCTATACAGAAGAGGAATCAATAACAATCCCTTCAGCTTCCATATTCCTCTGAATTACTGGGGATGAATTAGGCTATTTTACAACAGTAGTTTGTCAGTTCTTAGAATAATTTTTCATTTTTTTTAATCTGATTCCCTTTGCACATCAATTCAATTGATCCTGGTGGGTTTGAGACTCCTGGTTTCTTTACACCAGCAGTCAGTACAACTTCTCTAATAGTCATTGAGGTGTGTTCTTTAAAAAATAACTTTATGTTTCTTTGCAATAATGCCCATTTTTATGAACACAGAATTTAAAATACAAAAAAAGGTGAGCAAAGCAAAACATATATGGTGTGGGATTCAATACCAAGCTGACAAAGAATCCATTGAAGGTGAGGGAATTTGTTTCATTTGTTCAAAGTCAGATGTTTGGAGTAAGCCAATAGAAGCGCACACACACACACACACACACACACAGACACTGTTTTCACCAAGTAAAACCATATTAAATTATTGATTATTCTGCATAATTCTCACACCACTGTAAAATCAACATCCCTATATAGACTGAGAATTCTTGCCAGCATGCTCAGCAGAAGATAGGAAATGCATGTGCCACAATATCTGTAGGTAATTTTGTACAAAATAATCCCTGCTTTGACTGTGGTACTTTACAAAAAGTCCTACTTATTGATTGAAGATAATAAAGAACATATTTTCAAAAAGGTGCACTTTGAAAGAATATATGAATCAAATACTTTCAGAAGGAAACCAACAAACTTATTAAAATCAACTGTGAAAGTAATATTTGAGATTAATAGATGAAAATGACAAAATATGTAGACTACTTAAAAGCATGAAACTTTCTATCATCAAGCACTATTTTTAAAGGAAAATATATCAGAAGACACTGGCACCAAATGTCATACTTTTTAGACAAAATTAATTTTATACACAGACATTATTTAGTTAACAGATAAGAATTATCTAGATAAAGACAGCAATTATAGAATCAAATGACTTTTCATATTATTTTAAGGCAAAAACACCAAAACATAAGAAAAAATAAATGCACACACACACACACATACATAAAAGTTATATCTATTCTGACTTACCATGGGATCTGTCCTGGACCTCCTCTTTTCACTCAGCATTATCTCCCATATTATCTTGATAATATGATTATCAACATGATTATATTGATGTGATATAGTATGATATGATTATCAAATTTATCTATCCATCCCTAACCTTACTCCAGACCTATAGTCTCAAATCAGCAACTGCTTATTAAACATCTTAAGGTGGATGTCCTCTAAACATCTTAAACATAGTATATGTAGAACAGAACTCATATCTTTCCCTTAAAATCTTATCCTCTTCCTGTCTTCCCTGTTACTCTCAATGACACAGCCATTCTTCCAGTCTCCAGATTTACAACCTCAGTGTTATCACTGATGACTCACTCCATATAATTATAGGTAAGCTAAGCCAACAAAATAAAAAATGACAGTTCTACTTAAATTTATTTATTTAATGCCATAGCAATCAAATTGCCAAAAACTTATTTTATAGAGCTAGAAAAAATAAGGGCAGGTAAATGGCATAGTGAATAGAGCACTGGAACTGGTATCAGAAAGATCCAAGTTCAAATTTGCCCTCAAACATGTCATAGTTATGTGATCCTGGGCAAGTCACTTAACCCTGTTTCCCTTAGTTTCTTGATCTGTCAAATGAGCTTGAGAGGGAATGGCAAACCATGTTGGGATCTTTGCCAAGAAAATCCCAAATGGGATTGAAGAGTTGGACTTGACTGAAAGGACTGAACAACAGCAATAAGAAAAAAAATAACAAAATTCATCTGGAAGAACAAAAGGTCAAAAATATCAAGAGAATTAAGGAAAAAATGTGAAGGAAAATGGCTTAGCAGTACCAGATGTCAAACTGTATTTCAGAATGATAATCATTAAAAACTATATGATATTGGCTAAGAAATAGAGTGGATCAGTGGAATAGATTAGGTAACAATACAAAATAGTAAATGATCATAAAAATTTAGTGTTTGGGGACAGATCGGTGACGTAGTGGATAGAGCACCAATCCTGGAGTCAGGAGGACCTGAGTTCTAATCCAGCCTCGGACATAATAATTATCTTGCTGTGTGACCTTGGGGAAGTCACTTAACCCCATTGCCTTGCAAAAAAAATAGTTTGATAAACTCAAAGTCGCAAATTTTTAGGACAAAAATTCTATTTAAAAAAATTATAGGAGAACTGGAAAGCAATTCAGCAGAAACTAGCTACCAACCAGCCTCTTACACTGTATACCAAAATAACATTTTAAAAAAAGGTTACATGATTTAGACTATAAGTATAATATCATAATCAAATTGAAAGAGTGTGGAAAATTTTACATGTCAAATTTATGGATGAGAGAAAAATATGTGCAAACAAGAGCTAGAGAAATAAGGGAAATAAAATGGATAATTTTCATTCATTTAAATTAAAAAACGGTTAGCATAAATAAATTCAATGAAGTCAAGATTAGAAAGAAAGCAGGAAACTGTGGGAACCTCATTTGCTTTTATACCCTATAATCCTTGTGTTCTCACTTGCTACAATTCTCTTTGGATTTCATTTCCTTTTTTTCCCACAAGTCTTACTAGACACCAGAGTTAAGTTTATGATTATAAAATAAAAACTAAACCATAAAAAGGTGGGGGGAGACAGCTAAGTGGTGCAATGGATGGAATATTGATCCTGGAATGAGAAGAAGAAGCTGAGTTTAAATATGATCTCAGATATTTGACACTTTTGTTTGACCTAGGAAAGTCACTTAATCCATATTGTTCAAAAAAATAATAAAAATTTAAAATACCCTTTTTTAAGTCCTGATTTCTTAAATACATTGAGAACCAAGTCAAATTTATGAAAATAAGAGTTATTCCCATTGATAAATGTTTATAGAATATGAACAGTAAGTTTTCAGAATAAGAAATAAAAGCTATCCACAGTCATATAGGATGTTCTAAATCACTACTGATTAAAGAAAAACAAATGAAAACAACTGAGATATCATCTTACACTTATCAGACTGGCTAACATAACAGAAAAGGAAATTCACAAATACTGGAGGGGATGTGGAAAAATTGGGACATCAATTATTATTACATTAGTTAACAGTTAATCCAGCCTTGATGGAGAGCAATTTGGAACTATGCCCAAAAAGTTGTAAAATTGTTCATACTCTGATTTAGAAGTCGCACTACCAAAGTGTTTAAGGAGTTCATGGAAAAGGAGAAAGAATCCATTTGTACAAAAATATGTATAGTAGTTCTTTTTTTGCAGTGCAAAGAATTAGAAATTAAGGCAATACCCATCAATTGAAGAATGGCTAGCCAAGCAAGTGGTATATGATTGTGATGGAATATGATTGTGCTTTAAGAAGCAATGAGCAGGGGTGGCTAGGTGGTGCAGTGGATAAAGCACTGGCCCTAGAGTCAGGAGTACCTGGGTTCAAATCCGGTCTCAAACATTTAATAATTACCTAGCTGTGTGGCCTTGGGCAAGCCACTTAACCCCATTTGCCTTGCAAAAACCTTAAAAAAAAAAAAAGAAGTGATGAGCAGGAAGGTTTCAGAAAAACTGGGAAGACTGATGCAATGGGAAGTGAACAGAACCAAGAAAACATTGTACATAGTGTATGCAATGACCTACTGAGAATGACTTAACTTTTCTGAACAAGAAAATGGACTGAGGCAATTCCAAAGGTCTTGTAATAAATAATGCTATCTATCTTCAGAGAGATATCTATCTGATGGAATCACAGTGCAGATTAAAGCATAATTTCTTACTTCACTTTTCTTTTTTTGCAACTTGGTTAATATGGAAAATGACATAATATCACATTTTTTGATTCTCAGTGGATGAGGGAAGATGAAAGAAGAGATAATTCAGAACTCAATTCTTTTTTAAAAAATGCTAAAATAATTAATAAATGGGGGAAAGACTTTTTCAATTACTGAGTTCTATACAAATATGAGTTGTATCAGAGACAACTAGAGATGAATTGGCTAAAAAAATATTTTCAGGCATTATATCCTTGTGATACTTCAATTATCTGTTTTTAAAAAATGAAATTAAATATTTTAGCATCATTGTTTTAAGAAAACTGGATTATGACTGCTGATATTTATGACATTGAAGAAAAGAGAGATATGTAGTTCATAGTGTGCCCACCCCCAAGATTTCCTGGGATTATAGAATTTTTATCATAATTATTTTCCAAAAAGTAATTTTAATGCCTACTAGAATTAAGGATTCCATAGTATTGGAAGAGTCAGTATGAAGACACTTTGCATAATACCATTGTTATTGCTATTAGTTATTGACTTCAGAATCTGTACCAGTACATTAGAATATCCGAAAAGAACCAGATTTGGCCACAGAATGTCAGATGACACTAAGATGGGGGCCTTAACCTGAAGTCCATGATGACAAGGGAGGCTGTGAATTTGAATAAGTAAAAAAAAAAAGAAAAAATACATGAATCTAATTAAAATTCAGCATTTCCTTCAAAAAAAAAAGATTCATGGTACATAGACTTTTGCTAAAGGGGGACTGTGACAAAAAAAGATTAAAAATATCTGTACTTAGGCATCAGTTGCTTACATTCAGCAATTCAGAACAAAAGTACATACAAATTGATAAAGGAACCTCTCATATTATTGTAGGAATCAAGAATTTCCATAACTACCTCTAGGACAATGCCTTTATAATTTATACTAAGCCCCTTCCCAGCTTCTATTAGCTGAGTTACCATTGGCTAGTTACTTAACTCCTCTAAGCCTCAGTTTACTCACTTGCAAAATGGGGTTAACAATACCTGTGGTATCTACCTTACAAGTTCTGAGGCTCAGATAAAATGACAGATTTGGGGGAAAAACTAGTCAATCTTTAAAATGCTATATAAATCTTAGTTGTTGGTTTTTGGTTATTTGTGATATCACCACATAAGCAGCACTGTAGTCTTTTCCTTAGTGTTTCTGAATTCACAATTGTTCACAAACCAGCAGCAGCAATATTGAATGCTGATGCCTTGGGCCATATACCATGGGGTGGCATGGATTATGCCACTACAATAGAAGGTTCCATCATAAACTGATCCAATCTAATTCCTTGGACAGATTATTTTATTTGTTAATTTTTATTATGAATTTAATGAATACAAACAGAACATTTCCATAAGTAAAATAGATTTGAAAAAAGAAGATTATATGTGAAACTATGAATCTCTCTAACATACAGGTTGCTTAAATATATATATGTATATATATATATATATATATATATATATATATATATATATATATATATATATATATATATATATATATATATGAAATAGGTTAGAGATGTTATTTTCAGAGTGCTCCCTTCTGGCAGATTAACTACAGAGGATCCTACAGAGGATTCAAGTTTAGAACTTGTATCTAAAATCTAAGAAGACAGGTTGACTGGTTTATGGGACAGTTATACAACCACTATAGCCTCCAAAAAATCAAAATAAGATCATCATCCCTCCTAGATTGAGGTAGTCTATAACCTGCTTATAAAAACAGATAAAATCCTAACTTATAAATCAGCATTTCTAACTGATTCTTATTTTTCAGAGTTAACTAGGATGTCAGAGCAAGAGAGCCAGTTGAGATTTTTGTGGCAAGGCAATACAACTCTGAATGCTTTCAGGAGGTTATTCATATGTTTGCATTTTTATTGCAAGTGTGCCTTGGGGTGTCCCCTTGATTAAAATGTAAGGTATTATAGGCAATGAAGGATAGCATCTTCTGAACCCTTCCCCATCATCTTAGGCATGCCTATTTCCAGGTTATATGACCCTGGTAGAATTGCATATTTAAAGAAAAACCTACAGAGAAATTTCTTTAGAAATTTAAGCTATTCACATCCCAATAAAATGAATTACCTGATATTAGTGGGAATGTGAATTAATTGGAAATTCATATTATTCCAGAAAATGATTATCATATCATTTTATACATGAGAAGGTTCATGAAACATCATATTTTTGTCTGAAAAAATATTATCGACTAATCTGGTGGTCTGGGTAGATATTTCTAAAACTGTAAATAGTATGACACATGCAAAGCTACTTGGCCATAACCAATAAATTTTTTTTCTGTGGAAAAACTAATAAGTCTCTGATCAAACCATATTGATTTTATTTCCCCCAACAAATACAACTATATCTGAAAATAAATGTCTTATGCTACATCTTAAGTTTGTCACTTCGTTGTCAAGAGATTGGCAGTATACTTCATCATTACCACTCTAGAATCAAAGGAGGTCTTTGCACTGATCAGAATTCTCAAGTTTTCAGTTGTTTTTTTTTATATTACTAAATAAATTGTTCCTTTGGTTCTGTTCATTTCACTCTGCATCAGTACATACATGTCTTGCTATTCTCTCTGTAACTTTTCATTTCATCATTCTTATGGCACAGTACTATTCCATTTTATTTATATGCCATGATTTCTTTTGCAGTTCCTCGAGATAGATTTGTCTTTAGTTTTTCACTTCCTTGCTACCATAAAAAAAAGAGTTGCTATAATTAATTTTGAATTAGATCTTTCCTCTTTTGTTTATCTCCTTAGGATATAAGCATTTTATAAATATTGACTGGGTCAATATTTACACATGTAGTGAATTTGGAGGCACAGTTTCAAGTTATTTTCTAGAAGGGCTAAACTAATCCATGGCTCCATCAGTGTCATATGTGTGCCAGATTTTCCACAGTTTCTGCAACATTTGTAATTATGGCTTTTTTTCCGCCTTTGTGAGTCTGATAACCATGAAGTGGAAGCTCAGAGTCACCTTAATTTTCATTTCTCTAATTACTAGTGATTTGGTACACTTTTCTCATATGTCTGCTGACAGCTTAGAATCCTTCCTCTAAACATTGCCTGTTCATATCAGGGAATAAACCAAACTGATTTTGAAAGATCATTTAAAAAAAGGTTTAATAAGGCAAATTGTTTCTTAAAATGACTCAAAGAGCTGTAAATTCTATCTATATTCTTTTTGTAACAATCACAGCCTTTAGCAGTTATTTACAACAAAAACATTATCATCCTTCTTCATTTGGGGCACCCTCTGTTAAAATCAAAGAATTTTTCAACAATAGCATTGCCAAACTAAGATGGCAGAGAAAAGACAAGGGACTTGCCTGGGTCTCCTAGATTCTCTTCTAAACAACTACAAATAATACCTCAAAGTGAATTTTGAAGGGGCAGAACCCACAAAAGGAGAGGATGAAACAATTTTCCAGTCCAAGATGACAATAACCATGTCTGAATTCTCATCATCACACCTCATTAGAATCAAAAAATCAGTCAAGCTGAAAGTGTCAAACAAGACATTTCTTAACTCTTGGCATGTTATTTTATGTTCTGCATCAGGAGTCTGTGCTACTGTCTTAACAGATCGCTTTTATAGAAATATAACTTGGATGCTACTTTTCGTTCATTTTTGCCATAAGGATGGTTCTTTGCCAAGGACTCCAGAGCTGAGTGAAGGTGGACTCCTGGGACTATAATTGAAGCTCTGAGGCTTGTCATACAAAGTCCTATATCCAGCTGAGACTGTAAGATATGATGTGATGAGCTATGGAGAGATAATTCCCAGAGTGACTTGGCATCAAAAACCTTTGGAAACATTTTCTTTGATCCTGGCTTCGAACCTCAATTATTCAGCTGCCTCTCTAGAGGACTCTCTAGCCACAAAGTGAAGAAAGCAATCATTCTTCTCCAGCCACTTCAAAAGCTGAAGTAAAGTCGCCTCATATTTCTGTACTAACTAGCCTGGTCAAAATAGTCTTCTCTTGTCCCTTAAAAATGTATGTGAGCTAAAACAAATGTTCTAGTAAGCATTGTGATTTAACAAGATTGTTATTCCTTTTGAATTTTATGGTATTTGAATTTTGATGTTGAATTATTGGTATTGTTTCCCTTGCTGATGCTGTGATGATTTATAGAATGATTCCTTATTGACACAGTTTACTCATGTTGCAATCCTGTTCATCCTTTGCCTGTTATTTTTAAACAACATATAATAACTAGCATTTGTGTGGTGCTCTAAAACTTAGTGTTTTTTCATTCAGTATGTCATTCACAATCACAGGTCAGATCAGTTTTCTAGGTGATACCCATTTTACAAGTGAAGGTCCAAAAAGTTTGGTGATGTGCCCATCGTCACATAGCTCAGTTCTAGGGCTTCCTGTATTGAAGACTAATCTGCATCTTCTGTCTCATCCTGTCTTTCCATAACAATTATTGCCTAAATTGTAATGGACCCATGATTTTATCAATATGTATATTCATCTGTATCTCATGCTGTACTATGGTTTTTGTCCATGGCTTTCTATTATAGAAAAATAAATAACTTACAGTCATAGAGCACCTTAAGATTTGCAAGGCACATTTTCCACAATACTCTGAGGAAGGTAGAAACAGAAGTATTATCCACATTTTATAGATGACAAAAGTGAGGCACAGACAAGTCATATATGAAATAATGATAAATATCAGACCTTTTACTAGAAGTCCCATTTCACTTCCCACTATATTATAGTGTTATGAAACAATTTAATAAATTTTATATGCTCAGTTATTCACAAAGCAATTGATCAGAGTTGAATTGGCATAAATATGAGTGGTAACTAAAATACTTTAATATAATTTCCTATGAAGAGCTTTTTTTTAGGTTTTTGCAAGGCAAACAGGGTTAAGTGGCTTGCCCAAGGCCACACAGCTAGGTCATTATTAAGTGTCTGAGGCCGGATTTGAACTCAGATATTCCTGACTCCAGGGCTGGTGTTCTATCCACTGCACCACCTAGCTGCCCCTGTAACTAAGTCTCTCATAGCTGATCATTTTTAAAATATTGCTGTTATGTATACAAGATTCTCCTGCTTCTACTCATTTTACTTTGCATCACTTCATATAATTCTTCTAAGGTTTTTCTGAAACAATCCTGCTCATCATTTCTTATGGCACAATAATATTCTATCATAATCATATACCACAACTTGTCTAGCTATTCCTCAATTGATGGGCATCCCCTCGATTTCTAATTCTTTGCCATTATGAAAAGAACTACTATAAATATTTTTGTACAATGGGTCATTTTCCCTCTTATTTGATCTTTTTGGAATACAGATTGAATAATGGCATTGCTGGGTCAAAGGTACATTTTGTAGCTCTTTGACCATAGTTCCAAACTGCTTTCCAGAATGGTTGGACTGTTTTACATATCCACCAACTATTCGTTAGAGTCCCATTCCCACTCATATTTCTGATTTTCCTTTTCTTCCATGTAGGCCAATCTGATAGTATTCAGTGATACCGCAGTTATTTTAATTTGTATTTCTCTAATCAGTAATGATTTAGAACATTTTTTTCCCACATGCCTATTGTTAACCTTGATTTCTTCTGAAAACTGATATATATAAATATATATATATATATATATATATATATATATATATATATATATATATATATATATATATATATATATAGCAGATGCAGAGTAGAGCAAGCCCCTAACTCCAGTTTCTGCCTTCCATATAGGAATTTCTTGGGAGCAGTTAAGCACTCCACCTCCCAGTCCTCTAGTCAGAAGAGAGAGGAGACTGAGGGGAGGTGTTGTTAGTCAAGATCTGAGTTAGCAGTTTGGTGATGAGATTAGATATAAGAAGCATAACCTTCAGAAGGGCATCTTGTTCAATGGAATTGAAATAACCAAGCAGGGCAGCAGATACAGAGAGGAGAAAAGGATACTAACCATGGACATGAAAAATAACGGGCATTTGAAGGTTTTATTGCAGCGGAAGAATTGTCAAAGTCTGATGACAGGCAAAGATGAAATTGGGGCTTAATATAGGATGGGAGAGTAAGTAAGGATATGGTTTGGAGAGGAGGAATGATTGGTAAATAATATTAGATTCACATAGATGAGAAAAAATGAAAACCTTTTTGAGTATAAAAAGAACCTGAAATGCAATGATTATGCTTCTTAAAATGAAAAAAGTGGATTTCCATTCAGGCAGTAACAAAGTAAAAGTAATCAAGTATTGGTGCATTAAAGATAGATATAAAATATTGAAATAATAGTTGTCTAATTGTTCCAGGAAATTTTAAGAAAAATCTTATTATAGAAGGAAGATGTCAGAGGATATAACTATATTCAAATAATATTTTTAAAATTCTTTTTGTGATTTATCAATATCACTAATGATTGTAAAAAAGCATATATCTAATTACATATATAATTTTTTAAGTGTTTAGATCTTTTTTCTGCTTTGAGCATTTTAGCATATCCCCATAGTTAGTTATTTTGCTATATATTTTCCCATGAAATTTTGTTTTGATAAACTCATTCATTTATTTAAAATAATTGACTTTCTTTAGACAAAATAAAGTGTTGTGCTACATTACAGCCTCACTGTTAGGAATGAAGATAGAGGTGACAATGCAGGAAGACCAACACATACGACAAAAATGGAGAGCATCCAGGCAGTAGAAGAATGGTAAGTATGGATACTATATTGATAATTATATCTTGTGTTTATAAGGCATCAGTATTCAGGGACTGCTAAGGTTTTTTTTTAGTTTTTCAGGTTTTTTGTTGTTGTTGTTGTTGTTGCTGTTTTCAGAATCATCCACCAAACACCTTTATAGCTTGGATTACAGATAAATGTATTCAACTAAGCTTTGCCCCTGCAATGTGGTTTTTTCATCATATTTTTCTTGACGTCATTGCATTGTTATAAGTAGTGCTAGAAAGTTACCCAGTTCCATAGCCTATAAAGCCCCATCTCTCTGATTCATACAAAAGCAAGACTGTTTATCAGCATCATCCATAAAATGACCCTAATTCATCACTTCTCATTTCTAAGATCACCTTTAGTGTTCTTATTTGTAACAGTTTCTCATGTTTTAGTCTTCATTACAAATAAGAACAAAAAGATCAGTCTGACTTAGACTTCTTATATTTGCATTTATGTGTAAGGATCAGAATCACATACAAACACACACACACACACACACACACACACACACACACACACACACAGATGTGTTATATATCAGTGTATATAGATAGCAGCAAGGTAGTATAATGGATAGAATACCAGATCTGGAAGACTCCTCTTCCTGAGTTTGAATCTGGCCTCACACATTAACTGTTTGACTCTCAGCAAGTCTGTTAATCCTATTTGCCTCACTTTCCTTATCTATAAAACGAGATGGAGAAGGAAATGGCAAATCACTCCAATATCTTTGCCAAGAAAACCCCAAATGGAGTCATGAAGTCAGACAGACTAAAAAATATCTTGTGAAAAACACCAATGTATCAATAGATACATAAAACACCTATATACATAGATGTACATTATATATAATATTTTATGATTTGCCAAGTAGCTTAAATGCATTATCTCATTTAATCTTCTTTATAACACAGTGAGACCAGTACTGTCAGTATTAATCCCATTTTACAGAGAAGGAACCAGAGCCCTAGGTCTTCCCAAAGTCACAGAGATAGTATACAGCAGAGCTGGTACTCAAACCAAGGACTTCTCACTTGAAATCCAGGACTATTTTCATAATATGTCAACAATCAGTTGCCTATTCACTAAATCATACTTTTTCAAAAATGTTAGGTCTAAAATGAATCAAGAACTCTAAACTGAAATCCACAAATGGAAAAGAAAACTACAATGTAAATAAATTCTCTGTATGATGATAAATGGTATGATCTCTATTACTCCTTATGGAGAGGTTTTAATAATAGTACTTGCTCATGTAAATCTTTTAATGTGAGTAAAACAGAAAATTTAGGCATGAAAGAATAGTAACAAGATTATTTAAAACAATGGAAAGAATATTATATATACAAGTTATTATAGAATCTTTTAAATTGCAAGTTTAAAAAAGTGGGTTTTCTGTAGAATATTCATAGGAAAAATTGTAGAGAGAAGATAACATGTGAAAGAATGGTATAAGAACTAGTGATTTTTATAGATCTTTGCTGCTCAAACAAGTCTTCTGATAAAGTTGGTGAATTTCTATATTATATTTCCATATATATATGTATATATATATATATATATTTCTATATATAAAAAGTCGCCTTTTGTCTTCTCAGCCTGTCAATGTATTCAGAGCTTTCATAAAGCCAATATACATATTCAAATAATAATAACTTGTATTATGGTGCTTTTATAAATAATCTGAAAAGAATATTTGAAAAAATAAATTAAAGAACAGAAACATCACAGAATTATACTGTGTATTTTTATTGCAGAACCTGTGAACAATACCATTGATAAGAAGATAAACTCTATCTTGGGGCAAAGAGAATTGAAATCCGTATGAGCTAAGAGAAGAAAATTTAATTGGTTTTTAAATGTGGTTGACTGCTGATTTCTACCATACCTAAAATCTGTATTATTAGTTTTTAAAAGATTTTTTAACTGAAAAAGAATTTTTTGAAGACTCTGTGTGCCTTTTTTGTTTGTTAAAAATTGAGCTTCCTTACACTTCAGATTGTCCCCCCTGTGAGTGTTTGACTAAGACAGAAGCAAAATCAGAACCACCTCATAAATAAATCAGTGGCAAGGGAGTAGTGTACACTTTTGTACCATATTAACCAAGCAGCACACATTTTATGCATTGATATTACTATCTGAGACTTTCTATTGTAAATGAATTATTAAAGAGAAAGGAAAGGAGTAGGATGCTCCAACTGTACCACTGCTGCTTAGCTATGTAGGTCAGCATCAGGCCGGTCTATAATGTTATAACAACCCTCCAAATCCTTACTGGCTGATCAAGTACTGACAGCATAGCCAGTCAGTAACACCGGGGAAAGACGCAAGAAGAAAATCTTCCTCCCTTCTGAACTTTTCTGTAACCCATCATGATTTCTAAAATTAATATAAAATTCCTACACACAGCCCTACGTCAGAACTTAGCTGAACTATTCCTGATGATTTTTTTGGTGAGATCAGTTCAGGAACAAGTGGATAAGAAATCAGGTGTGATGTTTTAAGTATTTTTCTCCAATTTTATGCTTGAATTACTTGTGTTTTCTACATTTCTTAATTCTTTATTTATCACATTGAAACACTAAATACTGTGTAGATAACTTTTAAAAAAGAGGCAAGCTACCGCAAAATAAGTAATCTGTGTTCTTTTGAACAATTGTTTCCTAGTCTGTACCCTTGGTACAGCTTTAACCAAAGATTTGTGAATACATTTTAGAGCAAAAAGAACTGAAAAGATAACTTTATCGATTTGGAAACTGGTCTGATTTGGCCAAGGTTCACAGAGTTCATCCCAGGCTGATCAGAATAGCCTTGTATTGCCTTACACAACTGGAGAGCTTAGGCATTAAGTTTTCTCTCTTCTCATCATTAAAACCCACCTACAAATGGTCATTTTGGAAAAGACCTGACAAGCTACATTATTCTAAGATATGAGTGACTTGTTGGTGTATTGAATCTCCATGGAGTAATTTCATTTTCATAGGGAACAGTCTTCTAAGTTCATGTTGAGTTTGAAGATTTGAATTTCTTAGCAGCAGCATTTCTAACATCAGTTGTAGGGCATATGGAGGAGAGTGGGGAGAAGGATGGTGTTTTCTTGGAGTCCCTTAAATGATACTCATAGATATGCATGGCACATTTCATTGTGGTGCAGATCTAAGGGATTTTGTTTTGATTCACTTTAAGGCAAACATTTCCCAAATCCTCATTCCTATTAAAGAAACTAAAATTTAACTAAACCTAAGAGTAATATACATGAAACAACAATTCATACTTTAAAACTGAAAGGGGGCGGCTAGGTGGTGTGGTGGATAAAGCACCAGCCCTGGAGTCAGGAGTACCTGGGTTCAAATCTGGTCTCAGACACTTAATAATTACCTAGCTGTGTGGCCTTGGGCAAGCCACTTAACCCCATTTGCCTTGAAAAAAAAAACTAAACTAAAAGAACATTATCAATAAGTAAATTAAAATGCAAAGCCAAAATGCAAAACTTTAAAAAAAATTACCAGGTATCTGGGCACATATAGACATATCTATGACAATACTATTACTAATTAATGGTTGGGGCATCCAGGTGGTGCACTGGATAGAGCACTGGCCCTGGAGTTAAGAGGACATGAGTTCAACTCGTCTCAGACAGTTAATAATTACCTAGCTGTGTGACTTTCGGCAAGTCACTTAACCCCATTGCCTTGCAAAAAACAAATAATTAATGGTTGTATTAAATCATACTACCTAGGCTGCCTATTCTAATAAGGCACAAAGCCAACTCAGAACCTGTAGTGACTGTACATGCTAGGTCTCCTGTGCAATTGTTTCAGGAATCTCAGGGAGCCCTAATTTGACAAATCCATTTTCTTCCCCCCCACCATTGTAATGGCCCTCTTCTTTTTCTACAGCCAAAACCCCACCCCAGATGAAATTATGTCCTGGTCTCAAAACTTTGATAAGATGATGAAGACACCAGCTGGAAGAAATCTCTTCAGAGAATTTCTGCGGACAGAATATAGTGAAGAGAACCTACTTTTCTGGCTTGCATGTGAAGACCTAAAAAAGGAACAAAATAAGAAAGTTGTTGAAGAAAAAGCCAGGCTTATATATGAAGATTATATTTCTATACTGTCACCCAAAGAGGTAAAAATCTGAGAAAATGTGTAGTAAAGCTTCTTGTCACCAAGATCTAACCTGGGACTGATTCTCATTAGGTGGAGGGTGAGGAACATACAAACCCAGATAGGCTGGAGAGCTTCACTTGGGGTTAGGTAACTGTGACTTTAAAAATCACCCATTCATTTCATTGTATTAAATAGACATTTTATTAAGTATTAGTTGCATGCAGATCACTCTACCCTAGGCAATGGAGGAAGGAGAGAAAAAAAATAAATAAGGCTCTTTTCCTCTTTATATGAGATAGGCAAGGTTCAATGAAGAAGGGATGATTAAACCCATGATGGTCAAATTCAATGGATATACCTAGGATGAATTGTAGGAAATTATCTGAAAGGGAGTAAAGGAATCCAGAAAAAAATGAAAAGACAAAAAAAAAGGCTTAGAATACTTTATAATTATGCTTCAGATAGTTCTGTTCAGAAAACGGATCTCTCTCCTAGTTTAGCACAAAGTCTTTGTTCCTTATGCTGAGCCTCATGTATTGCTGAGGGCAATAAATTTTGATCTAATTTTAAATTAGCAAGTAGTCAGTCATTAACCTATAATCCATAAATATTTTTAAAAAACATTTTTGTTGATGTTGAATTACTTTAATATGGCAAAAAAATAAACCCTATGATCACAATAGTAGTGTTGGTCCCCTTCTCCAAAGATGAAATTCAGTACGCTTCCATGCCTTGGTAGGCAGGCTTATGAGTGGCTGGGGCCAAAAAATGCATCATATAATATTTAGACTTGTAGTGATGAGCCTCCCCAAACATAGCAGGCTAGTCTTCTCAACAAGAGTCAATTGCTTGGGCTAATGTCCAAAGCCTCTCCTGCTTGGTAAAGCTTGCCAGGAAGCTCAAAGGCTTTGGCCTTTGAAAATCCAAGGTCATTTACAAAACACAGTGTGGAATGGCACTTTAATTTAAGGATATAACTCTGTGTTTTAAATTTATGGTTTCTGACATTATTGAAAAGGAATATTGTATAATTAGAGCTAGTAATATTAAAAAAAAAAAACAACACTTTCTAGGAATCCAGAACATTGGGCTCTGGTTTTGGCTTTCAAATTGCATGACCATTGATAAATTGCTGAACTTTTCAGGGCCTCAAATTCCTTATCTATAAAATGAGAGTATTAGACTGAAGAATCTTCAATATTTTATCCATCTCTGCTTCAATAACTAAAGACTTCAAGCACACAGAATTTAAAAAACAGCTGAGTAATCCATTGAAGGATGACAATCAGGAAGCTTTAGCTTTCAGTTTAAATTTTTGTGTTGCATTTTTAATATTACATAGAAAATATGCACAATTTTAATTATATATGTGGCTTTCTTCTCATAGGTACAATACTTAAGCTGATATGATTCAGGGTTTCCTTTCATCTTTGTTATAATATCAATTGAGTTGGATATATTATATAGTCTTTTCTTGTATAATAAAATAGATTAAGAAGAAAAGAAGATAAAAAATTTTAAGTAAAAATTTGCTAACAAGTTAAATAATTAAATAGAATTACTTTCAAGAGTAAATGAACACTTTCTAAAATTGCCTAAAGGAAAGACCAGATTAAAAATAATAAAAAGGAATTTACAACAAATAGAAAATTAACAGAACAGATCCTGGGATCAAGTTATGGCTATTAAGAACTGGAAGTTCAGACCCAGTAAAATGAAATATAGCAATAAGAGGCCTATAAAATATGAAAAAAGGAAAAAGAAAAGGAGGAAAGAAGGAAGGCAGACATGGATAAAGGAAGGAAAGAAGGATCAAACTATTATAGCTATAAACAGTAACCAAGATTTTGAAAGAACTAATTTTTAAAGGATTCTTTAAACATAAGCCTTACCTAGACAGGAAAGAATTCAGTGGACCTAGTTGGTCTGCTCCGTGGTTAACTTTACCTAATTTTTAGCAGTTTTCTATCTGTGATTTTGGATAAATCACTTCAGCTTTACTGACTTCATTTTTTTCATCTTTAAAATAAGACAGACTAGATCGCTACAATCTCTTCCAGTAGTAACATTCTCTGATTCTATTAATTTCTTTTCCCTAAAGGGCAAGGATTATCTCAGATTGTAATCTGTCTAACCTAAATGCTATTAAACAAACAAAAATACTAAAAATGTAAGAATTAATTAAGAATTCATTCAAGACAATTTCAAAATGTAAAAATTATATGATTTCATCTCCACTAATTAGTAAATTGAATTATTTATTAGCTTCCTTGCCTCCAGCCTTCCCCTCTAAAATTCATCTTCTGTACGACTGCCAAATTATACTTGTCTGATCACATTGCTCTCTTCATCAAGAAGTTTCAGTGGCCCCCTGTTGTCTCTAAGAAAAAATACAAATTACTGATAGGCCATTTAAGTCTCTCACAATCTGACTCCAGCCTTTCTTTTCAGGTTTATTATATAACTTCTTAATCTCAGACACTCCACTTGTTTACTGTAAATGACATCCCATCTCCCCTCTCCCAACCTGTGTTCAGGTTGCCTTCTGCCTCCACCTGAATACACTTCCCCTCCAGCCCCTTGGAATCCATAGCTCACTTCAAGGTAGTGATTACTCCAGTTGGTAGTGATATCCCCTAATCATTACTTTATATTTACTTTGTATATATTTTAAATGTAGTCATAGTGTATCTCCAAAGTTAAATAAAAAGAGCATTGGAAGGATCTCTTCTTTTTTATATATTTTTATTTCCAAGTCCTAGTACAGTGTGACACAAAATGGATGTTTAATAAATGCTCATCAATCTATTGCCTAATTTAAAATTAGGTCAGAATTTATTGCCCTCAGCAAAATGACCCTTTTGTATTGGGCCATTTGGATAGCTTATAGAGTAGCAAATCATTGGTAGATACAATCAATTCAATGTTGTTTTCCCTTTTTTCAATATTTATGTCATCAATTTCCCAGCATAAAAAGCTTCAGAACAACTGGACTCGGCAAAACATCATATTTCCAGTTTTTTCAGAGAATTAAATTGAAGCTCAGAGACATTAAGAACACTCAGAGTTACAGAGCTTTAGTAATTGGCAGAGCTAGGAGACTCGACCTCCAGTTCCTCTGACTCAAAATCTAGTTTTCTCCAATGAGCCTGTGACTCAATCTAATAACAGAGTTCCTGCTGAAGACAAGGATGCCATAGTCTGAATCAATCTCCTGTTACTATGGTAGTACTCTCAGGGTTTATATTTGTTTCTTGCCTTTGCCAAATACCCCTAACCAATACAGAATATTTCTCAGGCAAGCAGTAAGATATTATGGTATGGGTATTTTAAAAATCAAATGTCTGTAATTTTCAAAAGTATATTTTAGCCATTAGTTATTAAATTTGTAATTCTTTTCAACTTACTGTTGTGCCAAAATATTGCTAATCATCAGTTTCCTTATAGTCCTTGAGCACAAAGCAATGTAGAAATGTTACTTTGGTTTCTTAGAATCTAGTTACCCTTTTATTCTACTTTTTTATTTACCCTTTTTATTTTATCCTTTTATTCATTTCTGTAAGTTAGAAATTTTAAGCTTTTCTACCTTTTTTTTGATTCTTAAGAATTTTTTTGTGGCTAGAGCACCAGCCCTGGAGTCAGGAGGACCTGAGTTTAAATCTGACCCCAGACACTTAATGTTGCCTAACTGGGTGGCTTTGGGAAAGTCACTTAATCTCATTACCTTAAATAAATTTTTAAAAAAAGAGAATTTTTCTTCATAATTAGTGAGACTTCAACTTCTGTGATAATGAAGATTTCTCGGGTTTGAAATTGAGAACTATAGCTATTTTGAGCTTTAGCTGTAAGTCTGTATCCTTGTTCACCTAAATATTGGAGCATATTTAGAAAATATTTCATTTTGTCATTACCCTGCAGTTGAAAATAAACTGAATCAGGTTAAGATAAAAAATTTAAATGTCCATTGAGCAGAAACCAAAGGATATCTTAAAGGAAAGCAAGAAAAAGGGTTAATAAATTGATATTGATTTTTACTAGGTAGTTATCGCCTTGTAACTGAAACTGAAGCATATTTTCAGTGATTCATTTACAGATTTTTTCTATATTTGGGGAATTTATAAGCTATCTAAATGGCCCAATACAAAAGTATCATTTTGCTGAGGGCAATAAATTCTGACCTAATTTTAAATTAGGCAATAGATTGATTAGCATTTATTAAACATCCACTTTGTGTCACACTTTACTAGGACTTGGGAATACAAATATATAAAAAAGGAAAGGAAGAGATCCTTCCAATGATCTTTTATTTAACTTTGGAGATACACTATGACTACATTTAAAATATATACAAAGTAAATATAAAGTAATGATTAGGGGATATCACTACCAACTGGAGTAATCAGTACCTTGTGGTATTAAGAAGCCAGGGTTCTTAATTTTAAAAAAAATTGACATCATGTGACAATCTGGGCTTTCTCAGAATAAACTTTTAATAAAATAAAATAAAATACATAAAATTTCAAAGAAGACTAATTACATTGAAATGTAGTTATCAAAGTATTTTTTAAAAACAAGTTCCTAAAACCCAGGTTAAGAATTCTTGCCTTAGAAAATTTCATCCAGATTGTATAAATTAATACTGGGATAAGACCTGGGACTGTATAATTGTGACATGAACTAGAGCTGAGGCCTACTCTAGAAACTTTCTAAATCTTTTAGAGCAAGTGAAGAAAAAGGAAGAAAGTTAGAGCCAATATGAATTCATTAAGATACCTTAACCAAAAATAGTAAACTCTCTGGTCATGGTATAAATTTAAACACACATATAGGTTTGTGAATAAATAAGAGAAGACTTGAATACATGAATAAATCAAACAACCTGTCAAATTTCTATTACTAGCCCTTGTTTTCCAGTGGAATAACAATCAAAGTTTTGAATAATTTCTTACTCCACAGGAATTTTTTGGCTGGCTAGTACCACACAGGCTAATTGATACAAATACTAATTTATCATCACTGGAACTGATCTCTCCCTACCCTCTCCTTCATAAAACCATTTTTGGTAGTTGTTAGCTAGTGAACCCTAAAATATTCTTCCTTCCTTCCTAAATTAGTTGAGCACCTGGCTCATAGTGTTTTCTCCCCAACACCTGTTCTTATACTAAAGGACTTCAAAGTTCATATTTATACCATTTCAAGTAATCTACCTTTTTCAGTTCCTCATTTTATTCATTTTCCAGTGACTTAATTTTTTTACCCCACATAATAATTACAAAGAAGAAAGAACATACTCAATCTCGTCATCACTGTGTTTTACTTGCAAATTCATGAATTCTTCCATTCATTTCTAGGATCACAATATCTTTTCCTCTCTCTTATGACTCCTAACCTTGTTCTTCATCCTCACCATCACCTGCATTTCCTTTAGTTCTTTCTCAGGTCACCATACCTGGACTGTTTCTACTCTGCTTCCTTTCCTCAGTTGCTTGTGAGTTTTGTTCAACTGTACACTATCTTCTTTCAAGTCCTTTGTCCCCTTATTCTATTGCTGATCACAACAAGCAAAACTTCAACCTTGGATTACTTCTACTTTTATCAGTTAGCTTCAGTCTTCTTCATATGTTGCTGAATGAAAATGGAGAAAAAAAGAAAACCATATGATTGAATCCACTACAAATTTATGTTGCATAATTTTAATTCGACCCTCACTGCATCAAGCTAATTCTTTTATACTTTTATGCTAATCATTTTTCCACTTACCACAGAGGCTTTTCATCTCTCCTCACCCTCTCAGATGAAAATTATACTTCACTTAAAAAAAAAGAAGATATCCTTTGAAAACACTTTCCTACTCATATCATATCACTCAAATGCTTTCTACCACTATCTCCTCCTTCACTAGTGTTTCTTATGAAGAGCTCCCTTCTCTTGCCAAGGCTAACCTCTTGATTGGTTAGTCTTAGGTCCCTTGCACACTATTCTCTTTCATCCCATCTTCTCCAATAGTTTGCTCTATCACTTACACTTTCTAGTTAATCTTTCATCTTTCACTCTGCTGCCTAAAAACATGGGCCTATCTCTGTTCATTCCAGCTACCATCCTATATTTTTCTAACTCTCTTCCCCTTTGTGGCTAAACCCTTGAAAAATATCATCCACAATTGATTCCCTCACTTTCTCACCCCATTACTCGCTTCTAAACTCTGAAATCCGACTTCCAACCTATTCAACTGAAACTATTTTCAACAAAATTTACAATGATTTCTTAATCATCAAATCAAATTTCTTTTTCTTTATCCTCAACCTTCTTCTCTATGGCCTTTGACAATATCTGTTTCTGTCTTCTTTATACATTCTTCTCTCTAAGTTTCCATGATATTGCTATCTTCTGATTTTCCTTCTACCTGCACGACCACTCCTCTATTTCCTTTGTTAATCTACTTCATGTCCACTAATTATTGATGTCTGCAACCTGGGCTCTCTTGGTTGCTTGATCATTGTCCTTCATTCTTTTTTTTTAGGGTTTCTTTTTGCAAGGCAATAGGGTTAAGTGGCTTTACCCAAGGCCATACAGCTAGGTAATTATTAAGTGTCTGAGGCCTGATTTGAACTGAGCTACTCCTGACTCCAGGACCAGTGCTCTATCCACTGCATCCCCTTGTCCTTCATTCTTAAGGAGGACCAAAATGACATCACTATGTTGGAGTCAAGGTACACAGTGTATCTGACCATGTTTGATCAGACTCATATGAGCTTGAAAGGACTGTATCACAAATCAGGCACAAATAGTCCAAATGAAAATGGGTTCTCTTAAGAGAAGGGTAGATACCCTCAACTTGGGCTCTCTCTCACCTGATCTCATCAGTTTCAATGAATTTCCTTATCTCTATCCTGATCATTTTCAAATCTACTTATCTAGCCAAAACATCAGTGCTGACCTCCAGTTCCACATCTGCAACTGCATATTGGACACATCATGAAATGGATGTCTCACAGTCTTCTTAAACTCAACAAATACATAATGGAACTCATCTTTCCTTTAAAACTTCTTGACTTATGAACTTCCTTATCCCCAGAAAGGGAGCTCAAAACCATCCTTCCAGTCACCCAATTCACAAAGTAGGTATCATCCTCAATTCCTTACTCCTCATCTGCCTTCCAATCTTGCCATTCCCTATTAATTCTACCTTTTCAATATCTGTCTTATGCAACTCCTTTCCTCCTCTGACATTGCAACCTCCCTGGTGCAGGTCCTCATCACCTTATATCTAAACTATTGAAATATACCACTGGTTTCCTTGCCACAAGTTTCTCCTCATTCCAGTCTATTCTTCACTCAGTTGCCACAGTGATCTTCTTAAAGGTGTGAATTATTCCATTCTCCTTAACAAACAAAATTTAGTGGCTACCTATTACCTCCAAAATTGAATATAAAATACTCTGTTTAATTTTAAAGCCTTTCAAAACCTGGAAGACCATCATTCACCTCCTTGCTATGATACTTATTAGTCTCTTGATCTTGGATAAATGCTCTGTGAGTCTTTGGGTATTCCTCTGCAAAATGGAGGCCATAACACTTACATTACATACTTACCTCATATATTGTACCAAAGTATCTTGTAAAGATAAAAAGAACTAACACAAATCTGAGTTATTTTGTGAGTTTCTTGAGGAAAGTGACTGTCCTTTCCTGTTGTTTGTATCTCCCAGTGCCTGGTACATAATGTTTAATTAATTAATTGATTGAATTATTATTATTTGGTGTTGATTCCAATTAGAAATAATGGGATGAAAATATTTCATATTCTTCTTAAGGTAGAACTAGGCTAAGAAAACTTTTGGATGCTAACCAGTCTGCTAGGCCCTCATATATTTATTTCTAAGATTTCTGTTGCTACTAAAAAAAAAATTCTGCTATCCTATTAGGAATTATGTAAATATAAATTTGTATTCTACTTTATTCCCTATCTAGAACTGAGTAACTAGGATTGAAGGTACATATACCCCCCATATCATACTTAGTCTAACTGCTTCAAGTCTCTTCCAACTCTAATTCATATTCCATTCAGCCATGAAAGTTATTTTCCTGAAGTGCAGATCTGACTAGGTCTCCTCCATATTCAATAAATTCCAGTGGTTCAATAAACCCCAATGGTTCCTTATTACCTCCATGATCAAATATAAAAAATTCTGCTGGGCATTCAAGGCTCTTCCTAATCTAGCACCCTCCTGCTTTCCACTTTTACACTCTTCTCCCCATCACGCACTACTCTTTGATCCCGTATCACTGGCCTCCTAGTTATTCCTCCTTCCATCTGCCTCCTCCAGATATTTTCTATGACTGTCTCTCATAGCTGGAATGTTCTCCCTACTGAACTCTTCCTTCTGACTTTTCCTGGCTTCTGAAAAGAGCTAAAAATGTCATTTTTTCTCAATCTCTTAATTCTAGTGCCTTTCCTTTGTTATTTCCTACTTACTAAACATATATATCTTGTTTGTATATAGTTGTTTCCTTGTTGTCTCCTCTATTGGGGGGTATACCCCAATTCTTAGAAGAGTACTTGACATATTGTAGCTGTTGAATAATGTTTAATTAATTGATTTTTTGACTAGTACGTATGAGGAAAGATGTAAGCATCTTATATAAGAAAATGTTTCTTTTTCATGATCTCTATTTCACCATTTAGAAAGTCCTCCAGTAGAAAGTCTAAAGTTGTTCTGTTGTGTTCATTCAGATACTGGAATGGTTTGCCATTTCCTTCTCCAATTCATTTTACCCTGAGCATCTTCCCCTCCCAGACTGATTTTTTTTTCGAGTAGGTAAAAGAGACCATTCTTGGCTTCATCTCTTACTAGCCTTAATCACTAATTGGACATTGCCTCAGTCAAACAAGTGCTGTTAAGGACTTTAGTTTAAAAAAGGTCAAGGTCAGGGGCAGCTGGGTGGCACAGTGGATAGAGCACTTGCCCTGGAGTGAGGAGTATGTACCTGAGTTCAAATCTGACCTCAGACACTTAACAATTACCTAGCTGTGTGGCCTTGGGCAAGCCATTTAACCCCATTTGCCTTGCAAAAATTTTAAAAAAACCCTAAAAAAAGGTCAAGGTCTCTCTCGCTGCAACTAGGGCCATCTTCAGTTGTTCTAAAGATCGATATCAGTTAGATTGAATTAAATGTCACCACTTTCAGAAGACCTTTCTATTGCCCTCTATTTTGAGTACCTCCTGAAGCACTGGCCCTGGAGTCAGGAGAACCTGAGTTCAAATGCAGCCTCAGACACTTACTAGCTGTGTGACCCTGGACAAACTACTAAATCCTAATTTCCTCCAAAGATAAAATAAATGTGCATTGATTGAAATATATCTAATTTTTATTTAACTTCTTAAACACAGTTTTTCAAGGAAAAGAGTAAATATTTCAACATTCATGGTATTAATTCAAAAAAGATTTGCTAAATGTATAGTATTTGTTGGAATTTGTGATAGATATCCAGGATACAAAGATATGACACAGAGGCAGATACGTGACAGCTGTTATGATTCTGGATTTGTTAGGAATTTTGCCTTAGACTTTGACTGATTGTGTGAACCTGGACAAATCACAAGTCTCAGTCTACGTATCTTATAGGGCTATTGTGAGGCCCAAATGAGCATTATATAAATGTTAGCTATCATTATTCCATTCTCAAAAGGATAGACAAGGTATATATAAGAACTTTTGTACAGAGGATAGTGAGATACATGCAAAGAAGAGGGCCAGGTAAAGTGGTAGAGGGGTTGTAGACTGAGGCTTCATAAAGAATGAAGTTCAGTCTAAGTTGGAATTTGAAGGGGAGGGATGTCAACAGATAGAGAACTAATAAGAGATAAGTGATGGTGCTGAGGCACTGCTTTTAAAAGATGATTATCAAGGATTAAGGCATTGATCTAATCTTGAATTTTTATCTAAATAGCTTTTCTGTACTAATTTTATTTCATTTCCTCCCAACATCATTTGACATGTCAGTTTCTATTTCTCACAGGTCAGTCTTGATTCTCGAGTGAGAGAGGTGATCAATAGAAATCTTTTGGACCCTAATCCTCACATGTATGAAGACGCCCAACTTCAGATATATACTTTAATGCACAGAGACTCTTTTCCCAGGTTTTTGAACTCTCAGATTTATAAGTCTCTTGTTGAAAGTACTGCTGGCTCTACTTCTGAATCTTAGTTATCATTTTTTTTTTGGAGGGGTAGGGGTTGGAGGGAATCATTTTGGAGGGCTGGGGTGGGAAATTCAAGTAGTTACATAACATCAGAAGCTGAGTTCCTGGAGAACTACAGTTTAGCACTACTCAGGCTACTGTGAAAAAATACAGCATATTCTGGTCTTTGTCTCCATTTTTACCAAGGTCATTTATGGTTAAGTTGTTTGTTTTTTTTTTCGGGGGGGAACCAACAATGCAGTTGCCAAATGATATGTATTTTACACACCACTCACTTTAACTGCAAGCAAGATGTATTTGTAGTCCTATGAACAGTCTCCTTGTGTATTCTCACATTGCATGTGCAAGGTAAAGCTGCTTCATTTGCCACTTAGTTGTTGTGATATTTAATCCAATAACATAACTTATCTCTGTATTTAAGGACATTTTGTGCAATATGGTCTTACATAGAATTGCGGCAAATCAGCGGGGTTTGCATTTTTTTAGTATAAATTACTACAGAAAAAGCCAATTTTTAAAGTGTAACAATGAGATTCAATATGCTATTCTGCATTCAATACACTGATTTTGAAGCCAATATTTCTGTAAAAAAAAAGAGCTATTTATCGCTGTTTATTTAAAAAAAAAAACCATCATGGGGACTTCCTCTGGTTGTTCACTGCCAAAACTGTGGCATTTTCGTTACAGAAGAGTTTGCAAAGTCAAAAAAAAAAAAAGCACAAACCATTTGAAGGGATCATGTTTCAAAGACAAAATCTATGCGCTGATTTTGTTTTTAATTGTTATAAGGAAACAGAACCTATGTACATTTCAGATGTCAGATACTGTATTTGATTTATTAAAGACTGGCTATCCAGTTCTAACACTGTTGTGTAATGTTATGTACTTCAGTAAGGAAAAAAAAAATAGGTTGATACTTTAGTTTTGGAATATGAAAGATTTAATAAAGGGTTGCCTACATGTAGCATTTTAAAACATTTTGATGAATAGCATCTGTCCTGTGGCATATTTTTCTTGAAGACAAATCCCATGACAAGCTTTGTTTTTAACCAAAGGTTTTGAAGAAAACAACTAATTGCTTCAGACCTTAGTGAATTTTGAAATAGTTCCTCAAGAACAAGAAGTTTCCAAAAATAAGTAGTGTTAAATACCAAATATTAAATTCTCCATTGGAAATTCAAGAGACAGTGCAGCACTCAAAGATTTTTTTGGCTGCTCAGATTCTTTTGTGGGTGTGAAGAAAAAGAAAGAAAGAAAGAAAGAAAGAAAGAAAGAAAGAAAGAAAGAAAGAAAGAAAGAAAGAAAGAAAGAAAGAAAGAAAGAAAGAAAAAGGAAAGAAAAAAAGCAAGAAGGAAAGAAGGAAAGAAAGAGAAAAGAAGGAAAGAAAAACAAAGAAGGAAAGAAAGTAAACAAAGATCTTGGCTGATATGGGTATGCACTTTTGGCATTCAAGAAAACAATACCCTAATGTACAAAACACCATCAGCTTCATATTTATATTAAAGTGTTACATTATAAATGTTAGTATCCCCTGTGGAGGCTATTTCTTTTTAAATCATAAACTTGGTGAAAATAACTATGTGACTTGGAATAAAAGTTGAAAAATAGTTATAACCACTTGAGAACACTGGCCTTATACTAGGGATGATATTAAAATTTAAGGTTTTCTTTTTCATTTTCTTTTACTACCTCTCCTTTATTTTTAATTTATTAAGTGTATTTCAAAAGGGCAGTTTTGGAGTTTTATTTGACAACTTATTTTACTTGAAGCCTGATATAAGTATTTGTGTCCATGAATCTAAAACATTTTAAAACTGTTTTTAAGTGAATTTGATTTTGTAATTAATACAGAATTCAGGAGCTATTTAAAGGGCTATTCTCTACTCCCTATGCAAATATTTTAACTGTTGTAGTGTTTGACAAAATGGGATAAAAAAAATCCAGAATAAAAAACAAAATATTCTGTTTACACTGGCGTTGCTGACTATCCTATCATATTCAGCACTTTTAAATACATTGTTATTTATGAAAATGTAGTTAAAATGCAAGACATAAAATATTTATAACAAACATTTCTTTTAATAAATGCCTGTTTTGTCTGAAAACATTACTGTGTTATGACATACTTTATTCATGTTGGTCAGCTATTTACCATATGAATAAAAGTTTTAGTATTATACTAATAAACTCATAGCTATGAATATGTTTACAATAGATAATTCATATTTTTTCCTGAAGAATGAAAAAATACTAGAAAGAATCACCACTTCTACTGTGAAGTTCTATCATTCCTGAAATTATTTAAACTTTTTTTCTGAATTAGAATTACATTGGTTATACTACTACTGTGTATACATACACACCTGTGGTGTATTTTCATACTTGTTATAATGTGGAGGCACAAAACATTGGTGCATAGAACTAAAAAAAAATGTAAAATTATTACAAATATTGCATGTATAAATCTTTTAAAATGTAGACTTTATATTCTTGATGTTACTATTTGATGGTGACCTGATAGTCAGAAGCTATCTTTATAAGATACTTTGGACCATTAGATGAATTGTCTGTTTGACAATACTTTTACCATTTTACCAAATCTAAACATAAGGGCCCTTAAAAAAACAATATTGATCTCTAATATTAGAGTTCATAAAGAATATATTTTGAAATAGGTGCATCCTTTTGGAAATTGTTTAGGTAGTTGTCTTGTGGAGGAAACTGGACTAAGTTTACACATTAAATTTTTTTTAAAACTGTGTGAACATTTCCATAATAAACTCCATTTTCAGGAGTTTAAGATCTAACCCCGAAGTTTCCTCCTAAAAGTGGTGTCTGCATATTTTGTGCTCTATCAAATTTAAGTGAAAAAGTCTGCTTTATATTATGTTTGCTATATAAATAATATGGGAAATAAAATCAAGAAACAAAAAAGAAAAGCCCAACAATTTAAGTGGTGTCTATACTACCATTTCAATAGCACAACATCTGTTTTAATATTCTAAATTCTCCTAATGTATACATTGGTTTTTGTTTTTGTTTTGAGACCCCTTGGAAGATGCAAAATTTATATTTTAGGCCTCCAAGGTTTTTTTTGCATGCTGCTACAGTACACTAATGAAAAATGGTTATTACACATAGAGTACCCAAATGAACTGTGTCTACGATGAAAAGTGAAGGAGAGATCATCCTCTGGATAGTTCAGACAAAATGCCCTGATTTGAGAAAAGGGACTTTTGATTGTCAGAATTTTCCAGAATGCCTATCTGTTTACAGATAACAGTAAGAGGATTATTATTTATCTCTCCACTTTATTTATCCTAAGTAGACAGATTTATTCCTTAACTTTTTATACTTTGACAAGGTCTGGATAAACAGACTTTCTTTTTTTAATTTGCAGAAGAGTAGAGTAGTTGTTTTGTCAGAATTATATGACTGAGTGTATCCACTGCAAACTCTAGCCATGGTACATGCAGATTTATGCATTATGGGCACATTTGTATGTATTTGTTATAAGAGCTAAGAACAATTTTGGTCTCAAAATTAGTATGGACAAGAGCCAAGACCACAATATGGTCTTTTTTTTGTTGCTATTTATTTTTTTTCTTTTGACTGCCTTTTAAAAATTGTAAATAATGAAGATAATCAATTCTGAAAATTGTTTAGAGTGCATGGTGGGTAGGAGGACTGTTTATTAGTATCCTTTAATATGGCCTAAGTATGTACTTGTAGAATGCAATGTATTAATGTGTATTTGCCTGATAATTCAGTGTTTCAGAAGGATAATAGGAGCAAATAAATCATTCACATTTATTGAGGACAAAAATTAAACTCATATTTACCCTGGGACTGAACTTTAACTGATACCTGGTTTTGAGGTTTGAGCTATACATTTTTATCTTTCTAAAATGACAACTTTCTGTAAAGGTAAATAGCATTATGATAAACAATTTGCAAAATATTAGAGAGTCATAGACTTAGAACTAAAGGAACTTTAGAGCTTATCCATCCCAACCTTATCAAATTACAGGAAATTGAGGACTAAAGATAAATTACTTGCCTAGGATTTTGTAGGTTGAATTAGGAGAGGTTGAATTTGAACCAACCAGATTCTCTGATTCCAAATCTAGTACTTTTTTCCCTCTTGTATTATAAAACATAAAGTGGTTTAGGCCACAATGAAGACTAGGAATTAGGAAAGATTTTTTTTTCTCCCTTAAGTGTGAAGATAAAGAGTCTACTTTTGAAAATGCCCCCTAATATTTTCAAAGCACTTGAAAATGCTTTCAGGAAACAATTGAGTATTTCCCACAGTCTATTCAACATCAGATATAGTTTGGAAGTTAGAAAATTTTGAAAAATTGTAATTGACTCATAGAATTTGTCAAGGACAAAATTTTTCTTTCCCTTCGTGGTAATGTTTTATTGAGAACATTCTAACAGATCACCGCTTCATTACAAACAAAAGAAAATGCTTGTTCCAGTGAACAAGTCTATAAAAATGTTTCACATTTCTTGTTGTTTTAATTGTTCCAGCAGTGAATATTAGTAAAATACAACACAATGTGGCAAATTAGAAAGAACAAATTAGCACTTTGGCTGTAGCGATATTATTAGTGAAGGAATAAAGGAGGTCAAAAAAAGTAGTTTAAGTTAAAGGTATCCTCTGATTTACTCTATCCAGGTTTCAAAAGAAAAGGAAGATTTAAAGCTCCTAATGAAAAAAAAAATCTTAAAGAGACAATTGATAAAAGTATAGGGCATTCAAACTAGCCATAGAAAGTAATCAGATTTGAAAGAACAGCTCTCAGGTGCATTAACTGTGCTCCTCGCCTCATTTTTTCCCCTTAGGCATTACCCTTTGTACTCCAAATATCTATTAAACTGTTTACCTTCTGATAGGGCAGTCTTACTTTAAAACAAATAAATCATTTATTTTACAAATATTTATTGATTACCTAATAAACACAAGACATTCTACTTATACACCAAGAGATAAAAAGATGAATAAGACAACCATGTTCCTGCCCTTAGGGAGTTTTTAGTGGGGGAATATTAGATTTTTGCAACTCAATATGTGATACACTGAAGAATGTGAAAGTACATAAAAGAAAACTACAGAGATACACTGGACTTCCATATTTCATAAAGGGTCACAGTTTACCATCTTCTCAAATGAAGTGTACATTTAAAAAAAATAACACCTTGTATTTAAAATGTGTGGCAAAAAAATAAAAAGGTGCTCCTTTAAAGATATATCAATATGGCTTTCCCATGACTACTATGTAAGTACTTTTGTTTAAATTTGTGTGTTTTCAGTCTTTAGACTGATAAGACACACAACTTATAATTCATGGAAATATTTTTGATTTCGTGGACCAGCCTATTAGATATTTGGGAGGTATAAAGGTAATATAAATGTTTGTTATGAAGCTAGAAAATGGCACAAAGTAAACTGCACAATTTTCTTTTAAAAGGCAGAAGGAGAAACTAGTTTAAAATACTGAAGTATAGAAAACACTTAATAAATATTTGTGGACTGATATAAAAATCATAATCTAAATGAAAAGGGGTAAGCCAGGATTTTATCTCAGAGAAAACCTGAGTTAAAACCAAAAGTATTTTTAAGGTGGAACTTAAAGGAATTTGACAGTTGTACATATTATGAGAAAATTATCCAAAGGACAATGGGGAGAAGTAATCACTTAAGATATTTAGAACTAACTTGATAAATATTGGAAAATATCTAAATTCTTTATCACAATGCTCCCAAGTTGATGTTTCACAAATGAATACAATATGCTAAATAAATTATACTGATATTCAGAGTAAGATCTTAGTGAAGTATATAATTGATGCCTAAAATAAAGTTTCACCATGAATGTTCAGATAATTAAAGTTTTGCTGTTGCTATTGCTCTAATTATCTGAATAATTATCTTCACTTTTCACTTGATTTAGGTAGCAATTACCTGCACTCAAACCTTAATTTTTGGAATTCTCCTAGACTTTAGTTCATCTCTACTGAATTTTAAAGTTGTCCTTCACTGAACACTGAAATTCACATATGTTTTAATTTTCAATTGTTGTGACTTCTATTCACTTGTCACAATTTTAAAGTTACTTATGTATAATTTTAGGCTATCTGATCAATTTTAACAAATGTTAATGAGAATTCGAAAGCATTTGGTCTTGTAAAATTAATAATGTTCAACATTTGTGTAATTAAAAAAGTACCATGCTCATTATCTGTCTATACTTTGATGGATTTCACTGGCTATTATCAGTGAACCATTAAGAAGTTTTGAATGCATGAATACAATTTAATAGGCAGCATTCTAGGCTCTTTTGCAAGGCCAGATGAATTGTAGGGACTCTAAACTGACCAGATTTTTTTTTAATGTAATAGAATTTGAGCATGACATTAATGTGAAAAATTCTAAATCTTGTTTGAAAATGGAGCATTTTCCTTTGAGTTTTCAAAGTGGAAAAAAAACTACTGTTTTCCTTTTTGACTATATTGTGGAAACATAGATGACATTGTAAAATGCAAATGCATTACACTGATTTTATTAAAAGGTTTTGAAATGATAAAGAATTTGATAATGTATCTTTGGAGAATTTACCATTTTCCCATTGGTGTGACAATTTAGTAGTAAAAAGTACACTTAATGAATTGTTATTTAATTACTATATGCATCTGAGGGAAAAAAGAATGGCTGATTGGATTCTTTTCAATGGCTGTATTATAAGGTTATTGCTTACTACAATTTTGCACCTTTTATAATATAATAAAGTATATTCTTTAAATGACTTACGTTTTGAGAGTTCAGCTGAGAGTCTTATCATGTGGAATTTAAATCATGATCATCAATACAGATGTTATGGTCAAAGCAATCCAAAGATAAAGGCTGTACACCCAAACTAAAGAATAGACCTATAAGGTTATTGAAGAGAACATAATTGTCAAGTTTTTATTGAGCCTCTCCCCCCCCACCAAGAAAAAGAGGAAGTGGGTTTCATATATAACCTTAAAATGTAAAATGTCATGAGATTAAGAAAAAATTGTCTATTCATGCAAAATAAAAACCTTTTAAGTAATTAGGTAAATAATTTAAATATCAAAAACTATATTTACATTAATTAACTGTATATTAGGCTACAATTAATTATCTGGCCTGGATTTTCTACTGCATTTTGTAGACTGAAATGGAGCAAGGAGAATCTGGTCAAGAACAAAAGTGATAATATCTCTCTAGAATTATTTAAAATGAATCAAACATTCATTCTCCAGAATAACTGATTCTGAGTTCAGATTCCTTTGAATTTGATAGTTCTTACATGTGATTTTTATTTATTTTTATCATTATTTACAGATGTTGTTTTGAAATACCAAATATGCAGCAACTTGAACACCTCACTTAGTTTTCATCGGAGGGGGGGTTCAAATTACTGACTGATGAGTTGGGCAGTGGTAGGAGTCTTCAAAGATGACTAACTCTAGAGCCCCTAAGAACATTTTGTCTTATTTCCTGTGACACCGAGGTTACTTGAAAGTGTTACTGAGGGGTGGCTAGGTGGTGCAGTGGATAAAGCATCTGCCCTGGAGTCAGGAATACCTGGGTTCAAATCTGTTCTCAGACACTTAATAATTACCTAGCTGTGTAGCCTTGGGCAAGCCACTTAACTCCATTTGCCTTGCAAAAACCTAACAAACAAACAACAACATCAACAACAACAAAAAGATAGTGTTACTGAGGGGGCAGCTAGGTGGTTCAGTGGATAGAGCAATGGCCCTGGAGTCAGGAGAATCTGAATTCAAATTCTGTTTCAGACACTTACTACTTACTTAGCTATGTGACCTTTGGCAAGTCACTTAACCCCATTGCCTTGCAAAAAAAAAGGTACTGAGATCGTGGAGTATGATGTATGTATGTACATATGTAAGTATGCCTTCAAGAAAAAGAATAATAGAGAAAGGACTACTAAGAAAGCAAAATTTACTAAATACTCCTTGTGGTGATAAGGTTGTTGCCATACCTGAACTACTATCAAGTCTACAAAAAAAAAAAGGAAAGAAAGATAGGAGGGAAGGAAGAAAAGGAAAAAAAAAGTTGATAGGAAATTTGTGAGAGGTGGAAGGTGCGGCCTGAAGGTGGGGATGGGGATAAAAGAAGCCTAAGGAACTGAAGTTGGATTAGATTCATTGTAGTACTTTAAAAGCTGCTTTATAAGACATAAAGAATAAGAATACGTTTTCTATCGGTTTTTTCACATAGATTGCATCATCACAGACATAGAAAGGACAAAGAATGAAAAAGTAGAAAAAAATATCGCTTTTAGAGAATGAAGGTGGAGATTGTAATGAGGACTCGTAGGTTATTAGGGACATGCCCGCCCAGCACATCTAAGGGGAATAAAATAGTGACCGCCCCGCGCGAAATCCAGCCCGTCAAAGGTTCTGGGACGGGTTCAAACAGAAAACTGGGGAAAGCAGCGGTTTTCCTTCCCTGCCCCTCCCTTTGTTTCAACGCCCTCCTCTGGGGAATGTTAGTGTTTTCCTGGAGCCAGCCCAAGGCATCTTTAAATGATGCCGCCGGACGTCCAGGGTTGGTCCACGGCCTGGACAAAAGAGCCCACATGTTGGAGGCGGTCCCTGGGTTCCCAGAGCCCAGCTGTCATCCGAAACCAGACCAGCTTCCACGTGTAGCTTAAACACGCCCTCCTGTCAAAATCAGCTGCAACTTCTGGCCACGCCCCCGCCTGCCAACCTCAGCCAATCGGCTCTCCCAAACTTCTTGACAGTTTCTTTTCCGGCGCGGGGGGGGGGGGGGGGGAATGAAAGGAGCTCTTTAAACCACGTGGAGCCGCCGCGCCGGGAGAGCCGGCCCCGGAGCTCCGCCCCTTCTCGCGAGAGTTAAGGAACGCTCCGGAATTTCCGCCGGGGAGTTCTGCTTCCGGCCGGGCTCTGGGCGCTGCTATGCGGTCGCTGCGGCTGCTCCGGGCCGCGGGCTGCCTGTGGGCCCGCCGAGCCCGGGCCGGAGCCCCTGGGCGGCCCCTGAGCTCCGGCGGCCCCCGGCTGGAGGAGCTCTTCGCCGGCGGCGGAGCCCTGAGGAGCTTCCTGGAGCGCTCGGCGGCACCCGGCGGCCGGGCCCTGCCCCGGGGTGCGGGCCCGGAGTTGGCCGCGGCCGCGCAGAGGCTGAGGGAGAAGGAGCAGGAGCTGCGGGAGACCGAGCGGCTGCTGGAGGGTGAGGGCGCGGGGACCAGGCCGGAGCCCTGGGAGGCCGTCCGGGCAGCGGGGCTCGCCGCGGCGCCTCCCCGGCCTGTGCTGGGGCTCCTCCTGGCCTCTGGGAAGGCTGGGGCCATCGTGGCAGGCGCGTTTGCTCACGTTTTATTTTATTTTATTTTTAGATTTTTTTCAAGGCAATAGGGTTAAGTGGCTTGCCCAAGGCCACACAGCTAGGTATTTATTAAGTGTCTGAGACCGGATTTGAACTCAGGTCCTCCTGATTCCAGGGCCGGTGCTGTATCCACTGTGGCACCTAGCCACCCCTAACATTTTATTTTACTTTATTTTAGTTTTGTTTTTGCAAGGCAAATGGGGTTAAGTGGCTTGCCCAAGGCCACACAGCTAGGTCATTATTAAGTGTCTGAGGTCGGATTTGAACTCAGGTCCTCCTGACTCCAGGGCCGGTGCTGTATCCACTGTGGCACCTAGCCACCCCTAACATTTTATTTTACTTTATTTTAGTTTGGTTTTTTTTTTTTTTTGCAAGGCAAATGGGTTTAAGTGGCTTGCCCAAGGCCACACAGCTAGGTCATTATTAAGTGTCTGAGGTCGGATTTGAACTCAGGTCCTCCTGACTCCAGGGCCGGTGCTGTATCCATTGCACCACCTAGCCGCCCCTAACATTTTATTTTTTAAATGCATTTATTAATGCCTGTTCCTGTTACTTCAAAGTCATTTTAGCCCTTTCGGGATGGAACCCTCCCTTGGGGAGAGGAAGAAATAATTATTTTGCTTAATCAAGCAGAAACTTTAGACCCGAATGACAGCCCCCCGTCCCCCATCTGTACAAGCTGAGGAAGCTGGTCTCTCGGTTAGGGGCCCACAACTAGCTCATGACAAGGTCATCACCAGCCGGGCCTTTATAATCCCTCGGACCGGGGCCCTGGAGTCAGGAAGACCTGAGTTCAAATCTGCCCTCAGACACTTAATAATGACCTAGCTGTGTGGCCTTGGGCATGTCACTTAACCCCATTGCCTTGCCAAAACCTAAAAATAAATAATTAAATAAATTAAATAAAACCCTCCAGACCCCCCCAGGCCTCACTGACAGGCTCTCTCCTTCCTTTTCTCCCTCTTCTCCTCTCACACTTTGACCGAGCTGCTTTAGACACAGACATGTAATATATAGAATAGGATCTTGAAGGCAGTGTTTGGCTGTGCGTGTCTTACTTTTGCTTTACCCTTGATTCCTTTTTTTCACTTTACAAAATGAAGGTCACCACACTCTTTATCATCTTCCCAACTGACCCAATAATCAGTTCCCTGTCCCTAGAGAAAATAAACTTTTGACAGATGTACAATAAATGGAATTTGAGCAGTTACTAGTACTGTGAAAAATTTCAATTTTTCCTCAGGAAGTACTCTAGCTTGATACTTTTTTTTAAGTTTATTTTTGCAGCAGTGATAATATGGAACTATGTTTTCATGACTTCACACATATCATCAACAAAATACCTTCTCAGTGGGTGGGAGAAGGGTGGAGGGATTTAGAACTTGAAATTTTTTTAAAAAAGAATGTTAACATTTATATATAAGTGGAAAATATTTCACAAAATAAGTAAAAATACATTTATTATAAATGAAAGTGTGGCTTGATAGACTATTTCAAATATCTCAGATTAGCTGAAAATTTTAGTTTCATCCTATTTTATTGCTTAGAGAATTCAGTAGTGAAGATGAAACCAGGGACCAGGTGTTAAGGGTGTTTTTAGATAATAAATGGCATGATTTTGGAAGGGATTATCTCATATAAACTATCAATATTTAATCAATGTTCTCTAATATAGAGACTCCCTAAATTTGAATATCTGCACAAAAAAATAAAAAGTTATTTTGGTATTTACTGGAAAAGAAAAATGAGTAAAAATGTATTTTTCTCTAAACAAATGAAATTAATTATGTAAATTCAAATCTTTGCTTTCCTAGATGAGAATGAAGACCTAAGGAAACTTGCAGAAAATGAAATAATTTCTTGTCAGAAAGAATTAACGAAATTGAAGCAAAAGGTATTGTACTTTTAAAAAGTGATATAGTAGGGGCAAAAATATTTTGGGTTTTTTTTTCACTGCCTGCTCTAGAAGGGAAGTTTCAGAATCATATGAATCACATGGATTAAATATTTCAGTGATGTTGGCTTATAATTTTTTCCTCAAGAGTTTCAGTGGTATTCAGAGGAATCTGAGTACAATGTGAGGAGCTCCTTTTAATAATGGAAATTACATCCCATCCCATCCCTATCTTATCCTGTGGGACTCTTGCCCATCTCCTGTAAATCCTATTTGGGGGATGGGGATGGGCTCTGTTCATATTTGGGAATTTCCTTTCCATCTCTTGACATTACATAGATACCAGTGGATACAAACAAACAGGTTAAAGCACCAACTACATTTTAAGCACCTTGCTAAGTACTGAGTATACAAAAAAAGACATTTAAAAACCCCTGCATATTTTCAAGGAGCTCAAATCCTAATAGGGGAGACAACTATATAAATAAGATGTTATCTTGTGTCTACTCTTGTGTCTACTCTTATCTTACACATATGTGTAAGATAAGAGTAGACACAAGATAATCTTAGAGGGAAGGCCCTGATATTAAAGGCCCAGAAAGGTTTTTGTTTATTTTTTTTCCCAGAAGATGGACTTGAAGGAGACATCCTCATTGCATAACCAATCCATCTTTTCACTCTGTCACTAAAGATAATTCACTGGTTCTCCTTTATAATTCGTGTTATATCTATGTGATTCTGTTTGTGTCTGTATCTGTGTCCAATAGAAATTTAGGACAGAGGCTGTGGTTTTTGTTTCTTTTGTATTCTACCTCCAGGTATCTAGTGTGAAGCTCTTTTCCACAAAGGATGCTTAATAAATAACTTGTCAACTGAATGGAAGTTTACACAAACATAATAGAAAAACACAATAGAAAAAATACATACTTATTCTTATTAGATATTATAGTTTCACCATCAACATATTAGTAATAGATAACTTTAATTGTTAAGGGTTATGTTGTATCATTAGTCATACAAAAATATGTGTCTGGGACACCATTAGTAAGTCTGACTCTTAAAGTGTCCCCATCTGCCAATAGCTCCTTTGTTCAATTTTTAAAATATCTATCTTAAATTCGAGGGCTGGCATTTTTGTTTTTACAGATAATCTTACTCTTGATTCCCTCAGAAGAAACAGATGAAAATGACTTAATCTTGGAATTAACTGCTGGAGTTGGGGGTCAGGAAGCTATGTTGTTTACTGCAGAGATGTTTGATATGTACCAGCGATATGCTACATATAAAAAATGGCATTTTGAAATACTGGAATATTTTCCCAGTGAAATAGGTGAGTAATGACGTATCATTCATTGGAATTTAGTAGGATGAGTTCATCATTCAAGTAAAGAGTATTGATTGGATTTGGGAAGACTATATGGATTCAAATCCTGTCTCTAAAACTAGCTGTGAGAATAGCAATGCTCCCTTTCTCAGAAACTCAGTTTGTTCACCTTAAAGAATAAAATTTATACTACCTAAGTAGTTGTGAGAAAAGCACTTTGCTTAAAGCACTTTAAAAATTTGAACTATTAGGGACAGCTAGGTGGTGCAGTGGATAAAGCACCACTGGAGTCAGGAGGACCTGGGTTCAAATCCAATCTCAGACACTTAATAATTACCTAGCTGTGTGGTCTTGGGCAAGCCACTTTAACCCCATTTGCCTTGCAAAATCCTAAAAAAAAAAAAAAAAAAAAAAAAAAAAAGAATTTTGGAGAGAAGGAATAAAAAATGTACATGGTTTATAAATTATAGAAAAATTACCAAAGTTCAACTCAATGATAAAACACAAGGAGTGCATGTTATTTATGTTTTTATGTCCCCTTTTACCTAAGGTGGTGCACTGTACAAAGTAACTTAATCATTATGTCTAATGAAACATATTCTTATATGTAGGATGTGTTGAAATACCATTGCTGCTTAGCTGAAGTAATAAATTGTAAACTAATGGTATCTACAAAATTTGAATGCTTGCTGTGTCAGTTCTGTTTCAAGATAGTGAAGGTTATAATAGTGAAGTAATGAATACAACTTGTACTTCCTCTTGTTTTGTAAGGTGGCTTAAGACATGCATCTGCCAGCATTGGGGGACCAGAAGCTTATAGGCATATGAAGTTTGAAGGAGGTGTGCATCGAGTACAGCGAGTGCCAAAGACTGAAAAGCAAGGCAGAATGCACACTAGCACAATGACTGTAGCAGTATTGCCCCAGCCTACTGAAGTAAGCAAAAATATTTTCAGTTATTCTTGGAATCATTCTGTAATTCCTTTTCTCATTATAGATTTAATTGGTTTTGAGAATCCATGATTTCACTTTGGGTTGTTACCTTATGTAACTATTGTAATTTATACACATACGTTTCCTGAGGTTCTCATTGTAGCACCATTTTTATTGATAATATATTATAATATCCTTTTAGAATTTTGAAAATAAACTACCTTCCATGGGGTCCAAGGAAATGATTCCCAGCCTGTATAGTGGAATTCTGCTTTATTGCAGGTACAATATGACCAATTCTAGCATATTAACTAGAGTGCCATTTTAACAAGATAAAATTTTCATTTTGTGTCTAAAACCCATTAAAATAAAAAACATCCTGAAGGCCCAGAACAAGTATACACTTTATTATTGTTGTTGTTTTATTTTTTTATTATTATTATTACTCATATAAGGGAACTTTCAGGTTAGACTATATTCCCTGAAAATAACAAATTATTGGAGGAGTATTTCTAGATCCTAATAGGATCCTAATAAGATCATAGAACTAGATAGAGACCTAAACCAGTGGTGTGAAACTCAAATGAAAACGGGGATCACTAAACTGTACAGAGGATCCCTGTGGGTTGGATATTGACTTAGAAAATACTATATTAGCATTGTTTTATTTGGTATTCTTGGTTAATTTATTTTCAGTTACATTTTAATCTGTAGACTGTTAATCTATAAAACCTTTTTACTAAAGCTGTCTTAAGTAGAATCTTGTTTATTTCCAGGAATCCCTGTTTTGAGGATTAAAAAATATCTGGCCAGAATTCGGAATGGCACTCTTTCAAATAATGTTTTGCAAAGTACTTTGTTATCTTTTTTTGATCAAAATAAGTATCTGCCCCCTGGCACCTATTAGAAACTGTCAGATGCATTATAAGTTGTTACAACTTTCCACTTTTTACAAATAATCATTCATAAGTATATGTATATTTGTGTGAAATTATTTTTAGTCCTCTTTTTCTTATATAGATTAACCTGGTAATCAATTCTAAAGATTTACGTATTGAAACTAAACGAGCTAGTGGAGCTGGAGGTCAGCATGTAAACACAACTGACAGTGCTGTACGAATAGTTCATCTTCCAACAGGTACTTCTTGATTTTCTAACATAGAAGCTGAAGGGACTTACATAAGCTCAATTGAGCATCATTATGTTGTAATTTTTCCCTAATAATAATATAGATCTCTAGTTGTTCTAATTTTAAAAAATATTGAAGAGCCTTAAGTAATTAAAGAACCAATTTATATATAGACTGACCAACTTGGCTTTGAAACTTGTTGTGATGGTAGAAACACTCCAGGCTAGTACTGTAGATAGCTAAATTTAAAGGACTGCTGTATTGGATTTCTTCAGGTAATCATCTCAAAAATTATACGTTGCCTTTTATTATTTGTTCTCAGAATAATTGGCTTACTCTTCATAAAATTCTCTGGGCATTTGAACAGGTAGAATGACATTAAGTATTTCAGATAATTTGATATATCAGACTTGTTTTTGCGTGACTACTTGATGCAGAATAATTTGCATCTAAACTAGCTTAAAATTGCTTAAAAACCAAAGTGTTTTAAAAAACAATATGTATGTTATAAAGGAATAGGAAATACAAATAAGTGCAGTATAGTAGGTAGAATTTTTCTGGTTGCCTTGATAGACAGAAAATGGTTCAATACTGTTTAAATTTAAATTATTATTTGTTTCAAAAGATTGATTATTGATTTAATGTAACATATATATTTTTTTTTCTGTTTTTCTTCCCCTGATATATTTTTCTGTACTCTTTTTCATCCTCTGACCTCAAATTTGAATAAATGCATTTTTCCCTTTTACATTTCCACCTTAGTGGGCTGCTGTTGTCAAAAGCAATAGGTAATGAATTTGAAGTGATTTTCTAACTTTTTTTTTTCCTGAGACCATCTGTTAGCCTAAGTGAATACCTGAAAATGTTTTTCACCTTTCTGTAAACAAAATAATTTTCAAAACTCTTGGTAGTCTTAGTCTTAAGTTTTTGTGTTTCTATAGAAACAGGTTTTTCCTGCCTTGCTTAAAAACCAATACTGAAAGATAGTGTACTTTGATTTTCAGTCTTAAGGTTTATTTCAAAAATAAATTTCAGAATTAAATTCCCAAGGAATGATGAAAATTTTTTACACCAGTGAAAAACTAATTTGGATTTCAAAAATTTATAATGTAGATGTGAGTCACGTAATTCAACTTTTGCTTTTAAAAGTCCAACTGGCAATCAATAAGCTAGGTGCCTAAGGATACACAGAAAAATGTACATATTTCTTGTCTCAGGACCTTATATTCTATTGGGAGTGGCAACATGTACACATGTACAAAGTATATTTTGAAGCAGAGTGTTTAACTGTCCTATGATTTCCTTCATGTTTCTTGCACCGAAATCAAACCCTATATTTGGCTAATTAACCTATTAAGCTTAAATTTATTAGTTATGACTCCCCTAAGGAAAAACAAATGCTTTTTGGAATAATTAAGCTTTCATATCCTCTAGGACTGGTAGAGTGAGAGAAATTTGGGAGGGAACCTTAACCACTGCTTCAGGAAAATGTCCTTTGCCCACCCTGTATATATTTAGTTTTAAGCTCCTGAAAAGTAATACTATCTTATGATTCCTTTCCATCTCAGTTTTAGCTGTACATGACAAAAGTTGCAATTCACCTTTCCTATTTACAAGTCCAGGTTGGATAAGAAATGACTATTTTTGGTCATTTGGTCAAAGAATACCTTTATGGTCACATATTTGAAAAGGGCAGTGTATATAAGGTACTACTGTACTTAATATTTAACTTTAGAAAATGTATTCGATTCAATACAACAGTATCTCCCATAAACATATTGACCATACAAAATGTTTAGATAAACAGAGATAACTAATAATCCAGTGATTATTAAAATCAAATTAGACCGAAATGGAAACACAAAAGCTTACCAAAGAACCTTCATGGAGTAGGTACAGCATAGGTCTAAATGAAAAACTTTCCTTATAAATGGTGAGTTCCTTCAGATGATTATTTGCAATTTATTTTACTGATTGCAATCTTGTATTGATTCTGCCAGACCCTAGATTTTGCAGAGCCTTTGAAATGCTATTAAAAATTATTCAAGAATTCAGCCTAGGGGCAGCTAGGTGACTCAGTGGATAGAGCACCAGCCCTGGAGTCAGGAGTACCTGAGTTCAAATCCGACCTCAGACACTTAATAATTACCTAGCTGTGTGGCCTTGGGCAAGCCACTTAACCCCATTGCCTTGCAAAAAAAAGAAAGAAAGAATTCAGCCTAACTATTCACACAAGAAAAAGCAATGCTATCTCATGTCCAAATTGAGATATATACAGTTGTCTGGACAGCCTCCTGGAAAGCAGAAACTGCTTTTTCTTTCATTGTATCCCCGGGGTTTAACACTGCCTTAAAAATTATATGTGCTTAATAATACTTCCTATAAAGACTTTGGGAAAAAAGGAATGCAAACAGATAATACCTGTACCTCTGGAGGGAAGTTATCTATTTTTTTTTGTTTTTTTTTTAAGGTTTTTGCAAGGCAAATGGGGTTAAATGGCTTGCCCAAGGCCACACAGAAGTTATCTATTTTGATAAGATCGCATATTCCTTGTATGTAGACCTTCATACCCTTTACTTTTGAGAATCACTGCTATATTGAATAATGCAACAAAGTTCTCAAAGGTGAACAAATGCAGCAAAAGAAAATGGATGGTAATCTGTACCTTTGGAGGAATGTTATTGAAAGGTTAATGTTAGATGGTCAGGAATGGGAGAAAATACATTTTCTGTTAAATGATTTATTTTTTTTATGTTTATATTTGATAAAGTCTAAAAATGCAAACACTTCCTCTGTAATTGGAACTGAAAAGGTGACTTAAGCATCTGAAAAACATGTTTTCTAGTTTCATTTTTTCACTAGATTCCTCTTTTTTTTCTTATGAAATAGAAAAAGGAAGAGAAGAAAAAAAACGAGCATAAAACATGAAGAAGTCTGTTAAAATTCTCATTCTCATGACACTCTTCAGGTGTTGCTACTGAATGCCAACAAGAGAGGTCTCAAATAAAAAATAAAGAAATGGCCATGAAAAAGTTACGGGCAAAACTATATAGCATGCAACTGGAAGAAGAGACCAACAAACGATACAATGCTAGAAAGATTCAGGTAAGATGTCTTTATTGATATACTAAAAATACAGGGATCTAGAAGAAACTATACAAATGAAAACTTAAAAGTAATGAAAAAATGTTTTAACCCCATTTCAGATTGCTTGGGAATGTGTTCAGTTTTTATCTTTAGAGTTAGAAAGTTATTCAGATAGTTAAATAAAAGACAAGACCACAAGTCCTTTGGTTTTTATTCACATCCTTCCTAAAGGCATTTTTTTTTTGTTTAGCCAAATATACAGAGCTTTAGCACTCACTACCATGCTACCTTCTAGGGGAGATATAATTTAGATAAGTCAGTCATGGCCTACATGTAGCTTAAGTCTAGTAGAATGTGTGATGGGGCAAGTAAGTGGCACAGTGGATAGAGTACCAGGCCTGGAACCAGGAAGACTCTCAATTCCTAAGTTCAAATCTGGCCTCAGCTACTTAATAGCTGTGTGACCCTGGGCATGTCACTTGACCTTGTTTGCCTCAGTTTCCTTATCTGTTAAATTAACTGGAGAAGGAAATGGTAAACTATAATATCTTTGCCAAGAAAACTCAAAATGTAGTCAAGAGTCAGACACAAATGTTAACAGCAGACTGCAATGTCTCCCAAATCTATTTTTTTAATAATCTTTCCTCTTTTAGGGTCCTACTACCTCAGTACCTTATCAAGGTGTGTTCTTAAACTAAAGCAGAGCACAAGTCCTTTGTTTTTAACAAGCTAGAATTTCTTCAAGAATATAAAGGACTAGTGACAAACAGATATTCAAAGACCAACTAAACTGAGAGATTGGTTGCTAGATGATGATTGTTTTTAGTTATAACTCCAGAGTATAATTTGCATTGGTGAAAAGGTAACTACACATCAGTAAATGCACAGATATTTTGAAGTATTCAGGTTTTTTTTGTTTGCGTATTTGGTGAGGATGGGGGATTGTCCTGACCTGTTATTTAGTTTGCTACTTCTGGGTAAGGGAAACTATCTACCAATGCAGGTCAGTATCTGCCTGCAATTTATAATCTTACAGAAGAGTCTTAAAATATAAAGAGGTTGAGTGACTTCCCAGAGCCACATCAGAATTAAATACTATTATAGGCATTTAATTATTTGTTAATATTTTAATCTAGTTTATGTTGCAGCCTGAGGAATAAGATGATTAAGTTACTTTTTAATCTCTTGTTAACTGTAAACTAATTATCTTTTGTTCTGTAGATTGGAACCAAAGGAAGATCAGAAAAAATAAGAACCTACCATTTTCCACAGAATCGCGTTACAGATCACAGAATAAGCAAATCATTGTATGACATCCAAAGTTTCATGCTAGGAGAATATCTACTAGACGAACTTGTACAGTCATTAAAGGAGTATGCTGATTACGAATCTGTAACAGAGATTATTTCAGAAAAATGTTAATTTGTCCCCCAAAATCCCGTATTGTAGCTTAACAAAATCAATTTCTATTACGTCATCTTCAATGTACATAAGACCAATCCTTTTTAAAATGCCTACTTGAACACTATAAATATCCATTCATCTATAAATATGTATTTGAACAGTACTTGAAGTCAGAGTAATTTTTGTTTCAGGGTTTATAAATTGTTGTTCTTGTTATATTTTCAAAAGAGATACTTTTCCCAATTCTGTTCCTCAGAAACATTCAGTATGAATATGGTTGTAAATTTATTTGTTGTTCTAATAGATTGTTTTCTTTTCAATTCAAATCAGCAAATATTAAGTGCCTACTTTGTGAAAGTATTAAACAGATACCTGGTTTAATATTGTCTTCTTTCCTGTGACTTTTTTTCCCCTTCATTATAATCAAGTTAACATGTAAGCCTTTCTTGTATAAACCACCTATTTTATTTGTAGTATACCATCATGCAAAATCAATGATAAAAGTAAAAAATGAAGTAAATAACTCCAATTTATAAAAGTGAGAAAAACTATATGCTAATCCAAATTGTCCTTAAATAGGAATTTTTTAACAATACATTTTTCAGCAAGTGGTAGAAGGGGCCTACCTCTTTGGAGTTTTTCTTACCTTAGACCTTTATACACCAGTGTTGTGCTGAATTTTGTCCACTTCCCTTTAAATCACAGCTAGGTCAGTTAATACAGCCAGTGTGTTTATTGAGCACTTACTGTGGGCCAGATGATAGGAATAAAAAATTTTTAAAAGACAAAAACAGTGCCTTTCCTCAAGGAACTCACCGAGTACAACTATGTACAGATATAATACTTAGGGCTCAAATGGAAGATCTCAGTTGCCCCAACTGACTGGGATTGTCACAATTCCCATTTGGTGTTGACCATACTCAGTGAAGTATCACAATGAGATTTATGTAGCTCATCTATCCTCAACTGCATCATGCTTCTGCCAGAGTAATTGGAGTAAACATTAATGGCTATAAACCAGGGGGTTAAACTTAGGAAATAAGTGTATTGTGACTATGAATATTAGAAATCCTAATTCTACATTGACTTCAAAGTTGTACTTAAGTAGAGCCATAATCTCATACGTCCAAGGAGAAAAACCTTAATTTAGATTAAAACATTTAAAGGACTCGCCTGGATTGAACTGAGAGGAATAAGCTGGATCTGGGGAGAGAACATGGCAAATCATATCCTCTCTCTGGGCCTGTTTTCTAATGGCTTCTAAGGTTTCTTCCAGCTATAAAGCTGTGATCCCATTATCCCCTTCTTGGAAAGATCTTCATCTTAACAAATGACCTTCCTAAAATGTGATGCCCAGAACTGAACCTCAACTGATGGGTTTTTTAGTTTAATTTTATTGAGTGGAGGCTGATAATCTCTCTAGTCTGCATTATTTTGGCATGGGGTGTAAAGTGGTTTACTGAAGAAATGGTAGGCTGAGTCCAGACCAGACTCTGGTAGTGGGAAGTTTGGCAAGCGTACCTTTTATAGGATGAGAGCTATAGGAAAGCAGGGTATTGAGGTTTCCAAGAGGGTTGAGAGTTGCTTGGAGTTTCTATGGTGGTTAAGATTCATTCTCTCAGTTAAGTTTTGTGGAAACGATATTCAACTGGGTAAGAGAGGACCCCCAGGCTTGGATCCAACGTTCCAATCTTTTTAATTTCTGGGAATTAGAGTCAGGGATTAGGGTTGATAGTAGGTTCTTCTGGAGCTACTTAAGATAAGGTGTCGAACTGTTGGTATCCTTAGGCCAGAAGCAGCATCACAGATTTGATCATTCCAGACACTACTGTTCACTGTCTGGTGTATGAAGGTTGTGAGCATCCTGAACAAAGGAGGACCTAAGAAGAGTTCTAGAAAGAACATGATTAGTGGGGGATAATATGGGAAGACTGGAACCAACTGGACTAAGTGTCAGCTGATCTTTTTCTGATGTTTTGTTTGAGGCTGTCAGCTAATTTTTTTTTTTTGCAGCTTCTTGGACCAATCCACATAGAAACACTATTCTTCCAGAAACAGAGCACTCCTTTTCCAGCTATCAGTAGGTACAGGTCCCGTTAGAGTCTAATCTTGGATTTGGAGGGGTTTTTGGTTTATTTTTTGCTATATCATCAAGACTTTCTTGGAGTTCTTATAACTTGGAAATAATACAAAAGAAGTTGAGATGCCTCCTACCCCCAATGTTCACCCTGGAAAGGATCCCTTCAGTATCTCATGTGTGTCTTGAGGGTGACAGGGTCTGGTTCTTAAGGGCCACCTCAATGAGGGGCAAGAGGTAGACCAGGGAACAGATACAGTCCAGTTACTGGGGAGACATAAAAATGCAGTGTTCCCTTGAAGGAAGAAAACCCTGTCTCCTCTCAAGAACACAGCCAAGGTAGAGAGAAAAAAAGATGATCAAACTCATTCCCTGTGCCAGAGTGAAAGAAAGCCTGCAAGGGCTACAAAGAGCCGTTCCACCTCTGGCTCAGTCAAAAAAGTTTAGTTCTGGTGTCCACAGCAAGCTGTGACTGTTGAGCAATCTAAAGTGGCTGGTCCCTTTGGTAGAGAGGAGTCTTGGGTAGGTGCTGACCTGGAAGCCAGGCATTGGTCAATCATTGCAATACCAAGTAGTAAGATCAGAGCTAGGAGTTGTCAGTGATGGGGAGCTGAGAAGCGAAGAGGCCATTTGCACTGGGGAGACAGGGTAGTCAACCTGAGCATTATGACGTGTTGACAAGGAGCCCACCAAAATATTGGAGATGGATTGTGACTGGGAGATGCAAAGTGGACTATGCCAAGCAAAAGGAACATTAATGATAAGGGGACCAGCGTTGGGAGCATCTACCAGAGAGAGAGGTGGGAGAGCAAGGAGTAAAATTTGTTGTAAAACTTGGCAGCTGTGCTGGCAAGAGAGGTAGGGCATGTGCCCAAGAGTGTAAGCTTGATCCGGGAAGGTGGTATCCACTTCCTAGGGAAGTTAAAAAAAAAGGCTCTCTACTGAGAGCCATGTGGACAAGGGGGCAGGGAGGTTTCGATTTGCAGGGGCAAAAAGGGAGGGACAGAGCCAGCATTTTTTTAGTTCAGCAAATAGTGAGCCAGAGCAAGGATATGAGCCAGATGCTGGGAGGTCAGGAGCTTTTGAATCAGTGAAGAGAGACAGCAAGGGAAGGGGATGTGAAAGAAGTGGAGAAGAAAGAGCAAGAGAATGCAGTCGTGAAAGGAAATACAATGATTTGTTTGGGAGGAAAATGGGTTAAGTCCCCCTGAAGCCAAAGAAAGGAGTCAGAGGAATGGATATCTCCAAAAGGAGACAGATGGGAGATAAGTTTTCAGAAAGGTCAGGAAACTGGGCATGGACGTTGGGTCTCAGGTCTCACTTCCAGCCGTAGAGTCCAAGGGTCTCTGGCAAGACTACCTCTGATTTGTACATTGCAGGATATGAGACGGGACCACAAAGTGGGACAGCTGGAGTATCTCCAGAATCTGCAGGCGCAGAATGTTTGAACTCAGACGAGCCCAATGATCAAAGCCCCTAAGTGTGGCAGCAGTGGGGTTGGTAAGGACGACTTGGGAGGGACCTGTCCGTTTGAGAAGGAGCCTCAGTAGGAGTCAAACACCCAGTTCAAGAGGTGTTGATTCTGGGGAGAGGAAAAGTTCGGTTGGCATTTTCCCACAGCAAGGGTCTTGTAAGCATGAGGGTGGGAATGCAGTCCACAGTGGAGGGACCTGCTTAGGTAGGAAGGGCCAAGGAAGAAAGGACATCTACACAGGAGTTCAAAGGGGCTGAACCCAAGGGCAGGCTAAAATCCTGGTCAGTCAGTGCAAGGGGAAACCTAGTTGAATGTATTTCCAAAGATAATTTAATTAGATGTGCTTCAAAATGGAGCTTGCCTTCTCTACTTTGCTGGAAGCCTGGGGTCTATATGATCCATGGAAGTGCTGAGAGGAGCTGAGTGACCTTAGATATGAAAGCAAGACCATTATCTGACTGTAAGGAGATCAGAAATCAAAACAAAGGAGCAAATGGTTTAATAAAACCTTGGAGTCCCCAGAGGTTTGTTCATTAGTGGCAGGGGGCCTCTACCCTTCAGAGATGTTCCCCGGGGACATGTCCATGGGCTTGGAAAAAGGGGGAGGGCAAGCCCTTGAGAGGAGGTGCAGCTAGGGATGTGAGGGTCTTTGGTCGAATTTCAGGAAGATATCAGAGAGAGCAAGAGTGCTGGTCAATGGGGATAGAAACTGGAAGAGGGGTTTATGCCCTACATGTAGGGAGTCATGAAAGTAAGAAAGAAAGGAAGTTGCTGGCTTTCGGGGAAGAAGACAGCTGTTCTGAGTCAGGCAGGGCCCCTGCCATATGGCTCCTTTGGAGAGTTGTGCTTGTTCTTCATCCAGTGTATATTCTGAATCCAGGGAAAGCAATATAATCAACTGAGGGTGTGTATAAGGTTGGCATGCAGCCCATTTGGCTGCTTGTTTGGTCAATTCATTCCCAGATGTTATATAGGTGGGCAGGCCCTGAGGACCCTTACAGTGGATCACCACTAGAGGGAAGGAAGAGGACATAGCAGAGAGGAGTTTAAAGCTTAGGTAAGCATTAGTTTTGCACTAAATCTAAGCCCCAGGTATAAGAAGGTTGCAATAAAATGCAAATACTGTGAGGTGTAAAGCAAGTTATTGAAGGAATGGTGGGCTGGGACCAGAAGAGAGTGTAGCAGCAAGTAGTTTGATGAACATGCCTTTTATTAGGGAGAGCTACAGGAAGACGAGGTGTTGTGCTTTCCATGGGGGTTGAGTGTTGCTTGGGGCTAAGAGTGATTTTCTCAAGTTTCAGAAACAAAAATCAATCCAGCTCAACTGGGCAAGGGAGCTCAGGTCTGGATCCAACATTAAACACCTCAGTGTGAAAGATGAAATCGAATCTGGGTTCTTGGGATTATAAAAGTCATTTTAACATGAAGCCACAATGTGGATTTTTTTAAGGGAACAGGGGAAAAATAGTTCAGCTTTGATTGAAAGAGGATGGACTCAAAAAAAAAGGGGGAGCTAGCCTTACCTGAAAGTAAAATAGCACCATAAGCTTTGCAACATGTTTTAAGTGTATTATCTCATTTGATATTATCTGGGAATTGAAGTTGGAGAAGCCTAAAAAAAGATTGTCCAATGCTTTAAGCCAGAGAATCTGGATTCATGTACCTGTAAAATCACTGATTCTATATGTAGTTTGTACTAACATTTCATTGCAATGTTGTGTAAACAGTTTGTGCAAATAGCAGAGTGCTAGCACATACAGCCCCCTTTTGGGTACCTTTACTGATTAATCCTTAGGGTCATTATTTCTTTTCAGCACTCCTGTCTTATGTCAATGATTATTGATATCTCAAGAGAATGAAATAATTTTGTTTTTTTAGGTTTTTGCAAGGCAATGGGGTTAAGTGGCTTGCCCAAGGCCACACGGCTAGGTAATTATTAAGTGTCTGAGACTGGATTTGAACCCAGGTACTCCTGACTCCAAGGCTGGTGCTTTATCCACTGTGCCACCTAGCAGCCCCCAATAAATGTTTAATAAATGCTTGTTGAATTGACTCAAATAGCACCATAAAATAGTTCACTCAAAGAGCTGCATTATAGTGGACATTATGACAGAGGGAAGCCATATAACAAGTGAATGTGTAAATATAAATTCTAGCAGGGATCATTGAAGATTCATTTCCACAATTCCCCAGAGGACAGCAGTGGGGTCGAATGGATAAGAGGGTTAGACTTGGAAGCAAGATGGTCTCCTTTAAAACCCAAATCTTGATTATAAGTAAGTCACCTCTGAGGCTCAGGTATCTCACCTATACAACGAGGATAAGTACCTCCTGCATAAGGCTGTTGTGAGACTCAAATGACATATTTTAACGTTATTTAAGCTTCAGTTATGATAGCCCAATCATTTAACCCTTAATATTAAAGTTAGGAGTCTCTTATATATCTGTCACAGATCTATAGACAGAGATGTCTTAGACCTGCTACAGTAAAGTCCATTAAAATTCTTTCATTTCTATCAATATTAAACAAGGATATTCATCTCTGTTTTCAATCCATGCAATGTTTTGTTCTAAGAAGCTTTCCAGCTCACCACAATAATTGAATTTTGCACAAAACTGATAAGTATTTTTGTAGAATTGGGCGCAATATTTAACTCATTTATATTCAAGTGTTTTAACCATAGTGTTTACTTTCAACCATCTATAAAGACAGATCCTTGTTCATCTAAAACAGGAACTCTTAACTGAGGACTTCACTGACTTCTTTTAAGTTCAGATCCACTATTCTTTCTAGCAGACGTAAGTAAATGGATATAGGACAGCTCTGAAAAGTAGGGACACATCTTAGTATAAGGACAGTTTGGCTGGAATAGATCAGACTTTTCCTTGCATATAGAGAATATAACCTAATCCAACCTCTCATTGAGTTGTCATTCCACTAAACTAAGTGCATATCAACAAAATGAAAACTAGCACATAACCAAAACACGTAAAATAAATCCCAGGAAATATTGGAGAAAGGGTGGGATGGGGGTGGGGTTGGGAAGGACTCAACTAATAACACTGCAATTATTAAAGTCAAAGTCTTCCCAAAACCTCCATTTAAAGAGGCATCCAGGCTAGTCTTCCCTTCATTTCTCTCCAGACTGCTCCATCATGCCCTTGGGCCTAGCACTAGCACTTTCTTCCTTCCTATGTTCTTTTCAACTTCCTTTTTTGTGTTATCATCCCCCATTTGAATGTTGTAAGTTCCTAGAGAGTAGGAATCATTTTTCCTTCTTTGCATTTGTGTTCTCCTTGCTTGACACAGGCTGGCAGTGTCTTCATGACTCCATGGCAAAGATACTGGAGTGAGTTGCCATTTTCTTCTCCAGGGTTAAGTGACAGGGTCACACATATTAGTAAGGGTCTCAGGCCACATTGGCCACATCTCTTCCTGACTCAGGCCCAGCACTCCTTCCACCAGGCCACCCAAATGTTTGTGGACTGAAGGACAGACAGAAAACACTTATTAAAATTCTTTCATTCGGGGCAGCTAGGTGGCACAATGGATAGGGCCCCAGCCCTGGAGTTAGGAGGACCTGAGTTCAAATGTGACCTCAGACACTTAATAATTATCTAGCTGTGTGGCCTTGGGCAAGCTACTTAACCCCATTGCCTTGCAAGAAACCTAAAAAAAAATTCTTTCATTCCCTAAACACCAGCTCCAGCCTAACATCTGAGCAGTCCTGTCTCACTCTACAGACCACATCCCTTATCACTGTGTGTCTCAGTCATATTAATCTGCATGAAGTCTCTGGCTGCTATAGATTAACTCATTTTCTAGCTCTTTCTTGGTTATTATCCAACCTAGAATGCATCCTCTTCCTAGTTTCTTTCTGAGAGGGAAACTTTTTTCTTTCAAAACAGTACTGAAAGTCCCTTTAGGATACCTTTGCTGATTAATCCTTGGACTCATTATTCCTGTATTACATGTCTATTCAGCACTCCTTTAATTCACCTATTATACTTCATGTCTCAAGGGAGGCAGCATGGTACCTGCCATGGAAGAGTCGGATTTGGAGCCAGAGGGTCTGGGTTTGAGTCCTGGTTCTTCCACTTAATACTTATGTGACATTGTGCATACTAGTTTATATCTCTGGTCCTGAGTTTCCTAATCTGCAAGATGACATGATTAAACTAGATGATCTCGAATGCTCTTCCCATTGGGTGGCTAGGTGGCGCAGTGGATAGAGCATCGGCCTTGGAGTCAGGGGTACCTGGGTTCAAATCTGACCTCAGACACTTAACCTTGGGCAAGCCACTTAACCCCGCTGCCTTGAAAAATCTAAAACGTAAAAAATCTCTCAAACGCTCTTTGCAGATCTAATTCAATGAAACCTTCGTAAGAACCGGGTTTGAAGTCCTGAAGGACCCTGGTTAAGTTACTTCATTTCTCTTGCCTCTGTTTCCTACCTGTAAAATAAATGGATCCCAGTTCAAGCGCTCATGCTAGTACCCTCCTCCTCTAAACTACTTGGTTTAACATGCAGGCATTTTTCATTTTAGTCACTGCACCTCCGGCGACCTGCGCTTCGTAAGCTTAATGTAGTTAAATTGCATAAATAATGATGCACTGCACGTATGTTGTGGCCCATCCCAAGAGCTAGGTTTGTCATCGGTCCGGGCGCTTGATTACTCGGGTCTCCTTGGGCACGTCGCACCGCTGGGTCTGCTCTTGTCCGCTGGGGTCGGGTTCCGTCTCTGTGCCAGTCCCCTGCCCGCTTTGCCCAGACCTCCGGCCCCCTTCCCGTCCTTGCTACTGCCCTGGGCCTTTAGAGCCCAGACCCCGGGACGGAGCTGGCTCCCACGTGGGCAGGCCTGGCGGCAGAGTGGACGTGGGGTCAAGCCTTGCATGGCGCAGCCTGGGGGCCTCTGCGGGCCGGGCCCCCCGATACTAGGGTCCTCTTCCACGAGGGAGGCCGAATGGCGACCATTTGGGCAAGGCCCGCGGAGGGGTCGGTCCGAGCGGGTAGCGACCCCGCCGCGGGGGGCCACGGGGACCCGCCGGCGTGTGGGGGTGCTCGCAGGCCGCGTGGCCGGCTCACGTCCCGGGGCCAGTCTTCCTTAGGGGCCTTGAAGGGCGGGCCCTGCGGGGTCCCCATGGGCCCCCCGTGGTTCAGGGCCTTTATGACTTGGGTCTCCTTGGGGAGGCGCGCCGCGGGGATGGCGCGCGGGAGAAGTGAAGCCGGGGGTGCGGAAGGACGCCCCCACCCGCGGAGGCCGGGAGGGGCCCCGGGCTCCCCGGGCAGCCGTCCAAATCTTGGCGGGATCTCCGCCCTCGGCTTTGGCGGGGCCGGCAGCGCGGGACTCGCGGGGCGCGGGCCAATCAGCGCCGCCCCGCGCCGCCCCCCGCCCCCGCCCCCGCCAGAAGCGCGCGGCGGCCAGGGCGCACGCGCCACCCCGCCAACTCGCCGGGCGCCCGGCGCCTGCGCGGAGGGGCTTGGCGGGGGGAGGGCCGCGCGAGCGCGCGCTCGGAGGAGGAGGCGGGGGGGAGGGAGGCGGGGAGGCGTGCGAGTTTGGCGGAGGACGGGACCCCGAAAAGAGCGCGCGGGACGGGCCTCCGCCGGCCGCCGGAGCTCCGGGCCGCGGAACGAGGACGGCGCGGAGGGTCGAGCCGGAGCGGATGCCGTCCCGCCGCCGGGGGCCGGGCGCCGGCGGGCGGGGCCGAAGCCATGAACTTGGGCGCGCGCGCGGGCCGGGCGGCGCGCCGCGCGCGCTCCAGCCGCCCGCCCCCCGCGGGCCCCGCCCCGCGCGCTCCGGGCTCCGGCATCTTTCCGGCGCAGCTGGAACTGCGCTCGGGAGATGGAGAGAGGCGGGGCGCCCTCGGCCCCGGCCCCGCCTCCCGCCGGTGGGCCTCGCCTGCCGATTGGCCCGCTGTGGAGGCCTCCCCGCCCTCCGCCTCGCTATTGGCGGGCCGGCCGGATCGCCTGCCTCCATTGGGCCTCCCGGATTTGGGCACCAAATTCAAAGATTTTAAAAGTACCAGCTGGCGCCTTTTGGAAGGTCCCCTTGTGCTGGAGCCGGCGCCGCGGCCGCTCTCCGCCGGAGCAGCCTCCCGCCCCTGAGCGCCGCCCGGCCCGCAGCGCCCGGACCGGGCATGAGCCGCCCGCGCAGCGCCTGCTGCCGCTGCTGCCCCTGCGCGCCCGCCCCCTGCTGCAGCGGCCCGGACACCGGTACGGCCCCCGAGGCCCCGCGCCCGGCTGACAGTGAGTACCCGGGCCCGGCGGGCGCGCGGCCGCGCCGGGGCGGGGGGCGGGCGGCGGCCCGGGGCCGAGGGCGCGAGCCGGGCTCGGGGGGTGGGCGACGTCGGCCCCGCTGTCCGGCCCCCCCCCCCGAGAGGCGCCACATGCCCCCTCCCCCACCCAGACCCTCCTCCCCCGACGGGGCGGCGCGGGGGGGCCGGGGACCCCGACCCCCTGGTGCCCGGAGGCCCGGGGTGATGCCCGGCCCGGACGCGGGAGACGGGGCCCGGCCCGGCCTCTCCTCAGCGGCCGTGGCCTCGCTCCCCTCTCCCGCCAAATGCGCCCCGCCTTGGAGCGGGCCGGCGTGGGGCCGGCGCCCGAGGAAAGGGTTAAATCCGCCCTGCCACCCCAGCCTGCCGAGGGGGGCCTTCTTAATTTAAATCAAATTTGATCCTTAATCCCCCTCCTGACCCATCGCCTTTGGAGGGAAAGGCTGCGCGAGGTGGGAGACTCGGGTTTCCCTCCTAATCCCCAGCTGGGACGGCCTCAGCCCGCAAGAAATGCCATTTCTTCTTACCTAAGTAGCTCTTACTGTTTTCTCCGGCTGTAATCTTACCATTTTACTTCAGAAACGATCAGTTTGCCCTATTACCAGCCCATAATCAATACTCTGTAGGCTTCTCCCTCCAAAAGAGGAAACTTGACAGAACACTTTTTATTTAAAGCTAAATTTCAAGGAGGGAAGCCATACTGGCCAAGTGTGAGTCAGAGAGACTGAAGAGTTAGTTTGAAGGTGAATATTCTTCCCCTTCTCACTATTTTTCTGAAGGACTGAAATGTAGGAAGACTCTATTGATAGGTTGATTGGCAAAAACAGAAAACATGAAGTAGGAGTTGGGGGGGGGGTTGGTTTTACCCTGGAAATGGTTTAGAAAGTGGGGCAAGGAGGGGACCTGGTGACTGATAGCGGATAACCCGGCAGTTAGTGGCACCTAGGCCCCTGAGTCAAGGATCATGCTCATAGCCAGGCACATGGTGGTTCTCTCTAAGGAGATTTTAAACTGGAGAGCTTTCCTGAAAGGGTTTTAGAGACTAAAGACAGGATATTTTTCAGTTTTAGAGAATAAGTTCAGTGTCAGATGTAACATAAAACAGCAGTGAAAGGTTTAATAAAATAAAAATGAGAAGGGAATTACTGAAATGCCTCTTCTGGGATGTATTTTTGTTGTTATTAAATGTTTTTAAAGTAATAATAGTAGCCACATCTACTTATGTACCATGCATTGCCATTATACATTTTTAACTGATGATGACTGATAATAGAGTTCTGTAAAAGTCTTGGGAATTTTTATTACTTTTAAGAGGGTTTCTTAGATAAAAAGATTAGGAATCACAGTCCTTGGATCCATTGGTGAATGATAGGAATTTTATATACATATCTATTAGATAAGCTATCTAGTTCTTTTAAAACCTTACTTCAATTGAGCAATTTTAAAATACTTTTTTTTTAAACCTCTTTGTCACTTTTCCCCTGTTTGGGGGTGTCTCCCAATTTTTTTTTTTATCAAATCATTTTACTTTAGAAGTGATCACAAAGAAAAGGTGAAGAGAATAATTAAGACCACTGGAGGCAGACTTGGCTTTTTTTTTTTTGTCCTTAAGTGCTCTTGCGGTTCATAATCCAGTAGGGGGCGGAGGTATGACACATACAAATAAAGTAAGCAATTTGTGCTCCACCTCAATTCCAAGCCAGGCTGTGATATTGACTTCTCTTTCCTAAAAGGTAAAATTAATTTTATATATATAAAGGTAAATATTAAGGACCCTTGGTTCTAGATACAAAGTGGTCTGAGTTCCTTCAGGACAAAAACTAATAAGACTGAAATGCTCATTTTTCTCAGCTCAGCTAACTTACTAGCCTTGTGACCTTAGGCATATCATTTCATCTAGAAGAAATTTAAGAAATCACTTACTACATCTGTTTGCAGATTAGGAAACTGAAGTGACTGGAATAACTCCCCAAAGTGGCACATTAAGCTTGTGGCTGAGCCAGGGTGACCAGATCTCCTAATTCCCTGTGTTTTTTGTACATTATATTTCAATTTTCTGTCCATAAGATAATATCTGTTCTTCTTATTTTAAGGGATAATTTTGGAAAAAATAAAACATGAAAGTGTTTACAAAAGTAAAATTTTATAATCAGTAGTATCATATGTAGGGTGTTGACTTGAGATTGATATATTTAATTTTGACCATTCTGAGTTTGAGCAAAACTTTACAGAATTTGTAATTATAGACCTGGGTTTTAAAATTTGTAAGTTAAGTATTACAGAACTAAGGAAATGAATATTGAAGTGCTTCCTCTACTATGCATTTTTAAAGGAAAAGTATAGTTGGGAAGGAGTGGTCAATACAGTTCTTTACCCCATTCTTTTTGAATGTGGTTGATCAGAAAGAGAAAAGTCCCAGTCCCTGCCCTATAAGGTTACCATATTCAATTATTTTGGTTCAAGCAAATACAACATAAGTGAAAAATGCATCCACCACGTTTCTTCATTTCTCTATAGAGCACCATCATCCTTACTATCACTCAGATAAGCAACTTTGGAGTCATCTACCACTCTTTACTCTCCTCTCCTCTAGGTACCAGTTCTGTGAATCATCCCTCATCCCTCTCTATAGCTCTTGCCCTTCACATCTCTACTTTGTATTTACACCTCTTGGGACCATTATGATAACCTCCTAATTTGCTCTCACTGCTTCCCCAGCTTCTCCAGTTCATCACCCATACCATCTTGTCTCTGTCATACTCAAACTTTGAGAATCATGACTCATTCTGAGACCTTTTGTCTCCCAACTATATTTTTTTAATTTTATTTCATCTTATTCTCCTTCATGTACATATAATTCCACTTGTACTGTTTTTCAAGCTAAAATCCATATTCAATATTCAGGCTCTTTGCCTCTGCCTTTGCAGAAGGGTTCTTCCATGTCTGGAATATATGTGAATACAGGAACTGTTTCATTTTTTGTCTTTGTTATCTCTAGTCCTACCTTAGAGTTAGGGCCTGGTACATAGCAAGAGCTTAATAGATGCTTGTTGGTTGAACCATTGGATCCTGTTGATGCATTCCCTGGTCATAGACTCCGTAGCTTCCTTCAAGTGCTACCTACTATACAGATCTTTCCTGGTCTCCCAGTTCCTTAATATTTCTACATGAAATTACTTTGTGCAGGCTTTTATTTGTGAACATGTCTTAACATTCTCTCAGCAACTCCTCATATAAGCTTCTTGTAAGTTAGCTCCTTGGAGACAGGGAGATTGTCCTTTTTTTTTTTTGTATTCCTATAGTCTAATATTCAGTCAAACATTTTTTGAGCACCTGTTGTCTGCTAAGCACTGGGGATTTAAGGTAGGCAAAAGACAGGTTCTTGCCCTCCAGGATCTCATTGTGTACCAGGGGAAACAACGAGCAAGAAAATATGTACAAGTGACCTATATACAGGATAAATAGGAAATAATTAGAAGGAAGGCACTAAAATTAAGAGATGTTAGGAAGATGGGATTTTAGTTTTACTGAAAGGAAGAGTCAAGAGTAGAGTCTTGTTCATAGAAAGTTAGGAGGCCATTGTCAGGATCAAAGAATACATGGTAAGATGTTAAAAATCTGGAAAGGTTAGAGGAGACTAGGTTTGGAGCGCTTGAACTCCAAACAACATTTATATTTGATCCTAGAAGCAATTGGGACCTACTGGCTTTTGATTTAAGGGATATAGTCATATCTATACTTCAGGAAAATCACTTTGGAAGCTAAATGGAGGTTGGAGGATGGATTGAGAAGACTTAAGACAGGCAGACCTATCAGCAGGCTATTGTAATAATCCAGGTGTAAAGTAATTTGATTTGGAGTGGTATCAAAGGACACATTCAAGAGGTCTTGCAAAGGTAAGATTGACAGGTTTTGGCCACAATTTGGTAGGTAGGCAGGAAAGATGATGAATTATGTTTCGGACACTTAAGAGGTCTACTGGTACACTGGGGTAGATTTTAACCAATGATAGCTGTATAAGAATTGAATCATCTTTTATTTGGTTTGTAATTAAATACACAAATTTCTTGGATTTCTCATTTTAAAAAAAGTGCTTGAGTTCTACAGAATGAAAAGTTTTTCATTACCTGTGCAGGGTGATCTGAGAAAGCTTCCTGGAAGGAATCACCTTTTAATTGGGCTTTAAAATGTACATAAGAAATGCAAGTGGAGATAGGCTTGGGCGGGGAAGTTATTCTGAGAATTGGAAATTACTTGAGTGAAAAGAGAAAGGTGATAGAAAAGTGAGTTGAATATATTCCTAATATATCATTTGGATTCAACTGACTTTTAGGGAGGCAATCTTTCTATAAAAGTGTTCTTGACAGGACTGAAATTCTAAGGAAACAGGTGCTCTCCCTTGTAAACTGTTGTCAGAACATTCTTCTAAACTAAGACCAGCTTGAATCTTACCTTATTACCTTCCTCTGGGTTCTTAGCACCCAACCAGACACCTAGAGCTGATTGACCCTTGAAGAAACTGGGAATTTATGATAGGAATGAAGAAGAAGCACATTCTAGGCAGAACGTAAATCAATTTGACTGCCCAGTAGAGTTAGGAGAATGATGTATATAGTAAGACTGGAGAGGTAAGGCTTATGTCAGATCCTGATGACCATTAATAAGCATATTTCTATTTTCAATTTCATTAATTTATTAGCTAATTACTGAAGAAATGTTCATAGCATTTTATCTGAGTTTGCCAAGGAACAGTCTAAATTGAAGATACTGTTTCAGGCACACTGTGTCTAAAAGCAAGGACTGATTAATAAGTTTGCAGAAAAGTAGAGATCCAAACCACCGAAGAGCTTATAGAAGACATGACATGTAAAGTATATAATTAAGGTGTTAAGAATAGTTGTCATTTCCTTACAAATTATAGTTTTTGCACATTATACAGGAATAATTGCATGAAATATTATATATATATATATATATATATATACACACAGAAGTGCATGTAGACCAATCTTTTCATTTTACAATGAGGAAACTGAGGCACAAAGAGTTTTGTGTATCTAATATACACTAAATGCCTTTGGAGTCTAATTGTATGTTGTTTTGTGCTCTTTTGACAGGATACAGACAAGAGAATAAAGACAATTCTTACTGTTCTGTTAAAATGAAATGTGATTTTAACTGTAACCATGTTAATTCTGGGCCTGCATTAGCAAAGCCTGAGATTAGCAAAAAACTGGAATCTGGTACTCCTGAATATTTGGAAGATTTTTGTAAAGAGTGCATTAAAGAAGATAGAAGTCTATGCTACAGTGGACCTCAGAATGTGAATCACAGGATTGTGGAACTGAAAACTGAAAACAGGCCAGTACACAATAAGGAAAATCAAGCAGTGCAGAATCTTGATGCTTCAAGTGAATTGGAAGAGTTGGAGAGCAGTAGACTTTATGAGGACAGTGGCTACTCTTCATTTTCTCATCAAAGTAGTCCCGGTGAGCAGGAATATAACAGCCTTCTGTTGTCTCGGAATTTCATTGTCAGCCCCAAACAATGCCTTCTACAGAACGAAAACACAGAACAGTTTCCAAATAAAAACTTGTTGCCAATCCTTCATTTTGAGGAAGTGGTTTGTTCAACTTTAAAAAAGAATGCCAAAAGAAATCCTAAAGTAGATTGGGAAACTGTGGAAAGAATAGTTGCACACGGAGATTTTGGACTACATAATGTAATCGGCAGAAAAATGGGCTTAGATCAACTGGATATTCTCAGTGAACTTTTCCAGAGGGGACTCAGACATATCTTAGCAAACATTTTAAAACACCTCAGTGAGATGGATTTGATCAAGTAAGTATCTTTTTTGCAAAGATGTCTCATAGTTGCTCTGACTTGACTGTAACCTAGTTTGGAACTTTGAAAGGATTATTTTAATTCATTTCATTCTTTAGCTTAATCTGGATCCATGTTTCTGATCCCCCCCCACCACCACCACCAGTGTAGATAATAGGGTATACTCCTGGTTTTTTAGTTATAGAACCTTCTACAAACTCCAAGTAGATTTGTTACAAGATCTCTGGGACTACCTAAAGACTCATTAAGCTAAACTCTTTATCAGTAGTTTTATTGTTTCTGTATTAACTTTATGAAAATTCTGATGTATTTCACCAGACACATATTATCCTTTCATTAATGTTTTCAGGTTGGTAGAATTGGCAAAGCTTGTTTATCATTGACATAGCTTTTTAGAACCTATGTTCAATTTTGTAGAGTGAGACTTGTGTTAGAGATTTGGATATATTTAGTCCTAGTCAAGGGGTTAATGTATATATAGTATAGGTCCAAGTCATTACAAGTCATTATGGCAATGAATATAGATATTCAGGAAAATGAAAACTGTAGAAATGGAATTATTTTTAGTATCATTGTTTTGCTAGCTTTTGCTATGTAGCTATTGAAATATAATGATTGATGTTTTTACTTTATCAGTGTGGCCAAAGTGAGTGCAACATGGAAGAAGATTCTGAAAGAGAATAAAGGGGCTTTCCATTTATATAGTACAGCAATGAAAAAAACTACTGTAAGTTTTTATAGTCATTTATTTCTATTTCATTTATAACTGTCTTCCTCATACTTTTCAAAAAGATAGCTAAGTATGTCATTAACTTTTTTTCTTATTATTTCTCATAGGAAAATACTGCCAAATTTTCAACTCATGCTGCAACTAGAGAGTATGTTCTAGTCAGGGCAGCTTTAGCTTCTGTTCAGAAATCAACAGTCCAGATTCCTGGTGCATCCAAAAAAGGATCTCAGCCCAAATTAGCTGATCAGAAAATTTCTACATATAGTCGACACACTGAATTTTCTGAGGTAATTATTTTTTTTCCCTATTGATATGTATGTTAATTGTATGGTGATTCTATAATATGCATTCTAAACTCGATGTTCAGTTTTTAGGCTGAATTTTGCCTCAAAATATATTGACTCACATGACTTCTCATTTTTATAGATGATTTATTACTAAAATAAATCCTCACTGAAGGCCAAAGGTAGCTAGCTACTAGTAGTTTATTGTACATTAGACGTGATAGCCTTCTTACCAGATGCATGGCTAATATTTTCCCCTAAATTTTCCGTGGGTATTCACCAAATTCCTAGAAATCTTTAAGTATTTGACATGTAGCTCAGGGTGCCTAGCATCATATATAGAGCTGGGTGAGAACTAAAAAGGCATTTAGTCCTGTCTGTAAAACAGTGTAATACTCTCTCTAGCCCAGTTTCCTAAAGATGAAAAAATTGGGGCAAGTGACTTGGCCAAAGTTCTTCCACATCTAGCTTTCTTTGTAGAACATTGTGTTATATATGATGCAGCAATGTCTTTAGTTTCTCCAGCAGCAGGGGTTATAGTCCTCTGGTGCCACACCCAACTTCTACAAGCATTTTTAATGTGCCTATTTGTGGTGATACAAAGACCTTTTAAAGGACTTGCAAGTATAAACCATGTGCTGTTTGTCTTAGAATGGGCTATATTCTGTTTTCTTTCCCTTTACCCTAATTTTCCTCCCAATCAATTTTCATATTTTTCTGATAAAGCTTTATATGACAAACCTCAAGAAAATGGCGGGGGGGGGGGGGGACTCCAGTGAGTGTTTTAAGATCTTCCTTTGATAAGGAGGAATTTAATTTTACTCTTTACATAGTCATAAATGGCTTATTTTCACTATGCTATTAAAGTGTTGATTTTTTTTTAATATGTGAATTTTTCTTTATAGGTTGCCAAGACATTGAAAAAGACTGAAAGCCTAAGAGCCTGTGTCCATTGCAACTCACCTGCAAAATATGACCCCTATTTGCAGAGAGCAACATGCAACCGAGAAAGCTGTGGCTTTGATTTTTGTACAAAATGTTTATGTAGCTATCATATCACCAAAGACTGTTCAAATGAAAAAACCCTAAAAGCAAACTCCAAAGTGGGACCTCTTCCTGGTAGTAAAAAAAGTAAAAAGAATTTGCGGAGGTTATGATCTTTCATTTTATCAGTTGTAACTAGCCAACTATTAAAGTTGGATTGGAGTTGTTATATTAGGTGACCATAATATGGTTCTGCCCTAAAGTCTATTTTAAATTAAAAAACAAAAGTAAATATATTCTTATTTTTCAGTTCTACATGAAAATCAGTTTAAAAAAGACAAAACAAAACAAACTTCACTGAATTTTTGGAACTTGGTAGCTTTGGCATGTTTTTAGATTTCACTGCATTTATAACCAAAAAGGATCCCAATACAAAATTCTGGGCTTTATTTTAAAAGGCTAGTCCTAAATAGACAGTTAAGACCAGAATATTTTCTTAAGTGTACTTTGGAGATTCATCTCAAAAGAATGCAGTTTAGCAAAACTATTTAAACATGCTATTCATTTTCTCCAGTTATTTTAATATGATTCTTAAGTTTAAAAAATGTATTTTATATCCTCATGTCCTCTATTTTTTGAGGCATTGTTTATTTGGCTTCCAAGTAAAAGTAACTACAATTGTAATATCAGGAATTTGTCTATAATTGTTTTTGTCCTTTTCACATGTTTTTTCAATGTCAGCAAATCTGAAATTCCCTCCAGTTATTTCCAGATAAAGGAGAGGAATGTCTGTTACTGTGATGTCTTGTTTTCTTCTCTAAAATGTTTTTAAGACTTTTGTACATTTGTTATATATTTTTCCATATTTTATGTGTGCTTATATAATAAAAATTAAATGTATTTAAATATAATTTGATTGTTTTGTAAATACTGAAGCTGAATAACAGAAACTACTCTTAATGTAACGTTAATGAATCTGCCCTCTCACCAGTCCTATTTTTAAATGTTCTATACAGAATCATTTTGTGGCAGAATCTGATTTGTCATGGGCTATCAGCATTAATTTCTTAATTATTGCAGAATATTTCTATTTTACTACTTTATATCCAAATTTCCCCAAATGTATATAGTGCTGATAAAATCTATATGCGTTAAATACCTTACCTAGGTTCTGGGACCAAATATTTCCATCCTTTCTAGTCAGCTCCATTGCAAATGTGAGCCATTGGTAAAAGGTAAGGATTGACTGGTGGTATATTATAAAGCCGTCTTTAAGAATCAATTACTAAAAACTTGAATGTGAGATGTGACTTAACTGCTGCCATCTTTAAGCGGTATGTTAATTATAGGAACAAACATAATATGCCTTTACTCATTCACAAATTAAGAAATTCCTATGGCTAGTATGATATAGTAGTTCCTTATTTATACTAAATTTGATCCCCAAACCCATAAACTCTTCAAGTTATTCCAAGCCACAAGATGGTGCTCTTGTGACACTAAGAAGAGAACTTAGTTTTGTTTTTTTTCTCTAATGACTTTTTATGATCGAAAGTTTTAAATTTTAAGCCAGTATTTTTTTGAGTGACTAAAAACATTTTTCTTTTTCATTATATTAAATAATTAGCACCTTGAAATAGGGAGGATCCATGTCCCAGTGAATGAATTAGATAAATTCAAAAAAAGAAATTGCTTGGTGGAAAGGGAACTACTTAGTGATAATAACTTGAGCAAAAAAGACAAAGTTCATTTTATTATAGAAACAATAATTAGATATTTATGGCATAGCTTATTCAGAGCAATAGTATAAACACTGGCCATAAGCTAGAATCATTGAATACAAGAGCTATAAACAATCCACAGAAACCACTTTGTACAATGCTCTCTTCAGATAATAGTATCCATTTATATGGTATTTGAAAGTTTAGTAATGTAGGTGAACCTGGCACATGGGTTATTTAATAAATGCTAGGTGATAGATTGATTACTAATGAATGAATACTAGGGGAGTATTTTTCCAGCTTCACTTTATATTCTAGTCCAGAAATAATCTTCAAAAATTTGTTTTCTCAGAAGTTGCTAGTTGGCCAAACTTAGATTTCATTTTGAAGGCTCTTCTAGGTCAGTACATAGAAATTGACAGCTTCGTGGCATATGCAAACATGAATGTCTGGAGCACTTCACCGTTTATAGAAGCTACTTCTTCCCTCAGTGATAGAGATGTGGTGAGGAGTAGTAAATTGATCAAAAAACCTAGAGAGTCAAAGATCAAAAAATAGGAAAAGCCAGGCTGTGAAGAGCTTTAAATAGGAAGACTTTATTCACTCCTACAGTTTATAGAAAATAATTGGATTTGATTCTTTATTCAGTAGGGATGGTATTGGTTCAAAATTATTTTGTGTTGATTATGTGTGTATATTTTGTCCCCCTTGATAAACTTAACAGATATCCTTGAATTTTTCATCTTTCCCCAGTGTCTAAAATTGTACCTGATAGCTGTTACTTAATAAGTACTAACTTCTCTCTTTAGATAATTTTGGCTATATTTTCAATTCTCTTTTGTATCAATACACAATGCCAGTATTCATTCTGCCTCCATCAGATGGATCAATAGTATTCATGTACTATTTCTGTTTTCTTTTTCTTTTTTCCGCTAGAGGGCTCAGTAATTAGTCAATTTGATGGGGAAAGCACCACTCAATAATTAGGATGCTGTTCTCTACTACATGTCAACCAAATATTTAGTTAAAGAATAACGTCTTTAATTTTTGTTGATAGTTTAAAAACTGAGGATCTCAGGAGAGTGGTGAATACCCAACTAGCCCAACACTATAATAATGTGCTTTAATAATTGCCAATAACTGTATATTACAACTAGGAGAACAATGTCAATAGCCTGGAAATTCAGACAATCACTATAAAATTGAAGTTTGAAGATTAATGTTAACTATTCCTATGAAAAATACTTCCTATTCCATGAAAAAAGATTTGGAGTAATTCACTTTAGTTTTACACCATAATGATGGAGAGATTTGAAATAGTTTTGGTTTCCCACCTACCCACTATAAATTTTACTTTTGGCATTTTACTAAACAATTACCTTAACAAATTTGAGGTAGGGCAGAGCAATCCTTGTTAGTTCTATTATTTAATCCATTTGAGTTAATGTCTCAATTACTCCAGATCACAGTGCATCTGTGCCTTCTCTGTAGTTATATATGTCCTTCCATAAATGTTCTTAGGGGATCCCCCTCACCATGCTTGAGGCCTTCTGGGTCTTATAACATTTCTGGGTAATCAGGATAGCACTGGACTTTTTAATTTTTTCCCCCTTTGTGCTGTTAACATGAATTGTCCATATATATATATCCTTTTCCAAGTATTCATTTCTGTATTGATAGTTTATGTAAATTTTTTCATAAGTTATTGATGGTAATATTTCATAAGCTTATTTACATTCAAGATGGATTGCTCTATGGCTGCTTGGGTTACTTGTAATTTTGATTCTTCAGAGATTGTTGTGATTCTGAATTGCAGTCATAAAGCATCTCAGAGTTATATTATTAAAAAGATAAGGTTTTGTGTTGAGGGACTGGTGAAAGCCTGGCCCAGCATCCCAGTTATAATCCAATTTGCTCTTTTCTATTGAATCTTCCTGTATTATCCAAAATATGTCAGGAAAGAATTCTCTCAATGGACTGTGTATCCAGTTAAACTTCCTAATCTGAATAAGTTTTCCTTACCTTTCTTCTCTTCCTTCCTTCCTTCCTTCCTTCCTTCCTTCCTTCCTTCCTTCCTTCCTTCCTTCCTTCCTCTTTCCCTTTCTTCTCTCCTTTTCTGGTTATCCCTATCTCACCTAGATATGTAGTAGTAGCCACTCATGCTCCAGTTCCAGTAATGATCAACGGCATGGAATTTTTGACCATGTGTTTCCATCCTGAATTAGTTTGTCCCTCCTAGTTGCTTCATGCTCTCTAGACTAGAATGCTAAGTGTCTGGGGCTAAAAAATTTAAAGTTCAAGGGAGCCACCAACCTTATGCTCCCCAATTGCAAGGATTATAGGTTGTGTACCACCACATCTGGCTAATATGCATCCTTTATCCATTTGCTTTTTTTTTATTGTGAATTTATAGGGCAATCTCTTTTGAATTACTTTATAAAAGGTCTTAGATTCATGCAACATAAAACTTAAAGAAGAAAGTGAGTTTTAGTTACATCTTTGATAGAGAAATAAGACTCATGTTTAGACCCAGAGGGCAAAGCTAGGTAGACAGTTAATTAAATGTTTCAAAGTAACAAGTTGTATGTAAAGAAAAAAACATTTTTTTTTGCAAGACAATGGGGTTAAGTGGCTTGCCCAAAGTCACCCAGCTAGGTAATTAAGTGTCTGAGGCTGGATTTGAACTCAGGTACTCCTGACTCCAGGGCTCATGCTTTATCCACTGTGCCACCTAGCTGCCCCAAAACTTCTTTTTTAAACAGTGATAAAAAATGGAAATTACCTTGGGAAGTTATCAGTTTTTCTTTCCTAGGAGTCTTCAAACATAATTTAGATGTCTATTTGTTAGCTATATTTTAGAGGGGATTCTTTTAAGCTATGAAATCAGCCCTCCATTTTCGTTCATCAAAATCTGATTCCCAGCACTCACATTTTTTAATTTTTTGTTCTTTATTTTTTATCATGAACTTAAAATTAACATATCTTAGTTTATTTTCATATCTTGAATATAAAAAAGGAATAAATAAAAATAGAGACCATTAATCCAAGAATGAAAGTCTACAATGGACATAACAGAAATGGAAATGGAAGAGAATGAAGAAAAGGGAAAAAAAATTGAGAAAAGTGCAGAACATTTTAAAATAACAAAAAAAGTTGAAGGGCAATAGAAGTCATTTTAATTAACCACATAGATAAATAAAAGGAGAATTTAGATAAAAGGAACAAAGAAAAATTAAAGACAAGCAAAACTAGGAAAATAAGTTACATATAGGAAGGAAAGTTGAGGGTGAAGGGAAGAACAAAATAAATTTAACAAAATAAATTTGACTTATAAATGGATTAGGTAAAAATAACTGAAGAGATAAATTAGTCTTTATAGAAGAAAAAATTCATGACTCCCTATCTCTTCAGGGGTGACAAAGTATAGACACTACTTTGCACATCATTTCACACATTAACACCTTATTGTCTTTTTATATCCCTTACCTTCTGTCATTTCATCAACTGGACTGGAAAATAATTTTATCAGAGGATGCAAATTAAACCCCTCTCCCCCAACAATGTGTTTGACTGCCTTTGGTTTATTTTGTATTGATTCTGTATATAGTTATATGTATCTAGTTTGTCCCCTTTGAGAAGCTTGAAAACAGATAACTTTGAATTTTTTGTCTTTCTCTACCACCAGCCACATAATCATTTTATGATGATGTTTGTCCTTCACTCTCAAAGACCATGACATCAGGGAGGTGATGTGTACATGAATTGGATCTCAGTGAGGGGGACTATTGAGTTATCAGACTAACTTTCTCCTTCATAGTCATCTGAGTCCAGTTATCAGATATGAATCAGGAAGACTGGAGATAGCCCTAGATGTGAGACAATCAGAATTAAGCCCATAGTCACATAACTAGAGAGTATCAAGTGTGAGTCTGCATTCTAACTCCTGTCCTGACTCCAAGACCAGTGTTTTATCCACTGTACCATCTAGCTACCTTTATATAATCATTTAATAAATGCTTATTGTTAATTATCAATTTTATTTATTTTCTAGCCTCTAATATTCAGCTCTTTATGCTTTGTATTTGACCCATTTCCCTCTTTAGATAAGTGCCAATATTTTCAACTTTTATCTTTGTATTATTGCATGATTTTGCAAGTACAATTTCTGTTTTCTTTTCCCTCTTTCCACTAGAGGGCACAGGAACTCCAGTCAATTAAAAAAAAATGTGTAGCTAGGAAAAATGTTACGAAAAGGAATATAAGGTTTCTTTCCCAACAATAATACCCTATTCTCAAATAAAGTGATTACTTTAGCAAGTCCTGATGTGTTTGTTGTTAAACTCTCTAAGTTGGAGTTAGTATAAGTTTAGGGAAACTGATCAGTATTTTGGACTAAAGAACCAGGGTTGGAAACAGGAAAAAAGTGAAAGAACAGTGTTTGCTTAATAAATAGAGGGCTATTTGATGACTTGGAAGATAAAAATGCATTGTGTAGCTGATGCTCAGTTCAGATTCTCACTTCTGAAAGTTTTCAGCTGGTGAAGGTAGTAAGCTATGAGGAATATTTTTAGTACTTATTAGTTTTGTGACTATGAGCAAATAACTCATTCATTTACCAAGCTTTTATGAAGTACTACTTAGCACAATTGTAAGAACCTAAAAAATGCTCATTCCCATCCTTTTCCTTTATAATGTTTCAGGAACAGCTAGATACTGGAGAAAACAAAAACATATGAAAGAAACAAATGACTGTTCCTACCTCAAAAAGCTTATCTCAGTTTCCTTAAAATGTAAAATAGATATTGTAATATTTGCTTGCATTGCAATCTATTTCACAGGGTTAATGTGAGAAAAGCATTTGTTTTTTGAAACTGATAGATTTTTTTTAAAATTTATTTATTTTCATCCATATGCACATGCATTTCACTCCACCCTTCCTTCCCATCCCTCTCCCCCTCAGCAGGGAACAGTCAGGTTAGCATTTTACATACTTATTTTGTTAAACATGTTTACAAATTAGTAATTTTTAGCATAAGGAATTAGGATTAAGGGAAAGAGATATAGCATTCATCAGATTCAAAGGGGTTTTTTTTCTGTGTATTTTGTTTTTCTTCTTCTGGATGGGGATAATGTAGTCCATAGCCTATCTAATACAGTTGTCCTAGCTCTCTGGACTGCCTAGAGGAGCTGCTTCCATCAAGGTTGTTTATCTCATAATGTTGCTGTTGATATGTACATTGTTCTCTTGGTTCTACTCCTTTGCTCAGCATCAGATCCCCCATTAAGTCATTCCATGTTTCTCCAGAATCCAACCCTTTCAGGTTTCTTATAGAACAATAGTATTCCATAGTATCCACATACTATAACTTGTTTAGCCATTCCCCAATTGATGGGCATCCCCTCAATTTCCAATTCTTTGCCATTATAAAAAGAGTTCTATGAATATTTTGGAACATGTTAGACTTTTCCCATTTTTTATAATTTCTTCTGGATTAGATTGCTGGGTCAAAGGGTATGAACAGTTTTAATGCTCTTTGGGCATAGTTCCATATTGTTCTCCAGAAAGCTTGGATCTGTTCCCAACTCCACCAGCAATGCATCAATATCCCAAACCTCCCACAATCTCTCCAACATTGATCATTTTCCCTTTTTTCTCATCTTAGCCAATCTGATAGGTATGAGATGATACCTCATTGTTATTTTAATTTGCATTTCTCCAAACAATAGTGATTTAGAGCATTTTTTCATATGATTATACATAGCTTTAATATCTGCCTTTGAAAGCTCTCTGTTCATATCCTTTGACTATTTATCAATTGGGAGAGAAAAGCATTTGTAAATTCCATAAACTTAAAAGTTCTATGTAAATGACAGAATGTAAGCTCCTTGAGAACAGAAACTATTTCATTTGTATTTAGTAATACATTTTAATATCATAAATAAGATCCCTATGTCATGAACATAGAAGGCATGTTTACTGATAGATTTAAATATGAATTATCATAATTATTGATCTTACATTTTCACCAGTGAAATTTGTAGCTTATTTTCTACATTTATAGTCAAATAACCAAAGATGAAAAATAGTTACTTGATTTTAAAGACTCTTTTGTGTAAATATATTGAAGAGAAAAATGAAGAAAATTTATAGTGCTAGATGAAGACTTGTCTACTCCCTGCTCCCTGACCTTATCTTATCTCTTACCCTCCTATCCTCAATCTTTCTACTTCTAGAAACATAATCAAATCAGCTCAGTCTTTGTACCTAGAAGGGTTGTGTCAGCCTACAGCTTCTTGGCTCCTCCCACTATTTCAGTAACTTTTTCAACCAAAATGCCACTCCCTTACTATCTTTAAGAATATCATCAAGGTAAGTATTACATTTAAATAGCTCTTTCCATATTGTGTTATCTCCCCTATTAGAATATAACCTTGAAGTCAGGCCTTATCTTTGCTTTTTAAATTTATATCCCCAACTCTTAGCAGAGTCATTTTTTAATTTATTTGTTCATTCATTCACTGTCAATTAGGTGGCTTTAAGGATAAGATCTTGCCATCCTGAGTGACTTCTGAGCATGATTTGAGTTCAAATATCACCTCAGATATTACTAATGACACTGGGCAAATCACTAGGTTGTGACCTACTCAATTTTCTCAACTATAAAATATATTATTTATTACTTATCTTTATAGCATCTGTCTCCCAGGGTTATTGTGGGGATAAAATGACATAATATTTGTAAAGCACTCTGCAAACTTTAAACTGCTATATAAATGCTACCTATTCCTTTAGATAGCCTGGTCACTCATATTAGGACTGGATTAATATGTGTTTGTTTTTCTAATTTGTATCAAATTGTATTGAATTGTTCTATATTGTATGAAACTGCAGCCACATAAATGACAGGAAGCAATATTTATAAGGAAATATTGCTTATTGTGTTTTGTTGCTTATCTACCCCTTCATTTATATAGCAGTTTGTTTTGTTCTAGTTATTTCATTTCAGCCTCTCAACAATCCTAAAAAGTAGATCACAAAAATGGTATTATTCCCTCCTTCTAATTAAGCAAGCTAAGGTTTTGAAAAGTGAAGTGATTTGCCAAACATCACAAAGCTGATGATGGCAGACTCAGAGTTTTTTTTCCTTGTAAAGTGTTACCTTGCTAATATGGTGTTACTGATCTATTTACATATATAAGTTATATGGGTATATAAGGATCATGGGATCATAGATCAGTATCTGAAAAGACCTCCATAAATCACCTCATCCTGCACCTGCCCTGGAGTCAGAAGCGCCTGAGTTCAAATCCACCTCTGACAGGTAATAATTACCTAGCTGTGACCTTGGACAAGTCACTTAAATCCACTGCCTTAAATAAAAAATGAAAATAATACCCCATATTTTATAGAAACCCTGTAGAGACTCAAAGATTTAGCTTGCCAGTCCCATGGGTAGTAATCGGTACACTTAGAACTTGAATTCAGTTCCCATGACTCCAAGTTCAATGTCAAAGTTTTATGATATAAAGAGATCTATTTCACCTCAGTTTTCCAAATAATAGAAATCAATGTCTCTTCCTCACCCCTTCTAAACTTCTTCTTGAGATAGCTAAATAACTAAGGTCATAAAGGATTTTTTTGTTGGAATTTTCTTTAAAATTTTCTTTATGGGAGCAGCTAGGGATGGCACAGAGGATAGTGCACAGGTATGACACTGAATAGGTAATTTACTTTGATTAGAATTGTCATTATTATTATTATATTAGTTCAGCTCAATCATGAGCAATTGATGTTTTTCCAATTGTTTAAATATGATATTATTTGTGTGAAAAGTGTTTTGTGACTGCTTATATGATTTCTGGATTTGTCTTGGGAGATAAATTACGGAATTTCTCTTTTTTTTTCCTTTTTGTAAGGCAATGGGATTAAGTGACTTGCCCAAAGTCACACAGCTAGGTAACTATTAAGTGTCTGAGGTCAGATTTGAACTCTGCCCTGAATTTCTCTTCCTATTTCTTGTCCTTGGGCTTTATTGATGCTTTATGTGTATTTGTTTTCTATCCTGCTATTTTCTGAAATTGTCAATTGTTTCAAGTAGTGTTTTAGATGATTTTCTTAGGTTCTTTAAGATTCACCTGCAACCCCCCCAAAACAAACAAACAAACAAACAAACAAAAAGAATCACCTGCAAAGAGTGAAAGTTTTGCTTCTTCATTTTCAATTCCAATTCCTTTAATTTCTTTTTCTTCTCTGATTGCTAAAGCTAGCATTTGTAATACTATATTGAATAGCAATGGTGATAATGACATCTTTGTTTCACCCCTGTTCTTACTGAAAATGCTCTGAGTTTATCCTTATTACATATAAAATTTGTTGATGGTTTTAGATAGGTATTCTTCATTATTTTAAGGAAAATTCCATTTATTTCTATATTCTCAAGTATTTTTTTTTGAGGGAGTCCAGCCTCCACGGGGTTCTTGGAACCTGACAAGAGGGATAGAGTTGGCAAAATGACTTGAGTCAACAAGTGGGTATAGGCTTGAGCAGGTTGACTGTCAGCTGCTTGGATTTATTTTTATAGTTTCAAAATCATGTATGTTTCAAGCAAGCAAGCTGAGATCATTTCCTTAGTTACAAGAGTGTACAATTTTCATCATCAATCATATAGTTCATATGGTTACAAGTTTTTATCATGTCATTGCAAGTTTAAGTAATAATCATATAGTTAATTAATTTCTTATCCCTACTCAGACCATGATGACCTTAACTGTCTGTTACCATATTATTACTACATTGTATAATTGTTAACTGATTTAAAGTTATTAATTAAGCAATTCTTTTAATGGAAAGTTTTTATATTTTTTGTGTAGGTATGTTTTTCGATACACTTCCTTAACAGTCTGTAGTGAGGGTCTTTATGCTTGTCCACCCATCCATTAACTCTTACAATAACCAATTTTTCTTTTAGGCCTTGTTGGTAGAAGCCACAGTTTCTGTGACTTTTTTATTCTTTCCCATGAAACTAAGGCTGCTGGAGTTCACATATCAGTCACCTGTACTAACTATTTTCTCACCATCTTTTTCATATATTCCTGTATATGGTAAGGGGGCAAAACTATTAATTTCCCTGGAATTCTATCTGACCATCTTGTATCTGTTTTCCCCTGTATATATTCTGGCATCTCCTTGGAATTCCCAGTGCTGGGTTTTCCAGAGATTTCATAATGTTGAAGCCTTTTGTATGCCTCAGGGAGAGGCAGTCCTGTTAAATTTGAACAGAGTTTACAATCTGTTTTATTCAAGGAATTTCTCTGAAATCCTTCCTTTATAGTCATTCCAGTATTAGGGTGAGTAAATATTGTAATCAATAATAAACCTATAAATGCATGAAATCCCTATATATATATTGAAGAAGGAAATGTTGTTCCATCAGGCAGTGTGACAGCCTTGAGTCTTCTTGTTGTGACTGTGTCAAACAGCTTAGAGACCCTAGCTCCCAACAATTTTTAATAGGAATGATGTATTTTTGTCAGAAGTTTTTTTAGCATCTATTGATATATTCATATGATTTTTGTTTGTTTTGCTACTCTTATGTTCAATTATATTGAGTTTCCTAATATTTAAACATTTCTGCCTAGCTAGTATAAATCCTACATGATCACTCTGTATTAACCTAAAATAAATTGTAATCTCTGCTAAAATTGAATTTAAGATTTTTTTGCATCAATGTTCTTCAGAAAAATTGGTCTATAATTTTCTTTGTTTTGACTCTTCTTGGTTGAAGTGTTAACACCATATTGGTATAATAAAAAGGAATTTGACAGAACTCTTTTAAATAGTTTATGTAGAATTAGAATTTATTGTTCCTTAAATGTTTGGTAGAATTCACTTATAAATCCATCTGGACCTAGAGATTTTTCGCTTAGGGAGTTTATTGATGGTTTCTTTGATTTCTTTTTCTGAAATGGGGTTATTTTAAGTATCTCATTTTCTGTTATTCTGGGTAGTTTGTATTTTTTGTAAATATTCATCCATTTCACTCAGGTTTTCAAATTTCTTGTCATATAATTAGGCAAAATAGCTCCAAATTATCTCTTTAATTTTCTTCTCATTGGTGATGAGTTCACCCTCTTCGTTTTTGATACTGGTAACTTTGATATTGGTATTCTTCTTCTTCCCTTTTTAAAATCATATCAGCCAAAGGTTTATCTATTTTATTGAGTTTTTTTTATCATAAAACCAACTCTTAGTTTTATTTATTAGATCAATGGTTTGCTTGCTTTCAATTTTATTAGTCTCTCCTTTGATTTTCAGAATTTCTAACTTGCTATTTAATGGGGAATCTTTAATTTGTTCTTTTTCTAGCCTTTTTAGTTGCATACCCAATTCATTTATCTCCTCTTTCTCTATTTTATTCATATAAGTATTTAGTGATATAAAATTTCTCCTAAAAACTGCTTTGTCTGCATCCCATAAATTTTGGTATGATATCGTATTGTTATCATTTTATTGAATGAAATATTAGATTATTTCTATGATTTGTTGTTTGCTCTATTCATTCTTTAAAATTAAGTTATTTAGTTATCAATTAATTTTTGGTTTATCTTTTCATGGCCCTTTATACATGTAATTTTTATTGTAACATTATCTGAAAGACATGCATTTATTATTTCTGCCTTTCTGCATTTGCTTGTAAGGTTTTTATGCCTATGCCTTTTATGCTATGTACAGCAGAGAAAAAAGTATATCTTTTCTATCCCCATTTAGTTTTCTCCAGATGTCTAACATATCTTTTTAAGATTTTTTTCCCCTTTCTTAACTTCTTCTTTATTTTGTGGTTAGATTTATCTAATTCTGAGAGAGAGGCTGAGATTCCCCAATATGTCTCCTTGCAATTTGTCTATATCTATGTCTCCTTGCAATTTGTTAAGCTTCTCCTCTAAGAATTTGGATGTGAAACCTCTAGGTGCATTCATATTTAATAATTATATAACTTCATTACCTTTAGTGCCTTTTAAAAATATGCAGTTTCCTTTCTTATCCCTTTTAATGAGATCTATCTTTGATTTTGCTTTGTTTGAGATCAGTATCAGTAGCCCTGCTTTTTTTACTTCCACTGAAGCATAATATAGTATGTTCCAGCCTTTTACTTTTACCCTGGATGTATCTCTCTACTTCAAATGTGTTTCTTGTAAACAACATATTGTAAGATTCTCTCTTTAAATCCATTCTGCTATTTGCTTCTGTTTTTTTGGAAGAATTCATCCCATTCACATTCATGGTTAAGATTATTAATTATATATTTTCCTCCATGCTATCTTTCCCTTTTATAATTTTCTTTCTTTTTCCCTTATTCCTTCTCACCACTATTTTGCTCCCTTTCCCCTTTAACTTTTCTTTTAAATTTAAATTTTACTTTGACTCTTACCTTCACCATCCCTTTTATGAGTCACTTCTTCCCCTCCCCCCCACTTCCACATAGGGTAGGATAGACTTTCAAACCCAATTGGAAATATATGTTATTCCCTTTGTGGGCCAAATCTATTGAATAGGATTTATTCAGTGTTCATATCCTCCTTTCTTTCCTTCTACTATAATGGTTCTTTTTATCTCTTCACCTGCTGTTAATTTATCCACTAATGCCTAACCTTCACCTAGTATAGTCCTTTTTATATTTTTAAGCTTTTAACTCTGTTTTGTATTTAAAGCTCCTGACAAAATATGCTCCTTTTTTCTGTCCTGATAAAAATGCTATCTCAAAGGTTGATTGATTGATTGCTTGATTGATTGATAAGCAACATTACCTCATAGTCACAGAGTACCCTCCCCTTTTCTGTCTCATTAGTAAAACACTTCTTAAGAGTCATAAATCACATCAAGTTATAGTCCCTTTATACCTTCTCCATTTTCAAGTACCCTCCATGGACAAATAAAGCATCATGCAAAGCCAAATCCTTTCATGAACCATTGTAAACTTTCCCCCCCAACCCCCCAGGCATACTCCCTCATAATCAAAGCATCAAGCAAAGCACATCTATTGATGTTTATATAATATTCCAATCATAGTTCTATAGCCCTCCTCAACCAAAGTATTGGGTAGACTCTCTCCCACTGTCCCTTTAGCACCCCAACCATTGCACTAAAACCCTAGTTAACTGAAGTTTGGATTATCACTTCCTAATCTCTTTAGGTCCAACCCTTTTAAGTATGCTCCCACTCTCTGCCCCATTGTACTACAATCTTCTTTAACTAAGGTATCTAGTAATGTAAGGTTACTTTAGATTTAGTTATATAAAGAGTCTCTAAGTACTGTAAGTACTGGGATACCCTGAAGATCTTTCTTAAGGACTTTAGAGTACTGGGATACCCTGGAGGTCTTTCTTAAGGACTTGAGTTGAATATAAGGCATATCCCTATTCATTTCTATCTTTCTTTTCTTTCTTTCTTTTTTTTTTGGTTTTGCAAGAAAATGGGGTTAAGTGACTTGCCCAAGGTCACACAACTAGGTAATTATTTTTTTTAGGTTTTTGCAAGGCAAGTGGGATTAAGTGGCTTGCCCAAGGCCACACAGCTAGGTAATTATTAAGTGTCTGAGACCTGATTTGAACCCAGGTACTCCTGACTCCAGGGCTGGTGCTCTATTCACTTTGCCACCTAGCCTTCCCTATTCATTTCTGAGGAGAAAATTTGTGTCTGCTTGGGGATGTTCAATGAACATTCCAAATGGAAGAGGAAGTCTTAATAGATTAGGTCTTCTAAATGTCCCTTTTTATTTTGAATTGAAATATGAAAAAGGAACATTTTTCTATTTCATAATAATTGATTTAAGTGAAATGTATAATAATTCATACATTGCTTTCAAAATTGTCCTTGCTTATCAGTTTTCTTCTGAATATTGGTTCCCTTTTATTCATTAAAAAAAGTTTCAGTGCCCTCCCCTTTTTTGCAGCACTATCTCCTCCCCTTCCCCCACCTCCAAATTTAAAACTGAAACAAACAAAAACTCTCATAATAAGCAGTCAAGCAAAATGTACTCATCCAGTGGACATTTCTCTTTTCATATTTAAAATTCTCAATATCCTTTGAAAACATTACGGCCTAAAGAGAACTTGTTTCTCCACTCCATTAGCATAAGATCATCATGAGATCTTTTCAACTAGCTAAATAAATTTATCTTTCTAGGTTTCTTTTGATTTGTATTTGTATTTAAAAATTCTTATTCACTCTAGTCCTTTCCATCTAGTCTTTTCATCTATTATATTTAAAAGTTCATATTACAACCTGTGAAATTATAACCATTTTTTCAGGATAAGTTATTTTTGATTTATAAGCCCATCTTTTTTTACCTTTAGAATTTTGTATTCCAAAAGATTTTATATGTGATCCTGACTATGGTGATTTGATATTTAAACTAATTTCTGGATACTTATAATATTTTCCCTTTCATGTGGGGATTTTGGATTTTGGCTGTGACATTTCTGGAATTATTCTTTTTGGGGTTTCTTTCAGGAGGTAATGAATGAATTCTTTCTATCTTTACTTTGTCTTCTTTTTCAATATATTTAGACAGTTTTAGTTAATGATTTACTGAACAACATAATACAGATCACTCTGGCCCCTATAGTCTAAAGGCTAATTGTATTAGATTTAATGATTTAACTCTTTCTTAGCGTTCTTTAGTAGCCTTAGTCTTCATTGAAGAATATCTAGGTTCTTTGCCAATTTCTCCAGTCCCCACTGATGATGGTTCCCCAATTTTAAGGGAGCATTCTCTATTCCCCAGTTAGCCACTGAGAGTTGCACTAACTTTTACACAGAAATATTTACTTCCCAAAGGCAATCTGGATATACTCTAAAAGACCCTCAGGAAACCTAAAATTAGGTATGCCCAAAGCATTTGTAGCTACATAAATATAATGTTTAGATTTTAAAAAAAACAAATCATATTGGTTTCATGGTTCTTGTCCTTTGTTATCAAAGACCAAAATGATATCACTATGATCAGACCTATAGGAGCTCAGAATGTTCTACCACATAAAATAGTCCATGGGAACACCTGCGGTGTTTACTCTAAAGTTACACATCTGATGTTTCTTTTGAGTTACTTCGATTCTACCTTGTTCATAGAGCACAGCACTTTCTCTGATGAGAGCACACCAATCTGGGTGGTACTGTGCCAGGGTCTCCCATGCTGAATAATCAATTCTAGAGTTCTTCAAGGTGTCCCAGTATCGCTTCTTCTGACCCCCTTATGAGCATTTGCCCTGTGTGAATTCTCCATAAAATAGTCTTTTTGGAAAGTGCATGTGAGCTGTCCCTTGTAGTTGCAATCTCTGTTAAAATTTGAATGCTTGGCAGTCCCCTTGAGAAGGGACCTCAGTGAGTGGTACCTGCCAGGTGATTTCAGAATCTTCCTGACAATTTAAATGGATGTGATTCAGTCTCCTGACATGACGCTGGTAGACTGTCCAGGTTTCACAGGCATATAGCAGTGTGCTGACACAACAGCTCTTTAGACCTTCAGTTTAGTAACCAGTCTAATACCTCTTCTCTCCCACACTTTCTTTGGGAATCTCCCAAATAATGCGCTAGCTCTGGCAACATATGTGTCAACCTCATTGTTAATGTGTACCTCCTTGGAAAGGACACCGCTAAAGTAAGTGAACTTGTCCACAGTACTCAAAACTTCTCCATTTGCTGTAACCAATGTTCCACATATGGATGGTTTGGTGTTGGCTGATGGAGCACCTGTGTTTTCTTGGTGTTAATTGTTAGACCAAAATTAGCACAAGCAGCAAAGAAATGATCCATACTTTGCTGCATCTCAGCTTCAGAGGCTGCATTGAAGCACAATCATCTGCAAACAGAAGATCATGCCAACACTCTCTCTGCTTTGGCCTTGGCTTGTAGCTTTTTCAATTTAAAGAATTTATCATCAGTGCAGTAGCTGATCTTGATGCCGTATTCATCCTCAGTGAAAGTGTTTGATAACATGACTGAAAACATCCTGCTAAAAAACATGGGAGCAATGTTGAAGTCTTGTTTCCATCCATTGGTGAAATAATAGTAGTAGAAAGGACTTTGAAAGAGGCAGAGGGAGGGGGCCTGTGGACTGGACGGAAGGCTCTTGAATTAGAGGAGGTCTTATTTTAGCTCTGGTTCTAAGTAAATGTATAACTTGACAATTTACTTCTACGTGGATGATAGCATCTTAGATGATCTTCAAAATCAGGACCTTTCTTTTCCTTTCATTATATATATCTTTTTTTGACACCTTGATGGGTCTGGAAAATCTTTTCTCAAGCTTTTAAAATTAGTTCTATTAGGTACTTATATGGAACAATTCAGGTAAGTTAGAAGCACTGGTGGTCTTCAAGATTCTAAGTACCCAAACGACTTCTTTCACTATTTGTAAAATACTTCAAAAACTTAGATGAAGGGATTTAGAGGACATGCCTTTTATTTTTCAATGACTTATCTTTTATTGTCAGATTTAGTAAGACATCTTTACCTAACATATCCTGATTTAGAGGCTAATTTGTGTGAAGGTTCCTTGTACAGAGAAAATAATTTTGTAATATTTATGGTCTTACGTACCTAGATGTTTTATTGTCAGTATTGGTCTTGTGCTCTCCTTGTGAATCACCAGAATGATTCCTTGATCCAATAATAAGAAAAACCTGCCCAAATCTAAATTTATGAAACTCATCTAATCCTTTGTGACAGATTTTCCATTTGGGGTCATAAGCCTTTCCAGTGTACCAAAGGGCAAAGAACTCTCTAGGGAACTGAAAGCATTTCTACCAACCACACAGATAAAAGTATTCATTTCAAATGCTTATATATGAATTAATATTTTTAGTGCTTTGAAAACTTGAAAGTGGTACATTAATACTACTTAAAATTATTTCTATATATGTGTATTTGTTAAAAAAAAAGTTTTCCTAACATAGTTGTTTCCATTTTATGATAATTCTGTAGTCATGAATGAAATTATTGCACATTATCTTTTTTTAAGTATAGCATTGTTTTGCCTTGATAGAATTTGCATAACATATCATTATTTAAAACATTATTTGTTTAGATTATTTAATGACAAAATGGCTCCTATTTGGTCTAGATACATTATTATTATTATTATTATTATTATTATTATTATTATTATTATTTTGGAGTGGAGAACAAGGAATCAAAACTCTGACTTTTTTGATATAATGAAATCTCCCTTAGAGGAAAGGAAATTCCTGCTATCAATGCAAATCATCATCTACTCTGGAAGCTAACTGTTTGAGACAGTTGCCTCCTTTTTTTTTCTTTTCTTTTTTTTTAGCATATGAGAAGAGCTATCATATTTTTGGGTAGATAATTCTGAGGACTGTAATAACCAGTGGTCCAGTGAGTAACTTATTTTCATATGGTTTTTTTTGTGTTTGCACTTTAAAATTTTTTTATTATCTTTATTTTTATATATTTCTAAATATATTTGTCCCCTATCTCTTATCCACAAACTATCCAAAGAAATGAGAAAAGAAAGAGAAAAGAAAATAATGAAGAGGGAAGAGGAAAAGCTATTAAAAAATTAATCCACATAGCAGATGTGTATGACAATATAGCCATATCAGTTGCCACCCTCATCCCCAACTCCACCCCTCCACAAGTGTGGTCTTTATAATTTTACTGGAGTCAGTTTTTGTTTTTGTTCTATTTATATGGTTGTATTTTTTTTGTATATATAATTTTCCTGTTTCTACATACTTGCTTTGGTTTATCTTTCCATTTCCTTCTGAATGTCTTATAATCTTACAGCACAATAATGTGCATTTACATACATGTATTCCAGTTTAACCACTACTCAAAAATTGGGCATCTATTTTGTTTCAAGTTCTTTGCTACCACAAAATGTTTAGATATGAATACTGACTGTAGATGAGATCTATCTTTTTGTCTTTGACCTTTGTTACAAGGGAGGCACAGTTTAGTCCAGTTCAATGATTCAGGTTCAGAATTGAAATACAATGAAATACTTGTGGAACCTAAAATTCAATAAGAATAGATTTTCTCACAAGATTTAAAGAATTTGTTCAAATAAATACTGCATCCCGTTGCTTCCTAAGTTACCGGAGCAGTCACCATGGGTCAGAAAAATGCCTCAGAAAATTGAGAATTACAGCAAATCTTAGGAACCCCAATTTCCTCATAAGTTTGGCTCTTCATACTTCAGGTAACAAGGGAGTCCTCCAGACCCTGCAAATTCTGATGATTTCTTTGCCATCTTAAAACCCTAGCCTATGAAAAAGAGATACTGCTTCTACTTCACCCCACCCCTTGGTTCTACAAGTCATCTAGTGGACCCTTATCACTTAAATGTCTTTGAGGCCATTATTAATCAAATCTGAACTCAAGAAGAAGCATAGCACAAACTGTAATGGAGGTGAATGGGCTGTCACCTGAATCTTTGGAGAAAATACATCAATCAGGTTAAAGATCCATTAATATATATACAATGTAAATAAATAAACCAAGATATGATTCTGCATATACACAGATAGAATTTTTCAATACTATTTAAACTTAATTTGTATAACACATATGATCATTTTGTCTACCCCCCTCAATTCACAAATGAAGAAAGGGACAAAGCATGGACAACCTTGTCTATGGTGACATAAGTAGCAAAAGGCAGACACAGAATTTGAATTCTAGTCCCATGACTCTGGACATGGTTGGAACAGTGGAAGACATCTTCCTGAATTCAAATTTTGTCTTATTCCCATGTTAACTGTGTGACCTTGATCAAGTCATTTAACTCTATTTGCCTCAGTTTCCTCATCTATAAAAATGAGCTGGAGAAGAAAATGGCAAAACATTGCAGAATATCTTTGCAAGAAAACCCCAAATGGGGTCACAAAGATTTAGATATGATTGAAAAACATGTGAATCTAAGTTTAGCATTCTTTACTTTAAGACCTTTTCCATATCTTAAAAAAAAAACACAAGCAATAATTTTTTCTCTCCCAAACTTCATGATTTATTCAGATTTATTGTCTGATATCCTGAAAGTATCTTATATCTAGCACATGTAGATTCATAAAGAAATAAGTGTAGTATAACTGTAAAGACACTAGAGAGAGCTCTATAACAGAAAAAATAAAGTCCTCAAATGATCTCTACTGCTTTTCTCTGTATTTTGCCTAAATAAAGACATATACATTGATTTCTTATTTTTATTTTTTTCTCTAATTCAAGTAAAAAAGAAACCTTAACTTACCCAAAAAAGTTATATACTTGGTTGTAAAGAGAGGTTACTATTTATATATCAGTTTCATATAACAGGGAAAATTAGAGGATGCTGAGTTGGAAGTCTTTTAAGATGACTGATTTCATTTCAAAGTTTACTCACATTGAAGGGCATTCTTTAAACTAAAAATTTAGATAAATATTGCCTTAATCTGCGTTTATTAGGCAGAGGATCCATGTTATTCTCTCCTTATGTTCTCTCTTGATTTCTCAATTGCTTTTATTTTGTCTCTGACAATAAATTATTGGTAGCATCCTTATCCTGTCATACAAATTAAAAAAAAAAAACCTCTATCAGCTACCTGCTTTGTAAAACAATTCTCATCATAGGTACTGGGGAAGATAAAAATTTCATAAAAGTCATCATCTCCCTCATGAAGCTTACAATCCAATAGGAGAATATGACAGCTGTACAAATAACTATAATTAGAACTATTAGAACAAATGCAATAAACATCCAGTGCAATGGAAATTTTCTTAAACTCTTTTCCTAAATTCCCCAAAGCTACAAAACTATTAGGTAGGCATCTTCAAGTATTCTAAGGACAATAGACTCCAAATACAATATTCTTATAATTTCATATTTTCACCCCTTCCCTTCCTATCAATGCAATTTAAAATGTCTTGGGACTTTTCTGAGAAAGTCAATTTACTATATCTCCTGGAAATTGTATCAAAGAGAGGCAGCTAGATGGTGCAGTGGATAGAGCACCGACCCTGGAGTCAGGAGTACCTGAGTTCAAATCCAGCCTGAGACACTTAATAATTACCTAGCTGTGTGGCCTTGGGCAAGCCACTTAACCCCACTTGCCTTGCCAAAAAAAAAAAAGAAATTCTATGAAAGAATTATTAATCTAGAGCTGTGAGACCCTAAGAATTTTATTTCCATAGCCCCACAGAGTCTGGACTATGATAGACATATACTAAATAATTGCTGACTGACTGACCACTTTAATCCTGAGAAGCAGAGACTTCTCTCCAGGGGCTCAGGGAAGGAACTTTCTCAACTCAGAAGGGGTACCAGTTTGGAATGGCATTGGAGTCCCAAATTTAGCATAGCAGCAGGATGAAAGGATCAATAATTATAATGTACTAGCAGGATGGAATTCAAGTGTAGATTACCCCTAATGAAATGGCCATTCTTCTTTCTCTCTAATTTCTATTCTTTGCCTACTTAGTCATCAATTTGGTTCTTCTGTTTGTTTTTTCCCTTGAGCAATTTTGCACCACTCTAGTTGACCAGCCCTATGGTTCTGGGCACTGGAGCTGAACCTTAAATGTCCACCAGTGGCAGTGACTGGAAAACACAATGCCTATTAGTCACATACCCATCCGACATCATCACAAATACTCTTGTACAGGTACTCTTGTACATGTTATGATCCAGCCAAACTGGATTGTCCATATTTAAGGAAATTGCTTTGAATCACTCTGTTGAAATATTGCTTATGCTTCAGGGTCAAGACTAAAGGCCACTTCCACTATGAAGTTTCTCTGCACTCCATCCTTACTTTTTTTAATTCAAGATCTCTCCATCCTGTAGTTCTTCTCATACCTTCTATTATGTATTTATTTTTATATTTTGTATTGTTATTTCTGATTTATATATATATGGGTTTTAAACTTCTCCTTGAAAGAAGATACTATCTCTTATTTAACTTTATTTCCTCCTGTAAAAAAAGGCATTTTCATTTAATAGATGTCTGTTTATTGAGCCATTGAAGAATACCAAAGAATTAAAGTACCACCATGAGTCTTCTATCAAAGAATTTTCAGTCTCCTTGTGGCACTAGTGGTGTCTGCAATGTGATGTGTTGAGGAGACCCTTATCTGAGACCAAGACTTCTTGTTAGAAATCAGGATTTGTGAGCAACATCAAGTCAGAAGTAGCAAGGATGAGCTGGAGATTCCATTTCTTTCCCTTAGTTCAGGGAAGCAAGGTGAAGCTTCTTGGTTTAGTAGACAAAATGCCAACCTTGGAAGCAGAGGATCTGGGTTTAAAGTCCAGCTCTGCCATATATTTACTTTTATGCTCTCCTCCTCCTCCTCCTCTCTTGGCCTCATTTTCCTCAGCTAAAAAATACAAGATTTGGACTACATGATTTCTAGGTTCTCTCTAGTTCTAAATCTATGATCCTATGATATTTTGTTCAGCAAATATTTCTTAATAATATACTATATATGTATATATGATGTGTTAGAAGCAGCCACTTTGACTGAAATAACATGATCACATTCATTCAGAGTTCTCTAGTTTATATTTATTGTTGCTTATATTTACTGTTATAGTTATAATACAGTGAGGATTATATAGGTGTGTTCTTTTGTTATACCCTCATGGTTCTGTTTAGATGTGGCTTGCAGGGAGACAAGAAAGATATTTTTAGCATCCCTTCCTTCCACCCTTCTCAAAGGAAGATTTTTATTTCTGCCAAGAGGAAAAGTAGGAAGTTGGGGCCAAAGGCTAACCACTCAACCCTCCTCAGAGAGAGGGATCCTGGACTAGAAACATCTATCTGTTCTCTTAAATATTGTTAGTTTAGAGAAAGTAAGGTTTAGGTTTAAGCTGCAATTAGTCCTGTGTTAGAAATTGCATCTGTCCTCTATCTATCTATCTATCTATCTATCTATCTATCTATCTATCTATCTACTCTCTTAAGTATTGGTAAGCTAGAGGAAGTAATGTTCAGGTTTAACATAAAGGATGATAGCCATCCTTTAATGGGAAAGAAGGCTCTCAAATATTATATACAAGACAACCCCTTTCCCACAAAATTTAGTTCCACAAGAAATACATATATAATATATAGAAAATTAATCCATTTACTCAAGTTTATAATACAAACAGAAATCAGAGAAAAATCTGCATAGGAGAATATATATATATATAAATTAGTTAATACAGAGAGTGAATGAGCTCTCCCCTTGGGAGCTCTCTCAACCAAGAAAAAGGGAATTCCAGATTTCACCCAACAGGAAATTCCCCATTGTCTCTAGTATAACAAGCATTTTAGAGATTTCCATCTCCTATACATATCAGCTTCTTCCCAGAATCTGAGTCTTTCTCAACCTTCAGCAACCTAAAAAGAAGAAGTATACATCTTCTCTCTTGATGATGGAAGCTAGATGAAGTAAGATCATTCTTCTTCCTCCCTCTCACCATTTCCACCCACCTCTCACACAATTTGTATATCTCTTTACATTTATTATATTATTCATAGCAATATGTTATATATTACATTATTCATATGATCCTTATAACAACATTGGTAAAGTAGGGATCTATCCTATTTTATAGAGAAGGTAACTACAGTTTAGTAAAGTTAAGAGAATTAGCCAGTGGCACATAACTAGTAAAGTGGTAGAGCCTGCATCTGAGTCCAAGTCTTTTGACTCCCAATCCAATGTTGTTAATATACTATAATTGCTCATAGTTCTTTAAGTTCTTAAGAAATAAAATGAAAGTATCAGATTTTCAATAGTGATATTTATGCCTTTTTTTCCTTCTGATGTTAAGAAAAAACCTTTCAATAACTTAAATTTATCTTATTTGTATTATGGAAGAGAAAAAAAAGCTAATTCAACTACTTTGTGTTTCTAAGTCTTTGAGTTAATGAACTATACTTTCCCATTAAATAAAAATTTGGACAATAATTTCCACTCTCCATTTTTAGTATGATATAAATATTTTGTTCTAAAATCTAAAAAGGAAGAAAGTAATTTGTTGGATAAGGAAGTGCTATGATTCTATTATATATCTTTTTGGCTAAGTTTCAGATTTTGTTCTAAAACAATGGCAGTGAAATATAGAACACCATTACTCCTGATATATTACAAGTATCACACTGTAGACAATGGATAAATAAATTGAAAGTGAACTGGTTACAACTACAATCACAGAAGAACTTTGGAAGAACAAGAATAAAGTATATCAACAAGGAATTGTACATTTTGAAGAGAAGATGGATGGGACATTTGTAATGAATGAAGATGACGTATGGAAAGCCTTGGTATTCAATTGGCATTCTTGATAAATAAGAGGGATTGAAGGTCTATAACACTGAATGGATGCCTTTGGAGAAGACATAGACAATTCTTTTGAATTGCAGAGGATGAACAGGTATGAATGAGTTGCAATCTATACCATTGGAGGGAATTTTCTAACCAAGGAGTTTGTGGTTGAGTATTTGAGAGCTCTGAAACAGAAGACAGGGTTTTATTGGCTCACCTAGCTTCATCTCCCTGGAAAGAGTAAATATAACATGGCAGTGCCACTCCAACTCTCTCCCCAGGTGCTGATCCCTCCCAGGTGTGTGGCTCCATGCTGGAATGATTTCATGTCTTGCCCTCTTGACTGTGTTTCTGACCCTATGGAGTAACACCCCTCTAAATCCCTCCCTTCCCTTTTCAGTTGCATTTTATTATATCTTTCCCCATCAGAATGTTAACTTCTCAGGGTCAGAAACTGTCTTTCTTTTTTGCTTGCATTTATATTCTTAATGCTATGTCTGGCATGAAATAAACATTTTACATATTCTTGTTGAATCACAAAAATAATTTATTCAACCATTTCCCAATTAATGAACAAGTCCTTAGTTTCCATTTTTATTGGTGACCTCAAAAAGAGCTGCTCTAAATATTTTTATACACATAGAAACTTAGAACTGTTGTCTACAAACACCTGTACCTAACATTGATCTATGAATTTTAAGAACAACATTTCAAGCAAATGTTACCAAATTCTTTTAATTTTCCAGACACCTGAAACAAAATTTAGAGACATAGTAGGAGAAATCAAAAAATGTGGAAATAGACTGAATTATGTACCATCCCTTTCATCTTGTTTATTCCTGGAACTGTTCCAAAGATTTTTTCAATGATTCTTTGAATGATGAGTCTAATATTAATTTTTCATTCAATTACAAAAAGCATTATTTTGTATATTACTATATATAATATATATTACTCTAAAAGTAATAAGATATTTACTTATCCTAGGACTGTTTCTATCTAAATACCATCAAAAAGAAATAAAACTAGAATAATAACTAACATTAACATTAAGCTTTAATATTTGCATATCATTTATTACATACATTATCTGAGTCATTTGCTAAAATACTGAGGATTCAAACTCAGGTTTTTCTAACTCCAAATCCTTTAAAAGATAATGTAAAATTACAAGAGTTTTTAAAAGGTAGAAATAAACAAGTGCTTACTTTATATAGGCGCTTTAGTGCTTGGGATTTTAATTCTTTGTAAAATTGATAAGACAACCATCTTTCCTGTTTCAAACATATCATTTCAGTATAAAGATATTCAACATATATATTATCTTAAAACTTGTAAAGCTCCTTACAAATATTTTATTTTATTCTTATAATAATCTGGGAAAAACATTTCTTTATTCTATGAGGATTAAAAAAATATAAGGAAGCTGAGGCAGAAAGAGGTTAAATGACTTCTCCTGGGTCACCTAGTTATTGAATATCTGTGGACAGATTTGAAGTTAGCTCTCTTTTTTTTTAAAGAAAGATTTTATTTATTTTGTTGTACAATTTTCCCCCTATTCTTGCTTCCCTCCCTCCACCCCTCACAGAAGGCAGTCTATTAGTCTTTACATTGTTTCCGTGGTTATACATTGATCTAAGTTGAATGTGAAGAGAGAGAAATCATATTCTTAAGGGAGAAAGATAAAGTATAAGAGACAGCAAAATTACATAATAAGATAATGTTTTTTTCCCCTAAACTGAAGGAAATAGTCTTTGGTCTTCAATCAAACTCCACAATTCTTTCTCTGGATACAGATGGTATTCTCCATTGCAAACAGCCCAACAATTCTTCCTGATTGTTGCACTGATGGAATGAACAAGTCCATCAAGGTTCATCATCACCCCCAAGTTGCTGTTAGGGTATACAATGTTTTTCTGGTTCTGCTCATCTCACTCAGCATCAGTTCATGCAAATCCCTCCAGGCTTCCCTGAAATCCCATCCCTCCTGGTTTCTAACTGAACAATAGTGTTCCCATGACATACATATATCAAACTTAGCTCTCTTGAATCCATGTCTACTTCTCTATCTATGCCAACACAGTATATATCCCCATGACAGGCATTATTACCAGAACTATTTCCTTCTTCACCTCTGAGTATTAGCATCCTTGACTTTCAGTCTCTAATAAAGTCTTAACTCCTATAAGAAGCCTTTCCTATGTCCTTTAATGTTAGTACCTTCCCTATGTTGCTTATCTCCAATTTATCAAGTATATATCTTTTTTTGCCCATTGTTGTTTCCATGTTCTCTTGTCCCATTAGACTTTAAGGTCCTTAAGAACAGCAAAAGAGGTGATCAATAAGTACTGATTTATTGAAAAAAAAAATCTCTTTTAGCCACCGTAATGATAAATAACAGACAGATCACTCTTGAATGCTTCTTTCTTGAGATTCTAAGTTGATGCATTACAAGTTAGTTTTGGTCTTATACAAAATTACAGAATGTTTGAAATGAAAAGAACCTTAGAGACTATCAAGTCCAACTTGTTTTACTGATGAATAGATAGATGAAGTAAATTGCCTAAGTTTACACAAGTTAGTGATAGAACTCGGACTTGATCCCAGACCTTCTGGAAATATTATTCTCATCCCTGCCTTGGAATACAATTTTATTTTTTTTATTTTCCATTTTAAATGGTATAGAGCAGTGACCTAAAAAAACAAACACGCCCCATAACTTTATTACTTTTGTCCTTTCCATTCTTCTTAATATCCTAGATTCTTACTTTCCCAATATACAGGTTTCCATTAAAACCAACCTCATTATACTTGAGAACAATCCTTCCTCATTAAGTCCACCCCAACTTGTATCACTACTTTACTTAATATACTTATAATTAGTTTTAAATTTGGCAGGCATATGCTACCCACTTGCCTATCTCTTCCTTCTGAGCAAGAGAACTTCCACAAAGAGGTCAAGTCACTTGAGGAAAAATTTCCATTTGCCAAATATCACACCAAAATTGTTACAGAACAGCAAATAGTTTGAACTTCTAAACACTTCCAATAGCAAGCACAGTGCTCTGCACATTGATAATAGTGATGATCATTTAATAAAACACTTTAAATTTAATAAAGCACTTTACTCATGTTATCTCATTTAATTCTCCTAACCCCTTAGGGATTATTTGCCATAATTATCACCCACCATTTTACAGATGAAGAAATTGAGGCTGAGAAAAGTTATTTGACCAAGATCACATAGTCTTCTGTACTCTAAAGCCAGTGTTTCCCCTTAGTTGCTTCTATGGTAGGCACTTAAATATTTGTTAAATAAAAATGATGAATAAACAATTCCTTTCCTAGTATTGACATGTAGTCCTCACCTTACCTCCAAACTACTCCTCCTGATATACATTTGCTGTGCAAATTATCCTTGATTAAAATTCCTATCTCCATCTCCACTCCCATTCTATACTTACTTTGTTCAGCTGGATTTGTAACTTGACTCTTCACTTTCTGATCAACTCCTTCAGTTCTTCCCTGTGGAACTCCTCTTTCTGTGAGAAAACTTTCCTATATCCTTGTCATTTTTCTCATTCCACTTTCTCACCTAAACTGAATCATAGCTTTTCCAAGAATATACTGCTTCATTATTAACCCTCTCTTCATTAGAAGATGAATATTTTTGTTGTTGGTGTTGTCCCCTGATTCACTTCAGTACTTGAAATGTGGGACTTTTTCCTCCTTGATGCCCATTGCCATTTCCAGGCCACAATCTACTCAATAATTCCTCCTTCTTTGAAGCCCACACCATCTATATCTAACATTTTATCTACATTTTAATCTCTGTTGCCATCCTTCACAGTATGCTTTGTCTTCCTTCAATAACAAAAATTTTCCATCAAGTTTTGCAGTTATAAAGGCTTGCCTTCAAACTACCATCTGTCATAGATTGTGAATGTATTATTGTATTTAATTTACCATAGTTTTGGTTAATAATATTGAAAATAGGGCAAAGGTACACAGTTGCATCAGTTGCACCTGTCCCTTTTAGTCTGGTTTCTGAATTGATTTCCTGATATCATGAGGAATTGAATGGAATCTCTTCACCCTTGTTCCACCAGAATCCACTGCTAAGTGGAGTTCCCCAGATTATTAACCTAGAGATGGATAGAAGTGAAAAGGGATTTTGGACAATTATCGAGACAGTTATTTGGATTTAGGGACTTAAAAGTGTCCTGGTGAAGAAAAGTACTCCAAAAGATAGTCTGAGATAGAAAGATTTTGCTGCTAAACTGGTACATGTAGCCCCAAATCAAAAGATGGTAGCATGGAAGTACAGAAAAGAAACCCAGTAGAGGCATAGCACAGGAGGAAGGTTCAATAGACAAAGCAATTAATTTTATGATAGGACCAGATTATATCATTGGCTCTACAACATTGGAACTGAGAGTTGTCCTTATCATGCATGAGTCTTGGTCAAAAATATTCTCTATATGCGTATCTTTTCAAAGGTATTCCTGGTACACATTCTATGAAAATATCTTTTCATATTTGCTCCTAGCCATAAGTATTCCTAATGTTTGCCCTTCCCAATGTATTTTCTGCACATACATGATCCCTACATTTATTCCTCTTGACTTGGCAGACTAGGAAAATGTATCTTTGTATACAAGGATATCTTTTAATGTGACTTTTGTCACATCACCTTCAAGGTCTACTGCTGGTATTGCCACCTGCAGTTTGCTCAACTTTCACCTCTTCTTTTACCAACTTCCTACATTGTCTTAGGTTTGGAAAATGTCTCACTATGAACTTTGGTTGTCTTTGTCACTCCAAAATTCCATTTGAGGCATTTTATAAAGAGCTATTTGGAGTGGACTGTTGGGAAAGTTTAGATTATGGCCTCTAATCTGACATCAGGTTCTACTCCCTGTCTAGTTTACTTTTTTTTTAGGTCTCCTGTAATTCAAAACAATCTTTGAGAATTTAAATATAATAAGCCAAAAGTTGTGAGTAAATGTTACTCAGTTCTCAAAACATAAATCCAGGTCATAGCTTGAATTGATTAGGACATTTGTCACAAATGCAAGGGAAATATAAAGTCTGAATTTTCAATATAGAGAAAAAGTAAGTACTGTTAATTATCATGGATTATAGGTACTAAACTTCTGGAGATATAATGTGGAAGGTTTTTGCCTAGCCAATTCAACCTTATTTCAGTTAATCAAACATCACAATTACTAGTCAAGTTCTTTGGAAAAAATATTAGTGGTTAATGAAGGGAAATAATAAAAGGTAGAAAAATTTAAAGAGGAATGTGACTGTAAAAGTTTTAAAAATTCAGGAATCCCTTTCTGTGTCTTTCCTCTTACTATCTGTAATTAAAGCAATTTTAAAGCATGTGTGGCAAATGTTTATTGGGATTTTCCTGTTAGTTTTTATTTTACTTTTTAGTAAGAATTAAGAGTATTGAGTCTAATTTCACAGCAACCAACATATTGAATGCTAGGGCCAGGGAGACTCATTTCTAACATGAGGGTTTACTTTAGCTTTCATGTTGTCCATTGTTTTAGGGCACCTTATTCTTTTGATGCAATTGTCAGAATTGATGTAGTCTTATTATTGTTCTTGAGACTCACATGACCACTGTTTTTTGAATCTAGTTTATTTCCAAATTTTCCAAGTGAAATGGAAAGGTAGGTTATAGCAGCCAGGATTTGGGAGAAAGTAGATGGAAATCTAATCTAAGAGAAAACATCCTAAGGGCCTCAGTCATTTCTTCATGGTTTGCAGAACACTATTGAGATAAAGAGAAATAATTGGAGTAGGCTTTTTGACCAGCCCTCCTCTAGTTCTGATCTTTAAATATCACATGTTGATATAACCTACCTTGCAAGGCTCACCTCCAAGAATTTGCCCCCTTGTAAAGTCTGTCTATTTACTTGGCATCATGGGAATTTGTGTGATCTGCTAGGAAGAAGCAGTCAGCCCTGGATCTGGTAAAGGAGAAAGTTCTAAGACAGAGAGAAGGAAGAATAAATTAGAAAATAAATAAAAACTGAGATTGTTTGGAATGAAATTAGAGGTAAGAAAAATGATGAAAACTAGAGAGATTGAGAAGAAATACATTCTGGTTGAATTAATAATAGGTAAATGAAAAAAATCTAAGAGAAAAGAAATTCAGTTTAACACTGAAAAAAACATGCAATTGAGAGATGAACAAGCCATTATCAAGCATCTACTATATGCTAGAAAAGAAAAAAGAGCTGAAGAGGAATTTTTGGAAATAATAGATAACCAAAGATATTAATGCATTTGAGAAAATGGGATGGCAGTAGGAAGATTACTGTAGAGATAGAAAAAAGACCGATAAGAAGAAAGCTTGGTATTCAAATCTAATGCAATTAAATTCAACTAGCAATGTGCTGAAACATTGTGTGTGTGTATCCATGTACAAGCTTAAAAAAACAAAACAGTTCTTACCTGCAAGGAGAAGATATTCTATTTGTAAAAAACAAAAGTATAGTAATGAATCAATGATTAATTAACATATTAATGAATGAATGTTTAATCATTAAGAATTTATTAATGTCTACTATGTTCCAGGTATAATACAAGGACTTCTGGTCAGTATAATATTGAAGTGATAACTTTGAAGAAGGTAAAATGAGAGTAGCAGAAGACTTGCAATGCTGGGAAGAGTGTTGACAATGGATAATAGAGGGAAATGGTTCAAGGTTCTTTTGAAAAGACCCAGAAGAAAATATAAGGGTAGGTTAGAAGAAGCAACTAGAATGGGGGCCTTGAGAACAGAATACTAATTTGAAGCTTGGGACAATGAAAGTGGATGCAAGGAAGTGCTTTATTATCATACTGTTACAGTTAATTAATCAGCTAATTCAGGACCCAGTCTTTTATTTCCCTTTGACAAATTAACCTTGGAAGTTAACAATTTACTTTTGCTTAGAAGAAAATATTTTTTATTTCTATTTACCCAAAATAGTCATTCTCTTACTCTGTTCACCCAGAGTAGTTGAAATAGGCAACTGGAATAGATTTGTATGGGATTTTTATTAATAGGATGAGTGGTATATTATAGGATAAGAACACAAATTGAATTATTTCTTCATGAGAGTTCCTGTGGTTGCCAATTTTCCTTTGGTTAATTCAAAACAGAGTCAGAGGGAATTAAAACTTCTAAGATTATTGGGACCAGCAAGGTATTACTCAGGTGAACAAGATTCATAATTGAAGGCTGTGGATAGAAATGATTATGTTCTTTTTTGGAGGGAGGAAGGGAAGATTAGTCAAAATATTTAAAATTTTGTTTAAATAGTCTCTGGGAAGTAGCTCAGGTACCTTGTTCTGTAATCCTTTGCGCTTACACATGATACAGATGAGTGAAGTAACAAACTATTGACAGAGATTCCTGTAGGCAGGCAGCTTAATTAGTGACAAATCTCTAAGTAGTACAGGTTAAAAGTAGATTTTTGCCTCAAGGTGCCAATATTGGGGGAGGGGGGCCAATTCTATTCTACTATGGGGATTTTAATTTTCTAAGCCTTGAGCAATGGCACATTATTAGAGGGTTCATATTCTCTTCTAATGAATGAACCCCAGACCTTCCTCATAGTCTGAGATACCCACTTCTTTCAGGGTCTTATTTGTATAAGACTTTGATACTAGATTTAATGTTTGAACATTCTAGAGGGGGATACACAAAGTATAGAACTCCATTCGTTATTAGACCTTGTTTCATAGGCCAAAAATGGAACATTAGCTAGAAATGATATGCCAGCAAGAGAGTCTCAGTTTGGGTGAAGCATGGGGCATCTCCACTGACTAAGTGATCATATGATGATAAGATAGTTTCCTTCTCATGTAGGATAAAAGAAAATAGTCTGGAGATACAAAAATAAATTGGGGAACTCTCTATACAATTGAGTAACCTCTGCCATGTTGGGCTTCTTCAATATAACAAGGAAAAACAATAGTCAAAGGCCTCTAGTTTGCTTTTTGTGATTAATCAAGTGAACATGCAATCTGTAGTTTATAGATCTGAAGCCTACTATATAGAACTCATAATCATAACCCCTTTGAAATCATATCCAAATGATTAATACTGATTGGAATAGAGTAGGCATCCTAATGAACCATATCTCACCCTGCTGAGGGTTTATCTGCTCCCTTATTTCTGCTGCTGTGCTATTCTACACCATGGGCTGGAGGTCATATTACCCCAGTCCCTTTCAAGAAAATTACCAAGACTTCTGGGGGGGGACTGGCAGTTTGCCTCCATCGAGTGGGACTACCCTTGCTGATACATGGTCCACTCATTTCTCATTTGCCCCAAGTGCAGTTTGGACTAGTTTGACTTTTGTCAGAGGTCTGAAGAGATTTGGCAGCTATTCTCTAAAACCCAACCCCCCAAGAATGGGGGTCCCAGGGTAGGATTTATTTCATTTCATTCATTTATTAAAAAGCTGAGGTAATAACTCCAAAGAGCTCCAGAGACCAACTTGGGTGAAAAGTTCATAGAATTTAGAACAAATTCAACCCCCTCATTTTGCAGGTTAAGAAACTGAAGTCGGGAGATGTACTCTGTGTGTGTGAGTATGTGTGTGTGTGTGTGTGTGTGTGTGTGTGTGTGTGTGTGTCCTTCCCTGATTTGATGGAAGGGAGAAGGTGAAATAACAGAAAAGAGCACTAGGTACCTGAGTACATCCATCAACTGTGCAGGAACAATGCGTGGAATGGGGGAAAAAACCCTTAATCTCAAAAATGACTATTTCCCTGAGTTGCCTGGAGTAGAATATTCAAGTAGGACAAAAGAAGACAAATTGAAGTGGTTCTTTGTGACTTCTCCAATTGTAGATTTTATAATGTGCTTTATGAAGTCTTTTTTTAAATTTTTGGGCAGGCCAAAAAGGGTGGTTGCATTCATTCATTCAAATACAGTTGATTTTATGAGGTCAGAAGCCTTCAGCTTTTCATGTTCCATTTTATTAATTCACCTAAGGAGTGATGATGCTCTTGGGGACTGAGTCACACCAACCAAATTCCCCAAAAGACTATATAAACTAAAATAAAATTGTATTTGTTTACATTGGGAAATTTATCTGTCAAGCAGATGAGAATATTCACTGATATAATCTTGGGTCAGTACTTTCCCTTCCTGGTCTGAAAGTCAAATTGAGTTCCTATGGTCTATTTAGACAATGATTGTAAATTGGTTGGCAAAAATATGGAAAATGATACTATTAATAAATAAGGTCATCAAGCTATATCTGATATACCTTCATTCAGCATTTAAGTGGAGGGGAGTACCTGTGTTGCCTATTCAGAAGACTCACTCCCTTAACTATTCAGATAGTAGGAAAAAGTCCTGGATCTGATCTGGAGTCAAATGATCTGAGGCTCTGTTATTGCCTTTATGACCTTGGACAAATGGATTAACCTCTTTTGTCCTCAATTTCCTTATCCAAAAAATGAGAGCATTAGATTGAATGACATCTAAAAGTTGCTCCTGGTTCTAAATCTAGAAATACAAAATGGTTTTTGCAAATATCAAAAGCAAAAATAATTAAGACACCATTGCTTTTGAATGTGTCACAAAAAAGATTCTACCCAATGAAAAATATTCTTCTGGCAGGAAAGCAGTTCTGCTGACTGATTCTATAATTCACAAAGGAATACACATATGTGTTATGTTCTCATAAGAATCTAGGATAAAGGGGATAGAGGGAATATAGAAAGAGAGGAAGACCATAAGAAGTAGAAAACTTGTAAATGGGATGGAGGGAAGATTCATAAATTATATTTAGGGACCCTGCTCTCCTCTATGTCCTTTTCCTTGTTTGTTTTCTCTCCCTTATCCCCAGGCTTGAAAAGCTCATTCTGGTTTTTCATTCTTGTTCATTACTAAAAACCTATTCTCTGGGAAGACTTTGGTATTTGTTTTTATTAGTCATTTATATCTTAGTCATTTATACCTTACTTTCAACTCTCTATTAGGAGTCTTGTAGGCTTTGTCTCTAATTATGGAATAAAAATAATATATCTGCTGTGAAAGTAGTTTCAGGTGTCAAAAAAAGCAGGATGGGTTTTAGGAAAGGTCCTTCTTTGTGCTTTATAATATAGGGTACCACTGATCTCATGTACCAAAAAAAGTCATGCCTCCCTGGTCACATCAAGGTAGAAACTTGGTTCCTTTGTCTTTCCTTTTCCTTTGTTCCTTACTGGAGATTCTATTGCCATCCCAGAGATGAAAAGCTACATCCCTAAGGGATAGGGATGCCAGTCAAATGGAAATCTATACAATCTTAGGTTGAGCACTAAGAAAACATCTTTAACATGCTCTAAAGTCTTTCAGGAAAGTACTGTGTATAATATAAGTCATCAGTTGTGTTGATGTTATTTCTAATTCAAAATTCCAGCACTCATAATTCTTTGTTTAAAATGCTGTTTGTAAACTAGATTCAAAGCAAGACCTGATTGAGTTAATCAAGAACAAAATCTGAAATACTTTTTACTCTATAATAAATGACATTTCTGTTGGAGGTTCTTTTGCAGTGTTGCTTTAAAAAATAACATCATTACTAGTTCTATTGAAACTCAATATGGCTAAAATAGAACTCATCTTTTACTCAAATCTATACTTCATAAACTTGCCTTTTTCTGTAGAAAGTACTCCCATCCTTCTGATCATTCAGGTTGGCAGGTTCAGTGTCATGATCTCTCAATTTTTCAGATTACCTCATTCCAAATAATCAATTAATTGCCAAGTCTTGCCTACCTTCACCTCATGGTAACCATTCTAGTTTAGACATGAGAGCTAGTTCAGGTTCATATCATCTCTTGCCTGAACCATTGCTATAATTAGTCTTCTAACTGACTCCCTTACATCATGCTTTTTTCCATCCCAATCTAATCTTCACACATTTGCAAAAGGGATTTTCCCAAAAAGACAAACTTTAACTTGTCACTCTCTATCCTCCTCTATTCTCTTAATCTTTCATGGCTCTCTATTGCCTTTAGAATCAAACTAAACCCCTCTTGTAAAGCCCTTCCCAGCCTGGCTCTAACCTATCTTTTCAGTCTTAAACTCTTCCTTCCAAGTACTCATCCAAACTGCACTTTATTATGAGGCACTACCTCCTTCATCAGTCTATACACAGGTTGCTTCCCATGCTTATAGTACTCTTCTGTCTCACCTCCACTTCTTAGAACTCAAATCAACAAGTATTTATACAAATAAAAAGAAAGACAATTCCTGCTCTCGGTGAATTTACATTGTGATGGGGGAATTACACCTAAAAGGGAGCTAAAAGTAAGAGGGGATGAAGGAGAGGGAGAATTACCTTAGAATCTTTAGAAACTCATGTTTCCTTTAAAGCTCAGTTTGGCAACATATTCACTTAAGGACCTTTCTATTCCTGCTGCTGCTATTCTCTCTGTCTCAGTCTCTGTCTTATACATACTCATCTAATCTTTATTTTGTATATATTTATATTTACATATTTATTTATATATAGAAATATATATATATATATATATTTACATATGGAAATCTTCTCCATCAGGGATAAGCTCCTTAAGAGAAGGGATTGTTCCATTTTTGATCCATCACAATAGGAAATAAAAAAATGTCTGATAGATTGCTGGATTATAGTTTTACATATATTTTGAGTGGGGGGAAGTGATGGAATTTATTTTTTCTGTTTCAGTTTTTAAAATGATTAAGATGGAGTATATTTTATAGGTTAGATTAAATGATCATGCCATTTATTATACAATTAGTTTAAGTTATATTTAATATGATCTTTTGTAGAATGATAGTGTTGATTTAATATTTTTTTAGGGCAAGACACAAGTTACTGGAACTAATTGCAATATTGAATTTGCTATTAAAAGTGACAGGTTTATTCAGGCAGATAGAGAAAAGCAGGAGAGCATTAAGATCTGTGCAGAGTACAAAATACATGACTAAAAAAAAGTCAGCCCTGATTTTGCATTAGGGCTAACATAACATAGTAACAGGTTAATGAATCCAACTTTGTTGTAGTCTGAATGATATTTTACAGGGTTGTTGTATAATCATTTTCAGTTGTGTCTGAATCTTTGTGACCACAATTGGAATTTTCTTGCCAAAGATGCCAGAATGGTTTGCCATTTCCTTCTCTGGCTCATTTTATAGCTGAGGAAACTGAGGCAAAAAGATTTAAGTGCCTATGGTCATGCAGCTAAGTAAGTGTGTAACATCAACTTTGAACTCCAGAAGTTGTCTTCCTGACTCTAGGTCTTTCCACTGTGCAGCTAATTTTATATATATACATTAAATTTTATATGTGTATATATATATATATATATATAAAACTTAAAATATTAAATTTATTTTGTATATTATTTTGATTTAGATATAGTTGATGTGTTTAAACAAATAACATTGAAAAATTATGTAATACATCTTGGTATATTATGTAAAATGTATACTACATACTTCAATGAATCATAATCTGATTGATGTAGACATTTTTCAAAAAAATACAGATTATAATCCATTCATGTTTTCTCATCCTGTGACTCTTTTCCCTCACTTAAATCATCCATATGGGATTTTCTTTCAACACAGCTCAGGCTTTAATATTTGATTAATCTATCCTCTTTCACTTTTATTATATTTCCTACTCTCCAAATTTTTCAAAAATACAATTGGACAAGGGTTTAGTTTTTTTCTATTTGTAAAATGAGGAAATTATCCTAGGCAATTGAAGTTTTTCCCATCTCTAAAGACACGATCCTATAAATTTTAATACCTCATTTCACAGGATTTTTGTGACACAAACTGAAAACAATGATGCACCATAATCACCCTCCTGGCTCCCTGACTATATCATCTTTGAAGACTGGTAATGTATATAAATTCTGTTGATTCAACCTTTTCCTAAATTTCGAACTCAATATTGACCTTAAACAGGGCATATATGCGGAACTTGATATTAGAAGTCACTGACTCAGCAATGGTTTTTCTTTTTGTTAGTCCTTCTTTGACCAAGACCTGTTTATCTTTGATACTTGACTTCCCCTTAAAATTGGATACTTCCTTTGGATCTCAGTATCTCCCCTCCTTAGGACAACTAGGTGGCATAGTGAATAGAGCACTGGGTTGGAATCAGGAAGAATTTCTCTTCATGATTTCAAATTTGGCCTCAGATATTTAAATTACCTGAGTAATCCTGGGCAAGTTATTTAAGGCTGTTTGCTGTAGTTTACTTATCTGTAAATGAGTTGGAGAAAAACAAATGGTAAATCACAACAACAACTCCTTCCCAGTAACTGGTTTTCCTGTTTCTAGGACTGGAGCATAGACACTTAATTATTAATTAACATTATTAAATTTTTATTAATTGATTGATTAAACCCCCATCCTCAAATCTTTTTACAACTTTACAGCTGCCAATTTCCTCTCCCATTCCTCCAGTCCTCCCTCTTCCTTTTATCCCTTTTCCTCTCTGCTTGTAAGGATGAAACTGTGTATCTCAACTTAGTTCCAAATTTAGAGGGAGAGGTGGAATAGAGGAAGAGCACTATCAATTTGATGGGATAAAGTTAATGATGATGATGATGATGATGATGATGATGATGATGATGATAATGCCTTTCCTTTGTTCTCTAAGAATCCCTTAACATAAGAAAGATGGATGCTATAACAAACAAATGAATTGGATTTGAATGAGGGGGTATTGTACAAAGTCACCAGCCTTACTTTCTCCCACAGAGTCATCTGGGACCAGTGACCTGATATGAATTGGGATGATTGAAGCTGACCTTTAAATGTAAGGTAGTTAGTCTTACTCAAGGTGACACATCTAGTAAGTATCAAGTGTTTGAGTTCTCCTGAACTCCAGGGTAGGTACTCTATCCACTGCACCATCTAACTGCCCCAAGCTTCCTTACTTTAGGAAGTGGTATCTAGCCTGATTTCTGAAGGGGTCCTGTAATTCCAGTGAGCATATACCTTTCAGAATTGACAATTTCGAATTGTGGTACTGAAGAAGACTTTTTCAGAGTTTATTGAACAACAAGGAGACCAAATAGATCACTACTTTAAGAAATTAATTCAGACTATTCATCAGATCAAATACTGAAAACAAAGCTTACATATTTATGAGAAAATGGGATTCATTAGAAAAAGACTCTGATGTTGGAAAAGACTGAAGGCAAAAGGCTGACGATGGCAGGAGAATGAGATGGAGAGAGTCATGAACTCATTGAACATATTCTTGGACAGATTTTGGGAGACAGTAGATGATAGAACTTCCATAATGTTTACTGACTAGATTTCTTTCATAAAGAGCATGCCTAAAACCTAAAATTACTCTGGCTGTCTTTGATTGACCAACAATAGGTCCCAGGCTAAGCCCAACTAGGTCATTATTGGGACCCAGATTAGTTCAGAATGAATATAAATAGCAACCATTTCTCTTTTGGTTAAAATCTCAGGTCTTATTCTCCTAGATTTTTTTTAATTAGGTAAAAGAGGCCACTCTTTGCCTCTTTTCAGTGATTAACCTGAATCAATGAATAGACATTGCCTTAATCAAAATAAGACTTGGAAGAGACCTTACTTTAAAAAAGACCAGAGTCTCCCACTGCAGCCAGGTCTATCTTCAGGCATCCTGATCTATATTTTGCCACTGAGCCCAAATGACTCAGAAGAAGATAGTGAGACTGGTGACCTTTGCCCAGTTCTCCCTCACTCAAATCCAATTCATTTGCATGTCATGTTATCACCTTCCTAATGTCAAGGTCTCTTCAAGAATGAAGGACAGGGAATAGAACTAAGAGCAACAACATTATGAGATGAACAACCTTGATGGAAGCAGCTCCTCTTGGCAGTCCAGAGAGCTGGGGCAACTGTATTTGACTGGTTATGGACTATATTATCCCTATTCAGTGGAAGAAAAACTAAACAAAACAAAACCAAACACCAGAAAACAAAAACTCTGACCCTTCCAAATCTGAACACTTTATAAAAATTACTTCATATGTATCTCTTTTCCTTAATTCTAATTCTTCATGACAAAATTACTAATTTGTAAACATGTTTAACAAAATATGTACATAAAATGCTAGCCTGACTGTGCCCTGCTGAGGGGAAGGGGGTGAGAAGGGAGGGTGGAGGGAAATTTTGTAACTTGGAAATATGCATGTACATATGGTTGAAAATAAATAAACAAATTTTAAAAAAAGAATGAAGGACAAATAACAATAACAATATTCTGTATGGAACTTTGCTAATTGATTGTTATTTGTAATGAGATCAATTGCCTTCTCCTTGCTTGAAACAGCACCCTTGTTTTTGGATTAAAAACAGCATTAATAAATTACCTTTTATCTTGGACTAATCAACCTTCTAATTGCATCACCATATGAGTAACGGATAGTTGGTTGACCTCCTGTCTTTTAATTCTGAATTTCTTTAATGAGAAAACCCTTGACTTCCATGTGAAATTGCAATTTTATCTACTCTTTCAGTCCTGGCCTTGCCCGAGTCATGCCTACATGGTAATGGTTAAAACATAGTTAAAACAAAGTTAAAACATTTTTGGATTTGTAATAGTGAATTAAGGTTTTATAAAACACCTTTCTGGCAACAAACCATGTAGTGGCTAATAAACATGATCCTTCCCAAACTTTACAGATGAGGAAATAGGGTCAGAGACATCAAGAAATTTACCTATGATGCTGATTGTAATTCCCTCCATCCATTTGTGGGGGGAGGGGGGAAGTTTGTTTACTCTTACAAGACTGTTTTAGTAATGTATAAATAAATAAAAAATAAAATTAAAAAATTAAAAAAAGACATCTACCTATATTCAAACATTTGATACTTGTCAAATCTAGGATTAGACATTAGTTCTCTTCTCTTGGATTCAATTTTAGTATTTTGTTGAATACATCATATTGCCAGTCTCCTAGAGAGTTATCTTAATAAAGAATCATTTTTATCAATTGGTTGGCCCATGTGGCCACAATCAAAGTTCATTTAGTAGCAGCTACCAAAATTTCAGACATAAAGAGTGCCTAGGAGGAAACTATAACCCTCTGAAGTGGAGGCTTTCAAAAGCACACTCATGTGTATTGACCATCACCCTTTATTTCTCATTTTGGTTGTATTTGGGTTTAGTGTCAAGCTGAGTATATATTTTTAAAAGAATTTAATCTTTGTTTTTATTTCAAATAATAACTTTTAATGACCAAACTACAGAAGAACTGTTATCTTGACCTGTATTTCAGAACTTTCTGGGTTGTGAAAACATCTCTTTTTCTAAAAGTTTTTTTTTTTAAGTGAGGGAATTAAAGGTTGCCTAAATATATTAGTACTGATTCATCTATGAGCTCTAGAGGCCCTTGGAACGCTAAAGGTCTTATGAATCAGTTTTAATGTAATATTGACTCTATGAATCAGGCTTAAAGCAAGTTTTTTGATTCAATGTTTTCAAAATAGATATTAAAAAAAGGATGAGATTTATATTTTCTGACAGTTTAATAAATCTGTATTCAAAAGGAGTTGCTGGTAGGATGAATTCAGGCAAAAAAAAATGCTCCCAATGAGAGAAATAAACTAGTGTATCAACCTCAAAAAAACTTTCCAAAGTTTTTTTCTTTTATTCTATCATTTTGTGTGTTTATTTTGTAGCTAGCAACTTGATGAAATTATTAATTCTCATCATTATTTTGTTAATTAATTCCCTAGCATTTTCTCAGTAAACTGCCATGTCATTAGCAAATAGGGCAAGTCACTTAAAGATTCTAAGCTTTAGTTTCCTCATCCAAAAACTGAACTGGACTAAATGACTTTCAATACCCTTTAATTTTATGAAACTATGCTCCTGGTACTATGCATAGGATTGTATATACTAAAAGCTTCATGAACATTGTAACAGAAAGGGTTACCAGTTGTGTAGACTTTTAATTTGATCACTGGAATCTGTCCCACAGTGACATGCTTTGTATTGTCTTTAAATGAAAATTGAATGATCAATATACTTACATCCCAAGATTACACACACACACATGGAAAACATCAACATAGAGAAAGGAGAAATAGAGACAAAAGAGAAAGAATAGTTTTACAACTTAGGAGACTCCCACAAACTTGAAAATCTGGGGAAGTCTCTTGATGTCACATCACAGACTCCAGGATCTCGATTGGGAAAATCCTTTTGGAAGAGCATCCTCTCCAACATGTTGGATTTCCAATGCTCATTTTCCTTAGTAAGACCTTTATACTGCTCACACAAAAGTGGCACAGATCCAAGGGTTTATTAGACTGAACTCAGTGATCAGTGGACTCTCTACTGAACTAAATGGTCTATGAGTTTCAGCCAATACACCCTCAGATCCTGAGTACAATCACTTTCTCCAGGTGTCTTATGGTAAACACCCAGGGACAGGCCAAAGCCTCTAGGTATGGACCCCAAAACATGTTTACTAGGGATGTTCACCAGCACTCCCTGCCCTGGAACATGCCTTGATCAATCACATCATCCTTCTCATTGGACCATGATGACTGATAGGGAAGATCTTCCCTTCACCTTTCAAATATTCAAAGGAGAAGGAGATAAGTGAGGGAGAGATAATTAATAAAAAGTTTCCTGGAGGGTGTGAGACTTGAACTAGAGGTTCAAAAATGGATGACATTTACAGTGACAGAGGAAAAAAAGCTTTCTATTTGGGAGAACAATATGAACTAAAGCATAGGGCGCATGTGTTAGGCAGCAAGGACATCAAAATTATTGGAAGGTTTGGGGTGAGAAATAAAAGAAAATCATTGATGTCAGAGCCAAGTTGGGGGAAAGAAGATAGGAACTTCCCTGAACTTTCCCCATCTTTTTTCAGAAGCAATGTTAAATCAAGCCTCTAAACAGATTCTGGAGTGATAGAACCCACAGAATTAGAGTGAACTCACAAATACACAGAATCAAGCAATCTTTCATTTTTAAGCTATCTTGGAAGGACTTGAGGAAATGTCTGTCTCACTTGGGTGGAAGGGAAGTACAACCCAGAGCAGGCAGGGTGCAGGGAAGTCAGCAGGAGGCTCTCAGTTCCTTCAAAGATAAGCAACCCTTGGTCCTGGCTCAGCTGGTCAGTAGTGCAGCAGGCCAGCTGGGAGGACTCCAGGCACAGTGAAGAAGTCATCAACTAAACTGGGCAACCCCAGAGTTGGGGGGGGGGAGCTGCTAGTACCTGACATTCCATAATGGAAAGTTTAGTGAGCAGGCCCCTGACTCCCAACACAAGAAACTCAGGATAGTGTCTGCTCTGAACCAAATGTGAAAACCATGAACTAGGCTGAAAAATGAGCAAGAAGCAGGAAAAAACTCCTGACTATAGAAAGGAAGATCAAAACAGTAATTCAGGACATTGGGGGAAAAAAAGGCTTACATGTGAAACCTCAAAGGGGAATATGATTTGGTCTCCAGACCAAAAAAGTCTTCTTGGAAGAGCTCAAAAAATTTTTAAAAATCAAATAAGAGAGGTGGAAGAAATATTAGGAACTGAATTGAGAGGTATGCAAGAAAGAATCAACAGGTTGGAAAAGAAAACATAAAAACTGACAAAAGAAAACAACTCCTTGAAAAAACAGATTTGGTCAAATAAAAAAAAAATCCACTGAAGGAAACAACTCTTAAAAGTAGAATTGATCAAGTGGAGAAGGAGATATAAAAGTTAACTGAAGGAAATAATCCCTCAAAAATTAGATTTGGGCAAATGGAAGTTAATGATGAGAAATCAAATATCAGTCAAACAATTTTTTTAAAAAATGAAAAAATAGAAGAAAACATAAAATGTCTCATTGGAAAAACAATTGACCTAGAAAATAAATCCAGGAGAGATAATTTAAGAATTCTTTTACTACCTGGAAGCCATGATCAAAAAAAAAAGATCTTAGACAACACCTTTCAAGAAATCATCAAGGAAAACTAACCTGATATCCTAGAACCCAGGTAAAATAGTCATTGGAAGAATCCATAGATCACCTTCTGAAAGAGTTCCCAAAATGAAAACTCCAAGGAATATTGTGGCCAAATTCCAGAATTATTAGATCAAGGAGAAAATACTGTAAGCAGTGAGAAAGAAACAATTCAAATACAAAGGAAGCATACTGAATTACCCAGGACTTGGCAGCTTTAACATTAAAGCATCATAGGGCCTTGAATATGATATTTCAGAATTCAAAGAGGCTTGAATTACAATTAAGAATCAACTATCCTGCAAAACTGAGCATTTCAGAGGAAAAAAAATGAACATTCAACAAAACAGGGGGCATTCAAACTTTCCCAATTAAAAGGCCAGAGCAGAATAGAAAATTTGATCTTCAAATATAAAACTCAAGAGATGTATAAAAAGGTAAATAGGAAAGAAAAAAAATATGTTATTGAATAAGATTAAACTGTTTTTCATATCTACATGGGAAGATAATACTTGTAACTCTTGAGAACTAAAACTATTAAAAGGAATATACTTAGAGATAGAGCAAAGATGGTGGAGTGAAAGTAGGAAATCTCAGAAGTTCTCTGCCAGACTACTCCAAATGCCTTTAAATCATAACTCTAGGCAAATTCTTGAATGGTAGAACCAACAGAAAGACTGAATGAAATAATTTTCCTGCCCAAGACAACTTAGAAGATCTGCAGGAAGGATGAAGCATAGAGAGGGCAAATGGGAAGGGCAAATTATGAGGGACTTAATGATTTTGAACTGCTTGTATTCCTGCATGGGAAGATGATACTGATAACTTATACGAAACTTCCTATTTATTAGGGCAATTAGAAGTATTATATTTAGACAAGGCATTGGAAGGAACTGAATGTGAAAGTATAATATATTATAAAGATGAAGTTAATGGGTGAGAAAGGAATGTACTGGTAGAAAGGGAAAAGAGAGATAGAATGGGCTAAGATATTTATGTAAAAGAGGCAAGAAAAAGCTTTTGCAATGGAATGAAAGAGGGGGAAATGAGGGGGAATGAGTAAGCCTTCCTTCTCATTGAAAGTAACTCAGAGGAAATAATATACACACTTAATAGGGTAGAGAAAAATATCTTGCTCTAGAGAAAAAGAGGAGGAAAAAGAGATGGGAGAAAGGGGGCAGGGGATGGGAAGGGGGGTAGGTGATTGAAGGGAGGGAAGATTGTGGAAAACGGTAGTCAGATACTTTCAAGGAGGAACAGGGTGAAAGGAGATAGAATAGGATAAATGGAGGTGGGGAGGAATAGGATGGAGGGACATACAGCTTGCAATAGTAATTGTAAATAAATAAATAAAACTGAAAGAACTTCTATGATGGACTTATGATAATGAATGCCATCCATTCCAAAGACACAGCTGATGGTTTCTGAATATCGACTGAAGTACACTTTTTGCCCCTCCCATTTTATTTTTCTTTAGATTTCTCCATCTTTGGGGGGGGAGAGGGGGGAAATTATGTCTACTATTGGAACAAGACTATCGTAGGAATGTGAAAAAAATAAATAAAAAAATAAAATTGCTTTTTAAAAAGGAGTATACTTAGAGGATGTAGGCATGAGTTGATTTTGATAGTGATACAAAAAATTAAGATATAAAAAAGAGTTGTTTTTTTCAAAAGATTCTTTTCGCAAGGCAATGGGGTTAAGTGGCTTGCCCAAGGCCACACAGCTAGGTAATTATTAAGTGTCTGAGGCCGGATTTGAACTCAGGTAATCCTGACTCCAGGGCTGGTGCTCTATCCACTGCGCCACCTAGCTGCCCCTATTAAAAAAGGGTTTTACTGGAAGAAGAGGAGACAGGGGAAAACAGAAGGGCAAATTGCATTACATGAAGAGGTGCAAAGGGCCTATTGCCAGTATAGGGAAAGAAGAGAGAGGGTGAGTGTTTGACTTTTCAGGTTTGGCTCAAAGAGGAAATAACATATACACTCAGTTGGGTTTAAAATTTCAACCTACCTTACAGGGAATTAGAATGGAAAATGGGAAAGAAAAAGGAGGAGGTGGGACTGATAGAAATGAAGGCAGAGTGAGCAAAACACTGGTAAATAGGGACACAGTAAAAGGAGAGAGAAAAGTTCAAATAGGGAGAAAATAGAAAGGAGGGAAATATAGAGTTAGTAACCATAACTGGAAATATGAATAGAAGAGTAGATTAAATACAGAATCCTACGAAATGTCACTTATAAAAAACATATTTGAAGCAGAGAGATACATATAGAGTAAAAGAAAATATTGGAGCATAATATATTATGCTCCAACTGAAGTTAGCAAAAAAAAGGCAGAAGTAGCAATTCTAATCTCAGACAAAGTGAAAGCAAAAATAGAGCTAATTAAAAAAGATAAAGAAGGAAACTACAAGTTGCTCAAAGATACCACAGACAATGAAATATAATGTCAATACTAAACATATATGCACCAAGTGGTATAGCACTCAAATTCTTAGAAGAGATGATAAATGAGTTATAGGAAGATATAGATAGCTACACTATATTAGTGAAGAATCTCAACCTCCCTCTCTCGGAATTAGACAAATCTAATCTAAAATATACAAGAAAGAAGTTAAGGAGATGGATAGAATTTTAGAAAATTGATGAGGATGGAACCTACAAAAAAACCTACAAAAAATTACTGTATAATACCATTAAAAAAGCTCATGATTAAATGCAGAAAGGCAGAAATATCAAATGCATCCTTTTTAGATCATAAAGCAATGAAAATAACATGCAAAGAAAAACATGGAAAGACTAAAAATTAACTGGAAACTAAATAACCTAATTTTAAAGAATGAGTGCCAAACAATAAATTATAGAAACTATCAATAATTTCTTCCAAAACAATGAAAAAGAAGATCAATTAGTTGGACATGTAAGTAAAAAAAGTAGAAAAAAATAACAAATTAGAAATTGTGAAAATCTAAGAAGAAATTAATAAAATTGAAAGTAAGAAAAATATTGGACTAATAAATAAAACTAAGTTTTATGAAAAAAAACCCCAATGAAATAAATAAACCTATGATTAAGTTGTCTAAAAAAAGAAAGAAGAAAACCAAATTACCAGTGTCAAAAATGAAAAGGGTGAAATTACTTCCAATAAGGAGGAAATTAAAGTATTAATTCATAACTATTTTGCCCATATGTATGCCAATGTATCTGATAATCTAAGTGAAATGGATGAATATTTTGAAAATAGAAGTTGCCCCGATTAAAAGGAAATAAAATACTTTAAAAAATCCATTTTAGAAAAAAGAACTCTGACAAAATTCTCTAAAGAAAAAAAAATGATAGAATTACTAGTGAATTCTATCATACTTTTTTTTTGCAAGGCAATTGGGTTAAGTGATTTACCCAAGATCACACAGCTAGGTAATTATTAAGTGTCTGAGGCTGACTTTGAACTCAGATCCTTCTGACTCCAGGGCCAATGCTCTATCCACTGTGCTACCTAGCCACCCCATCTATCATATTTTTAACAAAAAATTTATTCACAGTTCTACATAGACTATACATATATATTTATATAAACTATATATTCTATATAAAATAGGCAAAGAAGTAATGCCAAATTCATTTTATGTCACAAAATAGTGCTAATATATAAATCAAGAAAAGCCAAAACTGAAAAAGAAAATTATAAATCAATTTCCTAAATGAATATTGATGTGAAATTTTTAATTAAAATATTAGTTAAGGGATTACAATATTTTCTACCAGAAATACAGGGATGGTTTAATATTAGGAAAATGATTATCATAATTGGCCAAATTAATATCAAATTAAAAGCATATTAAAAAACTGGACAGAAATTATATGATTATCTCAATATGCTGAAAAACTTTTGACAAAATACAGAACCCATTCCTATTTAAAAACACTAGAGGGAACATAGAAGTAAATGGAGTTTTCCTTAAAATGATAATCAGTATTTATCTAAAGCATCATCAAGAATTATATGCAATGGGAATAAGAAAGAACCATTTCTAATAAGAACTATGTCCCAATAAGAACTAAAGGATGCCATTATCACCACTATTATTCAACATTTATTAGAAATATTAGCTTTAGGAATAAGAGAAAACATTTGGAGAAATTAGAATAGGCAATAAGGATACAAAATCCTCACTATTTGCAGATATGATGGTATGCTTAGAGAATCCTAGAAAATCAACTAACAAAGTACTTGAAATAAGAAACAACTTTATCAGAGTTTCAGGATATAAAACAAACCCACACAAATCATCAACATTTCTATATATTACAAATCAAGCCTGGCAGCAAGAAGTAGAAAAAGAAATTCCATTTAAAGTAATTGTAGATAGCATGTCTAACCTATATCAGATTACTTGCTATCTTAGAGTGGGTTAGGGAAAGGTGCGAGGGGAAAAATGTTATAAAAATGAATGTTGAAAATTATCTTTACATATAATTAGAAAAAAATTAAAATTAAAGAAATATTGAATAGTGATCCAGGATCATGGGTCACATTGAAGCAGAGGAGTTGAAATTTCAAAATTTTAATTTAAAAAGATGAATCTGGTAGCTATTTTTAAGATGAATTGTTACAAGGTGGGCAACTGGTCCTGGAGAGATTAGTTATAAATCATTGTAGTAATCCAGGAGATACGGAATGAGGGTGGGATTGAGGATAGTGACAGTCATCAGAAATAAAATTAGAATTAAGATGTTTGGGGGTGGTGGTGGTAAAATGTTAAAAGTATTGACTTGAAACTTGGAAAGGAAAGATTGGGGGTTGGAGCTAAAAGTTTGGGAACATTCTTATAGAACTGAGAATTTAAGTGATGAGATTGGTAAGATTGCCATGAGAAAGACAAATTTGATCCATAGGGATGTAGAATGGAAACGATTTTAGAAAAAGTCTTTTTTACTTGAGAATTCTAGGCCCAGGGGCAGCTAGGTGGTGCAGTGGATAGAGCACTGGCCCTGGAGTCAGGAGTACCTGAGTTCAAATCCGGCCCCGGACACTTAGTAATTACCTAGTTGTGAAGCCTTAGGCAAGCCACTTAACCCCATTTGCCTTGCAAAAAAAAAAACAACAACAACAAAACTACCAAAAAAAAAAAAAAAAAAGGAATTCTAGGCCCAGTGGAAATCCCCAGATACTGTAAGGCCTTGGCTAGGAAGAGTACCACCAGAGGAGAGAAAAGTGATAAGAGAGATCTAGGGAGGAGCTCATTTAGAGTAGGGCTAATAAGGGTAGCTGGGTGGTACAGTAGATAAAATACTGGTCCTGGAGTCAGGAGGATTTGAGTTTAACTCTGGCCTTAGAAAGTTGACACTTCCTAGTTATGTGTCCCTGGGCAAGTCACTTAACCCAGATTGTTTTAGAAAATGAAGACTATGGAGTAGGGCTAATAGAGAAGATCCCAATTTGTAGCTTTCCATTTTAATTATTCTTGCTAAATTACATGCTAGTTCTGTCAGTGCCCTCTGAATTTTGGCATCCTGAGATAAATCCTCATTTACTCTTCCCTAGTTACATTACTGGTGGGAGTGGAAGAGATGTCTGATACAAGAGAAATTGTTGGATAAGGGATAAAATAGCCTAGTTCCATTAATAGAAAGAGGGAAGTGTAGAAGAAAAACAAAGGGATTTTTTTGCATTTGCCTTTTTGAAAAAAATAAGTTCAGTTTTGAATGACCTGGGGTTTGTGGATTTTAGTGACATATATACATATGGAGACATGCAGCTAGAATTTAGAATGTTGGTCTGAAACTTGAAAAGGAGAGATTGGGGTTGGATTCAAGTTTGGGAATCATTCTCATAGAAGTGGGATTTGAAAGTATGTGAGTAGATAAGATTTCCATGTGAAGGAACATAGAGAAAGAAGAGAAAATGGCTTAGGGCAAAACCTTGGTTATTGTTTCTACTGAGTAAGATGCTAAGAAAAGCCTTTTAGGGAGTCAAAAAGAATAGTTGTAGATAAAAGGAACACAGTTGAGAGCCAAAAGAAGGTTCATAAAAAGAGTAGTCAATAGGGCCAGATATCACTGAAGTGATCTCGGGGAGATGTGGAATGAAAAAAAAGATCATTAGACTTAGTGATTAGATTATTGGTTACCATGGAGAAGAAAACCTGATTTCAAGGATTTATGAAGGGAGTGGGTGATGAGGGTATAGAAGGTTTTCTAGTGATATTTACCTTTAAAAATACTCAAGAAAATAAGGCAAATTATGGTTAGAAAGTATACCATAAAAGGTATCCCCAGCATGATTTTCCTACATCCACTGTGTTCATCTCATTTTGCCCATAATGTGTAGACTATCCAATGCTTTCCTTCATAGTTATTAATTTCCTATCATTAAATCTTTGATTTTTTTTTGGTGAAGAAATTCTATCAAAAATGAAAAAAAAGGTAGAAAAGAGTCTTCATTTTTGGCAAGATTTCACTTGGATGGTTCACCATTCTTAGAATTATACTTCTCTTCAGATGATCTATTTGCACAAAAGAATAAATATAAATAATATCAGGTACCTTCTGGCTGTAGGTTTTAATACTTGTCTTTAAAAGGAACTGCCCATGTGTACTGAATAAAAAAACTTCTATCATTCACAAAACAGCCCTAAGTTCTCTCTTGTTTTTTAAAGAACTGAACCTGAATGAGTATGTGGATCTGGGAAGAAGGGAAGGGCTTCACAATGTCAAAGTGCCTTTGATTGGATTTGTGCTGTCCAGATGTCCTGTGCCATTCAACAAATTGGAATGTAATGTTGTTGAGACTGATGACAATGTAGGAAGCACAAAAGGGATTAATTGCCAATTAGTATTTGAAGAAACATTTGCTTATGGTTACTCACATTTTTTAAAAAACATAATTTAGCATTAGTTTTAAAATGTCTTTATTCCCCCCAAAATTATAAAAATAGGAAATGATGAAAAATAAGATATATAAATGAGAGAACATATATAAAAACTTTGCAACCCTTAAAGTGTTATATAAATGCTATTTATTATTACTATATTACATGTATAATTAGATATTGTTCCATTTATTGCTACTAATTAGCTATTTCCCTTTCAACATTAAATAAATATGTATTTAATAGGATATATTCCTATTAAATATATATTTAACATATTCAATAACAAACATATATTTAGTAGGGATATGTCCCTATTAAATGATATAAATTAAATTATTTATATTAAATTCTATATATATTCTTAAGGGTCAAAATATTACCGTTTTGGAGCCATTATTAGTCACTTAAATGTAGAAGCATTTATAAAATTTGGAGAGAATTTTAAGAAGAATCAGTTGCAGAGATTATTAGATTATATAACCCCCCCCAAGGGAGATTATTAAAGTAATTGAAATAATTTAGGCTGAAGAAAAAGACAAGAAACTTTACATTAGCCTTCAGATAGAAGGAAGATATGACTAGATGTTCATTTTTCTCTAGAAATTTTCTTCAAGAAAGAAGAGAATATAAATACTAGGATGTAGGAGGAAGTCTGTAGGTTTCCAGAGCTTACAAAAGAAATGAAATATCTAATGAAACAAGCCAAGAAAGATAACTTGGCAGCAGATTGTGGTAGGCATCATGCTATAGGCAGAACTAGAAGCCAAATTATCTGAATCCTTGTTCTGACAACTGACAGTAAAATTGAACAAAATAAAATGCAACAATTATTAATTAATTTCATAACATGTATACTAAGTTAGGTGCTTGGGATACAATGATATTAAAAAAAATTATCTCTGGCCTTAGAGAGTTTAGTCACCAGGATGAAATAACATAAACAAATGGGTAAATGGTAGATAGATGTGAAAGAGACTCAGAAACAAAGACAGAATGATAGAGGGAGGGAGGGAGGGAGGGAGGAGGGAGAGAGAGAGAGAGAGAGAGAGAGAGAGAGAGAGAGAGAGAGAGAGAGAGAGAGAGAGAAGAGAGTAACTAAGAGGAAAGAGAAAAGGCTTCTATTAGGAGATGGGACAAAAGTTGAACTATGAAAAGGATTCTAGGAGACTGAGGTGAGGAGAGTGGACTTTTTAAGCATGGAAGTCCATTTATAGAAACAGAGCAGTCAATGAACCCCTAAGTTTAGACAGTTGTCAGTTTTTTGGTTGAAATGTTTGAAGAGAAGTGATATGAAATGTTTGTAAAGATAGGCTGAGCCATATTGGATGGAGTTTCTAGTCCAAGTTGAGAACTTTGTTTTTATCCCTGAGGAAATTGGGATCTATTGAAGAATTTTGAACTTTGAAATTCTTTGTCACAAAAGCAGAATGGCATTATCTGTCCATGTACACTGGTTATTTGAAAGTCATATATTTATAGATACAGGATGGCCTGTTTGGACAAATTGAGTTCCAATTAAGAGCATAATGAACTTTCTACACAGATAAAAATGGTATTCCAAGGCAGAGATGTCAAACATGGGACTATTTGCCTCTATCCTGAGTTTTCTTGAATCAAATTAAAATGCAACTGGAAAATATTTAACAAAATAAATAAAAATATAATAGAACATAGATAAGATTGATATATAATTTTCTAAATCAATAGGTAATCCACAGGGATCCTTATGTATGGTTCAGTAGCACACATTTCTATTTTAATTTGATACTACTGCCCTAAATTACCAGGAGATTTGGAACATCTAAGATGCAATTCGCTTCTTTCTTTGGTGTTTTTTAGTCCATGCCAAATTGCTATCTATAAATGAATATGAGCCTAATCCCTCTAAAAAGGATATGTCAGGACTAGAAAGATGCTAGCAAATTTATTTATTCCATATCTTCATATTCAGACACTTAACATCCCAGACAAATGACTGTAAAATATTTCAAGATATGCAACCCTTTACATCTGAACTTTTATTCTAATATTATATAACCTATTGCATCTGCAAAGTTTTTCTCTCTAACCTAAATTATTCATCCTTCAAATAATGTGTGTTTATACCCATATCTATCTCTCTCTCTCTCTCTCCATATGTATATATATATATACACACACATATAATTTCTGCTCCATTGATGTGGAAGCATAAATAACTTGGCTATCTCTTCTTCGGGCTAATTAAACTCAGCTCTTATTCAGTAAGTCTTATTTTCATTGTCATATCTTCTGAATATTATCCAATTTCATTGCCACAGGGGCTCAGTGAGCTTAGATAACCCTACTCCATAGCTAAATGCTTCAAGGCATCTGAATCCTATTACTCCTCTTCTTGACTGTGTTCAAGATGTGTCAAACATGCTCTTTTGTCTAACTATGCCGTCCCAATAGCACTTTATAATTTGGAAAGTCCCTAAAAGTAGGCAGAATTCAAAGAAATAATCTCTTTAAGCCACTGTTATTTCCTCATCCCCATCATTTATCAGGACAAACATTCTAAGATCCTGAAGAAGCTGCCAATGAAGTGTATTTTTTAAAAAAGAAGCATCTTCCTTTTGTGAAAAATGAATTAAAGTAGAATCTTTTTCATTTTGATCTAGTTCCTAAAGAAAGTCAAAAATGAGTAAGAAAATGTACTGAAATAAAAATAAGGAGGATGACAATGTTCAAAACAATTAAGGCATCTATTAATAAGTACAGTTATCCCTTCCACATCACAATTTTTCTCATTGTGGTTTCAATATATTACAAGATTGGCATAAGAAATTAAGTGGAAATTTTAGGGGAGTTTTGTAGAAGCTGCAGATAACATGCAAAAGCCAGGAGGATGACAAAAAAGTTGAGAAACTCAGAAATACATAAACCATATGTATATTATTAATCCAAATTTTACAATGAGGTACTATAAACACCCCATATAAGAAAAAATTAAGAATTCTTCAGTGGTAAGAAAGGAAGGCCCTAAAATTTTATGTGGATTTTCTAGATGACAGGGGTACTGCACCCCTAACCTCCCAAATGTAGAAGGGATAACTGTAATCATATTTAGGGAAAGAAAATGCATTAGATACTCTTGAGCAGAACACAGGGTAATAATAATAATAATAATAATAATAGAACAACTGATGTTTATATGGGTTAAGATTTATAAATTTGGGAATCTATTAGTTCTGAGGAAGGAATTAATATTATTTTGTGGTTGAGGAAATGGAGATTCAGCAAGCTGAGTTACTTGTCCATAGTTTTATAGCTAGTAAATATCAGAAATAAGATTTCAATAGAGAACTTTTTTGATTCCCAGTCCAGTAATTTTATACTATATTATGGGGTAGAAGAAACTATAGGGAACATGTTATCATTCCCCAGGTTTTAGTTGGTTTGTGGATGACTGATAAGCAGAGATGCCATTATCATAGGCCTTGTTACAAAAATGATTATATTATAATGACTTAAGAATTTTGGAAACATTGATAAAATTGAAAGTACAGAAATCTATTAAAGTATAAAATGTACAAAGGTATGAAAAAGTTAGAAAAATAAAAAAACCAAATTAAACAGGAAATAAAGAAAACCATTATTTCTGATCTGTACCTGGTCAAAATGGAAGGAAGCTTATTGACATGGAAAAAAATTCTGTAAACCCAGAAAAATAAAATTTCTTGCAGCAGAAAGAATACAGAACTCTGTTACTTTCATAACTGTATCACTTTGGATGATTAATGATGATGATGATAATAATGATGATAAATATGATAATGTTTGTCCATCATTCTTGAAGAAGACCATGACAAGCACATGAATTGGATTTCAGTAGGGGAGTGTGTTAAGTTACCAGTCTTACTTTCTCCTCCAGAGCCATCTGGGTTCAGTGACCAGATATGAACCAGGGAAGGCCCTAGATATGAAGCAATCAGGGTTAAAATGACTCACCCAAAGTCACACAGTTTGTCAAGTATCAAGTGTCTGGATTTGAACTCAGGTCCTCCTGACTCCAGAGCTAGTAATTCATGAGGTACTATCAATAGGGGACAATATAAAGGTCTTCTTAAGAAGGTGACATTTAATTAACTCTAACTGGACAAACAAAATGTAGACAAATGAAATAGCTAGAACAGATTTCAAGGCATTAGAGTTGCAGGCTATGGATGAATGATGATGAAATTTAGAATCAAGGAAAACATCCATCATGGGAGGAATGAGGTAGGAGATGGGACAGACAATCATTCATCTAACATTTAAAGGACCTATTATGTGCTAAGCATTGTGTTAACTGCTGGTTATTTGTTATTGTTGTTCAGTTATTTTCAGTCTTGTCTGACTTTTCCCTGACTTATTTATGCTTTTCTTGGCAAAGATATTGGAGTAGTTTACTGCTTTTGATCATTTTACAAATTAGGAAACTGAGACAAACAGGGTTAAGTGACTTGTCCAGGATCACACAATCATTAAGTGTCTGAGGTTGGATTTTGAACTCAGGAAGATGAGTCTTCCTAACTCCAGGCTCATCACTCTATCCACTGTGCCTCCAAACTGGAATGTTTAATTTTTTGAGAAGATTTTGTAAAAATCTAAGCTAATGTGAAAGCTGAGCAATTAAAAAAAAGAAAATCTAAAGGTTTTAACTATTGAAATGAAACCAAGATTCTTTTTTAAAAAAGCAGGAAATCTTATTTTTCTGTATTCCAAGAAGGAAATTGGACTTAATTAACTCTTATCAGTAGTTTCTTTTTTTTTAATTTTTGGTTCCATGTTACTCAGTGGGAAGCTGAAAACATGGACTTATAGTGTGTCAACCAGTGGCATGTATTTATGTTTTAAGAAGCAGTCAGGTTGAATATATAGAAGAAACAAGGACAAAATTTCTGTAGAAATAAATCTTAAAGTAAGGGGAAGAGATATCTCTGGATAACTGAGACTAGGATGCTTCTGTTTTTCAGAAATAGCTTGGATTTTCTTTGAGAATGATAACAATAATAGTAATAAAAATATATAATTACTATATAACATATAATAATATAGCCAAGTACTTTACAACTATTATTCTATTTAATTCTCACTTCAGTCCTGGGAAATTGGTGCTGTTATTAACCCCATTTTACAGATGAGAAAACTCAAGCAGATTGTAGTTAAATGACTTATCTAGGATCATACAACTGGAAAGTGTATGAGGCCAGATTTTAACTCAGCACTTCTTGACTCCAGGCTGCACTACTTAGCAGCTAACTATAAGTTCCTAAAATTAGAGGAAATCTTGTTGATTTAATTTTGGGGAGGACCAGAACTGTAATTTCATTGATATGGAATCTTGATGAGGAGAGTCCTGCTTTCAATTTAAATTGCCCCTTACTTTGTAACTTAAAGTCTTAGAGAATTCTCTGGGGTGGGGTGGGGGTGGGGGACTGAGACTTTCAATGACTTGTTAGGGATACTCCTGTCAAAGATCAAACTTGAATGACGTTCTTCTTGTCCCCTAAACCAAGTTGTTATGGGATTCTGATTAGTCTTTCTGTCTCAAGTCTCTTCTCATTTAGGTGCATCCTCTAATTTGCTGTCAAAGTGAATGAAAATCACAGATCCAAACATATCTGTACCCTAAATGATAAAAATTCCAATGTATCCCTAGTACCTCCAAGATTCAATATAAAATCCTCTGGCTTTTAGAATCTTTTACAGCCTGGACCCTTCCTATCTTTGCTATCTTCTTACACTTTACTTTTGGACTTGCCTTCCTTATTGTTCCTTATACAGTGTAAGACAATTGGGAGGCTGAGGTTAAGCTTTAATTTCCATGGCTCTCTGTGTGTGTGTGTGTGTGTGTGTGTGTGTGTGTGTGTGTGTGTGTGTGTGTGTGTGTTTGTGGAAAGAAAAAACTTCAAAATTAAAAAAAATAGTAGATTATCATAGAATGTTGAACTTGGAGTCATAAACCCAAAGTCTATCACTCCAGAGGCTGACCTCTTTGACCTTGGGTCTTGTCTTAATTAGGGAAGGGACTAAGCTCCTTTCTGAGGTCAACAACTTTCAAATTTCCTTGAAAGAATCAAATAAGAACTCCATGCAGTCACTCAAGTTTACAGACTTAGAATTCTTTTTGGTTCCTCTTCCCTTCTCACTTCATATATCATATTTATCAGTTGATGTCTTGTCAACCTTAACCACACAACTTCACTGCTTTTTATCTCCTTTCAATTTACAGTTTGTTTTTATTGTTATTTGGTCACTTTCAGTCATATCTGACTGTAACTCCATTTGAGGTTTTCTTGGTAAAAATGCTGGATTCATTTGCTATTTATTTCTTTAGCTCATTTTAAGAGATGAGGAAACTGAGGCAAACAGGATTAAGTGACTTGTTTAGGATCACATAGCCAGTAAGTGACTGAGGTCAGATTTGAACTCAAGTTGATGTCTTTCTGCCTTCAGGCCCAGGACTCTATCCACTGCACCACTCAGCTGCCTGCACTTTACCACACTACTTCTGTCTCTCATTGAAATTCTGAATGGGAATAACATTTAATTAATTCTATCAAAAATTTAGTCCTCTTTGATGATGTCAAAGAAAGAACTGAGGGTATTATTTAGTCCACATTTCTGTTTTAGAAATTCCATCTACATCCTTAGAAATGTATTATTTATACATACCTCAACCTCTGTATTGACTAGAAATCTATTGTAACTGGATTCCTGTTGCAGGAAAAAAGACTGAGAAGTGGCGGAGAGGTGAGTCTGGGTAAATGACTTCCTCTTATACTGTTTGATGTATCTTTATTGTGTTGGGAGCCTTTGCACAGTCCTGAAGCTTCCATTTGACTTCAGCAATATCATATACTAAGTGATGCAAAATGCACCTCTCTGCCAGAAATCAGGAGTTGATCTAAATTTCTCAGTATCTTAAAAAAATTAAGTCTTTGTGTAAAGACTTTATGAATATTATTTTTTTATGGCTGTTACACTTCAAATACAGTGCAAAAATGTGCTAACTGGTTTTTGCTCATTGAACTATATTTGTCTGATTCCTTCAGACAAATATATGTGAATTAAATGAGGGCTTTGGAGAAATCCATTTTACCTTGCTGAGATAAAAGAGTCTTCGATCTACAATCACTATTCTCTGGCCGTATTAACTGCATCCTCACTGTATTTTTTCTAATTACATTACTATTCAGTACTGAGTCACAAAATTGACCTTAAAAAGCTTGGCAGGTGTAATGTTCCTTTTTCAATATTTTTTGTTTTCTACAATTCACAAACACCCATGTCTTTTGAAAGTGTATGTTCTTTTATGGGATGCATAGAATCGTCATTAGAAAATAACTTTGTTGTGAAGTTCAGTATATTTTGAGATTTGGAGTGATTCTCTTTGCTTGATCTCTTACATCGAAAGCAAAACTGTTTATAGGCTAGGTTGGTTGGAGTTCAGACCTTGGGGTAGAGTGTATGTTGCTATGTATGTATGTATGTATGTATGTATGTTTTTGTAGAAAGTCAGGCCCAAATAATCAGAGTAACTGGTGAATCATAAAATGTCAATTTCAAGCATGAAAGGCATCCATCTGATTTATTTCTAATTGTTTTATTTTTGTGAGCAGATGATTGATTTACTATGGTTGATGCATTTGTAATTATGTCTAAGAGTCATGTGTACAAGAGAACATAAAGGAATATAATCACTCTGGGATGTTTTTTGTTATCAATAAAGCTTGATTAGGCAAGACTCTCTCTCTCTCTCTCTCTCTCTCTCTCTCTCTCTCTCTCTCTCTCTCTCCCCTCCTTCCCCCTCCCCCTCCTTTGAATTTACGATTGGATTGTTAACCATATCTCTGTAGACCCCAGACTATCAAAATCCTACACTCACAGAAACTTGGATTTTGAAAGATCATTGCATCCAAATCTTGCTTGATGCATAAATCCCTACTAGAACACACTTCTATTTGAATACCTCTGGTGACTTGTAAACTAGTGGTGTATTCCAACCTATGAAATGTCATCATTCTTACACGAAGTCATAATCTGCTGTTTTAAAAGTAAAGCCCATTGGATCTAGTTCTGACTTTTTTTAGACTTTTCTGCTTTTTTAAAAAAACTTAATAATATTTTATTTTTTCCAATTAGATGTAAAGATAGTTTTCAACGTTAATTTTTGTAAAATTTTGAATTCCAAATTTTTTTCCCTCTTGTCCTTCCCTCCCAAAGACAAAAAGCAATCTGATATAGGTTGTACATGTACAATCAAGTTGTACATGTTCTTTCACAACAAAAGGCATTAACTGTGAGAAGGCAAAAGCAAAAAAAAATTTAAAACGTGAAGAGAGTATGCTTTGATTTGCATTGATGACACAGTTCTTTCACTAGCTGAGGATGGAATTTTCCATTCAAATCTTTTTGGAATTGTATTTGATCACTGTATTTCTGAGGAGAGCTAAATCATAGTTGATCATCACATAATGGTGCTATTACTATGTACAAAGTTCTTCTGGTTCTGTTCACTTTACTCAGCATCAGTTCATGTTATATTTTTCCAGGTTTTTCTGAAATCTCTCTGAACCTTACATTCCATCTCAGTTTCCAATTCTTTGTCACCACACAAAGACCTGCTATAAAATATTTTGTACATGTGTGTTTGATGAAGTTTAGGCTTGTTATGTTCCTGTTGGACTAGCTGCTCAGGAAGTGTTAGGTTCCTGCTGGCTAGCTTATCCTTACCCAGGCGAACGTTTAAGGGGCAGGAGACAAGGGTGGAAAGTTCTCCTAGTTCTCCAAGATCTCAAGATCTCCAAGATCTCCATTTATTAAACAAAATACAAGTGCTTAAATATATTCCCCAGTTCCTGGTCCACTCCCACTTCCATGGCACTCTACAATCAACCACTAAATCAAGGCTCTGATGCTAGAGGACACCAGGTGATGAAAGTTTACAGTACTCCTACACACAATAGTCCCTTACACATCCCCCTTTTTGTTTTTTTTTAAGCAAAATTCCTTAATTCAATTACATAATGAATGCCACATAAGTTGAAAAAAAAGTTCAAAAAAATATGAACAAATGTCAATTGAACAATAGTAAAAACAATAAGCATACAAGTCAATTGACATGAGTTATTAAATTTTACAAAATATTATTTCTACCATTATATTATGCATGAATCTACAGATTTATCCCAGAAGGGGGTCATAATTTGTAATATTTCCCTTACCATAACTGTGTGATGATAGATGAGACAAACTTTTTTCTTTTGCCAACAAAAAAACCTTTCAAAGCAATCAAATTCAAAACCTAATCTAAAAGGTGTAACATTTAACTCAGGTAACTGTAACTATTTCAGATCCGAATTACACACACACACACACACACACACAACACACAACACACACACACACACATCGGAACACAGTCACAAACCACAGAAACAATTCTCTTGTATCACATTTACCAAGCTGAGATTGATACCAGATCTCAGAATGTAGAAACATTTTCCCACCTCTTCAGGCCAGTAGAGAGATGTGAAAAATGTCCTGTTGATGATTAAATACATATATGCACACATAACACACCAAAATATTAGCCATAAGCACAGGCTTCATTAACAGATGAAATCTGAATTTTCCAGTCCCAGAAAAAAGTCTTCTTCCCCTTTTTTCTTAACTAATTGACCACAAAGTTTCCCAATCAATAACCTATTGTCCAATCCCTCCTCCTCCCCAAACCAGGAAGAAGGTATGGGGGTCCCTTGATTTCTAAAATAAGTTTTTCTGTAGAAAAGCCTGAATTCCATCTGAGACATAGGCTTGAGTTTCAAAGTTCCAAAAAGGAAGATTTCCCTTCTCCCTCCCCACTCCCTCTGAGGGTGGGGGAGGCAGAGAATGAGAGAGAGCATTTGAAATTACTTGAGTTTTAACAATAGTACAATTTGGAGTTGTTGCATTTTCTGAACAGTAGACAATACCATTACAAACTGTCCTATAGTATGTGACATTTTTGCTCTCAATGCAGGAAGTTCAGTTAATGTGCATTTCACAGCTTTCTGGTGCTGGAGCAAGTGTTGTGGTGTGCTTGATTGTAGGCTGGAGAGTGAAATTTGTTGTGCCTTCTGGAGTGAAATTTGTCATAGGTATCAGGGTTGGTATCAGGGACTGTGGCACCGACAAAGAGTCTCTGAAGTTGACTGTAGGTTTAGGGGTTTGGGTTGCACTGAACACACATAGCACAGTCAGACAGGTAGCGAAAGCCAAAAGGAACAGCAAGCAGGTCCCCCACATCCCATTCATGGTGCTGGCACTTGGTCAGGGACTGCTGCTGAGGAAGAAGCTCAGTCTCCCTGTAGCGCTGCCTCAGAGACTCTACTTCCTCTGGCTCCTCAATGCTGAATACTTATTTGTTTCTTCTTTCTTTCTCTTTCCTTCATACCTCCTTGTTCCAACTTCCTTAAAATCAGCCCCCTGGTAACAATCAATCTGTTATCTCTCTGAAGTCCTCTGCTCTGGGATATCACCTGGTTTCTCTTGTTAGTATCTGCTGTCCTTATTCCAGACTCCACTCAGATAGCTCCACCTTTGTGTCCCTGTTTGTGTACCATTTGTTATGTTCTTGTTAGACTAGCTGCTCAGGAAGTGTTAGGTTCCTGCTGGCTAGCCTATCCTTACTCAGGCAAACACTGAAGGGGCAGGAGACAAGGATGGAAAGTTCTCCAAGATCTCTAAGATCTCTATTTATTAAACAAAATACAAGTGCTTAAATATCATCTCCAGTCCCTGGTCCACTCCCATTCCCGTGGCACTCTACAATCAAACAGTAAAATAAGGCTCTGGTGCTAGAGGACACCAGGTGATGAAAGTTTACAGTACCCCCACACACAGCAGTCCAGTAGTACATAGGCTTTGAGTCTATGTAAGAATTCAATGACTCAATGACCCAGAGATAAGAGGGACATAAAAGTTTGATACTCTTCTCCAAGGAGGCTGAGTTCCAAGAACTAACAACTTGGGAGTGGACAGATAGCCCTTTTCAAGGGAAAGGCAAGCAAGGGGAATGAATTGGGTATGAATGGGGAGGTTTTAGGGAATGACAAGAGAGGGACTTGTTCTATGCCATTTGATGAAGCATGGTTTAAGAAATCATGTTAGAAATAGTTAAGGACAATTAGTTCATTACTTGGGTAACATTTTGTTGTCTCAACATTTTTTGGTGTGCCTAAGTTTCCTGTCCAGGGTTTCAAATGATTCTGGTTCCTGTCTAGGGCATGATAGCTTTGACATAATATATGGAAATGTTTGCAGTAAAGAATATCTATAATGTATTATGAACCTTTATGACCAGTTACAAAGTTTGTGAGATACTCTCTATCAACTTCAGGAGAAACACAGAACATCAAGATTTTCCAGAGATGTGACAAAAACATAATATTCCTTTAAATTGCACCAGATGAGGTTTTTGTAGGTAGAAAGTCAGTAAAAAAGCACAAGTTACTTTAACTATTTGCTAGCAAAACATTTTTCATTACCTAGTTTTTTTCTTGCATCAAACTGTTATAACTCAAATTCTTTTAGGAGTTCCCAATGGAGGCCTCATCTTCTGAAACTGCTTCCTATTGAAAGGGGGGTATAGAGATGCCCCAGCCTATATACATACAGCAATAGCAAAAGGGAAGAACAGCAATACAGAGAAGTATAGATACTAAAATGGTATTCCTTAACCCTGCAAAGTTTGTAGTTAATTGTTGATTGAATCAGTGTATGCAGTATATATCTTGTGGCAGTTACTCAATCCAGATAGCACCATTCTTTTCAACATGATAGCAGAGTCTATTGTGCATGTAATGATGTCTTCTTTTGACTACTTGTTCTGGTAATGGAAATTTGTTACAAAGAGAAAAAGCTGGTTCATGATTATAACATCAAACTTGTAATTGATGACTTACCACTTATACAGCAGGATAAAACATCCTTTAATTATGTTTGACATCAGGTAAGATTCACTGTTGACAACTAATCATGAAGTAAAAATTCCACCTTATAATCAGACCTCAGGAATAGCCAGGTTGGGGAAATATTCCTTTTCAAAGGAGTTCAACAGGGAATATAAACCAGTAGGGATCTATCTTGGACTTAGATCAAAATTATCCTTTTAGCTTTTCCCAAACACAGCTCTCTACCTGTAACAATTCAGGATCACATTCCCCCTAAATTGCTTGTGGCATTTCTCTCAAATGGTGGCTTTCTAACTTAATAATTCATCAGACAGCTATATCTTAAATCAAACCTCAAAGCAGAATCAGTCATAATCTCAAAAGCTTTTACACTGAATGGCAAATTTCACCAATCACATCTTAGAGCTAAATATTTTTTCCCTCTCATAAAGAAATAAAAGTTAACCAGTTCAAACATAGACAAGAGATTTCACTTGAAATTCTTCACTTATGTGTCTTTTCACATTTAAATTTGTCTTGGTGTAAAAACCAAATCACTAGAAATTATTTGTATATAACACATAAACTTGTAAAACTTCAGTAAGATAAGTTCATTGCTTAGGAATTTCATAAACCAAACTTGGTTCAATTTCCAAGGCTGATGAGAATAGGTGGTTTTCAGGAACTGAAAAGTTAACAAAAATAAGGGAAATCAACAGGAACCCCAGAGAAACTTGTCCCTGCCCAACTACTCCCTTCTTTTCTCCACACAGAACTCAATTATCAATTTTAGGTTTCAAAAATATGACAATAACTTCAAATAACTTACATTTTCATAAGTGTTAACTGGAAGCAGTAGATGTAATTCTCTCTTAACCAGAAAAAAGTGGAAATATTGGAAGTTAGAAAACATTATAAAACAGGGTTATCAGTGCTGATAAAATAACATAGCTAATTTTACAGTAATTTTTTCACCATCTTTTAGTTTCTTTTAGTTCATACTCTATTAACATTCGAGTTATAATGTTGCTCAACATAACTTATTCAAAAGTTTACCAATTTGTTCATTACAACATTATTATGTATTTAAAGCTTCAAACAAACACAAAATATTAATTTATATTAATTTATTTGAATTTTGTAGGATTAAAATTTACATAAATGCTTTTTATTCCAAACATTTCATATTTTGGGGTTCACTATTTACAAAACTTTCATATTTATTCTTTCTATTTAAACAAAGTCATACTTGCTCATGGCCTCTGAACTTGCTTAAATTATCTTTCATATGGTTCAAAAACATAACCTTCTTTACCTTTTATTTTTCCTTGTAATCCTTCATTATTATTATTATTATTATTATTATTATTATTATTATTATTATTATTATTATTATTATTTCTCTTTCCAAGTCTTCCACACAATTACTCAGATTACAAGACTTTACCTTTTCTTTAATATACTGTTCAGCCATATTATAGATTGTATTATTCCATTGAATAGTTCCTTTTATAATTTCAGTACATATTATTATTAAACAAACTCAATCACTTATTTAAAAATTTTTTTTGGCAAGGCAATGGAGTTAAGTGACTTGCCCAGGGTCACACATCTAAGTAATTGCTAAGTGTCTGAGGTCAAATTTGAACTCAGGTCATCCTGACTCCAGGGCTGGTGCTCTATCCACTGTGCCACCTAACTCCCCCTTCCAATGTCTTATTAAAACTTACTTTTTCAGTTACATGGTAATTTTCACACTTGTAACCCTTTTATTAATTTGCTCACCACACCATAATTCTTCCTCTGAATTTGTTATAATCTAGGCATTCCTTACAAGTTAGAAGTATCAAAAATCATTGAAAGATGTTTTAATCTTACAAAAATAATTAACAGCTTAGAAAAATTTGGTCCATTCAAATTATAGCCAATTTTGTTATAATATTCAGAAAAGTAGCAGTAAAGCATTTTCAATATATCTTATTTTTTTAGTAAGATTTCCAATTTTCACAATTCACATCCCAATTCAAAAAAATTACATGTGCATTTATTAATACAATTTTAACTTGTATGACCTTTAAATACAAAATACTTATTCCAATCAAACTCAATTATTTTTTTGACTTTTCATGTTCACAAACAAATTCTCATGAGCCAGGAAAGGGTTAAGTGCTAGTACAATTCTAAAGCCCTGAAAGTTTCACAGGGGGTGGGGGTGTGGGTGTGAGGGTGGCATGGGGGCAGGGTGTGTTCCCCAGAATTAGATTGGTGAAACCACTCTAGGGCTTCTCCAGGGATTAGGGGGCAGGGTTTGGGGCATCTAGTTCGTGCTGAAACCTGATTTCTCTTCAGGACATCAGATCACATAGAGTCTCTGCAATTGCCGAAATTTAAAACTGATCCTTAGGAACTGCAGAAACAACTTCTCTAAGAAAAAGTGATGGGAGAAGAAGGGGGTGAAATCCCTTGCTGTTGGGGAATGGAGGTGATGGTAGATAGAGTGGGGGAAGAAGCAACAATAGCAAGATAACTTCCACATAGAAAATGGGGAGGGGGAGACTGTGCAGCAGGACTGCCAGAGCAGAGCTTAAGAGATAAATGGACTTTGAGACCTGATCCAAGTTAGAACAAGGACTTGGAAAATAGACTATCCTCTTTCAAGGTAGAGCCTACTGGTAAATAAATCTGTCAACACCTAGTCCACTACATTGTCAGAGAAAGTCTGATTCTTCCATCATCTAGTGGTGAACAGTGGAGGGAAATGACAAAGACCAGATGCATGATTGGGAGTGGGGATGAGAGCTGAATAAGCAACAAGACAGAGAAACAAGAACACAGAGATGATTTAACAGCTCTGAAAAATCCTGTCAGTCACATAAATATATGCAAGTTTGATAGCCGAGGGATACCAAATCAGGACATTTTTTCATGTTCCCTAGACTATATCAAAGCCAGTCAAAATGAATTTTAAGTTATCTCTTTTCTTAAGGTTGTAAAGACTGAGTTCTTTCCAATTTTGCAAGAGATGGCCTGAAGGGGAATCTCTTGGTATGGAGGGAAATTGTTCCATGATGTTACAGCTTTGATTAATGGTGGAGACTTTAAACTTTTAGTGCAGAATTACAACTCTGGCAAAGCCTCCAACCTGTGGAATCCCACCTCTACCAGTGTCCTGGGGCAGTACAGGCTTACTATGAAACCAGGCCTTCTGAAGTCAGAGTTGATACTCTTCCCAACCAATGCACCAAAATGATGGAGTGGTCTTGAAAGAATTCAAAGACTCAATGACCCAGAGATAGTTTATTACACTTCTTTATTGAGACTGAATTCCAAGAAATAGCAACCTGGGAGTGGACAGGTAGACGCTTTTAAAGGGAAAGACAAGAAAAGGGAGGTGAACTAGAAGAGACTGGGGAATACTAGGGAATCATGCCTTCTACTAAGTGTGGCTTAAAGAGTCATGTTAGAAATATTCAAGGATAGTTAGCTCATTACTTGGGCAACATCTGTTATCTCAACTTTCTTTGTATGCCTCAGTCTTCCTTCTAAGGCTAGATAGTTCTAGTCCCAGTCTGGGCATCATATCAATGACGCAATCAATGGAAATGTTTACAGGATACAGAGAATATGATACATTATGAAAGTTTCTGGCCAGAGTTGGCAAGATAGTCTCTATCAGTTCAAGGAGAGGTGAAAATCAACAAGCTTTTCCAGATTTGTGGCAAAAAAATAATATTCCATTAAGGTACACAAGTTGAACTTTTTTTGGTAGGTAGAAAGTCATCATAGAAAAGTACAAGTTAGTTAACAATTTGCTGGCATAGCATTTTTCACTACTTAGAATTTATTTGGAATCAAGTTCTTTTTCATCTTTTATGAAATCTTTGAGATATAGATTCAGTAGTGGTATTTCTAGATCAAAGGGTATATACAGTTTTATAGCCATTTGGGCATAGTTCCAGATTGCTTTTCAAAATAGTTAAATCAATTCACATCTAGTTCTGATTTTTGGGCAAAGTAGAATGGATTGATTTCCTGATGACAAATCTTCCAGGTGACAAGTCTTCAAACACTGGAACACAATGATTACCTTTACTTGCCTGTCTTCTCTTCTCCAACCTAAACATTTCCAATTCCTTCAGCCAACCTTGTTATAACATGATTTTTGAGTCACTCATCTTTCTTTCACCTTTCTCTGGATACATGTTAAGTCAATTCTAAAGAACTAATATATTTTCAAATTTTCTAAGACATTTATTTTTTACATCAGCATTGTATTTTATTATATATTTTAAAGAGTCCATACAATGAAAAAACATTATGCTATCAAAGGAATTATTCAGGAACTCAATAGTAAAGAAAGAAATATTATCATGGACTTTATAGGATCAAAAAGTTGAGAAAAGACCTCAGAGCATCTTATCAACCTCATCTTAATAAGTGAGACAACAGGAATCTATAGGAGTTTTGATTCTGGTTTCCATTTAAACATATTAGGCATAGATGGCAAAACATTTATGCTATCTTTTTCTTTCAGGGAAACCCATTCAAGTTATTTCTAATTCATGCCATGTTGCTACTGAATTGTCTTTTATTCTCTAAGAGAGCCATGGCATCAGGAAGGTGATGCCATGACTTGAAAATGAATTGCATTTCAGTGAAGGAGGATTATGTAAAATCACCTGCCTCACTTTCTTCTCTTGAGCCATCTAAACCCAAAGGCAAAATATAGATCAGATGCCTGGAGATAACCCTGGATAGGGTGAAAGATCTTAGTCTTTTAAAATAAAGGTCTGTTTTAGGTCTCAGTTTGACTGAGGTAATGCCCATTCAGTGATTAAGACTAGGTAAGAAATGAGGTTAAACTCTTTTATCTAATAATAATAAAAAATAAATCAATATGGGAGGGGAACCCTCAGGGTTTCTGGTCAAAATAGAAACAGTTGTTACTTACATTCACTTTGAGCCAATCAGGGTCCAAGTGATCAAGTGTCTTGGCTTTGGACCTATTGTTGGCCTGTCAATGAGATTGAGTGATTTGGATTTAAGAATCTAATCCCTGGTAGGAGGTGGGGATTAAAGAAGAGTATTGTTGTGGCCTGTAAATTTTTGTGCTGTTTTAAGACTTACCCCCTAAATCATCTTATTATTAATTTCATTAGTATTTTAGGAAGTTCTTTCTAAGTTTGGGCCCAGTGTTTCTGGGCAACCATACATTTATTCAGAGCAAGCTTTAATACCATGTTCTTACCTCAGCTGTGAGTAGGAAATATAGATCTATTTTGAAAGAAAGATTATTTGAGGTATATTGCTGTTTACAATGTTGTGTTCAGTGAAGAACTCCCTCTAGATTGACTCAACTCAAATCCATTTCTTATTTAATGGAAAGAATTTTTAGGAATTTTATTTAATTTTTTTTCTCTTAAAAATCAACTCCATATTAGGCTAATTAAGTGTAACACTCTTAAACTTTTATAAGGCATGAAGGTTATTGAGTATCAACTTTGAGTTCTGCCATTTCTATCAAGTAGCCCCTGTGCTGACCTACACCAAGGTCTTAGACAGGTCCTGAATCTTCTCATACTACTAAAATGATGATAAGAAACTTTTCCAGGAACACACAAGTAGGGAATGTCTTAGCTGACACTTGAACAGAGAAATTCTTTTATTTGCCTGAATCTTCTCTTCTTCAATCTAAACATCCCCAGTTCCTTCATTCCTTCACCAACATTATGTTTCTGTTATTTACTATCTGAATAACTTTGGGCAACTTATTTCACAACTCTTAGCTTCATCTTCATCTATAAAATAAAGGAATTTGGATTAGAAAATTTCTGAAGTTCTTTTCATTTCCAAAAATCAGTAGTATAACGATTTAATAACTATTATTAAAAAGGTAGAATAACATAGGTGAGATAGCACATTGGCCAAGAAAACCTGGGTTACACTTAATTGTGAAATGATGAGCAAGGTGCTTAATTTCTCTAAATCTTTAATTCCTTATCTATAAATTGCAGAGACAAAACAAAACTGTTTTTTTGTACCCAAGATGTTTTCTGTGTCTTAAAAGAAAACATATATGCAACATTCTATGCAAACCTTAAAGTATGTCATACAGGAGCTTTAACTGAGTACATAATATTCACTGGATAGACTAGGTTATACAATAATTTACATCTTTTCCCTGGAACAGATCAGACAAAAAGGTAGTAGTCTCTACGATCCCATGATCATTGAGTTTTCTTGAAAAAAGATAGTGGAATGATTTACCATTTCTTTCTCCAGTGGATTCAGTGGATACTTCTTTCAGTCAAATAGAGGTTACACATTCAAAAAGATTCTGAGGCTGAATTTGAATTCAAGTCTTCCTCCTGATTGATTCCAGACCCATTGCTCTATTCCCTGAGTCATCAGCAGCCTATGTGTCTTCAATTTTAAGGAAAACTTAACCATGAAATTTGAATTTAAGGTTTCATTGAAAATAAAACTCATTTGGAGACAATTTTTTTTAGAAATCACATTTTTTTTCTTTCAATCTGATGATTGTTTTTGGGATTGTACCTTTTAGGAAGAGTATATTTATAGGATCATTGATGTTTACTGTTTTGTCCCATGACCAACTTTAGCCTAATTCCACAGCAGGCTAGATCCTTGTCTTCTCTTGCATAAAACATGACTTTTTCCCAATTATATAATCATGGATATTAGAAAGAATGAAAGAATAAAAAAAGAGGAAATAGAAATATTTCCTATTTCTTAAGAATCTATTTAGCTGTGGTTCCATGACTCCCAATATCCAATCAGTCAGCAAATCCTACTCTTTCTTCTTGCACCTCTCAAATTTATTGTTCTTCCTTTCCATTCAGTTGTCACCTTAGAAATCCATTTACACCATTTCAATAGCCTCCTTATTAATTCTAATTATTCAAGTCATTTCCCCTTTCTGATTCATTTCTTCCTAAATTATTTTCCTAAAATACCAATTTCATTGTCAAAAGACCTCAGATGACTTCTTCATATCCTGTCTACAGACTAAAGTCCAAACTCCTTATTCAGGTTTACATGTTTTAACATATTATTCCAGACAGACACATTCTATTTCTACTGAATTAGCCAACAAATAAGTTTCAAATATCCTCTATAATTCCTGTCATTTGCTTTTAAAAAAGGCAGTGGGGTTAAGTGACTTGCCCAAGGTCACATAGCTAGGCAATCATTAAGACTGGATTTGAATTCAGGTCCTCCTGACTTCAGGACTGGTGCTATATCCACTGCACCACCTAGCTGCCCTTCGTCTCTACCTTTGATATTAGTGTGACATTAATTTCAAGAACCAATTCAAATCTTAATTACTTATGCAAAGTCTCCTTTGACTACATAGCCCAAAGTGATTTCTCCCTCTTTACCTGTATCCTCTGCTAATTTCTGATAGCTTTAGGCTTCTTTGTTATTTTATGTCATATTTCTTATATCCACAATGGTTTGCCATAGTCAGGTCCAAAGAAAGCAGAGGATATAGTGAATTCAATTCTGATAAAACTACCCCTTTAGTGGTAGAATCTCGTATTTGTGATTCAGTCTTACCTTTTGAATCCATGTATATTGTTTACAGTAGCTACATTTGAATTAACCTACAAAATAGATTTGTGTTTCAATCTTCCTTTTTTCAGGTAAATGCCAATCTGAGCCATTACTTTTTGGTCAGTTCTCTAAGTATCTACATTTTTCTGAATGTATTTTTCATAAATAGCAAATGGCATTGGTATCTTAGATCCTAGTAACTTACAGCTAAATCTATTCATTGAATCAAAAACATAAAAAACACTTGCAGTGAAAATTATATATATATATATATATATATACATATATATATATATATATATTTTATTTTTTTTAGGTTGTTGCAAGGCAATGGGGTTAAGTGGCTTGCCCAAGGCCATGCAGCTAGGTAATTATTAAGTGTCTGAGACCAGATTTGAACCCAGGTACTCCTGACTCCAGGGCCGGTGCTCTATCCACTGTGCCACCTAGCCACTGCCTGCAGTGAAAATTAAATGTCTTTATTGTCTACATTTCATTAATTACATTCATTTTGAAAAAAATAGTAATGTCACTGGATCTACCTTCTCTATGAATCTGCTAATGTAAGTCTCATAATGGAGACTTATATTGTGTCCATGGAGAAAAGCTTTGTTCTTATAAAGCAACATACCTAGCCCAATGTCATATAATACCTCCCCAAACACAGTATTCAGTGAGAGTTCCAATTATCAGAGCTACATAGAGTCAAGTCCTTAACTCAGTATTAAATCTATTGCTATACATATGCATTCTTTGGAAGTTGTAAAGTCAAATGTGAACAGATTCTAATGATGCTCTAAGAAAGACTGTCTTTTACAGATGGAATAAAATTTAAAAAAATTGAGGTTCCATGAAAATGAGAGAACATAGTTTTCTTTTCAATGGAATAATCTTAGTTGAACTCATGAATAATGTGTAATCTATAAGTGGATCCTCTCAGCATGGTTTTTTATAACTTTTTTTTCTCTTGCCACCAATCTAAAAATTCAGGGAACATGGAATATTGAAACCCAATGTGCATTATTTTCAATGCATTTATTAAAAAAAGGAAGCATAGCATATGAAGCAATGAAGTTTTGCTGATTTGAAGACAAGATTTAGATAAAGATCTCTAAAATGATATTTAAGTTATAAACACCACTTTTATTTTATGAAAAGTAAATAAATCACAACTTTACAAGATATATTTGTTTTATTGTTGACATTGAAGTTGTTTCTTTTTAAAATTTTTTTTATTAAAGATATTACATGAGTTTTACAATTTTCCCCCAATCTTACTTCCCTCCCTCCCCAAGTAAAGCAATGTCAGTCTTTACTTTGTTTCCATTTTGTACATTGATCCAAATTGAGTGTGATGAGAGAGAAATCATATCCTTAAGGAAGAGACCAGAAATCTAAGAGGTAACAAGATCAGACAATAAGATATCTGTTTTTTTCCTAAATTAAAGGGAATAGTCCTTGAACTTTGTTCAAACTCCACGGCTCTTTATCTGGATACAGATGGCACCCGAAATGAGCCAGTCCTTCAAGGTTGAACATCACTCCCATGTTGCTGTTAGGGTGTACAGTGTTTTTCTGGTTCTGCTCATCTCATTCAGCATCAGTTCATGCAAATTCCTCCAGGCTTCCCTGAAATCCCATCCCTCCTGGTTTCTAATAGAACAACAGTGTTCCATGACATACATATACCACAGTTCACTAAGCCATTCGCCAATTGAAGGATATTTACTTGATTTCCAATTCTTTGCCACCACAAACAGGGCTGCTATAAATATTTTTGTAAAAGTGATGTTTTTACCCTTGTTCATCATCTCTTCAGAGTATAGACCCAGTAGTGGTATTGCTGGGTCAAAGGGTATGTACATTTTTGTTGCCCTTTGGGCATTTCCAGATAGCTCTCCAGAAAGGTTGGATGAGTTCCCAGCTCCACCAACAGTGTAATATCATCTCAGATTTCCCACAACCCTTCCAACAATGATCATTATCCTTCCTGGTCATATTGGCCAATCTGAGAGGTGTGAGGTGGTACCTCAGAGAAGATTTAATTTGCATTTCTCTAGTAATTAATGACTTAGAGCATTTTTTTCATATGGCTATGGATTGCTTTGATCTCCTCATCTGTAAATTGCCTTTCCATATCCTTTGACCATTTGTCAATTGGGGAATGACTTTTTGTTTTAAAAATATGACTCAGTTCTCTGTATATTTTAGAAATGAGTCCTTTGTCAGAATCATTAGTTGTAAAGATTGTTTCTCAGTTTACTACCTTTCTTTTGATCTTGGTTATATTGGTTTTATCTGTGCAAAAGCTTTTTAATTTAATGTAATTGAAATCATCTAATTGGTTTTTGGTGATGTTCTCCAACTCTTCCTTAGTCATATACTGCTCCCCTTTCCATAGATCTGACAGGTAAACTAGTCCTTGATCTTCTAATTTGCTCATAGTATTGTTTTTTATGTCTAAGTCCTGTAACCATTTGGATCTTATCTTGGTAAAGGGTGTTAGGTGTTGGTCTAATCTAAGTTTCATCCATGCTAACTTCCAATTATCCCAGCAGTTTTTATAAAAGAGGGAGTTTTTATCCCAATAGCTGGACTCTATGGGCTTATCAAACAGCAGACTACTATAATCGTCTCCTGCTTTTGCACCTAGTCTATTCCACTGGTCCACCACTCTATTTCTTAGCCGATACCAAACAGCTTTGACAACTGATGCTTTATAATATAATTTTAGATCAGGTAGGTCTAAGCCCCATTCTTTTGTACTTTTTTTTTCATTAAGCTCCTGGGAATTCTTGACTTTTTATTTCTCCATGTGAATTTACTTACAATTTTTCCTAACTCATTAGAGTAATTTTTTGGAGTTTTGATTGGTAGGGCACTAAACAGGTAGTTTAGTTTTGGTAGAATTGTCATTTTTACTATATTAGCTCTACCTATCCATGAGCAGTTGATATTTGCCCAGTTATTTAAATCTGATTTAATTTGTGTGAGAGGTGTTTTATAATTGTTTTCAAAAAGTTTTTGAGTCTGTCTTGGCAAATAGACTCCCAGGTATTTTATATTGTCTGAGGTTACTTTGAATGGGATTTCTCTTTCTAGCTCTTCCTGCTGCATCTTGCTAGACATATATAGAAAAGTTGAGGATTTATGGGGGTTTATTTTATAACCTGCAACTTTGCTAAAATTACTAATTGTTTCCAGTAGTTTTTTTGGATGATTTCTTGGGATTCTCTAGGTAGACCATCATGCCATCTGCAAAGAGTGAGAGTTTTGTCTCTTCCTTTCCAATTCTAATTCCTTCAATTTCTTTTTCTTCTCTAATTGCTGAAGCTAACATTCCTAATACAATATTGAATAGTAGTTGTGATAATGGGCACCCTTGTTTCACCTCTGATCTTATTGGGAATGCCTCTAGCCCCTCCCCATTGAATATAATGCTTGTTGATGGTTTCAGATAGATACTGCTAATTATTCTAAGGAACAGTCCATTTATTCCTACACTCTCTAGTGTTTTTAGTAGGAATGGATGCTGTATTTTGTCGAAAGCTTTTTCAGCATCTATTGATATAATCATATGATTTCTGATAGGTTTGTTGTTGATATAATTGAGTATACTAACAGTTTTCCTAAAATTGAACCAACCCTGCATTGCTGGGATAAATCCTACTTGATCATAATGTATTATCCTAGTGATAATGTGTTGTAATCGTTTTGCTAAGATTTTATTTAAGATTTTTGCGTCTATATTCATCAGGCAGATAGGTCTATGATTTTCTTTCTCTGTTTTAACTCTTCCTGGTTTAGGTAACAGCACCATATTGGTTTCATAGAAAGAGTTAGGCAGAGTTCCATCTTTCCTTATTTTTCCAAAGCATTTATACAGAATTGGAGCCAATTGTTCCTTAAATGGTTGATAGAACTCACTTGTAAATCCACCTAGCCCTGGAGACTTTTTTCCTTAGGGAGTTAAATAATGGCTTCTTGAATTTCTTTTTCTGAGATAGGGTTGTTTAGGTATTTAATCTCCTCTTCATTTAACCTGGGCAACTTATATTTTTGTAAATATTCATCCATTTCATTTAGATTATCAAATTTATTGGCATAGAATTTGGCAAAATAATTTCAAATTATTACTTTAATTTCCTCTTCATTGGTGGTGAGTTCACCTTTTTCATTTATGATACTAGCAATTTGATTTTCTTCTTTCTTTTTTTTATTCAAATTGACCAGGGGTTTATCAGTTTTATTGGGTTTTTTAATAATAACAACTTTTGGCTTTATTTATTAATTCAATAGTTTTTTGCTTTTGCTTTTATTAATTTCTCCTTTAATTTCTAGAATTTCTAATTTGTTATTTAATTGGGGATTTTTAATTTGTTCTTTATCTAATTTTTTTAGTTGTATGTTTAGTTCATTGATTTCCTCTTTTCTCCAATTTATTCATGTAAGCATTTAAAGCTATAATATCTCCCCTGATAGCCGCTTTGAGTGAATTACATAGGTGTTGGTATGTTGTTTCATTATTATCATTATCTAGGATAAAATGGTTAATTCTTTCTATAATTTGTTTTTTGATCCACTCATTCTTTAAAATGGGTTATTCAGTTTCCAATTGGTTCTAGGTCTATATGCCCTTGTCCCAATATTACATATGACTTTTGTTGCATTGTGAGCTGAGAAAAATGCATTCACTATTTCTGCCTTTCTGCAGTTGATCATTAGTTTTTTATGTCCTAGTACATGGTCAATTTTTGTATAAGTTCCATGTACTGCAGAGGTTGAGGTCTCCCACTAGTAGAGTTTTGCTGTCTATGTCATCCTGTAGTTCTTTCAGCTTCTCCACTAAGATGCTGTCCCATTGGGTGCATATATATCCAGTATTGAAATAGCTTTATTGTCTGTGGTACCATTTAGGAGGATAAAGTTTTCTTCCTTATCTCTTTTAAGGCTATCTATTTTTGCTGCTGCTTTGTCTGAGATAAGGATTGCTACCCCTGCTTTTTTTACTTCAGCTGAAACAAAATATATTTTGCTCCAACCTTTTACCTTTACTCTATATGTATCTCTCTGCTTCAAATGAGTTTCTTGTAAGCAGCATATTGTTGGATTCTGGTTTTTAATCCACTCTGCTATGCACTTATGTTTTAAGGGAGAGTTCATCCCATTCACATTCAAGGTTATGATTACTAATTCTTTATTGCCCTCCATGCTTTCTTCCCTCTGTTTGTATTTTCCCCCCTTCCCCCCCTTTATCCGTATTCCCCAGTATTTGGTTTCTGAATACCACCCCCTTCAGTGTGTCTGCCCTCCTGTATCACCCCTCTACTTCCTTTCCCTTTTTCCCTTTTCCCTTTTCCCTTCCCTTCCTTTTGTAAGTTCCCCACTTTTTCCTCACTCCCCCTCCCTTTCTCCATCCCCCTCCCCCTTTCCCCTTTTAATACTTGAAAGGTTAGATGTTTTTTAAGTTAACTAAGTATGTTGACTTTAAGCCAAGTATGTTGAGAAGATGATTCAGGTGTTTCTCATCTCCTCCCTTCTTCCCCTCTATTACCATAGGTATTTTGTACCTCTTAGTGTAATGAGATTTACTCCATTCAATCCCCTCCCTCCTCCCATCTCCTTCCTGTCCCCCTTTTTAAGGAGGTAGTATGTTTTTTAGATCATTCTATCTGAATCATAGAAAATTCTGAGTATCTGTCACTTCTAGCTAAGTACATTCTATCTAGTAGAGTTAAAATTCTTGAGAGTTATTAGAGTCTTTCTCCCAAGTGGAATTAAAGCCAGTTGCATCCCATTTGATAGCAGTCTCATGGATAGGTCATGATTTCCATCACTCCTGGCTAGATATATTCTGTCTGTTAGAGTTACAGTTCCCAAGATTTATGAGTATCTTTTTCCCCATGCTGGAATATAGCCAGTTTCAACTTATTGGATAGCAGGGTTTTTTTTTACCGCTCCCCCCCTTTTTTTAACCTTTGAACTTCCTGTTTGATGTCCAAATTTTCTATTTAGCTCTGGTCTTTTCATCAGGAATTTTTGGAATTCTTCCATTTCACTAAATGTCCATCTTTTTCCCTGGAAGAGAAAGCTCAGCTTTGTGGGATAGTGGATTCTTGGTTGCATTCCAAGCTCCCTTGCTCTTTGAAATATCTTGTTCCAGGCCCTTCATTCCCTTAATGTTGATTTAGCCAGGTCCTGCATAATACTTACTGTGGCTCTTTGATATTTACATTGTTTCTTTCTGGCTGCTTGCAGGATTTTCTCTTTTATCTGATAGTTCTGGAATTTGGCCACAACATTCCTTGGTGTTTTCATTTTAGGATCTTTTTCTGAAGGGGATTGATGTATTCTTTCAATAACTACTTTGCCCTCTGGTTCTATGATATCAGGGCAGTTTTTCATCACTAGATCATGTAATATTAAGTCCAGGCTTTTGTTTCTTTTCAATGTTTTCAGGAAGTCCAATAATTTTCAGGTTGCCCCTCCTCGACCTATTCCCAAGGTCAGTGGTTTTGCTGATGAGGTGTTTTACATTTTCTTCTATTTTTTTTCTATTTTTTGGTTTTGTTTAACTGGCTCTTGCTGTCTCATGGAGTCATTAGTTTCTGCAGACTCCATTCTTCTTTTTTTTAGTTTTATTTTTGCAAGGCAAATGGGGTTAAGTGGCTTGCCCAAGGCCACACAGCTAGGTAATTATTAAGTATCTGAGACCAGATTTGAACCCAGGTACTCCTGACTCCAGGGCCAGTGCTTTATCCACTGTGCCACCTAGCCGCCCCTCATTCTTTTTTTTTTTTAGAGAGGAGTTTTCTTCATTAACCTTTTGCAACTCCTTTTCTGATAGGTCCATTCTACTTTTGAAAGAGCTTTCCATTTGACCAATTGAGGTTTTGAGAGAATTATTTTCTTTTTGCATTTGCCCAGTTGTGGATCTGAGCGAATTATTCTCATTTTGTATTTGCCCCATTGATGATCTGAGAGATTTATTCTCATTTTTATTTGTCCAATTGTATTTTTTAAGGATTTGTTTTCTTGTTGCAAGGTATTAATTGTCTCTTCCCAAGAGACAATGAAGGGTTAATACAGAAATAGTTATGTGCTTTAACAAGCAAGATGTACTTCAGAGCTTAGATAAAGGAGTAGCTGCATGTCTGAGCTAACAAGGTGTATTCCCAGGCTCAGATAGATAGGGCATTCTGAGATAATTACCTTCTGCACTCTGTTTATCAAATCACTGTTTGGTTCTCAAAACAATCTTCACTCTGTTTATCAAAACACTGTTTGGTTCTCAAAACAATCACCTAAGACATACACAAGGTATGCTTGTGAAAAAAATGCTTGCTAACACACTTATGTAATTGGTTATGTAAATGTAGAGTATAAAAGGATGTATCCTGTAATCAATAAACGAACCAGCTTATGCATCATATTGATATAGGCCTGAGTTCCTCCCCCCAGACTCAACAAAGAACAGGTCATATTCTCCTCATTGGTTCTAGGTCTCTCTAAGTTAGGGTCTTTCCCTTCCAAGAATTTTTCTATGGAGCCTCCTTTCTGCTGACCCTTCTTCATTTTGCTAAGACCTTGAGTTGGGGAGGGCCTGGTTCACAGGGGCTTGGGATCCATAGAGGCTTTACTCAATGAGTGCAATTTCTCTGGCTGGCCAGTAGGAGGTGCTGGTTGCTTTCTATGGACTGTCTGTGACCTTGATTGAGGCCTTCTCCCTTAGCTTGAAGGGAGGAATTGGAGCTATTGATTCCTTTAGCCTTCAATCAATGGTGGACTTTACTCTGGGGTAAGGTCATTCCTCTCTCTATTGTCAGCTGGGCTGGTTCTTCTGCTCACACACCTGTGCCTGAGGCAGAAGTAGTCTGCAATTGTTTGTTCCAGGAAGAGGCCTCTGCAGCAATGGTGGGATGGTGTGTCTGCAGCTTTCCTGCACCAGAACTCTCCCTCCAGCCTTGTTGGCAAGCTCCAGAGGGACAGCACCAACACCAGTGCCTCTGCTTCCTAGTTGACTCAAGCCCCCACAGTCTAGCCCCACTGCTGATTGAGCAGGTCCGGCTCTGGGGCCCTCAGACACCTGGCTCCAATTCAGCCGCTAATCTGGCTGATGGGGCTGATCCGCCCTCTGCACCCAGACTCACCCACCCAAATTCCTCCAATGCTGCTGAGGGAGAGAAATCCTGAGGTAGATGTTCTTTCTCCTGGCTTTTCTTTCTGGGTTTTGTGGGTCGGATTTCTGTTAAGAGGTTTGTTTCATATGATAGATGGGGAAAGATCAGGAGACTTTAGAACTGTGCCTGTCTTCTCTCTGCCATCTTGGCCAGAAGTCTTGAAGTTGTTTCTTGACAGATTTATGTAGAACTCAAATAAGACTCAATTTGATCATCTACATTTTTTTTGAGAATTCTGAATACTAATTTTAAGAACAAACTTCATCTTTTTCATTTTATTTTTTTTAAAGTTTCTTTTTTAAAAATAAATATGTAAAATTTAATCAGCATACCAAAGGTAATTATAGTAGCTCAGAGAAGGGCCCACTTTTCAAAGAATGTGACCCTTATACAAGGAAATGAAGTATTAGATAACTCATAGGTATAGTATTAAATACTGGCCAGTTCTTTTGTGTTTGTTTGTGGGTTTTGTTTTTTTTTGGCTTTTGCAAGGCAAAGGAGTTAAGTGACTTGCCCAAAGTCATACAGCTAGGTAATTATTAAGCGTCTGAGGCCAGATTTAAATTCAATTCCTCCTGACTTCTGGGCTGATACCCTATCTACTGTGCCACCTAGATGCCCCCAATTGACCACTTCTTTACAAATCATTAGCATTCTGCCTTAGAGAAAATTCATCTATATATTAAGAAAATATATAATCAAAGAGAAAGGGTAAGGGTGGACTTTAAGAAAAAAAATCATGACAGTTCTGAAAAGGAAATTCAATTTCTGTTCCACATCTCAGCACAAGAAAAATGGAGGTGGGGGATAAATGAAATCAGGATACATTCAGAATATCAAACTGCTCACTCAATTCTTCAGTTATTATAATCTGATTATTACTTTGGGATCTATATTATTAGAAACCAGAATTGTATGGGCTGAAGTGGTTCACTATTATGAAATGTTCCATCTTATGAGAAGATATCTCCCCTAAGGAAGAAGCATATTCTTGCAAAATAACTTGAATATAGAAGGGAGAAAAGGGAATAGAAATTTATAAAATACTTACCACATGCCAGGTACTAGGCTAGATTCTTTAAAAATATTATTTATTTGATCCTCACAACAACCCTGGGATGTTAATGGTATTATTTGCATTTTAATCCAGGAAACTAAGGTAAACAAAAGTTAAGTTACTTGCTGAGGGTCACATAGTTAGTGAATGTCTGAAGTTAGATTTTAACTGTTTCTTCTGCCTCCTACTGTGCAACCTTGCTGTAGACTTAAGAGTGTGAGGCAATTGTCCTTAGAGCAGAATGATTAATGTTTAGTTAGACTTACCATTAGGAAGCAATATATCAGCTCTTCTTCTAGAGCATCACTTTTTATTTTGCCCCTTCAAATTCTCTTTAAGTTTGTGATAGATTGGTGAAAATGCATTTTGAGACTCTTAAACAATCATAACTATTTTTTGGGAGATTGGGGCTCTCCCTTTATCAATATTTGGAGAAATTCAGATGTGAAATATTTCATGAGTTTAAGAGTGTGACCCTAGAAGTGATAGCAATGAAATATGAGATGTACTCCTGGGGTTAGTGCCCTCTAGTGGATCAGTAGACTTTGAACAAAGTCTTGGCATTAGGAATTTGTCCATTTACATACACACACACACACACACACACACACACACACACACACACACAAATATATTCCTTTATTTGTTCAATTTTTACCAAAAGTATTCTAAAGCTTTCATCACTGCTTCTTTATTCAGGATTTTATTGGAGTCATCAATGAAAACTTCATTACTGTGATGTTCTTGTTGCAGACAGCTATCGCTATGGATATTTAGGGAAAGGAAATATATCAGATTTAAAAGTTTTGCAAAAATGCAATAATTTATGGATATGAATAGGCCAAAATCATTAAAATAATATCTATTCATTACAAAATCAAATATCATTGTTAGTGAAAAATAAATTCATGATTTGTAGATTAAAATACAGTTAATAAAAACAAATAGTTCATCCATTTTGTTTTTCATTAAGATAGTTAATGAATTCTCTAGTTGCATGTTCTTTCAAATATTGGTTAAAGTCACTGGTAAATATCTCCTCAGCATATCTACTATTTCCAAGATGGGGGTGGAGGAGGTCATTTAAATTTTAAAATACCAGAGTTGATTCAAGAAGGTGGTGAGAAGGCAGGAATTCTCAGAAGCTCTATCAAAATACTCCATTTACCTTAAAACTATGATTCTAACCAATTTCTAGAGAGGCAGAACCCACAGAAAGACCCAGAGAAACAATTTTTCAGTCCAAGATAACATGCCCTTCAACACTATGAAGAAAATTATTTAGAATAAACTTTTTTTTTTTTAGATTTTGTTTTGTAAGGCAATGGGGTTAAGTGGCTTGCCCAAGGCCACACAGCTAGGTAATTATTAAGTGTCTGAGGCCAGATTTGAACTCAGGTACTCCTAACTCCAGGGTCGGTGCTCTATCCACCTAGCCGCCCCTTAGAATAAACTTTTAACAAATTATTTTAGTATTTAAATGAATTAAAAAAATTCTTAGGTTTTATTTCTCCAATAATGATTCTTTTATTTTCTGATTTGCCAGTGGTGTTCTACCTATTTTCTTTCTTATTTTTTAATTATTATTTTATTTTTCCTGTTATATGTAAATAATTTTAATGTTCATTTTTAAAACTTTGAACTCCCAATTCTCTCCCTTCCTCCCCGCCCTTTCACTGAGAGACAAGCTAAATGGCTTATGTTAATTTGCACAGATTATACATGTTTAACCATGAAAAACAATTCCATAATAGTCATACTTTTCTCAGGTCATATATGGAATTTTTTTTATCATAAGTCCTTCAGAATTGTATTGAGTCATTGTTTTGCTCAGAATAGCCAACTCATTCATTTTACAGTATTGTTTTGTATACAGCACATTATTTGAATCAGTTCATGTAAACCTTTCTAAGTTTTCCTGAGAGCATCCTCTTCACCATTTCTTATAGTAGAATAAGATTTCATAACAATCATATATCTTGATTTACTTAGCTATCCTCCAATTGATGAGCATCCCTTCAATTTCCATTTGTTGCTACCAGAAAATAGCTGCTATAAATATTCATTGACAATTCTTATTTTTAGACTTATCACCTCAAATATAAAACAATCTTTGTCCAAATTTTAAGACAATGACTTTTACTTGTTTTGGGGTTTTTTTTTTTAGGTTTTTTGCAAGGCAAATGGGGTTAAGTGATTTGCCCAAGGCCACACAGCTAGGTAATTATTAAGTGTCTGAGAATGGACTTGAACCCGGGTACTCCTGACTCCAGGGCCGGTGCTTTATCCACTGCACCACCTAGCCACCCATGACTTTTACTTGTTAAAGTGCAAATACATCTAATTGGATTTTTAAAATAATTTGGAAAATAATAGAAATCAATCTATAGCTAAAATAATAGTTTTGTTTTTGGTTATTTTGAAGAGATTCATACATGATTAAACAGACTCTCATACCTAATTGCATTCCTTGTCTTTCTTCTTATTGACTGACAGTTTAATTAATTATATAATTGTGTTAAGGTGAATGGAATGAAACACATTTGCAATCATAGAATAGTAAAATAAAAATAGACTTTAACATTTAGTCCAATGTGAGTAAAGGATCTGCTGCTCTCTCATTCTCAAAAAATGGTCATCCAAATACAAACATTTTTAGCGATAGGAAAAATACTACTTCTCAAGACAGCAAGTTTAATTTTTAATCTACCATTAATTTTTAAAAGTTCTTTGGATAGAGTTGGAATTTCTTGGCTAAATGGAGAGCAACTCCAATGTAGCTCTTGAACATTTAATGTTTTTAGTGGATAAGCACAGACTAAGACATTAGGGGTATTGTGGAACTGAATGTTTTTTAAAGATGTCATCAACCTGACTCATTATAATGTATCTGGCAAACCCAAAATTGTAGGGCATATAGAAATAATTATATATGAATGAACTGCTGGGTTGACCAACTTTATAATATGCACAGTCCCTACCATGTCTGATATCCAAATGGCCTTTAATAGTACTTTATAAGGCATCATAATCTAATGATAACAATATCTAACATCTACATAACATTCTATAGTTTGAAAAACAGTTTACACATATGATATCATCTTATAGTCATAATCAACCTGGGAGTTGGGTGGTGCAGTATATAGAGTACAGAGCCTGGAATTGGGAGGACCTGAGTCCCATCTCAGCATCACACACTTACTAGCTGTGTGATCCTGGAAAGTCAATTTGTTTACCTCAATTTCCTCAACTGTAAAATGGGAACTCTGGAGAAGGAAATGGTAAACTACTCCAGCATCTTTGCCAAGAAAATTCCATAAAAATGGGAACATGAAGAGTCAGACATGATTTAACAATTTAACAGCAGCAACATAAAAAGCTATACAGAAGAAACTGAGACTGAGATTGTGATCTACCTAAGTTTACAAAACTAGTGAGCATATGAGTACAGATTGGATCACTAGTCTTCTTGACTCTAGATTCAGTAATCTATCAAAAATTCTCAAATAGTAAAACATTAACTATAAATGAACTCATCTCTTCAAAAAGATTAGTCATTTTCTTTTTTTTAAGGTTTTTTTTTTTGCAAGGCAATGGAGTTAAGTGGCTTGCCCAAGGCAAGTGTCTGAGGCTGGATTTGAACTCAGGTACTCCTGACTCCATGGCTGGTGCCACTAGCTGCCCCTGATGAGTCATTTTCAGGTAATGAATTTTCTAGATGATCTTTTTCCGCCTTTAATGAACCTAGATTTTGGTTAGGTTCAATAGAACAATCAAACAGAATACTGTTGTCCAGCCTACTCAAAGAGAAAACACCATGAGCTTGTACTGCATATAATGTACATTTCTAGAAACATTAAAAAGTATTCAAAAAGGACATTTATAAATGTAATATAAAAAAATAATTCTCTATAGACTGTACAAATTGAAAAAAAAATACCAAGCAAAGCCTGAAGAATCTATTTCTATCATGAGGTCATGTAGAAACAGAAAGGGAGTTGATAGTTATTATCATTAAAAATAGAGAGAAAGGTGGGAAAGAGTGTGAAAAACACTTGGCCAAGACACTTGATCTCTGATTCATTTTCCTCAAGCATAAATGAGCATAATAATAACACTTGCCTCTCACAGATCAAATGAGATAATATTGGTAAAATACTGAGCACAAGGAATTGGAAATAGTAAAACACAATAGAAAGGCTTATTTCCTTCCCCCCCTCTTCTCCCTTTTCCTATAACAACCCACTGATGAGTATAATGTCAGTATTATTATTTTACCAATAAGTTAAAGAGTCAAGAGAATCTAAGCGACTTGCTCCTGATAATGTAGCTAGAAGTCTCTGTCAAAAGTGAGATGCCTGCTGACTTCAAGTCTATCAGTCTTTCTACTTCAGCTTGCTACATCTCATCCTGCCTATACAAACACACACACACACACACACCACATTTAGGTGTGTGGTGGGTCTATGTGTATTTGTGTAATATAAATTCTTACACACATGCACATACATATACAAAAATAGGAAATATATGTAATTCTGATGTATTTATATGCATAATAAACTGGTTATATTCACATTATAGATATGTTAAAATATGGGAACTAAGTTGAATATATAAATTTTGCATACTTAAGAAAGATATTCATTACATGTACTGTCAATGAAATTATCATTACATTTCCCATAAATGACAGAAGCAATATATATTTCCTGCAATCTCCTTTTATAAATGGAGCAAGGCATAGTCAGATTCTGCTATTTTACTTTCTAAAACTAGTACTCCTATCGATTTCATCTGGGACCTGTCTGTGGCAGAAAAATAACTGTATGGATAGGATAAATTTGCCCTCTGTGTTATAGTGATTGGTGAGGATTTGGTATGTGTGTGCACGACAAAAGTATTCTGCCAGAAACCATGAGCTTATTCTTCCGTTTACTTGGATTTAAACCTGGATAAAAATGAGACGAGCTAGAGAGGAGCTCTCTTTAGAGCTAATTTTAAATGTAGGTTCAGCATATGTTATGTCTAGATACCTTTGACTGGCTAGTTATACATAGTCTTCAATAAGCCATTAAGATAAAATGAGACATTCTTTCTTAACATTCATGTGAAGATTAATAGCCTCCAGTGTTCTTAGAATCACTGCCTTTGGCAGGAAGCTATCTTCTATATGTGAATGGGAGCAATTTTCCTACATGGTGGGCACCATTATACAGCCTATTGATGAAGAAGATGTACATATGAAAAATGAATATTTTATATTCCAAATTAAAAAAAGAAATCTGTTTCTAAGAATGAAATTTAGGAAATTGGTTGGAAAAATCAATCAAATTTTTCAATTCAATCAATCCAATTCTTAAAATATGCAATGATACAGGGTCCTACATGGGGAATGTTCCCCTCAGTAACATTGTTTTGAATGGCAACCTGGGCTAAGATGATTGATTGTCAATAATAACTCTGTTTCTTACACTTCATTTTACTCTTTCAGTATTGCCACTGTTCTGCCTCAGAACTGATTGCTTTCTGTGTGGCATCCAGCTATATACAGGAGCCAGCTTTATTGGACTATCTTAGAGATTGAGTGTATTCCTGACAAAAGAGCACTTTTAATTCAGCTGGATAAAGGTCTAACAAATATGGAATAAAGAAAGACTATAGAGTATAGCAAAGGATTTTATCTTTGAAACTAGAAGGAGAAATTCAGACTGGGAATTTTTTTCTTTTCCTTTTTTTTAAGATTTAGTTACTTTATACAAAATTCTGAAAGCTATATTTTTTTTTGTTGAGCTCTACTCAGTATAGGAATTTTTTAAAGTTATGAATCTATAATAGAGGAGGGAATAATTAAATATTTAAAGATAAAAATCAAACTATATTAAAATAGTTAATACTATATACGATTTACTTTAAAAAAACTCAAATTAATTCTGTCAGTATCTATGATTAGGGCTCTGAATCAGTTTATTTATATATCTAAAATGAATCTTACTTGTTTTGGCTGCAAAACACACTATCAGAATATAGCCAAAGTGTTACAAGAGAAAATTTTGAAAAAGAATAAACCCAATATTGATATCTGGAAGTTTTTATCAGTTCATTCCAAAAGAAAGTAACTGAAATGAAAATATCATCCAAAAACTGGTATTATACGAGTAGGTGCACTAAGCTAATGATGGTTTAAAAACATATTTTGTACTAATGAGACAGCAATAATGAAAGAAAAGAAGAAAAATCTTTTGGATTCTTTGGAGATGTGCTCTGACTTACCCATAGCCTATGCTTTACTACTTTAGCTGATGTTAGAGAAGTAACTTTCAGGGCATCTTTATAATCATTTATATTATAGTCTAGAATTGATTGTGGAGTAAAAGAAGCAAAAACATCTCACCTTTGAAGATCAACTAATAAAAAAGGCTCATTTTCAAATAGCTCTAACTTCAAGTAATTGGCAGGATTTGTCCCCTCATTCTACTTCACATTAGAGTTAGGAGAGAGAGGGCAACATCTTAAATTAAAACATAACTTACCTCATGATAGACTGTTTCAAGAGAGAATGCTAGTGATTATGTGCATAAGACACTAAGAAGCATCAGTGGTACCAGGAACTAGGAGTTACTTCTGCCTTCCTTCTTTGTGTATCTGAAATCAGTGAAAAAGAACCTAGGATAGATCACCTTCAAGGGACCACAAATATAATTTTCAAAATAATCCAGAACATCTCATGAAAATATATCAAGTTTTTGCTAAGTTCAAAACAAATGACTGTCATTCTATTGAAAAAGATAAAACTGTACCATGCTTACAGGTTCAAGTTATAGAATTTCTGCCATTTTCCTGTATCACTTTATATATAACTTTGCCTCCAGCTATATGGAAGACAGTATATATGGATTTCGTATAATTATAAACTATATGCTGCTTTTTCAAGGAGACACACAGTTCAAGGGACACTAACTCCTTTTTGATCAGAGTTATAAACAAACAGTTAAACTAAAATACTTTTCTTACTAAAGTAATGAATTTCAAAAAAGAGACCAAGGAATAATTGAGCTCTCATCCAGTTCTTCTCTTAATTATCTAGTAAAGATAAGAAAGTTAAGGAGAGACTACCATATTGAAACATGAGAGATTACTCAAAACTCTTGCCCCCTGCAGTCATACACCTTAAATACTATTAATAGTAAAATTAATGCCTAGTTTTCATTGAAGAGCTCATCAACATTCAAATATTTGTTTCTTTAAAATGTGAGTGGGTATAGATGAAGGATGGGACATTTCTATCCATTCTCTTAACATATCTCTTCAACTTTTTTTCTGTTTTCTTTTTTGCAAGGCAATGGAGTTAAGTGACTTGCCCAAGGTTATGCAGTTAAGCAAGTATTAAATGTCTGAGTTGGAATTTGAATTCATGTCTTCCTGACTCCAAGGCCGGTGCTGTATTCACTGCACCACCTAGCTGCCTCTTTCTGCAACTTTCTAAGATTTTTTTTTAGGGTTTTTTTTTGTTGCAAGGCAGTGAGGTTAAGTGGCTTGCCCAAGGCTAGGCAATTAGTAAGTGTCTGTAGCTGGATTTGAACTCAGGTACTCCTTTATCCAGGGCCATTGCTCTATACATTATGCCACCTAGCTGCCCCCTTTCTGCGCAACTTTCTAAAAAGAACCAGAGGATTTTAAATTCTCCTTCTAATGAGAGGATAAACAAAAGCTAAGACTTTACTGTTATAATGAAGCAATTATTTATAAATTGTTTATAAAATTAAAACCAGTACTCAAACAAGACACATTAAAATCTCATAATCATTGATTAAGGGGTGCACATTCTTGAAGTATCAGAAATTATAATACAATAACTAAAACTGAATAAAAAAGTAGAATAAAATGTTTACAAGTCAATAGAGTGAATAAAAGCAACCCAGATAAAATAAACTTTCTCATTTCTTAATATTAACTGAGAAATTTGGTTTTGTTATCGATGTAAAGAAAAAAACACAGAAAATTTCTTGATAGAAAATTCTATATAATCTGTGAGAAGTTTCAGGGAAAAGATAAAGACAAATAAAATTTCTATTTATCCTGACATGTAATGTCCTCTCTATGATGAGTTGTGCTCTTTTCTCAAAGATGCTGATGAATATTCAGAAGCTCATTATGCAGTGAATTCCTGTGAGACCACAAAGGACTTTACCTGTTCAATGAAGTAGTTCTTAAGTTTGACCATAGAGATTGTTCTTCCTCACTCCTGAGTCTGACTCCTTGTCTCTTTACTATACTCTGACCAGTATTTCAAACATCCTTCTTTTTTTTTTTAATAGAGCTTAAACATGTGGTCAAACAACTACATGTTTATCTGTGATAAATGTTATCATTGTTACTTCCCTGGAAGAGAATGATTTCCTTGCTTTATGAAGTAGAAGATGAAGAACACACAATGTTTTTACTATATATGATTTATATTAACTCATGGTGAGTAAGGTACAGGACAAAACTTATTTCTTATTCATTTACCATTTTAATAATTAAATATTTTATTTATTTTTCAAACTATATAGAATGATGGTTTTCAACAATCATTTTTTGTAAGGCTTCGAGTTTTACCTTTTTCTCCCTCCCTTCCTTCCCTTTCCCTGACAGAAAGCAATCCAAAATAGGCTATACATGTATAATCATGATAAACACAGATCCATCCATGTTAAAATTAATATTTAAATAACCACTAGTTCCTATTATTTAAAATAGGTTTTACTGGTCATGTAGCAATGTTTCACAAGAGATATTTTTCCTAAAAAATTTTCAAAGGAATTGGGATTAAGATCATCCTGTGGAACAAAGTAATGGAACTGATTGGGAGTTTTAAAAATCCTGGTTTATTATCATGAATAAATTCTACTTGGAAGCATGTGTACACAATTTGTCCAACTGCTATGCTCTCTGCCTGGTTTTTGGTTTTGTATGGTTTATTTATTTGCATAGACTTCTTGTGTTAATTGCTTTGCCCCTTATTTGATGGGTTTTTAGACTGTTCAACTTAGTGGAAAATATTTAGGTTTCCATGAATATGCTTGGGAAAGGGAACAACTAAAGAAAGATGGGGAACACTGGTGTAATCTAGAGGAGGAGGTCTATCTCACAAGATTTAAGGTAAATTAGAGTAAGGTAATTGTTGGATTTAGAGCAGGAGAAAGCCACAGAAGTCCCAGACTTGGTTTGCCTCTTTCAGCAACTTTTTTTTTTTTAGTTTTTACAAGGCAATGGGGTTAAGTGGCTTGCCCAAGGTCACAGGGCTAGGAAATTACTACGTGTCTAAGGCCAGATTTGAACTCAGGTACTCTTCAGAAACATTTCTAACTTAGCCCTAGCTTGTTTCTGGAACTGATAACAATGATCATTTCAAGACTGCCATTTCAGGAGTGAAAGTTTCCCTAAACAGAGTTATGACTTAGCTTGCTTTCCTTTCTTACCTATCATTCATTCCTCTGCACCCCAATTCCCTGTACTTCCCTTCTCCTCAATTCTCACAACATACATGGGCATGGTTTCATTGCTTTCCCACAGTATTCTAATTTCAGCATTACATTCCAGAAAGTTCTCTACTCTCCACTCATATTTTCTATTTGAATTTCTCTGACCTCATTATCTTTTAATATAGGTATTTATGTGTATGAACTCAAAGGGCCCTTTTGACTCTAATCTCATATCTTCCTCTTGTGGTCAAACTCCACTTCCTATCTTCTCTTTTTTAATTCTCTACAACTTGTCTTATGGTATCAACATTGAAATGCTCTTTCCGTGGTTACTAACAATCTCTTAAGAATCAAATCTAATTGGGGCGGCTAGGTGGTGCAGTGGATAAAGCACCAGCCCTGGAGTCAGGAATACCTGGGTTCAAATCTGGTCTCAGACACTTAATTACCTAGCCGTATGGCCTTGGGCAAGCCACTTAACCCCATTTGCCTTGCAAAAACCTAATAAAATTAAATTAATTTTCCTAAAAGTCTGAAAATTTTATCCCCCTATTCATTAAATTCCAGTGACATCAAATATCAAATCCTGTTTGGCATTCAAAGTTATTTATAACTTTTTAAACCCCAATTCTCACTCCATCTTTTCAGTCTTTTAACACTTTACCACAACCCATATATTCTAAGATTCAGTGATATTGTTTTCCTTTCTGTTCTTCAAATAAGATACTTGAAGAGAAATAATTATAAAAAACCCAATTAATATGGAAAGGATCTAGGTGTTTTTCCTTTCTATTTCTATTTCCAAAGATCAGGACTGATGATGAGATTGAATTATGTGATGAGATGAAATTATGTCTCATACTTTTCATTCATCACAAAGGCTAGGACATTTTTCACTGGCTGCCTCCACACCTAGAATGCTCTCCTTCTTATCTTCACTTTCTGGCTTCCTTGACTTTCTTCAAATCCCAACAAAATCCCACCTTCTATAAGAAACTTTTTCTTGTATCCATAAATAGCAGTTAGCATGGTGCTTGCTCACAGTAGTTACTTAATAAATGTTTATTGATTGTCTCTGGAGTTTATTTAAAAGGGAGATAACATGATCAGACCAGCATGCTTGATAGCTGAATAGAATGGGGAGAAACTAAAGACAAGGAACTAGCAGGATATTGCAATAGTCCAAGCATTAGTTAATTATCTAATAATTAGACTCTAGAGTTTTTAACCTGGGGTCTATGAAGTTTTTAGAAATAAATTTTGACAACCAAATATCAAATATAATTTGTTTCTTTTGTATTATATTTTATGCATTTAAAAACTTTATTTTCAGAAGAGGTTTATAGGTTTCACCAAATTGAAAGGGGTCTATGAATAGAAAAGTTTAGGCACTCTTATTTAAAGAGTGGCAAATTTTAGGGAGATCTTTCATGAGTGAGTTTCTTTGGCCATAGCAACTCACTAAAATAGTTTGCTAAATGCATATAAAGGTTGAGCTTTTTACCAAGGAAGGAAATATACAAACCAGTGAAATTATCTTCTTTTTTGATTTTTGAAGTGGGCATTTCTTACTTAAAAATTTTCCCCTCCTGAATGCCATCATTTGGGGAATAACCGAACAAATTGTGATATATGTGTGTGATGAAACACTATTGTTCTATAAGAAATCCTGCAGGACAGGATTGCAGAAAAACCTGAAAAGACTGGCATTAATTGATGCTGAGTGAGATGAACAGAACTAGAACTTTAACAACAATATGGAATGATGATCAACCCTGGTGGACTTGCTCACTCCATCAATGCAATAATCAGGTACAATTTTAGGGAATCTGCAATGAAGAATACCACCTGTATCCAGAGAAGGAACTGTGGAGTTTAAACCAAGACCAAAGATTATTATCCTCAATTTTTAAAAGTAGTCCTATGTATTGCATAATATCTCTAATTTTTTTTTATTCCTTTCAGATCTGTTTCTTCTCTCAACATATTCAATTTGGATCTCTGTATCATGAAAGCAAATGTAAAGACTATATCAGAGTGCCTTCTGTTGAGGAAAGGAGAGAGGGAAGAGAGGGAAGGAGAAAAAAAATCATGAAATTCAACACCTTGCAAAAAAAAGATTGGTATGTAATTGGAAAACAAATAAAATAGTTATATAATTTAAATTTTTTCCCATCTTAATGTAGTCGTAAAATATGTAAAAAAAAGAAAATAAAATCTAGGATTATGGAATTAGAACTGAAAGGGTCTCAGAAGCCATCTCCCTCCTCATATTAAAAATGAGGAAACAGACTAGAAAGGTTAACAAAAAAAGGAAAAAACTCAAAACCTTAGTACAACTATCAAGTAGTAGAGTTAGGATTTGAAGCCATGTGGCACAGTGAATAGAGAACTGGACCTGTGTCAGGAAGACTCATCTTCCTGAATTCAAATCTGGCCACAGACACTGTATGAAATCATTTAACTGTTTGCATCAGTTTCCTTATCTTTAAAATGAAGAAACAGCAAACCACTCTAGTATCTTTTACAATAAAACCTCAAATGGATTCATAATAGTTGTGCAATAAATGAAAATGACTAAACTGACTCTAAGTCCAGTATATTTGTACAGTGCACCATAGCCTTAACAGGAAAAGTGGGTAGGCAAATATTCCTCCCCCCCCATCTATTAATGACTATATCATGTGACTCTGAATCAGAAATAATGCTAAAGGAAACCATATCAGTCAGCAAATATTTATGGACCTATGTGCTTAGCACAACTATTTATATATTTTTTAAAATTTAATTTGATTTAATTCTTTTCCCCTGGTTACATGCAAAAACAAGTTTCAACATTCACTTCCAAAACCTTGAATTCCAAATTCTCTCCCTTCCTGCCAACTCACTCCCCTGAATTAAGAAAGCATTACTTGGTATAGGTTAAAAATGTGTGGTCATGAAAAACCTTATTATAATAGCCATGTTGTAAAAGCAAAATAAAAAAGAAGCATGCTTCAGACTGTATTCAGACAACATCAGCTCTGTCTTTGAGATAGGTAATATTTTTTTATCATAAAAATTCTCTTGGGTCACAGCATTGCTGAGAAAAGGTAGGTCATTTGCAACTGATCATCCTGAAATATTGCTGTTTCTTTGTATAAAATGCATTTCCCTTTGCATCTGCTCTTACTAAGTTTTTTACCGATTGTTAATGTTCATCATTTCCCATAACAGAACAGCATTTCATCTCAATCGCATGCTACAATTAGTTCATCCATTTCCCAACTGCTGGGCATCTCCTCAATCTCCAGCTCCCCCTACCAGAAAAGAGCTGCTATAAATATTCCATTATATTTAGGTTCCTTTCTTCTCATATTTCATCTCTTCTGGAATATAGATCTTAGTGATGGCACTGCTAGGCCAAAGGGGAGGTATGGTTCTATAATCCCTTGGGCATAGTTCCAAATTACTCTACAGGATTGTCGAATCATTTCACAAGAGTTTATATTTGTTCCAAAATCATCTCGTTTTCTCCTTTACCATCTCTTTCTTCTTTTCTTTCTTCATCAATAAGCATATTAGTAAGTGCTTATAACTGGGGAATTATATAAGTGTAAGCAATCAGTTTTTGTCTAAGGCTCATTTTATATAAAGTTGTAATTGATCCTCAGAAATATTATTTTTAGATTATTTTTGATTAAAAACACTAATATTTTAGAGTTAATAATTTAAGATATTCAATGCCCCCCAGCTGTCTATGAAATGACACATTCTAATTTTCCATGCTATTTTCCCTCGTCCCATCAGCTGAGAAGTCCAGGCAGAAACAAATTTCTTTTGCATCTAGTGCATAGTTCCTTTTGGCAGTGAAAATGGAATTCTTCATAGCAGGTGCTGAAGAGGGTAAAATAGTCATTAACAGGGTTGGTCTTCATCTTCATGATTTCCGTCACAATCCTGGAGACACTTATTTGTTCCCTCAAGATGATATTTGGAGTCATGCATCTGGCCTTTGTCATTTCCTTATACGTGACATGATCATACCAAGTCATTTGATTCTAATTGCAACCCATTTTATCCCTGCTGGGAGAGACACATGGTTTCTATTAGGCATTTTGAAGTTATTTTTTCTTAGAATTTTGTACTAGACAAAATGCTGGTAGAATGTTAAATTTAGTACACCATTTTGAAAATAGTCAACTTTTGATTAGAATAGCTGACACATTATATATAGCATCTTAAAGTTTGCAAAATCCTTTATAAATGTCTTTTTTGAATTTTACAACCTTGTTGCATAGGAATTAAAGATAGTATTATCTTCATTTTACAGATATAAAACTGAGGCTTAGAGAAGTGATTTGATCTTGATTATACTGATAGTATGTTTCAGGAGTAGGATTTGAATACAGATCTTCCTGACTCCAAATTCGACATTTTAAGCCATGAGGCTTAACATTTCCATCATGAGGATGAGAAGTTAAGCAACTGCCTCAAGGTTGCACAGTTGATTTGAATTCATGTCTTCTTGACTCCAAATCCAGAATTCTATACACTCCTATTATGTCTATCTTCCAACTATTAAAAAAAGACTACAGTTTTCCTCCTATGCCTTCCCATCTCTTCTCCTATGTGAGTTTTAATTTCTTTATTTGTAAAATTCAGTTTATACTTCAGAGGGCTATTATGATGATCAAACAAGATAATGTCTTACATAGTAGGTACTCAATAGCTTAAATTGAAGATTTTTGTAGTTTTTTAAAGAGCTTTGCTAATAAGAGACCAATGAGTTGGTGTTGTTTCCCATATCTTACAGATGAGAGAACTGAGACTCAGGAAGATAAAGTGATTTTCCTACTGTTATCTGATTAGCAATATTGAGGGTCAAGGCTATATGTGAACCATTAGCAAATGAAACCAATATAAAAATTCTTCTGGTAGTACAATGAATCAGAGAGTCGGGAATGATAGATAAAATGAGAGAGAATCAGAAGAGACTTTGGGGCTTCTATTGGCTCTATTGAGGTCTCATCATTATTTGAGTGACATTTCCTCTTCCTGCCAGGGCCCTCCAGGACCTATTGCTTCACAGCTTGCTGAATAAATGTCATATTCAGGTTTTGCACTGTCTTTTTTTTTCAAAAAGCTTCTATAGGGTTCCTGATCAACCAGCCAATTTGCTGACTTCACTAGTGCCTGTAGTCAAGCGTAAATGTTGCCTCAATTTGAAACCAGTTTCCAAGATTCTCATCATTCCCACTAGCAGAATTACCTGAGGCCTTTTAGTCATCAAGGTTCAGAGATCATCTATTTTTAATTCGGGAACTATTAGCAACTTTTGATACTCTGTACAAACCAAACAAAAGATTATGCCCTGAAATTCATTAAAGGCACTGTTCTGAGAATCTGGACAATATCCTTAGTCTGGGCCAATTCCCTAATCACCCCCCCCTCTTTATTCTTCACTGGGTCTTTTGCTTCTGGTATAATGAAGGACAGAACACAGACTTTTGGATGTTTCTGATTTATTTATTTTTAAAATTTTTCTTCTTCAAATTACTCATAAGGGAAAACAGCAAATAAAATAGGTTTCTCTCCACCTCTGTTCTTCAATTTTCCCCTCATCTCCTCCTGTTTTTCATTTAGATTTTACAAGAAAAAAGGAGAGGAAAATAATTAGCAGGTGCTAATGTTTGTCTGAAAAGTATTGAGATTATAGCATGAAGACATACATAGAGTTGGAAGTAGAAAAGAACAATGATGAGAACACTGATTCTAGAGTTGACCTCTCTGGGCTTCAGTTTATTCATCTTCTAAATGGATGGGTTACCTTAAAGTCTCCTCTAGCTTTTCATTCTAGAATCTTATGATCTATGATCAGTTCATCCAACAGTAGATTAGGTACAAAACAAAGAGTAGCAAATAATTATAGTAATCTACTGTTGGATGAACCCAAAGACTCCAGCTTCTAGGATAAGAATTCACTTTTTGACGAAAGCTTCTGGGAAAGCTAGAAAATACTATGGCAAAAACTAGGTATAGACCACAATCTCACTCTATATAAAGATAAAGTCAAAATAAGTATAGGATTTAGATATAAAGGATGATACCACAAGACAATTAAGAGAATAAAGAATAATCTATTTGTCAGCTCTAAGAAGAAGGAAGGAGTTTATGACCACAGAAGAGATAGAGAACATTATAAATTGCAAAATGGATAATTTTGATTACATTAAATGAAAGAGTTTTTGCACAAATAAAACAAAAGCAACCAAGATTAGAAGGAAAATAGAAAGTTGGGAAATGATTTTTACAACTAGTGTTTCTAATAAACGACTCATTTCTGAAATAAATAGAAAGCTAAAAAAATTTATGAGAATACAAGTTTATCCTCCAGTTGATAAATGGTCAAAGGATATGAACAGATAGCTTTCAGATGAATAAGTTAAAGCTCTCTAGGGTCATGTGATTAGAGAAATGCAAATGAAAACAACTAACACCTATTTGGTTAAAATGACCAAAAAGGAAAATGACAATTGTTGGAGTAGAAGTGGGAAAAGTAGGACATTAATGTACTGTTGGTGGAGTTGTGAACTGATCTAACTATTCTGAGAGCAATTTAGAACTACCCAAAGAGCAATGAAACTATGCCTATCCTTTGATTCAGCAATACCACTACAGGGTCTGTATCCCAAAGGGGTCATAAAAAGGAGGAAAGACCCATGCAAAAATATTTATAGTAGGTTTTTTTTGCAGTGACAAAGAATTGGAAATTGATATCAATTGGGGGAATGAACAAGTTAAGGTATATGAATGTTATGGAGTACTATAGTTCTTAAGAAATCATGAGCATTCAGACTTCAGAAAAGCCTGGAAAGGCTTGCATGAACTGATTCTGAGTGAAATGAATAGAACCAAGAGAATACTATATAGGTTAACAGCAACATTGTGATATGATCAACTATGATGGACACAGTTCCTTTCAGCAATCCAGTGTTCAAGAATAATCCTGAGAGACCTCTTATGGAAAATTCCATCCAAATCCAGAGAAAAACTGTGGAGTCTGAATGCAGAGCAAAGCATACTTTGTTCACTTTTACAAAATTTCTTTTATGTTTTTTCTTTTTTTCTCATGATCCCCCCCCCCCCCAGTTCTAATTCCCCTTTTACAACATGATTAATATAGAAATTTGGGGAAAATGGGTTAATATGAAATGTCTCCAGCATTATCTCCAGTAAGATGTAGGAGACAAGGAGGCATCTTGTTTCTCCTTGGAAACCACCACTTGAAAACTTCCCCCAAAGGGCAAATCTGCCAGTTTCTGAAGCTATTCATTCCACTTCTTATTGTTAAGATTTTTTTCTTGACACCAAGTCCATTTACCTTTGGGAAACTTTTACCTAATAATACTAATTTGCTTCTATGGAGTTAAGTAGAAAGAGTTTTATCCCTTTCTAGGATTTTCTTTTGCACAATTAATTGTGATCTTTGGTAAACCACTTTTTTCCCCCTGGTCTTGATAATAGGACACAAAAGACAGCAAATCACAGAACTAGAGATTTTTTTTGATTTGAGAGACCTGGTACAGATAAGGTGCTTGATTGATCTAGTCCCCTTGCACCATATTTTACAGATGAGGAAACTAAGTCCTATAGAAAAATTACTTGTTCAAGATCACAAATTTGAATCTAACTTATTCAACTAGAAGCCCCACTCTTTCCATTAACCCATATTAGCATTCTATAAACTCTGATATTCTCTGGTTCAATTTTTCAAAGTGTGGATGTTGTCCTGAAGTCTCTTATTGCATATTTAAAAACCGGATGACTACTATGGTATCAAGCATTATGGAAATCAGAGAAGAATGTACTGAAGATTGTTACCATGAGTACTATTTAGGATCATGGCAAAATTCAAAATTTATTTTCACCTTATGGATAGGGCAATGGAAAGTGCACATTTGTGTTTAGAGTTATAGTTATAATATTTTAAAGCTATAAGAGACCTTGGAGATCACCTAGTTCAACTGTTTATTTTATAGATTATAAAACTGAGATTCAGAGACAGACAGTGACTTGCCCATGGGTGACATTTATAATATATCTCATTCAGTTTGAAGAACTTTTTTTCCTGAAACTTGAAATTAAGTCCTATAGTAAGGAAAGACTTCATTATGCAGGGTTTATTTTATTTTAAAAATTATTATTTTAAATTTTTTAATCAATTTATTATTTAAAAATATTAATTTTTTCTTTCCAAATCTAATTTGGTTATAGGCAAAATATACTCTTGTTATTTTCTTTCATAGCATTCACTACAAATTTTTGTTCCCTTTAAATGTCAATAGTTAAATTTTATATTTGCCAGCAATGTGTCTTGAAAGTAAATGATACTGTAATGGGATATGGGAACAAGCGTTTTGGTCCCAACTCTACTAATAGTGCTGTGTGACCTTTGCTTTATTACTTTACCTTAATAAGCCTGTTTCCTCCTCTATAAAATGAGGGGGGGTTGGCTCAGCTAACATTTCTGACAGTGTATTAGTCTGTATTTAGGTTTTTTTCTGTGTCCAAGTTTTGTTTAGAGCTATATGTCTTTCTTTTATGCCTTCTCTTATTTTGGATAATTTCCACTGGAAAAATATAATTAGAATATTTTAGCATCACTTGAGGGGTAATTATTGTGATCTATAGCATTTTAATTACTTACTTTATAAATCTGAAAATTTAATGTTGCTAGAGGAGTGCACACTGCCAAGGAACTTGGTGATAAATCAACATGGAACCTGCATCTGGGTTGATGTTTATTTCTTACCAGTTGAAAAACTGTCTTACTCCTACTAATGAAATCCTCACTGCTAATTCTCTCATAGAACTCAGAAGCCTGCACTCTAAGATGGTTAAAACAGACAGTGGAATTTGTTCTGTTATACTACTCAAAGTTTAAAGAATGATTTTTATAATAGTCTGATTAAATTTATCAACAGATTAGGATTGAATTCTTCTTTAACAGGCTGAAATAGCAAGATGAGGTGGAAAGAATCTTGGATTTGGAGAGAACCGGTTGATATCCTAGCTGTGCTACTCGCAATCTGCTTGAGTTTGAGCAAATTGCTCTGAGTCTCAGTTTTCTCATTTGCAAAATAGGAAGAGTAGGATAGCTGAGTTTTGATATTGTTTCTGGTTCAATATCTATGTGATATGGAAATAATTATACTTCTTTTTCCCTCCCTCAACTTCCATTGAATTGTCAAATTCTTTCAAAAGAAGGTATGTGACTATGTAAATAAATCATTTAACCAATAACTCTCAGAAACTCTTTTCTGATTCTTAACATACTTGGCTAATATTCATCTTTTGTTTCTAAGAGAACTAATGGTTTCACAGGGTGATGATGGCTTGACTTTCAATGAATTAGATTTAAGTGAGGCAGATTTAATTAGATTTGAGAGTTGTACAAAGTCATCAATTTTACTCTCTCTTCCAGAGAAATCAAAATTCAATGGTAAGTCAAAAGTCAGGACAACTAACAAATATTTAGGATGCAGATGCTGGAATCCTTGGCATCTTCTTTGTCAGACCAAGCTCTAGGCAATCCAAAGCACACCTCAGCTACCTTCATGGTCATTGGAACAAATCTGAAAGTCTTCACATGCTTGGGACAAACATTCCTTTAATTCACCTACAGATGCGGGACCTGTTGTTTATCTTCAATCTGATTTAGCCTGTTTTACTGGGATGTAGTTTCTAGGAATGCTATAGCTTACTGGAAGCACAGGTGAGACCGCAAAGGTGGATGAGCAGCCCTGAAAAGGACTCTGCAAGCTCTCACACCAGAAGGTACTAATCCTACTTCAACATTCCCTACACCTCATTGACTAATAATAGAGGAAATAAATGGAGAGAAGAGGTCAGGAATAGAAATGGAATGGACTTGAGAGAGTCTTGATTTCAAGTACTAGAGTTCATTTATGACTTGTTTAATTTCTTTTTTTATGATGGGGTTATTAAAATATTCTCTTTCTTCTTTGGTTAATATGGGCAATTTTTTATTTTTATAGATATTCATCTATTTGACTTAGTTTGTTAAATTTATTTGCATTAATTGGGCAAAATCCACTACTAATAATTGCTTCAATTTCCCTTTCATTGGTGATGAATTTACCCTTTTCATTTCTGATATTGGTAATTTGATTTTTTTTTAAAATCAGATTGATCAATCCTTTATCGATTTTATTGTTTTTTTCCCTTAAAACCAATTCCTACTTTTAATTATTAGTTCAAATGTTTTCTTGCTTTTGGTTTTATTAATTTCTCTTTTGATTTTCAGTTTTCCCAATTTGATGTTCAATTGGGAGGTTTTAATTTGTTCTTTTTCTAACTTTTTTAGTTCCATGCACAATTCAATGATTTGCTTTTTTTTTTTTGATGAGGCAAATCAGGGTTAAATGACTTGCCCAGGTTCACACATAGTGTGCATTCTGAGGCCACATTTGAACTCAGATCTTCCTGACTCCAGGGTCAGCTCTCTATCCCCTGCACCACTTACCTGCTCTTACTTTTTTTCTATTTTATTGATGTCAAAGCGTTTTATAAGAATCATTTATTAGAACAAAAATTAGTAATGAACATCATTGACTATATACTCTAACAAAAGTAACACTGAGTTATTCGTGTTCTTCTTACAGAGTGTGTTGTATTTGTGATCCAATGATATCATGCATCTGGCAATAATGCAGATCATGGCTACACCTACTACATAGTTTTCTGTGCATTTTGTTTCTGCCAGAACTGTGGATGACACTGAACAGGTCTATAATAAATGCTTCTTGATCTATAAATAGATTGTTCTCTCCCTAAAATTCTTAGGTCACTGGACCTAGGTGGCTCTGGAGGAGAAAGTGGGGCTAGTGATTTAGCACAGCAACCCCCCCCCCATTCAAATATAATTTCACTTGCTTTTGTAGCATCATCTCCCTGATGACATGGTTTTCTTCAAGAACAAAGCACAACATTTATCATCATCTTCATCCTCTGCATCCCACCTGCCATTAAAAATCTTGAAAAACATATCTCTTATTACAAATATGTGCAATTAAGCAAAACAATTAAGCCATGCCTGGGTAAAATTGGAGTGGGTAAGCTATTCTTACTGACCCGATTCTTTTTCTAAGGATAAGTTTCTCTGATGACTTCTTTCCCCTCTACTTTTTCTGGGAAATTCTTTGTTGAAAATGCATTTTAGAGAGGCAGTATGGTATAGTAGGTAGAGAACTGGTTTATTCATGGAGCAAGAAAGACCTCCACAATCCCTCCTCCCATTCACATTATACACTCTAGCTGTGGTGATGTCTAACTTCTTATTTCCAAAGACAATTCTCTAAGACAGAGATTCTTTATGTAAGATTCATGGCTTTGGTTGTTGTTGTTATTGTTTTTTTAAAATATTTAGATAGTTGCATTTCAACATTGAAAAATGATCCATTCATTAGTCTGCCATGGTGGGGTCCATGAGACACATAAGGTTAAGAATTTCTTCTTATAGGCTATAAATTGCAGAAATGTGCCAACCAGTACATGTAATAATAATTAATATTTATAAGTGCTTTAATGCTTGCAAAGTACTTTCCATATTTTATCTCATTTCATCTTCATAGCAATTCTGTGAAGAGGATGCTATTATTATTTCCATTTTCTAGGTGAGGTTTAGAGACTTGTTTAGGACATCTAGCTAGTAAACATTTAAGGAAGTATTTGAACTTAGATCTTTCTGACTTCAAGTCCAACACTCTATCCACTAGGTCAGGGCTGTCTAAAATTTGACCTGAAATGTGATTTTATGCACCCTCCCCATGAGTTTACTAAATGCTTTAGTAAATGAAGTGGAGCTATTGCAGAGCTCTTACTAAAATGGCAAATCAAATATATTGTCTATTGTTTCAATAAGAAGTAAGGCTTTAAAAGTAAGGTTGGACAACCCTGCTCTAGGTCACCTAGCTGGCTAAACAGAAGTTCCTTGTAGGGAGCTACCTTTATCAGTGACATTTAAAAATATAATAAAAAAGTTTACAGTCTGTTCCTATCAACTATGCAAAATTCTACTGCAAATTAGCTGACTTACAATTTCAATTGCTTAGTCATGGGAGATAGACTTAAAAGACTGAGTGTCTGTTTAAATGTACTATAATTTCCTAAAGGAAATCTAATCTATTTTCCTCCTCCTGTTCAGTTCTGGGTCCCAGGCGGTATATATCCACAGGGTCTGGCTAAACTGTATGTGTTAATGGATCAACTTTTAGATTTAGCTAGGGAAGACAATAGATAAGAGTCCTGACCCTGGAATTAATATGACTTTAGCTCAGATTTAACCTTAGACGTGAACATTTACTTAGATGATCTAAGAGAAGAGTTTTGGCGCTATTAACAAGGGCAACAATGGAGAAGGGAGCCCTTCTATTAAAGAAGGGAGAATTCCTGAGCATAGTTAGCATTTTGGAGAGAAGAGGATTTTGCACATAGTTACTGAGTAGAGGGGAGATGGGGGATGAGGTTGGGGGAGTAGAGGGAGATGAGATTAAAACCATGCAAGCTTCTATGGGGAATGATTGCTTTGTTTGCTTATATTTCTATCTTTAATGCTTAGGACAGTATCTGGTAAATAGGAAGTATTTAAATAAATATGCTGTCAGGGTAAGAAATTGCATTGTATTATTGTACAGTTGTTTCAGTCTTGTCTGATTCTCCATGATCCCATACACACACACACACACACACACACACACACACACACACACACACACACACATAAAATGACTTGCCTAGGGCCACACAGTTATTAAGTGTCTGAGGCCAGATTTGAACTCAGATGAATAAGACTTCTCTGTTCTTAGCCCAGTGTTTTATTTACTGTCACCTAACAGTCCCTATTACTGAAAGTTATTTGGACATGCAGGTTCAACAGAAAATGACTTGCTATTAAATGGGTGAATTCAACAGTGGAGAAGAAAGTAAAGTAATAATCCAGGACTATTTTTTCCAACTGTGTGCTAATAAATCTGACAATCTAAGTGAAATGGATGCATATTTACAAAAAGATAAATTGCCCAAATTAAGAAAAGAGGAAATAAAATACTTAAATGAGCCCATTTCAGAAAAAAAATTGAATGCGCCATGAATAAATTCCCTAAGAAAAAAAATCTCCAGGGCCAGATGGATTCACTAGTGAATTCTACCAAACATTCGGAGAACAATTAACTCCAATTCTATATAAAGTATCTGAAAAAACAGACAAAGAAGGAATTCTGCCAAATTCCTTTTATGACACCAGTATGGTGCTGATTCCTAAATCAGAAATAACCAATACAGAGAAAGAAAATTATAGACCAATTTCCCTAATGAGTATTGATGCAAAAATTTTAAATAAAAGAGTAGCAAAGAGATTTCAACAATTTTTTATTAGGATAATAAATACACCATGATTAGGTAGGATTTATATTGTAAATGCAGAGATGGTTCAATATTACAAAAAATCAGCATACCTGACCATATCAACAACAAAATTACCAGAAATCATATGCTCAATGGATGTTGAAAAAAACTTTTGAAATACAACACCTGTCTATTAAAAACATTAAAGAACATAAATATAAATGGAGTTTTCCTTAAAATGATCAACAGTATCTATCTAAAACTATCAGTAAGTATTATATGTAATAGGGATAAGCTAGAAACCTTCCCAATAAGATCAAGGTGAAACAAGGATGCCTTTTATCACCACTATTATTCAATATTGTTAAGAGAAGAAAATGAAATCGAAGGAATTAGAATAGACAATAAGGAAACAAAATTCCCACTATTTGCAGATGATATGATGATAGATTAGTACTAGAAAATCAACTGAAAACCCACTTGAAACAATTATCAACTTTAGCAAAGCTACAGAGTATAAGATAAACACATAAATCATCAGCATTTCTATATATTACCAAGCAAAACCCATCAGCTTGAGGTAGAAAGAGAAATTCTATTTAAAAGTAACAGTAGGCGACATGAAATACTTGAGAGTCTACCTGCCAAGACAAACCCAGAAACTATATGAACACAATTACAAAACACTTTTCACATAAAGTCATATCTGAATAATTGGAAAAATGTCAATTCCTCATAGGTATGCAAATCTAATATAATAAAAAATGTCCATGCTACCAAAATTAAGTTACTTATTCAGTGTCACACCAATCAAACTACCTAAAAATTATTTTATAGAACTAATAAAATTCTTTTGGAGGAACAAAAGCTCAAGAATATCAACAGAATTAATTTTGAAAAGCAAAGGAAGTTGGTCTTCCTATACCAGAACTAAATCTAGATTATAAAGTGACAATCATTGAAACTGGTACAGGCTAAGAAAGAAGGAAGCAGTAACAATGAATACAGTAATCTACTATTTGATAAACCCCAAAGCTCCAGTTTCTGGGATGAGAATTCACTATTTGATGAAAACTTCTGGTAAACCTGAAACATAGTATGTCAGAAACTAGGCTTAGACCTACATTTCACATCCTATACCATGGTAAGTTTGAAATGGTTACATTATTTGGATATAAAGATATCATAAGCCAGTTAGAAGAACAAGGAATAGTTTATTTGTCAGATCTATGTAGAGGGAGGAGTTTATGGCTAAACAAGAGAAAGATAATGTTATAAAATGTAAAATGGATAATTTTGATTATATTAAAAGAAAAAAAGTTTTACACAAATAAAACCAATGCAAGCAAGATTAGAAGAAAAGCAGAAGACTGGGAAAAAATTTTCAGTTAGTGTTTCTTATGAAAGACATATCTAAAATATACAGAGAATTTAGTTAAATTTATAAAGAAACAAGTCAATCCCCAATTAATAAGTGGTAAAAGGATATGAACTATATATAAAAGGATATGATCTATAATATATTAAAAATTGCTATAAATCATTTTTGATTAGACAAATGCAAATTGAAGCAACTCTGGGGTACCACCCCTCATCTGTCAGAATGGTTAACATGAAAAAAAAGGAAAATATTAAGAATTGGAGAAGTGGTAAAACAGGACATTAATGCATGGTTGGTGAAGTTGTAAACTAACCCACCTGTTCTGGAGAGCAATTTGGAACTACACCCAAAGAATGATAAAACTTTGCATGCCCTTCTATATCCCAAAGAGATCATAAGAAAGGGAAAATGACTTGCATATCTACAAGGTCAAAATTATTTATAGCCACTCTTTATAGCCACTTTTTATGGTTGTTTATAGCCACAAGGAGGATCAGGGTATAGTGTCAAAGAATTGGAAATTGAAGGGATGTCCATTAATTAGGGAGTGACTGAACAGATTGTGACATATGAATGTGATGGAATACTATCATTCTGTAAGAAATCATGATCAGGTGGATTTCAGAAAACCTTGGAAAGATTTACATGAAATAATACTGAGTAGAATAGGAGAACACTGTACATTAAAAGTAAAATTATATGATGATCAACTATGACTTAATTGTTCTCAAAAATATAATAATCCATGACAATTCTAAAAGCCTGGTGTTAGAAAATGTCATGCATATCCAGAGAAGGAACTATGGAGTCTGAATTCAGAACAAAGCATAACATTTCACTTTTAAAATTTGTTTTTTCTTTCTCATGTTTTTTTCCCTTTTATTCTGAGTCTTCCTTCACAAGACTAATATGGAAATATGCTTGAACATGTTGTGCCAATATAACCTTTATCAGATTACTAGATGTCAAGGGGAGCAGAGAGGAAGGTAGAAAAATGTGGAACTCAAAATATTATAAAAATGAATGTTGAAAACATTGTAATTAGAAAAACAAATAAAAATTAAAATAAAAAAATAGGTTGCTTGCCTAGCATGGAAGTGCATTTCCCTTCCTAGAAACTCAAATTCTCAGTTCATTTCAGTAAAACTGAATTCCAGAAGATTTCTCTGATATGAAAGGGGACTCATCTCAATGTTGGACTATTGCCACTAGAGTAGCATCCTATTTGTTTTCCTTCTATGGAATTTCAAAGCCTTAGGGAAATACCACTTGGACTCTATGGATCTTTGCTATAGAAGGGAGCTCATCAGGATTTATTTCCATTTTGAGAATTCAAAAGTGCCACCACAAGGTGGCACTATGAATCTAGAAGACTTTAGAACTTTGTGGAAAGAGGAAGTTAATTTTTATGGTTGTTTATAGGCTACTATATGGGTTTGTATATTTTCTGAAGAACTGGAGTAAGCACTGTTCCCTACAGATTTTATTATTTATATATGTATGTATGTATGTATGTATGTGTATATGTGCACATGCGTATAATTGTTGTCCTTCATTCTTGAAAAGGAGAATATAGCAATGAAATGAAAGGAAATGAATTAACAAAATTAAATGATTGAATAATACATAAGATTAGACTTAGATCTGTACTACAGATTATTATTTGTCACTTTATAGTTGTAATTTTATATCAACTGAATATAAATTTTTCCAGAGATTAATTGACAATATCATTTATATGCAATTTGTTTAGAATTCTTAAGTGACAGCCAACTGGAAGAGTAGAGTCACAAAGGTGGAATAGATCTGACTAGGACCCAAATTAGTGTGAATAATGAATCCCTTGAAATGGTTGCATTACTTTAATTTGCACAGCATGGTTCATTGAACTACAATCAATTACCATATTTTACATAATTATAGCTTTGAATATTACAATTTCAAATATATGGGAATATTCTTGGGATCATTATTTGCAATAATTGAGATCTTGCTGAGTCACATTTCACAACATGAGATTTTTCTCTCAAATTTGTAGGGATATCATAAAATCATAGTTCTAGAAAGATATTAAAAGTTCAACCTCCTTAATTCATAAAATTTAATACATTTATTTTTCCTCGCTTATATGTTAAAACTTTTTTTTTAACATTTGGAAATTTTTTAGTTTTGAGTTACAAATTTTAACCCACATCCTTCCTCTCCCCCCATCCCTGAAACAGTAAGCAATAAGATATAGGATATACATATGCAATCATGTAAAACATTTCTATATTAATCATTTTGTACAAGATGACTCCAGTAAAGGAAAAAGAATGGAAGAAAGGAAGTGAAAAATAGCATTCTTCATTCTGTTTTCAAACAATATCAATTCTTTCTTTGGAAGCTGAGGGTATTCATCATTAGTCCTTTAGGATTATTTTAGATCATTGCATTGCTGGGAATAGCTACATCATTCACAATTCTTCACCATACAATATTGCTGCTACTGCATGCAACATTCTCCTAACTGTGTTCACTCTACTTTGCAAAAGTTCATGTAAGTTTTTCCAGGTTTTTCCTGAAGTTATCCTGTTTATAATTTCTTGTAGGACAATCATATTGCATCACAATCATATACCACACCTTGTTTAGTCATTGCTCAATGGATATGTTAATCCTGTAATTTTAAATATGAGAAAAATTGATATTCAAATGTATTAAGTCCTTACCCAGGATCCCATAGGGCTCCAAAATTAGTCAGATCACATATTGACTGGGTAGAAGAGCTGGGACTAGAGAGGGTCTTTGGTTTAAATTCTTTAATACTTCTATTTGGTTAACAAAGGTAAAGTTTTTAATATTAACTTCTTAGGAATAGAATTACAGGCCCAACATTTTTAAAAAGAGTTTTATTTGACTGCCCCTGATTGAAAACTGCCTAAAATGATTTGTCATAGCTATATAACTGGATTTTACAGTGCCTTTTAGATGAGTAAAACACTGTATGTTTGTTTCATTTAAGACTCCCAAGAACTCTGAGAAGCTATTGCAAACATCATTGTTACCATTTTTCAAAAAGACTAAGCAACTGGCCCATAGTCTCACAGCCTAATAGTAAGTGTTAGAAGTGGTATTTAAATCCAAGTCTTTCTGATTCTAGGTTCAACAGGTTTTCCATTATACTACACTGTCTATCTAAATTATAGAAAGACACAAATCTTAAGTATTTCAAATTGTGAGATGTTGTAAATATTTTTTTAGGACTATATGAAAGAAGATTCTCTACTTAATTGAAACAAAAGAAGATTCTAGTCAAATGACAAAACAATAAGCAGAACAAAGATATTAGGGATTACATCCTATCTGTTCTTATATAATTTATACACTATCTTTGTCCCTGATTATTACTTTCTTCTTTTATTTTTCATCATTTCCCTGTAAATTCTAGGTCTTATTCCACCCAATGAATTCTGCTATTATCTTCTATATCTCTATGTTATTCCCTTGGTTGTTTGGGTTAGCACTAAATCTATAAATTGTTTTTGATATCAAAACCCTTTTCATAGATGTAGCTATTCCTTACAATCTTCGCATTACATACATTACAACTCACAAACTCTTCATTCATTTTTGTCTATGTCATCCCATAAATCTTCTTTAAATTTGTAGGAATGAGAGTATAGTTTCAATAAAATAAAAGAATACAAAGTAAATCCATAAAAGCCAATATCACTTCTAAATAGCAATAACAAAAATCTAGGAAAAATAATAGAGGAGTCTCATTTAAAATAGCAGCTATATAATGTTATAATGAACAAAAACAAGAAAACAAGAGTTTCTGGGTAATTAATAGTCAATTTATTAATTAGATTAACTTGTAATCCATAAATTGATGGGCATCTATATTCAAAGATGGAAAGGAAAGTTATGAGTCACATTAAACCCTTTCTGAAAGAGAACTATCCTGACAAGTGAAATTCAATTCTGTTTGATAAACATTTAATGAGAAGGTTGACTAAAAATCTTCAGCTCCTTCTCCTAAGAATGTGACTTGATCATGAGACTCATCAGCCTAAAGTCATCTGAGCAAGGGAAGTCATTTCCTTCCAGACCTCTCCAGTCAGTTTTCTCCTTCAAGATCTGGAGAGCTCTAAATCTTAATGGAAAGGAATAAGGACAGAGGATCCTTCCTGTAGACTAAGGCTCCATCAGATTGGATTATGTTTATACTCTGAACAGAAATTAGTTTCTCAATTGGGGTATTAAGGCATATGCACTGGGGGCTAGAGTAATCTCAACACTCAGTCATGACCTTTAGAAAATGACTGACCTTTTCAGGTATTGAATCCTAACAGAAAGGAAAAGGGTAGATAAAAATTAATATTTATTAATGTAATAGTATAATATTAATTTCTCTCAATGCATAAAGATTTTTAGGTATCTATCAATTCACTAAACAGCACACTCAAGACCTGTATAGCTACAACTGTAAAACATTTGTTAAAGAAATGAAGAGTGAGGGAATTGAGTAGACCATTGGTCCTGGAGTCAGGAGGACCTGAGTTCAGATCTGAACTCAGACACTTGATAATTACCTAATAATGACCTTGGGCAAATCACTTAACTCCATTGCCTTACAAAACAAACAAACAAACAAACAAAGAACTAAAGAGTGAAAAATTAAACAAAAAGGAAAAAAGAAAGAGTGACAAAAATTTGAAGGAATATTCATGTTTTGTGGTTGGGTCATGTTAATATAGAAAACAGGACTATATCAAAAACAATTTGTAGATTTAGTGCTAATCCAATCAAACAACCAAGGGAATAACTTACAGAGATATAGAAGATAATAGCAGAATTCATGGGGTGGAATAAAAGACCTAAAATTTCCAGGGAAATAATGAGAAATAAAAGAAGGAATGAAAGAAGAAAACTCAAAAAAAGCTTGAAATTCTACTATGAAGCAATAATCATAAAAACTAATTAGTATTTGTAAAAAAAAGTCACTGTAACAGAATAAATAAGGATAAGAATTTCAAATTTTAAATATTGGATTCTACAATCCAGTGTCCATTAAGCCTGAAAACATAAATTTCTTGGGGAAGAATTCCTTATTTGTCAAGATTTTTTTTAAAAAAATGAAAAGCAATTAGGAAGTCATTATTTTTCCTAACAAAATAGAATCATTCATTTAGATCCAGAAAGACCTCAAGGATATCTAGGTTAATCCCTTCATATTAAAAGATAGTTTTCTGGATAATGAAAGGGGGTGGAATATATTTGGAATTATAAATGAAATCAAAGTAAAATTAGTAGGGGAGGCTAGGTGGTGCAGTGGATAAAGCACTGGCCCCGGAGTCAGGAGTACCTGGGTTCAAATCCGGCCTCAGACACTTAATAATTACCTAGCTGTGTGGCCTTGGGCAAGCCACTTAACTCCATCTGCCTTGCAAAAACCTAAAAAAAAAAAGAAAAGAAAAGTAAAATTAGTTACTTAAGGTCATACAAGCTTTAAGTGACAGAGTCAGAATTTAAACCATGGTCCTTTGAGACCAAATACAGTATTTCAATACCATTGTTCCTCAAGGATATTTCAAATCATATATCACAATAAATTGAAAATAGACCTTAAAATTAAAGGTCATATAAATACAAATAAAACATTAACAAAGGATATGATCAAGTAACTTAATTACTATAGTTAGGGAAAATTCTCTTAACCAAACATGCGCTAAGAAGGGAAAAGAAGAATAAGCATTTTTCTATTGCCTATTTCATGCTATGCTAAATGTTTTTTAAAATATTATATTTGAGCATTGCAATAATTCTGAAAATTAGGTATAATTATTATACCCATTTAATCATGGAGGAAATTAGAATAAAGACAGGTTAAGCAACTTGCTCTAGGATGACAGAGTTAGTCCATATCTAAGGTTGGATTTTAATTCAGGTCTTTCTGACTGTAGACCCAGTGATTTATCCTCAACTGTCTCTCTTGCTGAAGGCAATCATAAAATGTAAAAACAGATAAAAGTAAATAAAATATAAAAATAGATAATTTCAATTACAAGCAATTGAAAGGTTTTATACTAATGAAATTTATACAACTAGAATAAGATGAGAAACTATTGATGGGGCAGAGGAATATTTTCATTAAATATCTCTGTTAAGGGCCTAACATCCAATGTAAATATACTGACATAACAAAAATTTATAAGACTAGGTAGGTTATATTAAGTAAATATATGTATAGTAATAAAATTGCTTTCAAAATGTGGTAGATAATTTACCTAAGATATATAATTGCTTAATAAAAGTGGATTGAATTAAAATGAAAGAAAGAATCCTGATCAAGGCCAGCTTTTATCATTCTGACCTGAAAGCCATAGGAAAGATTCAGCTCCTACCCCCCTCAATCTAAAGCACAAGTTTTCCCATTCTATTGGGAACAGAAATCCTAATTCTATTCCTGTTCTAGTCAGTAAGACCAAGTTGTTTTTTATGGGGGTTGTTTTTGTTTTTATGTTTTTACAAGGCAATGGGGTTAAGTGACTTGCCCAAGGCCACAGAGCTAGGTAATTATTAAGTGTTTGAGGCTGGATTTGAACTAAGGTAGTCCTGACTCCAGGGCTGGTGCTGTATCTCCTGTGCCACCTAGCTGCCCATTAAGACCAAGTTTTAAGAGTAGAGAAGAGAAAGAAGTGAATAGATTTATAATGAATTAGCTCTAGAAAAGAGGAAAAGGTATTTGTGGAAAAAATAACAAATTATTGAAGGGCCCCAGGAGCAAAATTTAATTTATAGTTTGTACTGGAGGATGTTGGTGTGGTTGGTATGGTCCAAATCTAGTTGATATTAAAAATAGCAAGATTTGTACTAGATTTTAGGCAAACTTTCAATATTGTCATAAATTTATGGATAAATATCATGGATATTTCTAGCTGGGCCTAGAAAAACAAGCAGACCTACCAAAAATCAGTCATTGATTATGTGTTTCAGAAATAATTTTTTTTTACAAGGCAATGAGGTTAAAAGTGGCTTGCCCAAGGCCACACAGCTAGGTAATTATTAAGTGTCTGAAGTCAAATTTGAACTCAGGTCCTCCTGACTCCAGAGCTGATGCTCTATCCACTATACCACCTAGCTGCCCCTAGAAATAATTTTCTAAAAATATACATTTTTTTATAATTGCAAAAATGATTCTCATGATTTTCCATGGCATGTTCTCTCTGGCTGATTTTTTTTAAACTTAATTAGTCTTCCCTGAAGGACTTTTTAATTAATTAAAAGAACTTTATCAAACATTAATTAACAAGATGCCCTTTGAGGTTTAGTCTATTAAATAGTCTCTTCAGTTGATAGCATCCCAAATTCCAACAACAACACAGGTTTCATTGTAGACTTCAAAAAATAGTTTGTTTGCTTTTTTTTTTTGTATCAGAGACTAAAGGTTTCCAGTACACAAGGAATTGAACTGGATCAATGAAGTATGATATATTCTTCTCTATTCTACTTGAGCTGAAGATAATAATCCTCGAGAGTCCTGTGAATAAAGCTGACAGAGTGTCCGAATTAATATGTAGCGAGGATCAACTGTGTGTGTGTAGCCTATTGAATAGCTAGGTGGTATAGCAGGTACTACTGGACCTGGATTCGGGAATTCTCATCTTCCTGAGATGAGACTCTGGCCTCAGATAATTAACTGTAGTGCTCTAGGTAAGTCACTTAATTATGTTTACTTTAGTTCTCTCATCTGTAAAAATGAGTTAGAGACGAAATGGCAAATCACTCCAAGTATCTTTGCCAAGAAAACCCCAAATGGGATCGCAAAGAGTCTGATACTGCTGAAAACAACTGAACAAAAATATCAGTGTAAAACTTAAATATGCCTTTTTAATATGAGTAGGATAAGGCCTAGAGTCAGAAAGAACTGAGATCAAATATGACCTAAGACTTTTTCTAGTTGAGTCCCTGGACAAGTCACTCAACATCTTCTTGCCTTAATCTACTGCAGAAGGAAATGGGAAAATCACTCACTGTCTTTGCCAAGAAAATCCCAAATAGGGTCACAAAGTGTTGAACTGGAAGTAGAGCATTTTGCTAAATCGTTTGTTCCATGCCATGTCCTTTATTTGACTAATGTTTTGTTGAAATCTTATTTGTTGAAAAAATGATCATTTTAAAATTTATAAAGTTATTAACTCTTTATTGTATTAGCTAAAAGAAGAGAGAGTTTTTCAATTTTTGGTGGGTCTGTGACCTAATCCATGTATGGAATTATGCATTCCATTTATGCTTTCTCATCCTTGGTAATTTTGCTTCATATTCAGAGGATCTATTCTGATCACTAACAATAACAGACTTCTTCCAGGTCCTTTTGTGGGTATCAGGGGATCTCTCTGATTGTTCATCTGTTACTCTATTTTTTTTTAATGTTTAAAAATGGTTCTCAATTACATGTAAACAAAAATTTAATATTCAATTTTTAAAATTTTGAGTTGCAAATTCTCTAACTCCCTCCTTGAGAAGGCAGTTGATCCTCACTATATATTAATTCAGACACTCTGTCAACTTTATTACACTTTTAGTCATGTAAAACATTTACCTATTAGCCAGACTGCAAAAGAAAATACAGACAGCCCCCTCAAAAAAAAAGATAAAGGAAAAAAAGTATGATATGATTCAATCTGCATTCTGGTGATAAATAGCAGTTTTCATCTTAAGTCCTTAAGAAAAGTCTTAGATCATTGTGTTGCTGAGAACAGAAAATCACTTAAAATTACTCATCCTATGATTTTGCTGTTACTGTGTTGTTTTATTCTGCTCATTTCAGTTTGTATCAGTTCATGGGAGCCTTCCCAGGATTTTCTGAGCACATCCTGCTCAGTATTGCTCATTAGTCTTGCTATGTGACTTTTTCAGACTGTATGTTTCCTCAGTAATAGCCGTCCTCTAGATTTTGTGGGCATAGTGACTCATTGGAAGCACTCATGCCTACAGAGATAACTAGCAGCCCAGTGGATACAGAGTTGAGTCTAGAATCAGGAAACCTGAAATAAGATACTTTCTGTGCTATAGGTACGTCATTTAACCCTCTAGTTGCTTCAGTTTTCACAACTGTTCATTGGGCATAGTAAAAACAGCTGGCAAAGAGTAGTTACTAAATAGTTATGCCACTTTCCTTCCCCTTCGCATTTTCCATACCCTTAATTCCATAAGATATTTCTCCATTGTATTGAGTTACTCATAATTTAGAGTCTTTAAAGATTGTAGTGTCACATGAAATGGCATCTTGTGTCTTTTTAAAGCAATGGGAAAAAAGTAGGCATCATTAAAACTCCAATTAATTTCAGAAATACTGTTCACTCCATTTTTCTTTAAGTCTAGGCACAATTCAATGGACATCTACAATACCAATCTCTTAATTCAAAGGAATGACCATCCAAGACATTTTGTAATCTAGACAAGATTAGGGCATGGCTAGGTGGCACAGTGGATAGAGCATCAGTCCTGGAGTCAGGAATACCTGAGTTCGAATCCAGCCTCAGACACTTAATAACTACCTACCTGGGTGGCCTTGGGCAAGCCACTTAACCCCATTGCCTTGCTAAAAAAAAAAAAACCTAAAAAAAAATCTAGACAAGATTAGATTAATAAATAAATAAATAAAATTAATAATATCTTAATAGCTTGAAGTTTACAGAGAAAAAATATCTGTGAAAAGAACTCTCCCCTTCAGACTCACATTCTGCCAAAGTACTTACTTAATGTCTAATAATCTACTCCTAACATTTACCATAAGTAATAATGGTCAGGGCCTAAAAACCATAGTCTCAATTAGCTATTTCTATACCCACAAATAATTGGAATTCTAATTTTGATAATTTTATGTAATTGTTATATTAGAATAAGGTAATGCATGAATATTTCCTTTTCTCTACTTTCCTGATTTATGGTGAAAAGCTTATATGAAATCATATAACACTTTGAAATCTTATTACTTTCCTACCACAGACTAAAAACTTTTTAATCAGAATAATTTGATTTCTAGCATGAAGGTCTTTTCCTTCTTCAAGATCTAAAAGGGAAAGAAAATAGATTCCAACTTTGATCTTTTTGTTATTTTTTATTTTTTCAAGGCAATGGGATTAAAATGATTTACTCAAGATCAAACAGCTAAGTAAACATGAAGTATCTGAGACTGGATTTGAACTCAGGTCCTCCTGACTTCAGGGCTGGTGCTCTATCCACTGCACTACCTAGCTGCTCCTCCAACTTTGATTTTATACTCAGATCACTTTTCAATTCTTTTTTTTATTTTAAAAACATCTCCATAGCTTGAGAACTTCTACTAAGCAGAGAAATCAACACACAAAGGTATCCACTCACACATACACATGCAAACATGCATAGTACATATACCAATATAGTATAGCAATAATAGATATAAGAACTACGTATCACTTTAAAAATGTAAAGAGGAAATATGACTTTATTAAATATACTGACAACAAACTTTAAAAGTGTTTTAGTTGAAAAAAAATGTAAAATAGACTTTTGTTTCAACATTATCATAGAGTCATCTAAAGAAAGGTAGCTACATAATCCAAAAAACTTCTTAAGAGGGGAGAACATTGATAGGCAAAACATTATTTTTTGCTTTGTTTCACACCATTGGTTTCTTTTTTTAAAAAATGTATTTATTTTTAATTCTTTTAAATAAATTTTGAATTGCAAATTCTCTTCTTTCCTCCTGTCTCTCCCCATCTATTGAGAAGACAAGCCATATAATATCAATTATATAACATATTTCCATATTAGTCATGCTGTAAAAAAATAATGAAAAGAAACATAGAAAGTAAAAAAAATATGCTTTTATCTTAGTTTATCAGTACTCTCTCTAATGATGGTTATCATTTTTCATCATGGGTTCTTTGGGATGAGCCCAGATCATTGTATGGATCAACATAATTAAGTCTTTCACAGTTGATCATCATTTAATATTACCATTACTGTGTATGATGTTCCCTTGGTTCAGTTTACTTTTTTTTTGCATTAGTTCATATGTCTTTCCAGATTTTTCTGAAACCATGTCCCCTTATCATTTCTTATATTATGATATTCTATCACAAGCATATACCACAACTTATTCAGTCATTTCCCAATAGATGAGTATACTCTCAATTTCTCAATAGATGAATATCCTCTCAATTGCCACAGCAAAAGAGCTGCTATAAATAGGTCCTTTTCTATTTTCTTTGATCTTTTTGTGATACAACTGGTCAAAGGATCTACTTCAGTTTAATAGTCTTCTGGTATGGTTTCAGATTGTTCTCTCAGAATGGTTGGGTCAGTTCACAACTCTTCCAATAGTACATTAGTGTTCCTATTTTTCACTTTCCCTTCAGCATTTGTCATTTTCTTTTTCAGTCATTTTAGCTACTTTGCTGGGTGTGAGACAGTATCTCAGAGTTGATTTAACATGCATTTCTCTAATCAGTAGTGATTTAGAGTATTTTTTTCATGTCACCATTGATTGTTTAAATTTCTTTTTCTAAAAACTAACTCATATCCTTTGACTATTTATCATTTGGGAAATGGTTCTTATTTTTATAAATTTGGCTGAGTTGTAGGTAAAAATTCTTTATAATATTATAGTGGAATTTAAGAAATTTCAAGACATACCTGGTTAAATTACTTGCCTAAAGACACACAAGGAATAATAATAATAATAATAATAATAATAATAATAATAATAATAATATAACAATTTATAGAGTATTTTAAAATTATAAAATTCTTAGATACCTTAACTTATTTGATCTTTACAACAGCCTTCTGAGGCACATGCTGTAGATAATACTCTGAGGTACATGCTATATATATTACATACAGTATAATATTGTATAAAATATAATATTACAGTATTATAACCTACAATATTACAGTAGGTATTATTATTCCTATTTTACAAATCAGGAAGTTGAAAGTCTGAGAGGTTGACTTCAACAGTCATTCATGAGTAAATTTCAGAGACAGGATTTGAACCTGGATCTAATTGATTCCAAAGTTCATTACCCTATTCAATATAACATGATGACTTTCATTTTTTTTTGTTTGATCACTTCTCCTATAAAACATTGTTTTTACTTGCATATGATTTTGTGAAGAACTATTTTGCAAATTGATATTTTCCATCTCTTGACCTGTATTTTGTCTTAGGTGTCATTTGAATTATTTTAATTCATTTGTCTAGTCAGTTTTAAATTAGAAAAGGGTAAAAGAATGTGAAGTTTTTTTTCACTTAACACTTTTTAAAATTACATTTTTTATTGCTGTAAACAATTCAAACCAAATTTTGAAGAAGCAACTTTGAAGTCAGTAATTTTTTCCTGAGGATGTTTCTTTTTTGCCTAATTTGAAAAAAAAAACAAAATCAAAGTATAATTGAGTCATAAGTAATTGAACAATGTGTCTGAGCATGCCCAGGTGGGATTAGTTAATTTTTATTTTAGGAAGTTAACCACAAACCAAGACAAATGAGTGCATGAATAATGACAACAGAACATACTGTAGTTTGCATTAATGAGTTCAATCTAAATATTATCAATCCTGCACTATGTGCTTTAATATAATGCAATTAATGAAGCATAAATGGTGGTAAATAAGTGGATTTACTTTTTAGGACATCAGTCTTTGCCAGTCAGAATGTATGAGTCAATGGCTTCCTTAAATATTGGAGAATACTATTGAATGGAAAGTTTCTTTTCTTCTTTTCTCAATTTTTTTGTGTAAGTTCATAAAGTAAGGTCTTTTTGATGAAAAGAAAATGATTCAAAAAATCACTCTATTTTCTAATAATCCCCTCTATTTTCTAATATGTGTATATGCTTATATATATGCATATATATATATATATATATATACCAATTTTGATTAATCATAGTAGATTTACTAAAATAGAGGCATTGATTTTATATCACTTTTTAAAATAGCATTGTCCTTTCTCATTGCAAACATATAGGATTGGGGCATGCCATTTTTATACTATTTTTTGTTTATCTTTCTAAATATTGCCCAACTTTAAAGTCTAACATCAACAAATAATGAGAGAAATAAAAATACAGGAAAGAAAAGCACTTGAAAATGGCTATTTTTTCCCCCACCAAGTATATGATTTCTTGGGTAAATATACCCTCTTTTTAAAAGGCAGTCTAGACTGAAATAGTTTCCTTCCTCAACAGGTTACAGAAAATGAATACAATAGGGTTAGGGTCAACTTAGTGTTCAAAGACCTCCTGATTAACTTCTACTGAAAAATAAATTGTATAGCTCCATGACATGTGAAAGTTCCATTGATGAAACAGGGTACGTGATGACCTAGAAACCTTTAGAATTTGTGAGATGGAAGGAAACATGACAATACAAACTCTCTACATCTATGGTCAGTTCGCAGTGGCTCAAAAATAACCATTATGTGAAGTTCTATACTGCCTACCCAGTTTGCTTTCAATTGGTCAGAAATCCCTTGGATAACTGATTTTTTTCTTCAGTTTTGCTTCACAGATCAAAAAAATTCTGTTGGCCTAGATTGATTTTTGCACATTGTTTTATTTCCCATTAAGTTCCTAAAATGAGCAATTAGAGATAGAGTAAGATATTGATACTCATTTAACTCCACAGTCAATAGTATTTTCATGATTAATAAGTTTTGCATTTGTTATCCTGTTACCTAAATAATCTTATATCTTACTAGGGAAAAGAATAGATGGGGAAAATTTCATCTATCATTATGTATAGCATCAATTATATATATATATATATATATATATATATATATATATATATATATATATATATATATACAGTGTCCAACCTAAAGTCAGGTAGATTCAGCTTCCCGAGTTCAAATCTAACCTAGTTGTGTGACCCTGGACAAGTAATTTAACACTGCCTCAGTTCCTCTTCTGTAAAATGAGCTGAAGAAGGAAATGATGAAGCACTCCAGTATCTTTGCCAAGAAAACTTTAAAATTGACAAGACTGAAATGAATGAACAACAGTATTCAATCACAGTTATACAAATTTAACAAGGAGTAGAAATCCCTCCTTCTCTGATAGTTTCTTTTTATTGACCCTTCTTATGCTTCTTCATCATTTTCTGAAAGGTAGAGAAAAATCAAGCTTACTACTTATTGTTCTACTAGCTTCTCTCTCTACTCTAGTATTCTTGTCTCTCAGTAAAGCTACCTAGAGAGTTTCCTAATGTCCACATATTTCCATTGTACTCTGACATACGGTAGTTGGGCAACCAAGGACAAATCACAATTTCTAGGCTGAATTTCCTCATAGCTAGAGTATAAGTATTAATAATTTTATAATACTTCACAGAGTTATCTTTGAAAGAAATTGCTTTGTAAATGCATGGAAATTCAATTTAAACCAGTCAGTGACTATATGTACAAAACTATATTTGAGATGCTGATTACATATAAGCAAAATGGAAAAAGAAGCTCACATTTTACTAATTAGCAACTTAAACAGAACATTCAAACAGATAAATATGTTCAATCTAATTTGTTAGGACAGAGCATTGCCCTTATAATGTAAGTTATTCTTGCTAACATCCTTTAAGATAAGTTCTATCTCTTTAAAATTCCAAATTTCTTTTTAAATGGCTTTATAGAATAAGAGTTAGACCAGCAGTATATAAGCAAAGGGATATACAGAATTTAATTGAATCTTATGACAATAAGAGAAATTTATTTACATCAGAGACTTGTCAATTTTCTTGAATTTGTGTACATTTGCTCTTTATTTTTTTTGTTGGCTGCAGGTGTAATGTGATGATTTTTCAAAGGCTTTGTAGAAATAGTGAGTCCTGAGGGAAATTTCAAAAAATGGTAAGGAAATAACTTTCTCACTTACTTGAACCTGGGATGGAATGAAAGAATAAGAAAATGTGAAATTGATAATGTTCAATTTTTTTCACTTTCAAAAACAGAATATTCCTGAGAAACAAGGAATGAGGGGGGAAACCCATTAAATGCAAATAATTTAGATGTGTATTGGCTAGCTGGATTTACTGTCTGTGCAGTGGCCATTTAACATGAGGAAAAAAACAATGAAAATGAGGTTTATGGACCTTGTTGTTCTTAGTACAGTTTGTTCTGACATCTCATGGATACCTTCACCAAGAATGTACTAATAGAAATGTCTTGGAATAGGCTCGTCATCTCTCTCACTAGTTTTGTCAATATGCTTATTGCAATGTTCTTGTAAAAATTCAGCCCTTAGGGGACAAATTCAGCATCTAGTGTGAAGATTCAGTGAAGCTCAAAAGAGAATATAAACTCATATATCAGCAACCTGCCTCTTGCAAAGGACTGCTGCTCTGAGATTCACATTAAGAACCAAAACTTAGAAAATTCACCATATGCAGCTTAGTGTCACCCACCAGGAAACATGCTAATTTTCTTTTTGTCCTTAAATTTCAAATGTTATTAATGATGCTTTCTTCAAATGATTCTCCAAACAGTTGTTGCTTGTCTTTCATTGTTGCTTGTCCTTCATTCTTGAAGAAGACTATGACATCAATGAGGTGATGCCATGACATGCAATTGAGTTATATTTAAGTGAAAGAGGACTGTGCAAAATTACCAGCTGGAAACTTCTGGGTCTAGCAGCCAGAAATGGATAAGGCAACTGGAGATAGCTCTGGATACTGCGGGAGTTCTTTGCCTTTAAAGCTAAGGTCTTTCCAAGGTTATAGTTTGAGGCAATACCCATTCATTGATTAAGACTAAGTAAGAGAAAGATGAGGCAACGAGATTAAGAACGACCATTTTACCTAGTCCAAAAAAAAAAAAAAAAAGAAAAATTAAAGCTGGAAGGGCAAACCGTCAGGATTCCTTAGTAATTAAGGTAGGTAAGAAAGAAACGAAATAAAAAATAATCTCTTTTGCATAGTCAAAAAAATCAGTCTAGGAATGGCAGATTCTCAGTTTCTGGTCAAGGCAGAAAAAAGTTGCGATTTACATTCACTCTGAGCCAATCAGGGCTCAAACAATTTAAATGATGGTCTAATCCATTGATTCTCTGAGTCTAAGAAATTTTGGTTTACTATTTCTATATTGGTTAATAGTGTGATAATAAAGCAATATCAAGAAGGCAACTAAGTGGCACAATGCATTGGAGTCCTGGGTCTGAAATCTGAAAGAAATCAGTTGAAATTTGATCTTCAGACAGTTGTGTATCCTTAGGCAAGTCCTTTATCCTTTATTTGCTTCAATTTCCTCATCTGCAAAATAGGGTTAATAGTAGCATCTGCCTCGCAGAGTTGAGAGGATCAAATGAAATAGCATTTGTTAAATGCTTAGCAAAATGGTCTGGTACATAGTATAAATGCTAAATATATTATTATTATTATTATAATTTAGGTTAAATCATTTAAAGTTTGCTTCTTTGGATGGTGAGGAATTCCATTGGTATGTAATTTCATTTAGAATGCTAAAAAAATATAGACAAAAGGATGATTGGATAATAATCATCTGGGAAAAAAATTAAAGTCACCAATTATGGATAGACTTTTGTTCTTCAAGCAGAGCCAAATGATACATTTGGTTTCCACTTCTTTAAAGCTATCTTCTCTTAATTACATTTTAGCATCTTGCCTTTTCTAATGCCTATTGAATAGATTGGTGTCTAGAATAAATGTTTAGAATGTCTTGAATTTGTAGTTGTCCATAGTTTGAGTGAACGGCATGGTGGAGTGGATAAAGAGATGAACTGAGCATCAGGAATACCTGAGTTGAAGTCCATTTGTCAACTGACCCTAGATTTATGACTAATAACAAATACCTTCACTAAACTTAAATCTGTAAAGTGAATGGGTTGGATAGAATGTTCTTTAAGATTCAATACTTGGCATTTACATATAATTACAGTGTTAAAGTTAGATAGGTTTCTAAAGGTGATAGGACTCATCATTTTAAAGGACATAAAATAGGCCCAGAAAGATAAACTGACTCAACTGAGGGCACTTTATTAAAAAATGACAGAGCAAGAACTTGAACCTAACTCTCCTGAATCCTGTTGCTACCACACTGCAATTCTGGTGTCTTGTCCCAAGAGAAACTGGGATGACCCATGAAGATAAATACCAAAAGAGAGAGAAATACATAAGAATTTATTATTGTTTTTCAATGCATTACAAACTTACTAAGGGAAACCTGAGAATTTTTGATTAATATAATGTAAAAACTGGATTCTAGGTCACAATCCCTCATTAACTGCCCTAATTCCTGAGAAAGCTAGTCTGCTACTAAAGTCAGGATATAGTGGAAAAGAACAAATTCAGACAAAAAGGAAAGAGCTAAGAAATGCAGCGATGACTAGGAGCCAGATGCTTCATAGGTTAGTGGGAGCAATATCCAATCCACAGCACATTCCTCCTCATCCTGCTCTTCTGGAACACAGTGAGAGGATGATTTGTTCAACCACTTTTCTTCCTATTTCCTCTTCCAACCAATGGGAAAGAGTAGGAAGATGAAAAAGAGAATAGAGTTACTTTCCAATCCATATTTTAGAATGTTATACCCTGTATTAATTGTGTATTTTATACTGTTTGAGTCTGTTATTAAAGTATGTGGTTTTTAATCATCATTTGTGTCCACAAAAAAAATTATCCCAAAAGGAGAAGAAATTTTCCCAAGTCATATTCAGATGAGAGTAAGTGAATTAGAAGATTATACTATTTAATAGTATTATAAAGCAATTGTGAGAGCACTGCCTTTTTTAATCTGGAGAAAGATTTTGTAAGGAAGTGAACCTGTAAATAAGGAAACATGGGGGGATTTGTGTGGCTGTGTCTAAATTCCTTTAGTTCACATTACTTACACTTAGTCTTGTTTGAAATTTGATGATCCACTATGTCCTGGAGAACCTTGATTTACATGGAGAACTTGTTCTCTTATGCATAGGGATCCCCTTATTGCATTATTATAAATGATATTGTATACTTTACATACTTATAATTCTTTCTAAACTGTTAAATATATTACCCAGGTTGACTTTTCTTTGAAAGAGATTATCTAGTTTATAACTTGGGTCAGCTAGGTGACTGTAGATTTAATGTGGGTCAGGAAAATCTGAGTTCAAATTCTGTCATAGATCCTTACTAGCTATGTGCCCCTGGATAAAGTCAGTTAACACTGCCTTATTTTCTTCATCTGTAAAATAGTCTGGGGAAGGAAATAGTATTTTTATCAAGCAAACCCCAATTGAGGTCACAGAAACATAACTGAAATGACTGCACAACAATCCATAACAAGCTTGATCACAAAGATAATGTGAGATTTTATCAAATACTTTGTTAATTAAACTCCAGTTACAGCATTGTCTTCTTCTATTAGTCTAGCAATTAAAAGGAAACGAAGTTGATCAGATATGCAGTGTTTTTGAAATCATGATGACAGTGGTCATAGTTTCCTCTTCTAAATGATTGGAAATCATCCTTTAATAATATACTGTGGCGTTTTTGTCAGTATCAAGTTCGAACCTGTCATATATGATTTGCTAACTCCACAGTATTTTTGTCTGCTTTAATCTTGTAGCACTTTTCTCATGCTGTATTATCATTAAAAAAATCATTGACAAGTCAGAAACTGTAATTGCCAATTCTTCCAAGTCCTTAATAACTAGTTTGTCTAAGCTTGAACATCTTGATTTTTAATCTCTTGTTAACCTCTTTATCCAAATCTGAAAGTTATATTTCTTTTTATAGAAATATTTCATCAGTCCTAAACCTTAATGAACATGTAATAGAATTGATTTGAACTCAACTAACAATCCCAATTCATCTTTGCTACACCTATACTTTGTGATTCTAGACTGCATTCTTCCATTGAACAGGAATTCTTCCCAGTTGGGCTAAGAACCATCTGAAATACTATTGAAATAATGAAGATACCAATGGAGTGCTTAGACTATCAATTGGTTATACCTCATTTGTTGATCATATATTTATTTGATAGCATCCTTTACATTGCTTCTTCTGTGCATTGTAATATTTGTAATGTTCTCCAGCTTGCTCATGCTTATTATATACTTCTTTGTGTTCTTTTGTGTAATCTTTACCTTGTATGAAGAAAGGCATAATACAAACTTCATATTCATAAAACCACTGGAAACATTAAAAAGATAGCAATTCGTTTCAGATAGAAATTTGAAGTTTCAAAAGAGTTTTTCAATTTCTCAAAGAGATCTCAACTCTCTCCCCCTCTCTTTCCCTCCCTCTCTCTCTCTCTCTGTCTCTCTGTCTCTGTCTCTGTCTCTGTCTCTGTCTCTGTCTCTGTCTCTGTCTCTTTATTTCCCCTTCCCTGTTTGCAATGTCTCCTCTAGCATTATTATACTAAGTTCCATTCATTAGCTTATTTCTTGCCTTTAGATTTGAGTAAATGAGGTTCCTGCCCTGGCCTCCCACCTCTGGGACCTCTGTGATTTGAAGAACAGTATTAATTGTAGGTACAAAATTTATCAAATTATAAAATATATTTGTAGTATATGTATATATAATTATAATGTTAATAAAAATGAAATAAGCAGAATAAAACAAAATAATTATGAATGACACACAATTAAGTGAATGTTACCTTATCTGTATGGGAAATAGGAATGTTTGACCACACCTAAATTAATCCAGCCAATTGTTCTAGATTATACTAGATTGTTTCAGATTCACATTGCCCCAAATCTCTCTATAGCAAGCTTCTAGAACTTTTTCTACATTCATCCAATGTGTTGTTGTGCCCTATGTTGCAGATTTTGTATTCATTGTTATCATAAATTTTTCAGAAAGATTTTATTTATTTTGAGTTTTACAATTTTCCCCCTAATCTTACTTCCCTTCCTCCCATCCCTGCAGAAGGCAGTCTGTTGATCTTTTCATTGTGTTATCATAAAATTAATGTAAATTGTTGACTTAATACATTGTTGTGAATGACAGATCTAATGAGAACATAAACACTTATTAACACATCCAACAATGTGCAGAAGAACAAGCATTTACTACTTCATAAGAGAAATGAATTATGATTAATGGTGCTAAGCTGCCAGTCAGTGACAGTTTAAAATTTGTAATGTGAGCAACATTGATGCAATATTCCAATTTATGACCTGAAGCTGGTAGTAAAACATTGCTATCAAATTTAAGGATTTTTTTGATATCTTATACATTTCAAATTTATGACAGGAAAATATATTACATAAGAGATTAAGAATAATAGTCTTTAGATATTGATATTAGTAATATGCTTCCTATTTTCTGAATTTTTGTTGCCATATTTGCTTCTTATAGTATTTAACTTATCCTATAGTCATTGCTAAAAAATTCTAGTTATTTTATCTAATTTCTTAATAATTCACAAAATAAGCTACTATTTCTTTAAATTTTCTTAAAATATAGCATAATAATCAATGTTATGATTATTGAAAATAAATTTTAAAATAAGTTTATATCAGCAATTAAATGTAAGCCATTTGATTCATTATCTAAAATTATAATTTTGAAGTATTTTGTAGCTAAAAAATCCATGAAATGAAAATATAAAATACAAAATATTATATATTGTGAGATTACAAAAAAAAATTTGAAATATAAAAACATCAATATTCCAATTTCTTGCTTATTTCTACTGAAAACATAACAAATAATATTTAAAAACAACAATTTAAACTTCAGTATAAGACACAAAACATTGTCTTTAAAGCTTTTTATTTTATGAAAATGAAGAGCATTATCAAATTTTTCTCTATAAGGCATTTTTTTGTCAAAAGTACCAAATCAGAATTCTAATCTACTAAAAGTTCTTATTCACTATATTTGATTATTCCATATACAGCTAAAAAAGTAGCATTTTATGTTTTTCTTGAAATGTGTATTATTGTAGAGTAATGGCTCAATTCAAGATATTCTGTCTTCCAAGAATCAACTATTAAATGGTGCTAAAAACATTCTCTGAAAATGGAACTGTGGATATTTTTGGAAATGTTGAGGAAGCATAGCAGTGCTATGAACCATCATAGTTTAAACTCTTTCTGAAATATCTGTTAAATACTGTTTCAAATAACAAGGAAGATATATTGGAGCATGTATGTGTGTGTGTGTGTGTGAGGGGGGTGATTCACTCTTTAATTCACTCTTTACATCCAGCATAGATTTTTAAGGTGAGTGATTATGTGAGCTGCAATAGTAATCCAAATTTAGACAATAATTTCAGAGCTATATAGTTTAGTATTTCAAATTATCATACCTTTTTTGAAATGATGAATATTATAAACATTCTAAATTTTCATTAATAAATCAGAATGCCTCAGATGGGATCATTACTTCTGTGATATTCTTGTAATTGAATTATTTATATAAATAGGAGCCCAACACACAAAAATAATTGTCTGAAGCCTCTGCACAATCCATATTACTTCCCTGTCAACAGCATATCATATATTAGATGATTGACATTCTTTATTTTCTTGGTTTTTTCCCACAGGGATAGTTCAGCAAATTCTTAAATGATTGTGGATCTCATTTATGTTCTGGGGATTCATGCAGACTTCACAGTATCATCAATAAACAGGACCATCTAGAGAACATTATCATTTACAGGGAATCCCACTTAGACTTGGAATCTATTGGATTTCTTTTATGGCAATGGTGAATAATTTTGGTGAGTATCTCTTTCTATTTTACACTTTTTAAATGTAAATGTTCACAGAATCATTGAATATACTCACCAATGTATTAACAAATTTTCAAGAATTTTTATGAAGTTTTAACCGATAAATGGAAGATACTTTCTGTGAAATGGAGTCTTTAGAATGACATTTGGTTTGTACAAAGATCAAATGTGTTTTTTTCTTAATAATGGCAGACCATCAATATAATAGGGAGGGTGGAGCAAAGATGGTAGAGTAAAGGCAGGGACTCACCTGAGCTCTCCACAATTCCCCTCCAAACAACTTTAAAACAAGTACTCTTTGATTTAACATTCAACTAATTTGCAGTAGCCCATTTCTACAGATACATCATATTAAATCTGTAGAAATAATTGACTGATTTTAGCAAATTATTGGATACAATATCTCATTGTAGTGTAAAAAGAGGGAGTGATTGGACTTTTTTATTTTTTCCAATTGTATGTTGGTAAGCAATGTTTATATTTATTTTTTTAAATGAGAAAATGAATTCCAAATTATTTCCCTCTCTTCCCTCCCCTCATTGAAAAAGTAAATAATATATACATATCTATATATATATATCTTATACTTGTGTAGTCATGCAAAACATTTTTATATTAGCCAGGTTATAGCAGAAAACATACCCCCCTCAAAACAAAAGACTCAAAGAAAAATAAAAAAAAACAAAAAAAGTATATTTCAATCTGTATTCAGGTTCTATCAATTATTTCCCTGGATGTGGATAGCATTTTTCATTATAAGTCCTTCAGAATAGTCTTAGATCAGTGTATTACTGAGAACAATTAGATATGACCATTACAGAATTTACTGTTACAAGGTAGTATATACTCCTACTTTTTCTTACTTCACTTTGTATCAGTTCACTTATGTCTTTCCAAGTTTTTCTTAAAGCATCCTGCTCATGATTTATTACAACACAATAGGATTCTGTTACAATCATTCTACAACTTGTTCAGCCATTCCTCAATTAATGAACATCTCAATTTCCTACCACAAAAAGAGTTTCTAGAAATATTATTAAGCATATAGATCCTTTTCCTTTTTTGGAAAAATAACTTTGAGATACAGACCAAGTAGTGACATTTCTGGGTATGGCAGTTTTATAGTCCTTTGGGAATAGTTTCAACTTGTTCTCCAGAATAATTGGATTAGTTCACCACTCCACGAAGAGTGCATTGGTGTCCCAATTTCCCCACATCCCTTCCAACATTTCATTTTCCTTTTCTGTCATGTTAGCCAATCTGATAGGTATAAAATGTTCCTCAGAGTTAATATTTTAGTCCTTAGGGAGATAGATGACATTAGGGATGGCACAATGTGGGAAGAGTATCTAATGATAGATGACAGGGATTTTTAAAATAACCACAGTCTAAAGATTTGGAGTAAATTTAATTCCAAATGGATCACCATTACAGTCTACATTTGGGTTTGAAAAAATCAGCTTCTAATATTTAAGAGGGAGCAGCATTGTTAGTAGTTCGTGGGGAAAAAGTCTGGTGGCTTCAGTGGACTGCAAGTTCAATATGAGTCAGTAATGTGATATTAAAGTCAGAGAGAGAGAGAGAGAGAGAGAGAGAGAGAGAGAGAGAGAGAGAGAGATTGATTTTGGGCTACTAGCTAGAGGGATTGAGGAAATCACAGTCCACAAGACTCTGTCCTGGTCAGATTGTATTTTGAGAATTATTTCCAGTACCACTATTTCCTGTACCACTATATAGGAAAGATAAATTGGTAAACTGAGGGTGTATAGAGGAAAGTAGCCATTATAGTTGCAGAAGGACTGATGAAGGAAATATGATATTTAGTTGAGAAAGGAGAAGACTTGTGGGTCTTGATAGCTTTGTTAAAATATTTAGAAGGCTGTATGTGAAAACGAAATTAGACTTTGTCTTTTTGGCCCCCAAAGGGCAAGTGCAAATGGGTAGAAGTATGAAAGACAAATTTAGACTTGATGTCAGGGGAAAATTACCAATAGTTAGAACCATCTCAAAGTGGAATAGACTGCATTATAAGAAAATAGATTTTCCCTCATTGGAGGTCTTTAAGCAAAGGCTGAATATATATCAATAAAACTGGTTTTCTTTGTAATTCTATGTATTTTATTTTATGCATTTACAAACAAGAGGGGTCCATGACACAAAAAAATGACAGTCACTCCTGCACTAGTCAGTTCTAGACCCTAGTCCAATCCTGTTAAGAACCCTTCTAAATCTAAATCCTGTGATTCAATAAATAGAATTCCAAATTCCCTCCTTTGGTCTATTCTGTGCCTTCCCTTAATTTTGCCATTCAGTCTCCTCAATATAGCACATGTACATTTCTATATTTTGTTTATCATACCTTTTACTAACCTTGCCAATCCCTATAGCAGTATTTCTGAAAGAAATCTTGTCATCAGTGCTTTTTAAGTTGTGTCTTCCATCTTATCCTTTTTAAAGCATCCTTTTAAATTTTCTCTTTCCCACTATGCTATTCATTTCAACTTCTCTCATATTCTGCTGAAAATAGTTGCCAAAGGTTTGATCAGACAAAATAAAATAGCAGCCACAATTAGAGGACTAAAATTCCTTCAAAGGAGGGGTTCTTTTGTGGTTTAAACAAGTGGGAAGTCAAAGTGACTTTTAAGAAATGCTATTCAGAGATTTCCCAGATACCTTACCAAGGGATTCGAATTGTTCTATGAAAAGCTACATAGACCCAGTAGAAAGTTGGGGTTATGAGACAAACGTTTGGGGCTAGAAGGGTAGTCTATTATTAGAATGAACAGATGGCCTAGGGTTCTTTCAAGGGGTGGCTTTCTGAATCAGATCCATTGCAGCTGGGTTATGAAGGGATCAGGTGGCCTTGGCTTGTTTTCAAGAGAGTAACCACACCATAGAATTGAACCCTAATACAATTCTACTGAGTTTCAGTGCACAAGGTCTTGTGATTACACTGCTTTCTCTCCACAAAGAGGATATTTCTTCTACTCCTCAGAGGATCATCTTTCCATGCTTGGAATACTGCTACCTCCCTACCATATTGAAATAATTCAACCTAAGTTGATATCAAACTTTTACATAAGTTAATCTTGTTATTGTACCTTTGCAAGTACATTTAGGGATGTTTTTGTTTTTCATCCTCTTGAAAAATTCATGCTGAAAAATAGTTTAAACTTGATTATTGGGAATTACAACCAGGTCTCAATTTATGACACTTCCTCATGGACTGAACACTATTTTCCTTAAACTTCCTCATATTTCCAAGAACAGTGGTTAACAGAAAAATAGGCACCATGTACTTTCAGGTTGAAAAAAGGTATTGCTCAATCCTGGTAGCTCTACTTTGTACCCAGAGGTGATGATATCAATGTTAGTGTCTTGGTTGGCTTCAACAGAAAACAATATTTAACAGTGAATAGTATAGCACAAGGAAACTTCTTGACTCAGGATGTGATAATTGATAGTGATAACTAGTTTTTCCTCTTAGAACTATAGAGCCTCACAAAGATGTCACATAGATATTCTGTGGTTCATCAGATCAAGAAAGCTTCTTCAAATATCTGCAACTTTATTTTCCCCCATAATTAACTTCTCATCATGACTTCTATTGACTTCTATATTCCTTTATGCTAACTGTATAATATTTCATTGTTATGAATAATATTGCATATACTATCCTAATCATTTAACCAAATTTAATTCAGATACTTATTTTATATTTATACATGATATATATAATTATTAAATATTATATATATTATATTTATATTTATATATTTTATATTTAATTTAGATATTTATTTAAGCATTTGTGAAGGATGGGGTTGGTGGGTGGGAGAATAAGTTAAGTTAGAAGAATGTTTTGCATAAAACTATTATTCAATAAATATTTGTTGATTGAAAATGGCTTATTTTAAAATACTATGTAGAGGTAAGTTTTTTTTTTGCTGACTTGGTTTTCATGATTTTCCTCCATTGCTCTCATTTCTCTTCCCAATTTTTCCTTTACCTCCCTTACTTGCTTTTAAAAGTCTTTTTTGGGGGCGGCTAGGTGGCACAGTGGATAAAGCACTGGCCCTGGAGTCAGGAGTACCTGTTCAAATCTGGCTCAGACAATAATTACCTAGCTGTGTGGCCTTGGGCAAGCCACTTAACCCCATTTTTGCCTTGCAAAAAAACCTAAAAAAAAAAGTCTTTTTTGAGTTGTTCCATAGCCTGAGGTCAAATCCTATTTTTCTTGGAGGCTTTGGATATAGATCCCTTTGACTTTGTCATTTTTTGAGTGTATATTTTGATCCTCCATGGGACACAAGTAATTACTAAAGGTCAGATTCTTTTTTTCCTGTTGTTTGCTCATTTTCTGCCTTGGAGCTGAGAGGAGGGTCCCTGTTCCTCTGTGGTAGTATAGGAGCTCAGACTGGGCCCTGGATCTGAGTATTGACTAAGCAGTGGAATCTCGTCCCGGGGATAACAGAAAGACCTCTGTCTTTCCCCACCCCCTTACCATCCATCAGCTGAGAGTTCTGGAAGCAGCTATTGAGTAAATCTATAGGTTCCAGGGGCTACTCTGAGGCCTGCACTTACCTGGGTTCTGCTCTCATTCTGGTGGGACATAATTCTCCCATGGACCTTCCAAGTCATTCCAGCAATCCCTGGGCCAAGAGATCTAGAAACCCCTCTGGCTGCCACCAACCTAGGTGCCCCCAGGGGTCTAGATACACCATGGGCTGTTTCTGGAAGGCAGTGCTGTGCTGTGGCTCTTTTCAGCTCTGGTTCTGGTAGAATAGGCCTTTCCCATGGATCTATCAAGTTGTCTTGGTCTGGAAAATTGTGCCACTCAGTCTTTTTGTGGCTTCTGCCCCTCTAGAATTTGGTTACAGTCATAATTTTATGGTATTTGGAGTTTTTTGGGGAACAGCTTCTGGAAATTTCTACCTTCATGCTGCCATCTTAGTGGTAAGTTTTAAATGTCAATATAGATTCAAATAGAATATAGATTCAAACACTTATTTGATTTGAAATAGATCATAGATATACCTTATCAAATTCCCTCATTTACAATTAGGAGCACTGAGAACAAGTGGGTTAGTGTCTTCTTCATTATCACATAAAGGAAGTGTCAGAACTAAAATATAGATTTTCTGACTCCAAGACTCTTTCCATTACTCCTTACTGCTTCCTATTTAGGGTTTCTCTGTATTTTTTTTATTTCTACAACACCAAATAAATACACAGTAAGTACTTGATAAGGACTTGACTAACTCCAAATTTTAAATTATGAGTATAATCTATGCTGAAACTTTTTCCGTTATTCACATCTGTACAAAGGCAATAACAGGAATGATGTGCTTTGAAATTGAAGCTGTCAGAGGACCAAACATTTCAAGAAGAAAAACCATTTGGCTTTTTAAAATTAATTAATTAATTATTTTATATTATTACAATAATCTTGTTGTGAGAGTAAACATAACCCCCCCCGAAAGATGAGAAACCTCAAGAATAGTGAGAGAGAGAGAGAAAAAAAACGACTCTGTCTCTGGAGTGAGTTGCCTTTTTTATCATGTGTACCAGAGAAGTTGCTTCAATATTTTTCCCCACAGTTGCTATTACTAGCTGTATTTCCCTCCACTCTATTCCTCCCCACTCTCATTTATTCTATTCTCTCTCTCTCTCTCCTTTCATCCTGTCCCTCTTCAGAAGTGTGTTGTATCTGAGTAATCTCTCCCACTGTCTTCGCTCTCTTCTATCAACTACTCCCCCCTCCCCCCCCATTTCCCCTTCCCCCATCCCTTTCCTCTCATTTTTCTCAAGGGTAAGATAGATTTCTATACCCTACTAGTATATATGTTATTTCCTCTTTGAGCCATTTCTGATGAGAATGAATTCTCACTAATTCCCCCTTGCCTTCCTTGTTCCATTCCACTGTAAAAGATTTTTCTTGATACTAATGTGGAATACCTTAGCCCCTTCTTTTCTCCTTTCTCCTCCTCCCAATACTTTCCTTTATCACCCATTGACTCCATCTTTTTACTATATTATAACATTATATTCAGCTCTCTCCTGTGCCTTGTCTATATATACTCCTTGTAACTGTTCTTATAAATGAGAAAGTTCATATGAGTTATCAGTATCTTCTTCACATGCAGGAATACAAACAGTTCAACATCATTGTTCCTCATAATTAGTCCTTCTTGTCCACCCCCTCTATGGTTCACCTGTACCTATACTTGGAGATCAAACTTTCTGTTCATCTCTGGTTGTTTCAATAGGAAAGTTTGAAAGTCCCTTTTTTTCATTGAAAGTTCATCTTTTCCCCCTGAAAAAGGATGTTCAGTTTTGTTGGGTAGTTGATTCTTAGTTGTAAATCAAGATCTTTTGCCTTTCAGAATATCATATTGCAAGCCGTATGAGCCCTTAATGTAAGTGCTGCCAGATCCTGTGTAATCCTGACTATAGAGCCATAATAGTTGAACTGTTTGTTACTGAAAGCTTTTGGTATTTTCTCTTTGACTTGGGAGTTTTGGAATTTGGCTATAATATTCCTGGAAGTTTTTGTTTTGGGATCACCTTCTTTTGGGATCTCTTTCAGGAGGTGATCAGTGAATTCCCTCAATTTCTATTTTACCCTCTGCTTCTAGAATACCAGGGTAATTTTTGCTGTATTTTTTCTTGAAAAATGAAGTCTAGACTCTTTTCCTGGTCAAGACTTTCAGGTATCCCAATAATTTTTAAATTATCTCTTCTGGATCTGTTTTTGAGGTCAGTTGTTTTTCCAATGAGATATTTCACATATTCCTCTAATTTTTGTCTTTCTTTGGTATAGTTTTTCTTCCTGATTTCTTGCAAAGTCATTGGCTTCCTTTAGTTCTATTCTGCATTTGAAGGAGTTATTTTCTGCAGAGAATTTTTTATCTCCTTTTTCAGATGGTCAATTCTGTTTTTTAAGGCATTCTTCTCATTTGCTTTTTGTGTTGTTGCTTTTTCCATTTGGCCTAAACTGGTTTTTAACATATTATTTTCTTCAGTATTTTTTATATTTCATTCATCAAGCTGTTGACTTGATTTTCATGATTTATCTGCATCACTCTCATTTCTCCTTCCAATTTTTCTTCTACCTCCCTTAATTGTTTTTCAAAGTCTTTTTTGAACTCATCCATAGCCTGGGCCCATTTTTATTTCTATTTCTCTTGGAGGTTTTGAATGCAGAAGCTTCAACTTTGTCATCTTCTGAATATGTATCTTGGTCCTCCATGGTGTCTTCAAATAGCAATAAAAGGGAAGAGTGGACTTGGTGTAGTAATCTTGTTATGAGGGTCCTGACAAGTCTAAGAGAATAGGATAGAGAAATACAAAATTAACTATCACAACTATGAATATAAATGGAATGAAGGTGTGACAGACTGAATGAGAAATCAGAATTCAATAATGCTATTTATAACACATTTGAAAAGAAGAAAGATACACATGCAATTAAAATAAATGACTGAACTTATAAAATTAATTTGAATTCTTCTTGGAGAATCCTCATTTGCATCATGCATATATATCAGACTGAGGTCATTTTGTTAATATAAAAAATACAAATTGAAATTTTAGGGTAAAGATCCCATAGAAGTCAATGGGAATTTCTTTTCTTTTTTTCTTTTTACTCTTTTTTTTTCTTTTAATTTTTTTTTGCAAGGCAATGGGGTTAAGTGACTTGCCCAAGGTCACACAGCTAGGCAATTATTAAATGTCTGAAGTGAGATTTGAACTCAGATCCTCCTGACTCTAGGGTCAGTGCTCTATCCACTGCACCACCTAGCTGCCCCAGTAATTTCTTTTCAAGTCATGCATATATCATGAAATCTTGAATCTATAAACCTCATATAATCCAAATATTTTCTGCCATTGTTTCAGATTAGTTCGTTTGCTTCAAATTCATACTATAACATACATGGTTTCTCTATGGGATCTCTTTGAGGAAATATGCATCTTTGATAAAAGATGTTTCAGATTAATAGAGCATCTTTGATCTGAAATACCCTGGATATTTATTTGCTTTATGGACTCTAGCTGTTGATCTCAAATGCAAAGTCTTTAAAAAATTCACCTAAAATTCTCCCCACATCTTCAAAATGGCATTAAAGAATCTCTGTAAAGCATATGTACCCCCATAAGTAACTGTTGCAGTGGAATAAAGTGATTTCCATTGAACAGTTGATTAGATTCACCTGACCAAATAATTAATTGAAGTTTATTAAATTGTCTCATTTTATTTTTGTAGCCAACAGATGTGTTCCACTATAAAGCAATTCTTCTCTTATTAATGATGAACTTAGGTATCTGAATGAATCTTTACAATTGATTCACACTGAAAAACTGTACTATAAAGCATTCAGGTACTGATTCACCATTTTCTACTCAATACAATTGACTTTGTTGTTTTATTTTTATTTTTTGCTCTACCTAAATTACTGTTTTATTGAAAGCTAGTTTCTTTTGAGAATTTAAAAAAGTGAATTCCAATTTATCCTTCATCAAATGATTCACTTTCTCCTACTATATTGTTCTCTCTTTCAAATTAATTATCCTTTCATGAAGAAATACCATTATCTTTAGACCTGATTTGATAGTACATTTTCCCTGCTGTTTCATTTTTGACAGCTATATTTATACTATAAATATGGTCTCATCATCATGAAGAAGCTATTTGGGTAAACTGATATCAGAGTTAATTCAAATATGTTACCTTGTCCATTGTATGAAGTAAAAGCAATAAATTGTGGCTAATGGTTAACTGTCATTGAAAAGAGGAACTGAGTTTCCAAAATATTGGTGGAAAATTGGAGAGAAGTAAACTGATTTTAAGAAATGGTAGGATCTTCAAGTATAAAGTACAGTGGGAAACTGAATATTCTATTGTATATTGGTAGTGATGTTAGGCTTAGAAATAAAAATTAATGTATTATCTGCATAAAAGTACATAGAGATAATCATTAGAGTCTTTAAATGTAGTTGTAACAAAGAAATGTGATTGCTATTCCAACCCTTTAGGTTTAATGTATTATATATAGAGAGTGCAAAGAGGCCTGGACTTGCATGTAGATTGGCTCTGCAATTTATTAACTTTGTAACTTTGAGTAAGTAACAGAACCTCCCTAAGGTCTGCTCAATGACTGATGAATCCTTGTCTGGAGTCATTGCATCTTGAAGAACCCCAGCTACAACTGCTCACTTCATTACCAGTTCATTCCCTGTTTGGTCCAATCTCTACACCAACTAGGAACAAACACTTATGAAGTGCTTAATATGTGCTAACAATACTAAACACTGAGAATATAAAAGCAGAAAACATGTGTGATCTGTCTATCCATCTATCCCTGCATCTACCCCTGCAACTATCCATACATCCATGCATCTATCCATCTATTTATCCACTCATCCATTCTCTTTCTTTCTTTCTTTCTTTCTTTCTTCCTTTCCTTTCTCTTCTTTTTTCTTTCTTTACTTTCTTTCTCTCTATGATTTAATATAAGTATCATCCATGAAATTCTGTCTGCTTCTCCCATTTTCATCAAGAATATTTTTATATATAGACATAGACCACTTTTAAAAACAGATTTTTAAAAAGATGCAAAAGTTTATATGTGAGTTGGTAATTACTATTGCTTTCTCATTCATTTTTCATTGGTTCATTTTAGTGTCATATGTGACATTTTTTCTTATTTTTTAGAATCTGCTTTCAGGACTTTTAAGAATAGATCCTTGGGTACCTTTAAAATTGTGAAATTTCCAGGATGGATTTCATCTGTATTTATTTGGTCAAATTCTGCTATTTTTTCCCAATTACAATTTCTTAAGTCCACTTTTCACTTCTTCATATTCAAATGAGAACTTCAAAAGCTGAAGTGGAGAAGGGTTCCATGTGAATAGAAGTTGAATATAACTCAGTTGGTTCTGAGAGATAGGTAAGCATCCTTCTGAAGGGACAAGGGCTTCTGTTGCCCTCAATCGCTTGAAAGGGAGGTGGATTCAGGTCCCTGAATCCAGAGTGGTGAAGATGGGCACCAGTGCAGAGGTGACCAATGCACTAAGGCTACTAATCCCTTGGTGAGAAGCTACTAGGAGCCCGGGAGAGAGTTCTCTTTGTTTTGTGAAGGGCAGGGTCACCATGGAATGGGTTTGCTCTGAGAGAGGGGCTGGCATCTTGGAAATGTTACTCTGGCAGTATCTGGAGAGCCAATGATCAGATATTGTTTTAGTTCCAATCATCACAACTCAAAGCTGAAGGGTTCAAGAATACCACATTGACTATTAGCCATGGAGAGACAGGCTAAGATGTACCAGGTTGTCGAATGTTATCATCACACAGAATGTTAGTGCTTGCCTGGCAATGTGGCATGTTGGCCTCAGTAATGTGGGAGGAATCAAAACCATTTAAGATCTAGAGACTCTCTGCAATAGCCAGACCATTTCCAGTAGTCTTGTTTCCTAAAAATCAGGTCCTGGGTTGGAAAGACTCTGGTAAAGGTAAGTGTGAAGAGTGCCTCACTATAATAAACATAATTGTGCAGCTCATGCCTCCAATCATTTGGTTGGTTGGTATGCTCAATTTTGATACAAAAGACTAGTAGTAGTATAAAATATTAGATACTTAGTTTTTATATTTCAAATGCAGCGATTCCATCATCATTGGTTAATTATGGGAGTAGATCACCATAGAAATATTTTTTTAAAAAGTTCAGTTTGATTTCTTTTTGTTGCAGTCCTCCTGGATTTATGCTCTTGGAATAATTTACCTCACATCACATTTTCTCAAGACTAGTTTTTCACTCAACTGCCTTTTGCTGTTTTGTGAGATGGCATTTTTGTACTCTAAACTACTTTGACTACCTATCACCTTATCCTCTTCTTAGCAAAAAAGTTTATTCTCTGAATGAGAGAATTTTTTTTACCTCATTATGATAAATATTTCACATTGGTTAAGCTAATCAACAAAATGGCAATGATTAGAGTCAATGTCTTTATTTTTATCCATTCCTCATTTTTGTAAAGCAAAACATTTCAAATCACTTGGGTTAGAACTGGTATAATTGAACAGTGTTCTCATCTTAATCATTTCGTCTCATTTTCTGTTAATTTTATCTTTGTTCAAAGTATTCACTGATCTTAATCATTTTGCATTCTATTTTATGAGTTACCATGATAAAAGAATTCATTAATCAGTGTCCATATCAGATGAACTTTATTGTACTTCATGGTGCTTACCTTTACATAGCAGACACAGTTTCATGATAAAACATGCCAAAAGTTTTTTCATCTTGGTAGAACTTTCCAAATTTTTTCTTGTCAGCTTTATAAGCCTGGTTCATCTCCAACCATTTTAAAACAGTATATTAGGAGTTTTTTGAATATAGTCATGAAGCATTTTGTAAATATTATTATTATTTAAAAATATTTCCTAGAAATGAATCATTGAAAATATTATGCTGGAGATATCATGTATGATTCTTTAAAGTATGGCATGTTATTATTCTTACTTTGGGGGAAAGAATCTTGATCTTATGTACTTATATGTATATCACTGAGAAAAAAAAGTTCTTTATTTTTTTTTAACAATGACAACTTGGAGAATAGTTTCCACAATTATGGTACAAAAGTTTTAATCAAAAGATTAAGATTGAAGGAATAGAAATTAATATTTTTAATATAATAATATGTCACATATGATTAATATAAAATATAAATATAATTTAATAGTATATAATATAATTGATTAATATAAAATAATTGATAATTGTTTAGTAAGGAAAATTAAAGAAGTGATAAAGAAAAATTCTTGATTTAGATATACTAGTTTTAAGTTCATATCACTGTTCTACCACTTTCTGCTTTTGTGGCCTTAGAAAAGTTGCCAACATTTCTGTGCCTCAATTTCCTTGGCTGGGAAATGAGGGGGTTGGACTAGGTGACATCTAAGGTTTATTTCATCTCTAAATTTGAAATTTTTTCAGCTTATAAATTAGTTTGGTGGTAAAACAAAGAAAGAATGTCTCAGGTGAAAACATCAGAATTACATTTAAGAGGCTTGGATATTATTGGAAGACAGGAAAAAATAATGACATAATAAAAATCAAAAGTAGTCCTTAAAAGCTATAAGCACCATTTTTCTGTACATTCTTCAATCCTTTCTTACCTTATTCAGCATGAAAATTTACTACTATTTCTCTTTCTACTTTGTGTAAGCTTCACCTGTTATTTCTCTTTCCTTCTCTTAAACATGGATATTTCTTTTTTCTTTATTAAAATTTTATATTTATTTGTTTTTCCAACTACATGTAATGATAGTTTTTACAATCATTTTTTATATGATTTTCAGTTTTACATTTTTCTTCCTTCCTCCCTCCCCATACCTCTCCCTCTTTCAGAAAGTAATATAGATCTATATTGATCAAAACAGGAATGTTTCTAAGGCTCTCTCTATTTGATAATTCATTTAGTCTTATAACTTTAACCATCAGCTCTAGGCACTTTTGAATAACTTCAGTTTTTATTTCCAGACCTCCCCTTTCAAATTCTAATTCTAAAAATCCATTGCACTTTGGGTATTCCTTAAAGGTCCCACTGTCTACCTAAATTCATTCTAATTATAATCTCATCATTATTCTCCCTCTTTTGATTTTAGCCATCTGGGGATTAAAAGAAGCAAAATCTCCAATAATTTATGATTCAGGTATCTCATATTTTATTTAATTCAATATGTGTATCTGTTTTTTTTCTCCTTAGGATATAAACCAAGAGATGAATATTGATTAGATTTTTTCATGTCTCTCCCAGCATTGAGCATAGTGCAAGATACACTAAACATTATAGGTGCCTAATAAATATTTGTTGGGTGCATGAATGATTAGGTGAATCATCCAATTGAATGGAGCAAAAAATCTGGTCATTATTAGTATTTTTGAGACAGTGAAAACTGATTGACTCAGGGTGGAAATGGTAGGGTTTTATGGGAAAATAATAACAACAAGAAAAATGTATTGGATAAGCAAGAGTGGTAACAAGGATACATTCAGTTATGATCATTGCATTTGTCTAGAATTCTCTGTCCGGTAGGGGAAAGCAAAGTAATCCAAAGAGTCTCTGGGACAATGGTTGAGAGACTCACTTTATCTTAGATGTAGGGACCAGGCATTTAAAACCATATGCAAGGGGCAGCTAGGTGGCGTAGTGGATAAAGTACCGGCCCTGGAGTCAGGAGTACCTGGGTTCAAATCCAGTCTCAGACACCTAATAATGACCTAGCTGTGTGGCCTTGGGCAAGCCACTTAACCCCGTTTGCCTTGCAAAAACAAAAAACCTTAAAACCATATGCAAGTCCTTACTACCAATATTTAAAAGAAAAGACTTGCTATTTAAATGTAGATGCATAGAAGGAAAATAGTTCTTAGTCAACCTTATTTATAGGCTAGTCTCATTATTTTCACTCCTCTGTCTTAAAGTGATTATTTCAAGTCAATCATTTGAACTATTGTGTCAATTTAGTACTCACTCATGTTTGTATCTTTGAGAATAAATTAACATTTTCTGAATTCTCCATTTTCATATTGATACTTAGAAATTGATTATTATTATGATGATGATGGTGGTGGTTAAATCTTTAAATCAACTTAGTTATTTGAATTATACTAGGAACCAACTCAACTTCCATCATACAAAAGAGGCTTCTTTTGATAAGATTTTTTGTATTTAAAAGGCATTATGAGACCTGACATAAAAACAGAGTTTCTCAAAACTGGAATAGGAAAGATGATGGGAAATGGTCTACTTTGAAGTGGTTCAGAATTCACATGACACACTTCCGTTTTTAGAATCCTTTATATCTCTGGGGTAAGTCAAATCCTACAACTACCTAGTGACAATTACAAACTAAGATTTTTCATGGTTCTATGGATTTAAAACCTAACATTTTCCAGAATCTTATTGTATTATGTAGATAACGGTAGAGAATAAGTTAGTAAGAGTGCAAGGAGTTATAAAACTTTATGGTCAGGAACTTAGTTATTTTTGTGTTTCTCTTAATGCCTAACAGTGTTTTATATATTATGGACAGTGACTAAATGAATGAATGATTGACTCATAAGAGGTTTTTAAAAAGAGATTCATTAAAACATAAGCTAGTACATGGAGTCCCTTCAGGGTTATCCAATTGAATAAAATAATACTATCACTGTATATACTAAATGCTAATATTTGAATCAATCTACCCAATCATTAGGTATTTTTGAAAAATTGTATAAATATTTTATTTGTTTCCACTTACATACAATAGTAGTTTCTACCAATCTTTTTTTTGCAAGCTTTTGAATTTTACAATTTTTCTACCTCCCTCCCTTCCCTCCTGCAACAGAAGGCAATTTGATATAGTCTTTACATTTGTTTCCATGATATGCATAGATCAAAATTGAATGTGTTGAGAGAAAAAAAATCTTTAAGAAAGAAAGAAAATATTAGAGATAGTAAATTTATGCAATATATGACAACTTTTAAATAATAATAATAGTCTTTGGTCTTCGTTTAAACTCCATAGTTCCTTCTTTGCATACAGATGGTATTCTTTATCACAGATCCCCTAAATTGCCTCTGATCATTGCATTGATGGAGTGAGTGTGTCTGTCAAGGTTGATCATCACCCCAGGTTGTTGTTAAGATGTATAATGTTCTTCTGTTTCTGCTCATTTCACTCAGCATCAATTCATGCAAGTCTTTCCAGGCTTTTTTGAAATCTCATTTGTGTTTTAGTTTGGATTCTCAACTACAGTAAGACACTTAAAAAGAGGAAAAGCATGAAGTGGCTTTATTATTATTATTATTATGAAGGTAAACTCAAAGGAAGTTTGCAACAATAACTAATGATTCCTAAGAGTATTATAGCAAATGCAATTAAGATAATGAAAGAGGTAGGAAACATTATCAAGGATAATCAAAAGAGACAGAAAGTTTTATCAAAGATAATCAATCAAGTTACCAATCAGACAATCAAAGAAGCAGGATCTGGGGAGACTCCAGCTCATGGAAGATACCTCAAGCTGGGGAATCCTGGTTTTAACAAGCCCCTCCCATAGTATGGATCATAAGTGTCCCAGGCAGAGTGTCCTCACTGTGGGTGAGATTCCAAAGGGGTCTAAGCAAGGCTTATGTAATTATAGGATTCTAAACAAAGAAGGCATGGTGCCAAGTATCTATATGACTCTGGCTCAGAAGATCCATCCTGAAACTGGACAAGTTTCAGAAGGGATTTTTTTTCTCCATTATATTTGTGGAATGGCATGTGTTTGCAGGACTGGTCAAGTTCCAAGTCAATGTTCCCTTCCTTACTGGGGACTGGCTAGGTTCCCAATGATATGAGTGTTTTACTACAAGGTCATCGTGCCCCTGATTTGTTTTACTATTTTTTGTCAAGGTTGTACTAGGGACATAGAAGAGCTTCATTGATTAATCATTCACCATCCCTCCTGATTTCTAATAGAATAATAGTGTTCCTTCACATACATATACCACAATTTGTTCTGTCATTACCCAACTGATGGAAATCTCCTCAATTTCCAATTCTTTGCCATTAAAAACAGAGCTACTATGAATATTTTTGTACATGTGGGCTTTTTTACCCCTTTTTCATGATCTCTTCAGGATATAGGCCCAGTAGTGGTATTGTTGGATCAAAAGGTATATACATTTTTATTGCCCTTTGGACATAATTCCAAATTTCTCTCCAGAAAGGTTGGATCGGTTCACAGCTCCACCAACAATGCATGTGTCTCAGATTTCCCACATCCTCTTCAACATCAATCATTATCCTTTCTGGTCATATTGGTCAATCTGAGAGGTGTGAGATGGTTTTAATTTACATTGAATTTGCAAAGATGTTTTAATTTGCATTTCTCTAATCAATAATGATTTAGAGCAATTTTTCATATGACTATAGATAACTTTGATTTCCTCATCTAAAAATTGCCTTTTCAAGTCCTTTGACCATTTGTCAATTGGAGAATGTTTTATTTTTTTATATAAACTTGATTCAGTTCTCTATATATTTTTTAGAAATGAGTTCTTTGTCAGAAACACTAGTTGTAAAAATTGTTTCCCAATTTACTATATTTCTTTTGATCTTGGTTACAGTGGTTTTCTTTGTGCAAAATCTTTTTTAATTTAACATAATCAAAATTATCCAGTTTGTTTTTTATAGTGTTCTTTATCTCCTCCTTGGTCATACACTACTCCCCTTTCCATAGATCTGACAGGTAAACTATTCCTTCTTCTCCTAATTTGCTTATAATACTGTCTTTTATGTCTAAATCTTGCACCCATATTGATATAGGATGTGAGATGTTGGTCTAATCCTAGTTCCTGCCATAAAATCTTCTAGTTTTTCCCAGCAGTGTTTATCAGAGTGAATTTATCCCAGAAGCTGGACTCTGGGGCTATCAAATAGCAGATTACTATAATCATTTCCTGCTGTCTCTTTTGCAACTTATCTATTCCCCTGATCCACCGCTCTATTTCTTAGCTAGTACCAGATAGTTTTGATGACTGATACTTTACAATATAATTTTAAATCTGGTAAAGCTAAGCTGCCTTCTTTTGCGTTTTTTCAGTAAATCCCTAGATATTCTTGACTTTTTGTTTCACCATATGAATTTAGTTACAATTTTTTCTAGCTCACTAAAGTAATTATTTTTTTCAAAGTTTTATTGGTAGTGCTAAATAAGTAGTTTAATTTAGGTAGAATCATCATTTTTATTTTATAACTCTGCCTATCCAATAAGAAATTGATATTTGCCCAGTTATTTAGATCTGATTTTATTTGTGTGAAAAGTGTTTTAAAATTGTTTTCATGGAGTTTCTGAGTCTGCCTTGGCAAGTTAGCTCCCAAGTATTTTATGCTATCTGAAGTTATTTTATGTGAGATTTCTCTAAGTCTTGCTGTTGTATCTTGTTAGTAATATATAGATATGCTGAGGATTTATGTGGGTTTATTTTTTATCCCATGTCTTTGCTAAAGTAGTTTTTGGATGATTTTTTAGGGATCTCTAGGTATACCATCATACCATCTGCAAAGAGTGAGAATTTTGTTTCTTCCTTCCCAGTTCTAATTACTTCAATTTCTTTTTCTTCTCTTATTGCTGAAGTTAACATTTCTAACACAATATTGAATAGAGTGGTGATAACAGGCATCCTTGTTTCACCCCTGATCTTATCAGGCATGTTTCTAGCTTATCTCCACTGCATAGAATGCTTGTAGATGTTTTCAGATAGACACTGCTTATAATTTTTTTTTTGCAAGACAATGGGGTTAAGTGGCTTGCCCAAGGCCACACAGCTAGGTAATTATTAAGTGTCTGAGGCTGGATTTGAACTCAGGTACTCCTGACTCCAGGGCCGGTGCTATATCCACTGTGCAACCTAGCCACCCCACTGCTTATCATTTTAATGAACAATCCATTTAATCCTATACTCTTTAGTGTTTTTTAGTAGGAATGGGTGTTGTATTTTTTCAAAGGCTTTTTTAACATCTATTGAGATGACTATATGATTTTTGTTAGGTTTGTTATTGAGCTAGGCAATTATGCTGACAGTTTTCCTTATATTGAACTGACCCTGCATTCCTGGGATAAATCCTGTTTGGTCATAGTGTATTATCCTTATGATAACTTGATGTAATTGCTTTGCTAAGATTTTATTTAAAATTTTTGGAGCCATATTCATTAGAGAAATTGGTCTATAATTTTCTTTCTCTGTTTTCACTCTTCATAATTTAAGTATCAGCAGCATATTGGTGTCAAAGAAGGAATTAGGCAGAATTCCATCTTTACCCATTTTTCTAAATAGTTTATACAGAATTGGAACCAATTGTTCCTTGAATGTTTGTTAGGATTCAATTCTGAATCCATCTGGCTCTGGAAAGTTTTCCTTAGGGAGTTCATTGATGGTTTGTTGAATTTCTTTTTCTGAGATAGGGTTATTTTGATATTCAATTTCCTCTTCATTTAACCTGTGCAATTTATATTTTTCTAAATATTCAGCCATTTCACTTAGATTATCAAATTTATTAAAATGTAGCTGGGCAAAATGGTTCTGAATTATTATTGTAATTTCCTCCTCATTAGTGGTGACTTTACCTTTTTCATTTTTAATTTGGTTTTCTCTTTTTTAAATCAAATTAAGCAAAGATTTATCTATTTTATTGATTTTTTTTCATAAAACCATCTCTTGGTTTTATTTATTACTTCAATAGTTTTCTTGCTTTCAATTTTATTAATTTCTCCTTTAGAATTTTTAATTTGGTATTTAATTGGAGATTTTTAATTTGGGCTTTTTCTAACTTTTTTTAGTTGCATGTTCAATTTATCGATTTCCTTTTTCTCTGTTTTATTCATGTAAGCATTTAGAGGTATAATATATCCCCTAATAACTTCTTTGGATATATCCCATAAGTTTTTGATATGTTGTCTCATTCTTGTCATTGTCTTGGATGAAATCATTAATTCTTTTGTTTTTTTTAGATTTTTGAAGGCAATGGGGTTAAGTGGCTTGCCCAAGGCCACACAGATAGGTAATTATTAAGTGTCTGAGGTCGAATTTGAACCCATGTACTCCTGACTCCAAGGCTGGTGTCCTATCCACTGCGCCACCTAGCCACCCCATATACCACCTAGCCGCCGCCTGCACCAGCCGCCCCTAATTCTTTCTATGATATGTTGTTTGATCTACTCATTCTTTAAAATGCAATAATTTAGTTTCCAATTAGTTTTAAGTCTATCTCTCATGGTCCATTTTTGCACAAGATTTTTATTGCATTATGATCTGAAAAGAAAAATATTCAATATTTCCTGCCTTCCTGCATTTGATTATGAGATTTTCATGCTCTAGTATTTGGTCAATTTTTATGTAGGTGCCATGTTCTGCAGAAAAAAAATATATATATTCCTTTCTTCCTCATTCAGTTTTCTCCAAAGGTCTATCATTTCTAGCTTTTCTAACATTCTATTTGCCTCCTTAACTTCCTTCTTGTTTATTTTTATAGTTAGATTTATCTAATTCTGAGAGATGGAGGTTGAGGACTCCTACCAGTAGAGTTTTGCTGTCTATGTCTTCCCGTAACTTGTTCAGCTTCTTCTCTAAGAATTTGGATGCTATACTGCTTGGTGCATACACGTTTACTATTGAAATTACTTAATTGTCTATGTCACCTTTTTTTTTCTAGTTTTTGTGCAAGGCAAATGGGGTTAAGTGGCTTGCCCAAGGCTACATAGCTAGGTAATTATTAAAAATCTGAGGCCAGATTTGAACTCAGGTACTTCTGACTCCAGGGCTGGTGCTTTATCCACTGCGCCAACTAGCCACCCATCTATGGCACCTTTAAAGAGTACATAGTTTCCTTCCTTATCTCTTTTTTTCCCTTTTTTTTTAGTTTTTCGAGGCAATGGGATTAAGTGTAGTGCCCAAGGCCACACAGCTGGGTAATTATTACGTGTCTGAGGCTGGATTTGAACTCAGGTACTCCTGACTCCAGGGCTGGTGCTCTATCCACTGCACAACCTAGCTGCCCCTTTCCTTATCTCTTTTAATGAGATTTATTTTTGCAGTTGCTTTGTCTCAGATAAGAATTGCTACCCCTACCTTTTCACTACAGCTAAAGCATTAATATATTCTGCTCTAGCCTTTTACCTTTACTCAGTATGTAGCACTCTGCTTCAAATGCATTTCTTGTAAGCAAAATATTGTAGGATTCTGGTTTTTAATCCACTCTGCTATCCATTTACATTTTATGGGACAGTTAATCCTATTCACATTCAAAGTTACAATTACTAATTCTTTATTGCCCCCACCAAGCTATCTTCCTTCCATTTGTATTTTTCCCCTTTTCCCCCCTTATCCCTATTTCCCAGTACTTTGTTTCTGAATATGCCACCACTTTCAGTATATTTGTCCCCTTCTATCCAACCCCTCCCATTTCTTTACCCTTTCCCTTTGCCCCTTCTTTCTTCATTTCCTTCTGTCAGTTCCTCCTTTCCTCCCTCCCTCCCCCTTTCTCCCTCTTAATAATTGAAAAATAAGTTTCTAAACTCAACTGAGTGTGTTTGTTAATTCCTCTTTGAGCCAAAGCTGATGAGAGTAAGATTCAAATGGTTCTCACCTCCTCCCTTCTTCCTCTCTATTGCAATAGGTCCATTGCACCTCTTCATGTCATATAATTTACCCCATTAAATCTCCCTATTCCAGGGGTAGCTAGGTGGTTCAGTGGATACAGCACCAGCCCTGGAGTCAGGAGTACCTGAGTTCAAATCCAACCTCAGACACTTAATAATTACCTAGCTGTGTAGCCTTGGGCAAGCCACTTAACCCTATTGCCTTGCAAAAACTTAAAAAAAGATCTCCCTATTCCTCTCTCTTTCTTTACTGTCCCTCCTCCTTTTTAAGGAGATATTATTTTTAAATCATTCCATCAGAATCATGGATAAGCCATGAGTGTCCATTACTTCTGGTTAAGTATATTCCCTCAAATTTTGATGCAGCCAGGTCCTGTGTAATCCTGACTGTGGCTCCTTGGAATTTGAATTGTTTCTTTCTGGCTATTTGCTGGATTTTATCCTTGATCTGATAATTCTGGAGTTTGGCCACAATGTTCCTTGGTGTTTTTATTTTGGAATTCCTTTCAGGATGACATTGGTATATTCTTTCCTTTTCCTTTTTAAAAATTTTATTTATTTAAAGCAATGGGGTTAAGTCATTTGCCTAAGGTCACCTAGCTAAACAATTATTGTCTAAGGCTGGATTTGAATTCAGGTCCTCTTGACTCCAGAGCTAGTGTTCTATACACTGTACCACTTAGCTGCATGATGTATTCTTTCCTTTTTTTAAGAGAAAGATTTTATTTATTTTGAGTTTTACAATTTTTCCTACATTCTTGCGTCCCTCCCCCTACACCCCGCAGAAGGTATTCTGTTAGTGTTTACACTGGTTCCATGTTATACATTGATCTCAGTTGAATGTGATGACAGAGAAATCATATCTTTAAGGAAGAAAAATAAAGTATGAGATAGTAAATTTACACAATAATATAACGCTCCCCCCCCCCCCCCCATTTGACAGTAATAGTCTTTGGTCTTTGTTCAAAGTTCATAATTCTTTCTCTGGATACAGATGGTATTCTCCATTGCAGATAGCTCAAAATTGTCCCTGAAAGGATGAGTAAGTCCATCAAGGTTGATCATCACCCATGTTGTTGTAAGATATACAGTGTTTTTCTGGTTCTGTTCATCTCCCTCAGCATCAGTTCATGCAAATCTTTCCAGGTTTCCCTGAATTCCCATCCCTCTTGGTTTCTAATAGAACAATAGTGTTCCATGACATACATATACCACAGTTTGCTAAACCATTCCTCAACTGAAGGACATTCACTTAATTTCCAATTTTTTTGCCACCACAAACAGGGCTGCTATGTATATTTTTGTACAAGTCATGTTTTTAGCCTTTTTTTTTTTATCATCTCTTCTAAACCCAGTAGTGTCATTACTGGGTCAAAGAAGATGCACATTTTTGTTACCCTTTAGGCATAATCCCAAATTGCTCTCCAGAAAGGCTGGATGAGTTCACAGCTCCACCAACAATGTATTAGTGTCCCAGGTTTCCCACATCCCTTCCAACATTGATCATTGTCCTTTCTGGTCATATTGGCCAGTCTAAGAGGTGTGAGGTGGTATTTCAGAGATGCCTTAATTTGCATTTCTCTAATAAGTAATTATTTGGAGCAGTTTTTCCGTATGACTATGGATTGCTTTGATTTCCTCAAATGTAAATTACCTTTGCATATCCTTTCACCATTTGTCAATTGGGGAATGGCTTGGTTTTTTTTGAAAATTTGACTCAGTTCTCTGTATATTTTAGAAATAAATTCCTTGTCAGAAACACTAGTTGCAAAAATTGTTTCCCAATTTACCACATTTCTTTTGATCTTGGTTACAGTGGTTTTGTCTGTGCAAAAAATTTTTAATTTAATGTAGTCAAAATTATCTAGTTTGTTTTCAATGATATTCTCTATCTCTTCCTTAGTCCATAAACTGTTTCCCTTTCTATATATCTGACAGGTAAACTACCCCTTGATCTTCTAGTTTTCTTATAATATTGTTTTTTATGTCTAAATCCTGTATCCATTTGGATCTTATCTTGGTATAGGATGTGAAGTCTTGGTCTAATCTAAGTTTCTTCTGTACTAACTTCCAATTTTCCCCAACAGTTTTTATCGAAGAGAGAGTTTTTATCCCAATAGCTGGAGTTTTTGGGTTTATCAAACAGCAGATTACTATAATCATTTCCTGCTATTGCACCTAGTCTATTCCACTGGTCCACCACTCTATTTCTTAGCCAGTACCAGACAGTTTTGAGGACCAATGCTTTATAATAAAATTTTAGATCTGATAAGGCTAAGCCATCTTCTTTTACACTTTTTTTCATTGAATCCCTGGAAATGCTTGACTTTTTATTTCTCCATATAAATTTACTTACAACTTTTTCTAACTCATTAAAGTAATTTTTTGGAATTTTGATTGGTAGGGAGCTAAACAAGTAGTTTAGTTTTGGTAGAATTGTCCTTTTTATTATATTTATCCATGAACAGTTGATATTTTCCCAGGTATTTAAATCTGATTTTATTAGCTTGAGAAGAGTTTCATAATTGTTTTCAAAAAGTTTCTGAGTCTGCCTTGGCAAGTAGACTCCCAGGTATTTTATTTTGTCTGATGTTACTTTGAATGGGATTTCTCTTTCTAGCTCTTCCTGCTGTGTCTTGCTAGTCATATATAGAAATGTTGAGGATTTATGAGGGTTTATTTTATATCCTGCTACTTTGCTAAAGTTGCTAATTATTTCTAGCTGGTTTTTAGATGACTTTTTGGTATTCTTTAGGTATACCATCATGTCATCTGCAGAGTGAGAGTTTTGTCTCCTCCTTCCCTATTTTAATTCCTTCAATTTCTTTTTATTCTCTTATTGCTGAGGCTAACATTTCTAATATGATGTTGAATAGTACTGGTGATAATGGGCATCCTAGCTTCCCCCCTAATTTTATTGGGAATGCCTCAAGCCTATTCCCATTGCATATAATGCTTGTTGACAATTTCCTTTGTAATCCTTACTGTGGCTCCTTAGTATTTAAATTTTTTCCTTCTGGCTGCTTGCAGTATTTTTTTTATCTGATAGTCCTAGAATTTGACCACAACATTCCTTCGTGTTTTCAATTTAGGATCTCTTTATGGAGGGGATCGATGTATTCTTTCAATAACTATTTTTCCCTCTGGTTCCATGATAGGACAATTTTCCATCACTAAATCCTGTAATATTAAGTCCTGTCTTTTTTCTCTTCAATGTTCTCAGGAAAGGCAAAAATTCTCAGATCTTCCTTTCTCGATTGATTAAGGTCAGTGGTTTTGCTGATGATCTATTTTACATTTTTTCTATTTTTTCAATCTTTTGGTTTTGTTTAACACAATCTTGTCTCATGAAGTCATTAGTTTCCATCAATTCCATTCTTTTATTTAGAGGAGAAGATTTTTCTTCCTTTATTTTTAGCAACTCTTTTCCCAGTTGGTCCATTCTATTTTTGAAGGACTTTTCTATTTGCCTAAATGTAGTTTTGAGAGAATCATTTCCTTTTTTGCATTTGCCCAATTGAAGATCTGAGAGTTATTCTCATTTTGTATTTGTCCAATTGTTTTTTCCAAGGATTTGTTATCTTGTTGAGAGATGTTAATTTTCTCTTGAGTTTCTTTTCCCAATTTTTCCAATTGATTTTAAACTCCTTTCTGATTTCTTCAAGGAAGTCTTCTGGGCTGGAGACCAATTCATATTCTCCTCAGCAATGCTAGATCTCTCTGGGTTAGGATCTGTCTCTTCTAAGTATTTCTCCATGGGCCCCCTTTTTCTCTGGCCTTTTTTCATCTTGTGTTGGGTGGGGGGAGGTTTCTGACTCTCAAAGGTTTGCTTTTGAGGATCCTAGAGGTTTTGTTCACTTGGCTTAGTAATCCAAGGGCCAGCCAGTGGGGAGTGATGGTTGCTTTTTTCTGGAGTGAGGTCCTCAGTAGGGGGTCTGAGTTGACCTTGAAAACTGGGCTGGGCCCCGGTGGAGGGAGTTATCTCTTTCTGTTGAGTGAGCTCTGCTGCCCTGAGGAGGTGGGGGTGGGGGTTATTTATTGTTTGTTCTGGGCAAAGGTCTCCTCTGAAAGTATGGAGTTCAGGTCCCTGGTCCAGGCATACTCTGAGACTCTGTGCTGGGACTCACCCACCTGCAGTTCTTCTCCCCCAGCCAAAGACTCTGCAGATAAACCTGGATCTCCCACCCACCACTCACCAAAGTCTCCAGGGCTGAGGCTGACCCTCTGGCCTCCCCCAGCTGTGGTCCCCTGTGCTGATCCTCTGCTCTTGTCTCCCGGTTCACCCAAGGTCCCCTGAGACAGACCTTCTTGGTAGGTGTTCTCCTAGCATCTCTTTCTTGGTTTTGTTGATCAAATTTCTATTAAGAGGTTTCTCTCATGTTATTTCTGAAGGGAAAGAAAGAGCAGTATCAGCATTTGTCTTCTCTTCAGCATCTTGGCTGGAAGCCCCTGATATATTCTTTCAATGATGATTTTGCCCCCTAGGTCCAGGATATCAGGGTCCAGAAGCGTGGAGTCCAGGCTGTTTTTTTTTTCCTTCAACGTTTTTAGGAAGTCCTATGATTCTTAAATTGTCTCTCTTGGATCTGTTTTCCAGGTCTGTTGTTTTGCCAGCGGTATTTTACATTTTCTTTTACTGTTTTCATTTTGTATAACAGATTCTTGGTGTTTCATGAAGTCATTAGTTTTCATAGATTCCCATCTTATTTATTGAGAAGTATTTTCTTCATTTACCTTTTTCTTCCTTTTCCAAATGGTCAATTCTATCTTCAAAGGCGTTTTTATCTTTTTTTTTATTTGCCCGATTGTATTTTCAAAAGATTTGTTTTATTCTTGTAAGATGTTAATTTTCTCTTTCATAGTATTCATTTTCTCTTGCATTTCTTTCCCCAGTATTTCCATTTGGTTTTTATACTCCTTTCTTATCTCTTCCAAGAAGTCTTTCTGGGTTGGAGACAATTCATATTCTTCTCTGAGCTGCTGTCCTTATCTTCAAGGTAACATTCAATGGACCTGTTTTGTGCTTTTTTTTTCATTTTGGGTCTATTTCCTAGGGTCTTATGTTGGGGGAGGGGCTGGTATGCAGACCTTTGATGTTAAGATCCATAGAGACCTTGCTCAATGGGTTTAGGAACTCCCTGGGGTTTCTCTGTGGGCAGGCCAGTAAGGAATGCCAGAAGCTTTCTCTGGATTGTCTGTGTTGCCTGTGGCAGGATCTGTGTTGTCCTTATACAATCTGGGTTGTTCCCTCAGGCTAAGAAGTTAATCTACTTAATCAGGAACCAACCTGGGGAAAATCTGCCTCCCATACCCTGGCTTTAGGGTAAGGTGCTAACACTTGGCTTGTTTCTGTGTTCTGGAAAAAGTCACTCCTTCCATCAGGAATAGGGTGTGTGTGTGTGTGTGTGTGTGTGTGGTGGGGCTCTGGTGAAAACACAAGGCTCATGGCCTTGGTCTTCCAGACCAGCCAAGCTGACCTGGTAGGTGTCTGACTGTCTTGCTAAAGCTCTCTCACCCATATATACACAGCAAAACCTTCTGCAGATGTTTTCAAGTTGGTCCCCTGGTCTTACCCCACTAACCCTGGGATCATCTTTGCTCTCTTCCCCCATTCTGCTCATGCTCCCTTGTGACAGACTTTGCTTCTAGATTTTCTCCTCTATTCTTCTCTGGATTCTTCTGAGCTCAAAATCTGTTAAGAGGCTTAGTTCATATTAGTTCTGAGGGAAAGCCTGGAGAGCTCAAAACAGTGCCTTTCTCTGCCATCTTGGTTGGAAGCCCTCTCATTGGGTATTTCTAATACTATTTGTTCTTCCCCAGTTTTTACTGTTTCTTCTTTGTTTTCAAACAAGACAAATGACATCACAGAATATCTTACCTCATATATGTGATTTATGTGATTCATAGTTGAGTAAAGTCATCAATCTCACACTCTCTTCCAGAGTCCTATAAGTCCCATGACAAGGTAAATTCAAGCCAAGTGGTGATAACCCAGAATGCAGTGATTGACCTTGGCAGATGTCTCTAAGTACTCCAAAGAAACTGCTTCAGCAGTCCTGGCTACATTATTCTCATTCATCCATTCCACTAGGGAAGTCTTCACCTACTTTGTGTTGGTACTACCCTAACTTACCAATGAACTTGTGATGGTTCTAGAAGCTTAGCAGATGTCATGCTGCACCTTATTGTTGGAAGAAGTAGACACCAAAGATGCATGAACAATCCTGAAAAGGGTTTGACAAGTCTCACATCAGAGGAGCAATTTTTTTTAATACTCCTCCACCCCTCTGTTCCAGTAAATTAAATAGTAAGAAAATTTCTTCAGTATAGCAGACATACTTTATACTTATATAGTACCTTTCCTGGTAAAGTTCAAAATATTAACTAGTCTACTAATTCATTAATCCTTATGTACAAAGTTTGATTTTAATTGATACTGTAAGTACTTGGTTTTTTCTATTCAATAGGAGCTAGGACTGTCTGGGCTAAAAATATGAAAAGTGCTAGAAACTTGAAAATAGCACAGGGTAGCTGCATTAATGAAGAATGAATCATAGAGAGTAAGTAAAACCAGTTAGGTATTAAAAATGTATTAAAAGACCTAGTATAATCTACAACAGAAATCCTGAAGGACAGGACTATGTTTATAGGTATTCTGATTACCTTCTTTATACTATTTGTGTTCCACAAATAAAATTATTAAGCAATTTCAAAAGGTCAGTTTTTAAAATAGATTTTAAAAAATGATACAAAGAGTGATATTTGATCTTATAAGACATTTCTGTTGAGTACTTGATATACCACTTGTGGAGTGTTGCTGTTGCTAGATAGGACTCAGCAATTTCTTAGGTGAGAAATTAATAGATCTAGTGACACCTAAGTGATTCACAAATGTTTCATTAAAGGTCAACTATTACACTGATTTTTAGACTGTTCTCTATTGCCCAAGAATAGGTTCTTTGGGTGCTTCTTAAATACCTGAACCTAATTGTAGTTTATTGGAGAAATCATATTACAACTTGTTTTATACTAGAAGTATCTTATCGATCCATTCAGTAAATATTTATTGAGTTCCTACTTTATCCAACTATTAGCTCCGTTCCAGAGAGCAAATGCTGTTTTTCCTTAATTTTACTTTCAGAAAAACTGATATCATTAAATATTAATAGTCCTAAAATTTTTTTAAAAATATTAGTAGTCCTAATTGTTATCCTCATAGTGGATATTCATACAACTTTACAAAAATGCTTTTCTCTTTATAGTTCTGTGAAGAAGTTCCTTGGTACAAGGTATTATTATTATTCCCATTTTACAAATGAGGAAATTGAGGCTCAGCAAGGTTAACTGTCTTAAACAAGGTATCCAGATAGTAAGTTAAATAATTAGGACTTGAATTTAAGGTCTTCTGTATCTAAGTCTAAATCTATTTGCCACAACAAATTACAGGGGGCAGCTAGGTGGTGCAGTGGATATATCACCAGCCCTGGAGCCAGGAGGACCTGAGTTCAAATATGATCTCAGACATTTAATAATGACCTAGCTGTGTGACCTTGGGCATTGCCTTGCAAAAAACAAAACAAAACAACAAATTACCAATAAAACTCACTGACAAGGTATTTAACAAGTTTTTATTGAATTAATTCATGAATTACTTTGCTCCAGATTTTCATTCTTAACTGTTTTATGTATATTGACTTCCCCTCATTTTTTTTCTTATAGGCTTTGTGTCTGCCTTCCAGGGTATCTATCTTGGATTTAGGACAAAAATATGTTGTCTGCCATCATTTCAGAAATATGCCCTTATTTTGTGCAGGTATACTGAGTAGAATGTTTGGTTTCAGAGAAATTTCTGATTTTCAGTTTGAGAGACTGAATACTTAGAGAAACAATTAGTCTATCAACAAACATTTATTAAATGCTTATTATATACCAGGCGTACTGGACAGGTAGAAGGGACCTGGGTTATGAATGGCTTTGAATGCCAGAGGATTTTGTATTTGATCTTTGAGGTAACAAGGAGCCACTAGAGTTTACAGAGAAAGGAAGTAATATGATTGTACCTGTGCTTTTAGAAAATCACTTTGGCACTGACTAGAGGATGAATTAGAGTGGGGAGAGATATGTGTCAAGCAGATCTACTGATAGGCTCTTGTAAAAATCCAGGTATTAGTTGATGAGACCCTGTATCAGAGTGGTGATAATTAGAGGAGAGAAATGGGGATATTTGAGAAACGTTATAAAAGTGAAATGTATAGGATTAAGCATTAGATTAGATAAGGAGGTGAGAGATAGTGAGGGCTTAAGGATGACCCCTCCACTGTGAGTCTGAGGGATTGGAAAGATGATATTGTCCCCTATTGTACTAGGGAAAGAAGGAGGTTGTTGGAATTTAGGAGGGAAATGAGTCCTTGAGACATGTTGAGTTAAGATGTTTACTGGATATTTAGTTCAAGATATCAAGAGGTATTTGGAGATGTAATATTGATACTCAGCAGAGATAGGATAGGGTAGATAGCTAGAGTTGAGAATCATCAGCATCAACATGGCAATTAAACCTTTGGGAGTGGATGAGGTCATCAAGTGTAGTATAGCAGGAGAAGAAAAGAGGAGCCAGACAGAAATCTGTGGGACACATATAGTTACAGAGTGTAATCTTGGTGAGCATCTAGCAAAGGAGCCTGAAGAGGAGCAATCATATATGGAGGAAGGGAGCCAAGAGAGTGTAATGCCCCAAAACCTAGAGAAAAGAAAATATCAGGGAAGAAAAGTAGCAAGAATATCAGATGTCAAAGACTGCACAGAGGTCAAGAAGAATGAGGATTGAGGAGAGGTCACCAGATTTGTCAAGAAGTTATTACCTTTTGAAGAGTTCAGGAAAATGATGAGATTGGAATGATACAATCTCAACTCTCATGAAGCTTACTATCAGAAGAGACATTATGTATTATGAATGTATGTATATATTGCATATACATATATATGTATGCATATTTATATATATACATGTGTGTATAATTGTGCCAAATGGTAATTAAAACTATTTTTAATTACTTTCCACAGCATATGGGAATCATAATGATCTTCTCCCCTTGCTTTACCTTCATCCCTGTGGATTTTGTTGCATAGCTATGGTCCTCAAGAATACAGTTCCAGTTCCGAATACCAAACCCCTCTTGGACTCAAGTCTCAGGCACCCTGGCATCAGTGCTTGAGTGACTTGATGTACCATCCTGATTACAAGGTTTAAACTTTCAGATTCCATGAGAATTATTGCTAGCACCTGAAACCAAGGAACAAGTACACCAGATCCATTTGTCACAGCTGGAGTCAAAGAGAGATAACATGAGGTAGAAAGGGAGAGAGAGAGAGAGAGAGAGAGAGAGATGAAGGGAGAGAGGGAGAGATGGAGATAGACTGCTGCATTTAGTCAATTTATATGCAATTTATATGTTTTTAGGTTGCTTAAAACAATAAGAGATTAGGTGACTTGCCCAAGCAGTCCCACAGAGTGAACCAGAGGCAGCTAAAGTACAACCAGATATTATCCAAGCTGTTTAACAAGTGTTAATGGTCTAAGTAAGACAAGGCTGACTTGAGAGCATGTTCTTGCTACTTCATGGAGTAGCATTTTTTAAAAACTTAACATAAAATAGGATGAGGAAAAATCTTTTCAATTACATAATATTCAAATATGAGCTGAAACTTTTCTTTTTTGTTGTTTTTAATTGTTCTTTTGTTTTTTACATCCTAATTAAGCCCAGTAGCTACTCCATCCTCTTAGAGAATTATTCTTTACAATAAAAGTAGCTTAGAATAATAAAAAGGAAGAAATATGAGCACAGCTGATAAATATATTGAAAAATTTCAAAAGTAAGTATACTATGTAATTCCTGTTGATCTTCAACTTCCACAAAGGGTTGGGTGGGGGTGTCCTTTGATATTTCTTCTTCTGAGCCATACTTGATTTCTTTTTAACTTTGCTTCTTTCACTTTTCTTAATCTTTGTGTGTATGATTTTTTTATCCCATTTATATTGTTGTAGTTATTTTGTAAATATTTTCTTGGATCTGCTTGCATCAATGTATCAGTCATGTATTACAAAGTTAGAAGGAATATGGTCTTTCCATGCTTCTCTGTATTCATTGTATTCTTCATTTCTTTATATATCATTCATCCCAGTAATCCCAGTACATTCATGTACTAAAATTTACTTAGCCATTTCACAATTAAGTATTTTCCTCATCTCTGCCAGTTTTTGTTTGTTTCTTTCTTTATCCTTTTCTTTCTTCCAAAAAGAACCTTTTATGTTCTTCACTAAAATTGAAACATCACTGAGTAGCCAATACAACTGCCAAGTGCAGCAATACACATCCCAATAACACTTATTGAATATTACATTGAATTATAACGAATTAAATTGATTTAACAGGTGGAGTTGGTTTATGAATTAAATATGAAAGTTATTACAATTTTCTCCACAAAGAGGGAAAAGTACATAACATCTGCTAATTACCATGGTCTTCTTGTTCACCCTTCTTTCTTGAAAAGTACCAAAAACATAACCAGGGTGATATCCTGTCTTGTGCAAGAATTACATTTAAGTGAGGCAGAGTTGCACAAAGTCATCAGAGTTGTTCTCTTTTCTAGTCTCATCAAAGTCCAGTAGCAAAACTACTGGTCAAGGAGACTGAGAATGGCCCAGTGTGAAGTGGGTGACCTTTTGAATAATGGTCTTTCTGAGGTCTCAGTTTTTTTTTGTGGTTAAGCCCATTCAGTGACTAGGAGCATGTGCAAAGGTTTATCAGCTACTTTGTATAGTCAGTTCCAACACTAAAGAAAGATGAATCTGAAGAAACACTATTCTTAATCAGGATGTTTCCATAGTTAGCACTGAGAGTTGTCACAGAATTGAGTCAAATTACCTGGATAGCGATCTCTCTAAGAGCAATCAGATTGTCCCACTGGGCAATTGACCATGTAGGAAAATCCATTTCTTTGCCCTTGCTTAACAGATGCTTTCTTATTCATTCATATCTATCTATCTATATCTATCTATATATGTTTAAATAAATATATATATATCTATATTTCACATGTGAATTCTCTCTCCTTCCCAAGTTCTTAGCTAATAATAATATCATGAAATTACATATAAAAATGATCATGAAAAAATTAAATGGTTAAGCTTAAATGAACCAAAGTGAGAAAAGGAACAAATGGGATAATAGACCATTTCATGGCATAATAAAAGAGGGGAATAAGTATTTGCTAAATGTCTATTAAGTGCTAGACACTACAATAAACACCCTTAAAAATATTATCTCACTTTATCATTAGGAATATTGCTCATGTCTACTAGTCTTGGTTTCTTTGTTTCTTTCTCTCTTTCGCTCCCTCTAAACAGAATCTTTTCTGTTCTTCACTAGATAGGGAATGTTCCTGAGTAGCCATACAATTGCCTAGTGCAAACAATATGGACCCCAAGAACACTCAATAAATATTACATTAAAATACAGTACATTAAATTCAAATAATAGGCATAGTTGGATTTTGAGCTAAGGAGAGGAATTATCACAATCTCTTCTATATAACTGCCCACAGGAAAAAAGAAGTGGTATTAAAAATTCATTTAAATAGATCAGATTATAACAATTTTCATTGTGTACCATAAATTTTTCTAATTCATATTCCTTCTAACTTTGTAATGACTAAATATTTTTCTGGTTATATATGGTTGATCAGAAATCACTCCCACTATGTCATTTCTTTTTAATTAAGACCAATTTCATTTTTGCCATGCTATTTCATGCTTGGTATTTGGTGCTTTCTTTGCCCAAAGAAAATATTCACAAGGTGGATTTGTGAAGTTTCTGCACAGTCACTTAGTCTTTGGTCATTCTCATCTCTTATTCTGAACCATATCTTTTAAGTTATTTTCCCTTTCCCTCCTTAGGCCCACTTATCTCAAAGCATATGTTTAATTAATTTGGTTTTCATCAAGTTCTTCATAGAATTTCTCTACCACTCTCCTTCATTTTATCTTTCACACATGATGGGAACTTCTGGAGCTATACTAGCAAAAAATCCAGAATAATTTCCAAACCACAATGAGAAATAAAGTTCTTTGTGTGAGTTGTTATGAGTCTCAGATTTGATATTGTGTGTAAAATATTTTTAACTGTTAAAGATAAGGATTATTCTACTATAAAATGTGAGCTATTATTCATAATGGTGCTGGATAGCATTTTAGAATGAAGTGACTCTTTTCACTTCATTTTAGCTCAACAAATATATATACTATTTGTCATGCACAAGGTTTTGAATAGTAATTGGTTCTAAGAATATAAATGTATTCTCCATCTGTCCTAAGTTACTAATGAGATGCTGTGCTGAGATACCTTAACGTGGTGAGAACAATTCTCTTGAATCTATCAGTAAAAGATTTTAGACTAAACATGAAAAAGCCTTATTAAATTAAGCAGTCTGTAAAAACCACTGGATGTTCAAAGAGTCTATTCATATTGATTGAGAACACTTGGTCACATCCTGTGGGGCTTGTCTAAAACCAGAAAGTTAGAAATCGAATATTAGGGCATTTGGCAGCTTAGTACTAGAAACCAAACCCAAGAAGAAATCACTTGCAGGGGATGGGGTGGGGGATAAGGGTAGAACCTTGGTTTCCCCTTTCTTTTAACCAGAGGAGAAACTTTTGGACTTTGGAGGGTCAGAGGATTTGAAACTATTCATTCGTGTCCTAAGTTCTAGAAAGTATTCCTCAAGTGGTGGCAATGCCTTCATTGGAGCCACAGACAAATTAGACATACTAAAGAAAGGCTTCCTTTGATCTGTATAAGGATCCCAGCAGAAGTTACAGCTGCCTTGAATATCTTGATCACTTCAATAAAAGAATTCCAAGAGCTGTAAATTCCCCCCTGTGCCACAAGTAAGCTAAACTTCTGCCTTCTTTCCCATGGATTTTGGTGGAAGAATGTATTATAGATTTAGGTGAGGGGGAGGTTTTTAGAATCAACTTTTTTTTTTGAGGAACCTAAGTAACTATTTGTTTAAATGATTTATTTATTTTTACATTACTACAATAATCTTGTTTTGAAAGTAAACATAAGCCCCTCCCCCCCAAAAGATAGAGAAACCTCAAGAGAAATAAAGTTAGAGAAAAAAATGTATTTCAGTCTATGTTCAGATACCATCAGCTCTGTCTCTGGGATGGGTTGCATTCTTTATCATAAGTCCATCAGAGAAGTTGCTTCAATATTTTTTCCCAAAGTTGCTATTGTTAACTGAATTTCCCTCCATTCTTTTCCTCCCCTCTCCCATTTATTCTATTCTCTTTCTCCCTTCACCCTCTCCCTCCTCAGAATTGTGTTGTGTCTGACTACCCTCTTCTATGATCTTCCCTCTCTTCTCTCACCTACAAACTCACTTCCTTTGCCCATCCCCTTTCTCCCATCCCTGTGCTCTTTTTTTTCTCCAGGGCAAGATAGATTTCTATGATCTAGTGTGTATGTTATTTCCTCTCTGAATCAATTCTGATGAGAATGAAGGCTCATTCATTCTCCCCTCATTACATTGCAAAAGTTATTTCTTGACACTTTTACAGGAACTATCTTAGCGTTTTCTATGTATCCTTTCCCTTTCTCCTAGTACATTCCTTTTTTTTACCCATTGACTCCATCTTTATAATTCATTACCATTATATTCAGCTCCCTCCTGTGCCTTGTCTATATATGCTCCTTCTAACTGCTCTTATAAATGAGAAGGTTCAAATGAGTTATTAATATCCTCTTCCCATGCAGAAAAACACACAGTTCAACATCATTAAATCCCTCATAATTAACCCTTCCCACCTACCATCTCTAAGCTCCATTTTTGAGTCCTGTTTTTGAAGATCAAACTTTCTGCTCAGCTCTGGTCATTTCAACAGCAAATCTGAAAGTCCTCTATTTCACTGAATGTTTATTTTTTCCTCTAAAAAGGGATGTTCAGTTTTGCTGGGTAATTGATTTGTGGTTGTAATCCAAGCTCTTTTGCCTTCCAGAATAACATATTCCAAGCCCTACAAGCCCTTAATGTAGGCCCTGCCAAATCCTGTGTAATCCTAATTGAAGTACCACAGTTATTGAATTGTTTCTTTCTGGCTGTTTGTAATATTTTATCTTTGACTTGGGAGTTCTGGAATTTGGCTATAATGTTCCTGGGATTTCTTTGGGGGGGGGGGAATCTCTTTCAGGAGGTGACTGGTGGATTCCCCTAATTGCTATTTTTATTCTTTGCTTCTAGGATATTAAGACAATTTTGTTGGATTATTTCTTTAAAAAAAATGAAGTCAAAGCTCTTTTCCTGGTCATGACTTTTAGGTAGCCCAATAATTTTAAAAAATTATTAGTCCTGTTTCTGTTTTCCAGGTCAGTTGTTTTACCAATGATATATTTCACATTTTCTTCTAGTTTTTCATTCTTTTGGTTTTGTTTAATTGTTTCTCGATTCCACGCAAAGAAATCAACTTTCCTTAGCTCCATTCTACATCTGAAGGACTTATTTTCTTGAGAGAGCTTTTTTATTTCCTTTTCTATCTGGTCAATTATGCTTTTTAAGGCTTTTTTTCTCCTTATTGACCTTTTGGATTGCTTTTTCCATTTGACCTAAATTGGTTTTTAACATATTATTGTCTTAGGTATTTTTTGATACCTCCTTCACCAAACTGCTGACTTGGTTTTCATTTCCCTGTATTGTTCTCATTTCTCTTCCCAATTTTTCTCTACCTCCCTTATTTGCTTTTCAAAGTCTTTTTTGAGCTCTTCCATAGCCTGAGACCAATTCCTATTTTTCTTAGAGACTTTAGATACAGAAGTTTTGGGACATCCTCTCCCCACCCCACCCCCAGGGACTTGAATTCTTCCAATGTCTTATGAAAGATCCTGGTCTGTGCTCTGGTCTGTGAATGACCACAAGCACTCCCCTCTGCCCTAGAGCTGTGAGGAAGATCCCACTCCTCCATGGGGGCCCAGACTGGGTTCTGGATCTGAGTATGGGTAAAGCAGCAGAGTCCTTCCCCAGGGATAGCAGAAATCCCACATTGAACAGTTACATAGAAAATTGGAAAAGAAACTTCAAATAGCAAAGAAGTTTTAAAATCAGAAGGTTTTGTAGTTTCTAGAATAGTAGATTGAGACCCAGTACTTGAATACTAAGCTGGCTCCTAGAAACAGTGAAACTGTTATCAGTTTTCTTTTGTTGACCTTATCAGAATAGGAAATTAGCATAAAAATGAAAGATTTTGTAGATATTCAATTTCCTCTTTATGTAGTGTTGAATATTTACACATCAAAAAATTTATGTCAATGAAATAACTATATTGCTAAACTACATGTAGGGGGAACTCCTATGAGTTGGATTTGTTGCCAGTTGTACACTGTACAATTTGAGTTGAAAAGAATCTCAAAGGAATTTAGAGCATGAGAAAGAAATATGAATTTCCAAACTATTCCAAACTAATACTCCTTCTGTTTCTGCATGAACACCTTTGGCAGTAGGTAATACCATATCAAGATGCATTCTATTTAAATTTTTTGCATATAAGGAGAGTACATTGTTCTTTTTTAAAAATATTGAGTCCAAACCTGTTTGTTTGCTCCTTGTTCTTCCCTCTTATTTCAAAAAATCTGTACATAATCCAACTTCCTCAAGTTGTATCTTCTAACCCTTCAAGTTTTTCAAAATGGCTGTTACATCTTTTCTGAGTCATCCTTTCTTCAGGCTATATATCTTTCATTCCTTCACTGATTCTTACATGGCTTGTTTTCATATATTGTTGTTTAAATTTGTTTTTCACATTAGGCTGTGAGCTCTTTGGGGCTAGGAATAATTTTTTTTGCCTTTTCTTGCATAGCTGTTAATTGACTATCATCATCCTTCATATCACCTTAAAAATTTGGCACTTCTGATTAAGCATGACATGATCTGAACAGGGCAGAGTACAGAAGTACCATCACTTGCTTTGTTCTGGATACTATGCTTTTCTAAATTTTGCCCAAGATCAAATTAGATTTTCTTTTAACTCAGGTTAAGTTGACTGCTCATTAATACACTCAGATCTTATCGTATGTACTGCTGCTACCAAGCCACTTCTCTGCCATTCTGTACACATTCAATTGCTTTTTTAAAAAGTTTAGAATTTAGAAATCATGTATTTTTGTTTTTATTCATTTTTTCATTTTGTTAATCAAATGTTTTGTAATTATATTAAATCAGTCAGCAAACATATATTAGGCACTTACAATGTCCAAGACATTGGGAGTACAAAGATAAAAATGAAATGTCCCTGGTCACAAGAACAAGAAGCTTAGATTCCAGTGAAGGAGACACATAATACATGTATGTATACATGCACATTGAGTGGGTAAAATAAATGTGAAAGAAGAAGTAGAAACAAGAAGGGAATGGAAGGAAAAGATGGTGGTTGAGCTATGCTACCTCTCCAAGAGCTAGAGATGAGGAAGGAGTGCATTCCAGGCCAATTTGACTGGACACTGTAATGTGTAAAGGAGAATAATGTATAAGTAAGCTGGAAAGGTAGGTTAGGGCTATGTTGCATAGGGATTTAAACACTAAATAAGGTATTTTCTATTTGAACCATATAGCTAATATTGAACAGGAAGTATCATAGTCAGATGTATTCTTTTGAAAAATCACTTTGCCAGTTGTGTGGAGAATAGATTGGAGAGGGGAGAGACTTGAAGTAATGAGAATAATTAAGAGGTTATTGCAATAATTTAGGAGAGGTGATAAGGCCCTGAATTAGTTATGAGGGATGTTAAGGAAATAGCCTTAAACAGGTTTGGCTACTGATTAAATGTGTGGCATGAGTAAGAAGGACAAATTGAGATGATTCTGTGGTGGAAATCTGGGAAATGGAAAGATGGTGGTACCTTCAGAAGAAATAGGGTCTAGTTTGGTTTATGGTTTAATAAATTTGAATTCAGTTTAAATTGATTAACTAGATTATAAGTTCCATAAGGTCAGGAATTATGCTGTTACTCTTTAGATCTTAGTGTAAAATTAAATGAGTCATATTACTCTTTATCTAATACCTAGATAATGAAAATGGAGATTTGAAGACCTGATGGGGTGGCGGGAGAGGAAAGGACAGTCCTAGAAAAATTTATGAAATCTAAAGGCAATATAAAGAGCTTTGAGGGGGGAAAGGATAAGATCTCTCTCTCAATCTCTCTCTCTCTCTCCCAGGTGAAGGAGAGAGGAACTTTTTTCCACCAAGGGCCATTCCATTCCGAAATTTGCAATATCATTTGACTTTTGTAATGGAATATACAATTCTCATTAAAATAGTTCAAAGCCATCTGAAAGCATAAGAGAAATCTTTTCCCACTTGCCTTCCGGAAACCAGTCTGAGAAAACAAAAGATCTTCATAATTAATACTTTACAGAAAAAGAAATTGTTCAAGTTTGGGAATCCTTGAGTAAAAAAAAAATAGATTACTAAAACCTATGAGAGCTCTGAGGTTTGATCTATTCTTACAATGCAATGAAACCCAAATCATTCAGCTTCCCATGACATTTGGCTACACTAATCTCAGACATATGATTTACTTTTCATGATTAACCAGAACTCTCAAGATGGAAACTTTCCAAGTTTGGTATATTCTTTTTTATCACCACCAAGTCCTGCTTATGCTTAGTTACTATAATTACTTTTCAGCAAAGTAATAATAGAGGCTACATAGCATCATGATGTTTTCATTTCTGGGGGAATTCCCAAGGATCATAGTATTATAGAGCAATTTGTCCATTGCAGAATTCTCTTTGCATTATTCATTTTAATAAAGTAAGCAGAGAAAATAAAATAGAAAGATCTAAATTTGGAAGGGAAGCAAAGATACCCAAAGAGTTATTGTGTCAGTGTGGGGGAAAGAATTCCTTTACAGCATATAAGATTATATTAAAAAAAGATAGATGTTCCCCTGCAAGTTTATAACTAACTTCCCAAAGGCAAAGTGTACATCACAGGGGCATCAGGTTCAGCCTTGGGGGTTGATGAAATGGGAGAATCTGAAAACCTTCCTGGCAGATATTCTATCTAGTGCTCTTGTGACCAGAACTAGAGATTAAGCTATCCATTAAAATAAAGTCTAATTTTCCAGACTAGAGAATATTTAGAAATAATCCATTTTATTTTAGGAATTTTTTCCATTTAAAGATCTCCTGTGTTTATAATGTTTTCTTCTCTACTTTTCCTTTGATGTCTACTTGTACAATGTCTAAAAAAATAAAACAAGAATATTATTTCATTTACAGATGATAAGTTATTATATGTTGGGGTTCAGTTGCCAAGCAATTTGTTTGGCAACTAAGACATCAATCTCACTTCTCTCAGCTCCTTTCTCCTATACTGGTTTGACAATGAAGAATTTCAATTTCTGTTTGGGAGAAGGAAGTGGCCCAATGGATAGAGTGCTGGGCCTGCAATCAGGAAGACTCATCTTCCTGAATTCAAATTTGGCCTCCAACACTTACTAGCTGTGTGTGATCCTAGTCAAGTCCCTTAACACTTTTGTTCAGTTTTCTTATCTATAAAATGAACTGGAGAAGGAAATGGTAAACTGTTCCAGTAACTTTGTCAAGAACACCCAAAATGAGGTTCAAAGACTTGGACATGACTAAGGAACAACAATAAATTTCAATGTTGTGACAATTCTCAGCAGGTCTTTTTTTTTTTTTAATGAGACTAATAAAGACCAGAGACCTTTTCTCTTTGAATATGTGAAAAGACAAATGAATAGCACAGTAGTCAGTATTTGAACAGAAATATAAAGTGATTTACTCACACTGTTATAATTCAAGGCATTGCTTAGCTTTCAACTCATCATTAATAGCACATTGTAGATTCTAAGTAAAAAGACCTGAGTTCTAATTCCAGCTTTCTAAGACACTTTACTTCTCTAAAGCAAAAATCCCTATTTATATAAATGGAAGTAAAAATAAGATGCCCAAAGTTTCTGCCTCCAAATGTTGTGAGAATATTTAATATTTTGAGCACCTCAAGGAAAGACATAAAATTCAAGACACACAATTCAAGACATACACTTTTTGCTGCCTTTTATATGCATGTGGAACAATTAGAGAAGGTTCTTTCTGGTTATAGATTTACCTTTAGGGAGAATATATGGGAGTTTGTGAAGATAGTGAATAAGAGCAGTGAATTTGGAGAAATCCATTTCTCACTATTTAACCTCTCTGAGCCTCAGTTTCCTCATCTTTAAAAGTATAGTAGTAGAATCTGTCCTGCTTAATTCAGGAGTTTGTTGTAAGGACCCCCTAAAATGAGTTGTGATGCCCCTCTAAGTTTCTATTACCTAACTCTTGCTAGCACTTACTGCTTAGGACTTCACAGTGGTAACTATTATTTACCACTCAGAATTTTTGTGTAACTTCAGTTGGGTCTCCAATATAGGTCCCACAAGTAAATCTGTTTGAGCATTTAGGATTGAATTAAAATGTGGTGTAGTTGCTTACTTGAAACAAATATGGGGGAACAAGGCTCCCATCTAAAATAAATATATTTCACCAAGGGGTGGCAAAGTCACACAGTGGATAAAGTACCTGACCTGGAATCAGAAAGACCTGAATTCAAATCTGTCTTCAGACCCTTGCTAGATGTATGACCTTAAGCAAGTCACTTAACTTTGTCTCAGTTTCCTCATCTGTAAAATGAACTGGAGAGGGAAATAGCAAGTCATTCCAATATCTTTTTTTAAGGTTTTAAATTTATTTTTATTAAAGATATTATTTGAATTTTACAATGTTCCCCCAATTTTGCTTCCCTCCCCCCGCCCCCCACAGAAAGCACTCTGTCAGTCTTTACTTTGTTTCCATGTTGTACCTTGATCCAAATTGGGTGTAATAAGGGAGAGAAATCTTGTCCTTAAAGAGAAGTCTAAGAGGTAACAAGATCAGACAATAAGCTATCTGGTTTTTTCTAAATTAAAGGGAATAGTCCTTGCACTTTGTTCAAACTCCACAGCTCCTTATCTGCATACAGATGGTACTCTCCTTTGCAGACAGCCCAAAATTGTTCCTGATTGTTGTACTGATGGAATGAGCAAGTCCTTCAAGGTTGAACATCACTCCCATGTTGCTGTTAGGGTGTACAGTGTTTTTCTGGTTCTGTTCATCTCACTCAGCATCAGTTCATGAAAATCCCTCCAGATTTCCCTGAAATCCCTTCCCTCCTGGTTTCTAATAGAACAATAGTGTTCCATGACATACATATAGCACAGTTTGCTAAGCCATTCCCCAATTGAAGGACATTTACTTAATTTCCAATTCTTTGCCACCACAAACAGGGCTGCTATAAATATTTTTTTACAAGTAATGTTTTTACCCTTTTTCCTCATCTCTTCAGGGTATAGACCTAGTAGTGGTATTGCTGGGTCAAAGGGTAGGCACATTTTTGTTGCCCTTTGGGCATAGTTCCAAATAGCTCTCCAGAAGGGTTGGATGAGTTCACAGCTCCTCCAACAGTGTAATAGTGTCCCAGCCATATCCCTTCCAATAATGATCATTATCCTTCCTGGTCATACTGGCCAATCTGAGAGGTGTGAGGTGGTACCTCAGAGAAGCTTTAATTTGCATTTCTCTAATAATTAATGATTTAGAGCATTTTTTCATATGGCTATAGATTACTTTGATCTCTTCATCTGTAAATTGCCTTTGCATATCCTTTGACCATTTGTCAATTGGGGAATGGCTTTTTGTTTTAAAAATATGACTCAGTTCTCCGTATATTTTAGAAATGAGTCCTTTGTCAGAATCATTAGTTGTAAAGCTTGTTTCCCAATATGCTACCTTTCTTTTTATCTTGGTTACATTGGTTTTATCTGTGAAAAAGCTTTTTAATTTAATGTAATCAAAATCATCTAATCGGTTTTTGGTGATGTTCTCCAGCTCTTCCTTAGTCATAAACTGTTCCCCTTTCCATAGATCTGAGAGGTAGACTAGTCCTTGATCTTCTAATTTGCTTATAGTGTTGTTTTTTATGTCTATGTCCTGTAACCATTGGGATCTTATCTTGGTAAAGGGTGTGAGGTGTTGGTCTAATCTAAGTTTCATCCATACTAACTTCCAATTATCCCAGCAATTTTTATCAAAGAGGGAGTTTTTATCCCAATGGCCAGACTCTTTGGGTTTATCAAACAGCAGATTACTATAATCATCTCCTGCTTTTACACCTACTCTATTTCACTGGTCCACCACTCTATTTCTTAGCCGATACCAAACAGTTTCAATGACTGATGCTTTATAATATAATTTTAGATCGGGTAGGGCTAAGCACCCTTCTTTTGCACTTTTTTTCATTAAGCTCCTGGAAATTCTTGACTTTTTATTTCTCCATATGAATTTACTTACAATTTTTTCTAACTCATTAAAGTAATTTTTTGGAATTTTGATTGGTAGGGCACTAAACAGATAGTTTAGTTTTGGTAGAATTGTCATTTTTATTATATTAGCTCTACCTATCCATGAGCAGTTGATATTTGCCCAGTTATTTAAATCTGATTTAATTTGTGTGAGAAGTGTTTTATAATTGTTTTCAAAAAGATTCTGAATCTGTCTTGGCAAATAGACTCCCAAATATTTTATATTGTCTGAGGTTACTTTGGATGGGATTTCTCTTTCTAGCTCTTCCTGCTGTTTCTTGCAAGACATATATAGAAAAGTTGAGGATTTATGTGGGTTTATTTTATAACCTGAAACTTTGCTAAAATTGCTAATTGTTTCCAGTAGTTTTTTAGATGATTTCATGGGATTCTCTAGGTAGACCATCATGTCATCTGCGAAGAGTGAGAGTTTTGTCTCTTCCTTCGCAATGCTAATTCCTTTAATTTCTTTTTCTTCTCTAATTCCTGATGCTAACATTTCTAATACAATATTGAATAGTAGTGGTGATAATGGGCACCTTTGTTTCACCCCTGATCTTATTGGGAATGCCTCTAGCCTCTCCCCATTGAATATAATGCTTGTTGATGGTTTCAGATAGATACTGCTAATTATTTTAAGGAACAGTCCATTTATTCCTACACTCTCTAGTGTTTTAAATAGGAGTGGATACTGTATTTTGTCAAAAGCTTTTTCAGCATCTATTGATATGATCATATGATTCCTGATAGGTTTGTTGTTGATATAATTGAGTATACTAACAGTTTTCCTAATATTAAACCAACCTTGCATTCCTGGAATAAATCCTACTTGATCATAATGTATTATCCTAGTGATGAGTTGTAATCATTTTGCTAAGATTTTATTTAGGATTTTTGCATCTATATTCATCAGGGAAATAGGTCTATAATTTTCTTTCTCTGTTTTAACTCTTCCTGGTTTAGGTAACAGTACCATATTGGTTTCATTGAAAGAGCTAGGCAGAGTTCCATTTTTCCCTATTTTTCCAAAGAGTTTATATAGGATTGGAACCAATTGTTCCTTAAATGTTTGGTAGAATTCACTTGTGAATCCATCAGGCCCTGGAGATTTTTTTTTAGGGAGTTCAGTAATGAATTGTTGAATTTGTTTTTCTGAGATAGGGTTGTTTAGGTATTTAATCTCTTCTTCATTTAACCTGGGCAACTTATATTTTTGTAAACATTCGTCCATTTCACTTAGATTATCAAATTTATTGGCATAGAGTTGGGCAAAATAATTTCGAATTATTACTTTAATTTCCTCCTCATTGGTGGTGAGTTCACCTTTTTCATTTATGATACTAGTAATTTGGTTTTCTTCTTTCTTTTTTTTAATCAAATTGACCAGAGGTTTATCAATTTTATTGGTTTTTTCATAATGCCAACTTTTGGTTTTATTTATTAATTCAATAGTTTTTTGTTTTCAATTTTATTAATTTCTCCTTTAATTTTCAGAATTTCTAATTTGGTATTTAATTGGGGATTTTTGATTTGTTCTTTCTCTAATTTTTTTAGTTGCATGTTTAGTTCATTGATTTCCTCTTTCTCCAATTTATTCATATAAGCATTTAGAGCTATAATATATCCCCTGAGAGTTGCTTTGAATGAATCCCATAGGTTTTGGTATGTTGCTTCATTATTATCATTATCTAGGATAAAATGGTTAATTCTTTCTATAATTTGTTTTTTGGTCCACTCATTTTTTAAAATGAGGTTATTCAGTTTCCAATTTGTTCTGGGTCTATATCTCCTTGGCCTAGTATTGCATATGACTTTTATTGCATTGTGATCTGAGAAGGATGTATTCACTATTTCTGCCTTTCTGCAGTTGATCATTAGGTTTTTATGTCCTAGTACATGGTCAATTTTTGTATAAGTTCCATGTACTGCAGAGAAAAACTTATAATCCTTTCTATCCCCATTCAGTTTCCTCCATAAGTCTACCATATCTAATTTTTTCTAACAATCTATTTACCTCCCTAATTTCTTTCTTGTTTGTTTTATGATTCGATTTATCTAGATCTGATAGCAGGAAGTTGAGGTCTCCCACTAGTAGAGTTTTGCTGTCTATGTCTTCCTGTAGTTCTTTCACTTTCTCATCTAAGATTTTGGGTGCTGTCCCACTGGGTGAATATATATTCAATATTGAAATGACTTTATTGTCTATGGTACCTTTTAGGAGGATAAAGTTTCCTTCCTTATTTCTTTTAACACTATCTATTTTTGCTGCTGTTTTGTCTGAGATAAGGATTGCTACCCCTGCTTTTTTTACTTCAGCTGAAGCAAAATATATTTTGCTCCAACCTTTTACCTTTACTCTATATGTATCTCTCTGCTTCAAATGAGTTTCTTGTAAGCAGCATATTGTAGGATTCTGGTTTTTAATCCACTCTGCTATTTGTTTACATTTTAAGGGAGAGTTCATCCCATTCACATTCAAGGTTATGATTACTAATTCTTTATTGCCCTCCGTGCTATCTTCCCTCTGTTTGTATTTTTCCACCTTTCCCCCTTTTTATCCATATTCCCCAGTCTTTTGTTTCTGAAAACCACCCCCTTCAGTGTGTTTGCCTTCCTATACCACACCCTCCCCTTTCTTTGCCCTTTCCCTTTTTCCCTTTTCCCTTCCCTTCCTTTTGTTATTTCCCCTTATTTCCCCCATTCCCCTTCCCTTTCTCCATCCCCCTTCCCCTTTTCCCCTTTTAATACTTGAAAGGTTAGATGTTTTATAAGTTAACTGACTATGTGTAGGTTGACTTTAAGCCAAGTCTGATGAGAAGAAGATTCAGGTGTTTCTCCTCTGCTCCCTTCTTCCCCACTATTACCATAGGTTTTTTGTACCTCTTCATGTAATGAGATCTACCACATTCAATCCCCTCCCACCTCCATTCTCTTTCCTGTCCCCCTTTTTAGGGAGGTAGTGGGTTTTTTTAGGTCATTCTATCTAAGTCATAGAAAATTCTGAGTGTCTGTCCCTTCTAGTTCTGTATATTCTATCAAATAGAGTCAAAATTCCTGAGAGTTATTAGAGTCTTTCTCCCAAGTGGGGTTAAAGCCAGTTACATCCCATTAGATAGTAGTCTCATGGATAGGTCATGGAATGTCCATCATTTCTGGCTAGGTGTATTCTCTCTGTTAGAGTTACATTTCTCAAGGTTTATGAGAATCTTTTTTTTTTTCCCCCCATGCTGGGATATAGCCAGTTTCAACTTACTGGATTGCATTTTTTTTCCTTTTACCACCTCCCCCCTTTTTTTTACCTTTTCATGTGTCTCTTGAACCTCCTGTTTGATGTTCAAATTTTCTGTTTAGCTCTGGTCTTTTCATCAGAAATTTTTGGAATTCTTCCATTTCGTTAAATGTCCATCTTTTTCCCTGGAAGAGAAGGCTCAGCTTTGCAGGAATGTAGATTCTTGGCTGCATTTCAAGCTCCCATGCTCTTCCATATATCTCATTCCAGGCCCTTCGATCCCTTAAAGTTGATGCAGCCAGGTCCTGTGTGATCCTTACTGTGGCTCCTTGATATTTAAATTGTTTCTTCTGGATACTTGCAGGATTTTCTCTTTTATCTGATAGTTCTGGAGTTTGGCCACAACATTCTTTGGTGTTTTCTTTTTAGGATCTTTTTCTGGTGGGGATCGAGGTACTCTTTCAATAACTACTTTGCCCTCCGATTCCATGATATCAGGGCAGTTTTCCATCACTAGATCCTGTAATATTAAGTCCAGGCTTTTTTTTTTCTCTTCAATGTTTTCAGGAAGTCCTATAATTTTCAGGTTGCCCCTCCTCATTTATTCTCAAGGTCAGTGGTTTTGTTGATGAGGTATTTTACATTTGCTTCTATTTTTTCCTATTTTTTGATTTTGTTTAACTGACTCTTGCTGTCTCATGGAGTCATTAGTTTCTGTAGACTCTATTATTTTTTGGGGGGAGGAGTTTTCTTAATTAACCTTTTGCAATTCCTTTTCCAATTTGACCAATTGAGGTTTTGAGAGAATTAATTTCTTTTTGCATTTTCTCATTTGAGGATCTGAGAGAATTATTCTCATTTTGTATTGGTCCAATTGATGATATGAGAGATTTATTCTCCTTTTTTATTCATCCAATTGTACTTTCTAAGCTTTTGTTTTCTTGTTGCAAGGTATTAATTGTCTCTCCCAAATTTTTAAGCTCCTTCCTTATTTCTTCAAGGAAGTCTTTCTGTGCTGGAGACCAGATTGTATTCTCCTCAGAGGTTCCAGGTCTCTCTGAGCTGGGGTCTTTCCCTTCCAGGAATTTTTCTATGGATCCACCTTTCTGCTGACCCTTCTTCATTATACTAAGACCTTGAGTTGGGGGGGGCTGGTTCACCTGGGCTTGGGGTCACTAAAGGCTTTACTGAGTGCAGTTTCTCTGGCTGGCCAGTAGGAGGTGCTGGTTGCCCTCTCTGGAGTGTCTGTGACCTTGGTTGAGAGACTTTCTCCCTTTGTGGGAAGGGAAGGGAGCAATTGGAGCTATTGAATTCTTTTGCCTTCAATCAATGGTGGGCTTTACCCTGGCCTGAGGTCATTCCTCAGCTGGGCTGGTTCTTCTGTTCACACACCTGGGCCTGGGGCAGAAGTAGTTTGCATTTGTTTGGGAAGAGGCCTCTGTGCAATGGAGGTGTGCACTGAGAGTTTCTCAGACTTGAGGAGCCTAGGGATGGTATCCGCAGCTGTCCTGAACCAGAACTCTTCACCCCAACCTGGTCCCCAAGCTCCAGGGGGACAGCACCAACACCAGCGCCTCTGCTTCCCAGGGGACCCAAGCCCCTTTCGTCCAGCCCCACCGCTGATCCAGCAGGTCTGGCTCTTGGGCCCTCAGACTTCTGGTTCCAATTCAGCTGTTAATCTGGCTGATCCAGGCTGATCCTCCCTCTGAGCCCAGACTCACCCGCCCGAATTCGGCTAAAGCTGCTGTGGGAGACAAATCTTGAGGTAGGTGTTCTTTCTCCTGGCTTTTCTTTCTGGGTTTTGTGGGTCGGATTTCTTTTAAGAGGTTTGTTTCATGTGATAGATGGGGAAAGATCAGGAGACTTTAGAACTGTGCCTGTCTTCTCTCCACCATCTTGGCCGGAAGTCCCCCCAATATCTTTTCCAAGAAAACTCCAAATGGGGTCATGAAGAGTCGGATATGACTAACTGAAACTGAAACAACTTAAAGATCATAGGCTGGAAGAGGTAAAGGTTAAGCTGACTTGCTTAGATAGAGATAATATTCTGATTAAAATTCCACTTTCAGGGCGGCTAGGTGGCTCAGTGAATAGAGCACCGGCCCTGGAGTCAGGAGTACCTGAGTTCAAATCCGGCCTCATACATTTAATAATTACCTAGCTGTGTGGCCTTGGGCAAGCCACTTAACCCCATTGCCTAGCAAAACCTAAAAACAACAAACAAAAAAAAAAAAACTCCACTTTCAAGTCAAAGTTGATTAGGGCTTAGTAATGATTACCTGTAAATTCCAATAGAGAATCCCCAAGAGACCCATGCATAAGGTATATGTGTGTGTATATATATATATACATTTATATATATACATATATATATATATATATATATATATGTATATAGAGTAAAGGGGCAACTTACAACTCTTTGCACTTTATGGACTTTGCACTTTTTATAAGTTCTTTCTTTAGTCCAAAGCCAACCTTCTTTTCTAGTGCAAGAGAGTATGTTCCTTAGATCTACCTACCTTTTTTTTCTTTTTTTCATGTCTGTCTGTCATCAGTGTATATCTCTGTTCCTAGCTGAATATGTTGTCTTCTACTAGCCCAAACTCTCTGCCAGAAAGATGCATTTTCTTCTCAGGAGTCTGGATTACTGGAGTAAATTATTATGTTTCTGCCAGTATCAAGGAACAACTGTATGTTCCAAAATGCAACTGATCTATTCACTAGTGAAAAAAGTGAAATGGTTGAGGAAATGACTCTATACTCTCCTGTATAATTAGGAAAAATATCTTAATGGATTAAAAGAAAATTTCAGAGGGGGGAACAAAGAAGAAAAGGAATCTAAAGAAGAAGACTAGAATCTCATTCTACATCAGATTGGAGAATTTTTAAAAATGTGTCAGAGAAGGTAGGAAAGAAGGACTATTGAATATTTGAAGCTTAGGTTTGAGACTTTGTCAATACTTGGGGATGGATTGGAATGTAGATGAGTATTTATATATAACAATAAGAGACTGACCATTCAATCCTGATAAGAGAATAATATGAGTCATTATGATTCCCAAAGTTAGTTAATGGGGCAAGAGATAGTGGGGCAGTTGTATGTACAATGAACATGAATAATAGGTATTCTGACTTTCTAGAGAGTGTTAAGATATGTCATCTATTGAGATTTGTCACAATTTCTGACCACCATTCAAGCAGAGTTAAATTCTATTACCAGTGGAAAGCTAGAAAATGTTACTTGGAATTTTGCTGTACTGGCTAGTAAACCAAGAGATAAATGAAGACATTTTCTCTATTGCTGCTGATTGAAGGTAGGGGCTTCATAAGAGACCAGATTATTTGATAAGTAATTTGACAAATTTCTGGATTGTGGCTGAAAATACAGGAATGGTGATCTCTCAGGGTAAGATTGTGTCCATCAAACATGGACCAGGACTGTAGACTTGCAGATTTGAATAAGAGACTTTGAGCAAAAAGGAGGCTAAAGGAGATCACCACATTAACCAAGTTAGAGGACACTGAAAAATTGGCACAACCTAAAAGGAATATTATAAATAGAAGAACAATATGGTCTTTGAGTATGAATCTCAAATTAAGTGTCCCAGAGATATTTATTTCAGAGATAAATTCAATAAACAAATGTATCACTAAGATTAGCAGGATAGGAATTATACAATTTGGCATTGGAATGATAGGAATTTGGCAGTTATAAGGGCTGTAGCCTTAAAATCATTTTCCTTCCCACTCTGCACAATGTTGCTCTAGGTATCCATTTCCATTTTTGTTCCCTTCCCTCAATTTGTATCTATATCCTTAATATTAGCACAGTGTCTGGCATAGATTAAATACTAATATATGTATCCATTTATGTATCTAAGAGAACTTTAACAATCATCTATTTCAAAATATACCACAAAGAAGAATCCCTATTATTATATGCCTGACAAGTGGTTAGAGGTCTATAATGAGGCAGATCTTTTCATTCCTAATACTGCCCATTTCACTTCTGACAGCTCTAATTATTAAATAGTTTATCTAGACATCAATCTAAATTTGCCTCTTTGCAACTCCAACCATTGCTTCTGGTTCTCTGTGTAGCCAAACAAGCCTTACCCCTTTTCTATAGGATAGCTCTTCAAATACCTAATATATCTGTGCCACCCCTAAATTTTCTCTTTCCTAGCCTAAACATCACTATTTTTTTCATTTTACAGTTGAGGAAACTGAGTCAGATAGTGTTACCCAGTTTACAACTAATAAGCTTCTGAGAATGGATTTGAACTCAAGTCTTTCTGACTCCAAATGTAGCACTTTAGTCACTGTACTACCTAGCTGCCTCTTTAAGGCTTGATGTCTAGAAAGAATGTTGGATTTGGATGGGTACAAATCACAATTCAGTCACTTAATGTCCATATCACCTTGGGCAAATGATCTTAACTCCTTGGGCCTAAATTGTCTTATCTGTAAAATGAGTGGATAGGAATAGAGGAGATCTAGTTTTTATTTGAGCATAAAATCTCTATACAATTCTATGGTACAATATAATATTCATATTAGGAAACACATATTCTGGGATGAAGAATGATAGAGAACAGTTAGATGAAGATCCATGGAAGGAGAAATAGAATTGGCATTGTGTTGTGAATATATTAAAGACAACCTGATCAGAAAGAGGAAATGGATGATAAGTTTGAGAAAATAAATCTGACACTTGGTACCAAAGTGTCTATAGTAATAATGGGGTACATCAAGTGTCTGAATATCTGTTATAGCTCTCTTTTATAATAAAAGACACTCTGCCAATACATTCTTGATTTGCCTTAATAATTGAATTCTACTATAGAGAAAATCTAAGTGTTGGATTATTTTTATTTTTGAAGTGAAGAGGAAGAACTGATTACTGAAATGAAATGGACAGAATTTGGAAGAAAGAAGAAAATATGACATCTTAGAATTTGTGATAAAGAATGAGCAACCACATGCTACAGATTTGGGAAAGAGCAAATGTCAAAGAGTTCAGGGGATAGATAAAGAGTGTCTGAGAGTCTGGAATTAGACAGAGGGAAGGCAGCCCTACCAAATGAGATGTTCTCAGAAATGAAATTCTGTCAGCGTAAATATAAACTATTTGGATGAGGAGGAATAGGGGAGCTATTAAAATAAAAAGTTAGATGGATGCACAAGCCATTTTGGATTTTTACATTTTTTTCATTTGTTTTAGTGAGTCAAGATTCATCATTTTCCCAACTCCATTTTTCTCTTCCAATGGAAAACAAAAGAAAAATAAAACCCATTACAAACACAAAGGGTCAATTAATATAAATTTGTACTTTGGCTAGGATTAAAAAAAATCATTTCATTCTACATTGTGAAGTTCTTCATCTCTCTCTGTCATGAGGTGAGCAGATTAATTCATCATTAGTCCTCTAGAATCATGGTTTGTTATTACACCAGTAAGAGTTCAGCAAAATCTTATTCTATCACATACCATAACTTTATTCAGCTAATGCTCAGTTTATTGGTACTCCATTAGATTCTATCCTTTGTCACTTCAAAAGAATGATAGATATTTTGTACACCTTTAGAATTTGTTTTATTTAGAGTTAATCTTTTCCATGATCTACCCTCCTTCTATTCCCCTTTTAAAGCCCCCCCCCCCCCATTTCCCTCCTATTTCCCTGCTAAGTAAAGCATATTTCTGTACCCATCTCTGGGTTTTTCTGAACCCAAATTACTTCCATTGACAAGTTCAAATGATGGTGAGGTTTTGCTCCTTTTTACAGATTCCTCCTCCTTGTTTATTTAGATGTGTATTTCTATTCCCTAATTGTCCTTACCTTTCTGCCTACTTATTCCCTAGGTGGCACTGTGAATAGAATATTGGACCTAGAAGGAAGACCTGAGTTCAAATGAAGTATGAGAGATTTACTTGATGTATGATCCTGCAAATCATTTAACCTCAGTTTCTTCAAATGGAAAATGGAGGTTACTCCTTCTATGAATCCTAATCATCATCATATAGGATTCAGAAGAGGATATGTACATTTTCTTCCCATATTTGAGTATAAACAGCTTATTCTTTAGTTGCTTATCATTGTCTTTTTATTTTTACCTTGCTTTGTTTCTCTTCACTCCTATATTTGAGTTCAAAGTTCTAATCTTTTTTTTTTAATCAAGAAGGCTTGGATGGTCTCTATTTAAAAAAGGATCCATTCCCTCCCCCCAATAAAATTATACTGAGTTTTTCTGGGAAAATTATTCTTTTATATAAGCCTACATCCTTTGCCTTTCATGATATCCTATTCCAAATTCTCTACAATTGTATAAAGGTGGCTGATAAATTGTGAGTGATATTAACTATGACTTCTTGGTACTTGAATCCTTCCTTTCTGGCTAATTATAGCATATTTTTCTTTGCCCTGGAAACTTTGACTCTCTGAGGAGTTTTAATTTTGGAGTTTCTTTCAAGAAGTGACCAATTTCCAGTTGAAAAAATCTGGGAAGTTTTACTTTAGGATTTATTGAAATATAGTTCATTTTGAGGAGGAGGAGGGTCCAATGATTATTTTTTCCTTTATCTATTTAAGGTATCTAAGATACCTTACATAATCTTCTTTTTAATTTTTAAAAATATTTTTTATTGCTTTATAAAATTATTAGCTTCAATTTGATCCATTCTTATTTTTTTTATGTTTTTGCAAGGCAAATGGGGTTGAGTGGCTTGCCCAAGGCCACACAGCTAGGTAATTATTAATGTCTGAGACCAGATTTGAACCCAGGTATTCCTGACTTCAAGGCCGGTGCTTTATCCACTATGCCACCTAGCCACCCAATCCATTCTTATTTTCAAGGAGTTTGTGTTTGGGCAAAGTTTTGTATCTTTTGTGTTTTTAGGGCTAGATTCTGCCACAATTCTGGAGAAAATGTCTAGATTATTCTTTTGCTGTTTTGGTAGAGAGGGAGAGGGGGAGGGAGGAGAATAAGGTGAGGGAGGAAATTGAATATTGTGCTTTTTTGCAGACTCTTGACAACCTGGGAATTGCAAAGTTTGATGCTTCTAAAGTAGTTTGAGACAGGGCCAAATGTGATTTCTTTCTTCTTACTCTGAGTTCTACAAGTTTCTGACCTGGGTTTGAGTCCATGCAAAAGGACATTGCTATTGGATTTAGCCCCTATCAGCCAGTTGTTATAAGTTATAAATGAGTTACTAGTCTTTATTAGTGGAAGGATATCGACAAAAAGCTATCGACAAAAAGCATAGGAAATTAATTGAATTCTAATATCAGTAATGGGATGAAAATACACAAGTAAAAATAAATTGAATGATGTAAGAATAACTGCACAATCATCAAGTGCCAAATATTATAGAGCAAAATGAATATGGAAAAATGCTAATCACTAAGATAATAAGCTTAATTGAGTTCAAGATAGCTTTACATAAGAACTAGGCAGATAGCCTCCAGCCTTCTTGAAAGCAACTACAGCCCCAAAACATTCCTGTTATGGTGTTTTACTCACTGATTTCTTTAAAATAGCAATACCTTACACAGCACTTTGTACCATTAGATTATGAGCTCTGCAAGGGCAGTAGTCTTTTGCCTCTTGGTATCTCTATCACTTAGCACTAGAACATTGTAGATACTTGATAAATACTTATTGACTGACTTTTGAAGGCTTTCTATTTGAACCAATCATGGTAACTGGAGTAGTCCTTAGCTGCCAGTGAGAACTTCAAATCCTGAGAGACTTACATTGCTGTTGATTTGGACAGATGAATGTGAGCACCAAGGGAAACTGACTTACAATTTTTATCCTTATCTATATTTATTGCAAAATTATCAATCATCCTTCTTTCCTTATGTATGATATGTATATGGTTGTTAATAATCATAAATAATGTTCTTGTAGTCCTTAAGGTTTATAAAGCATTTTGCATACATATTTCATTTTATGTATGAAGAAACTGAGGCTAGAGAGGATAAAGAACTTGCCAGTATTCTTAGTTGGTAAGTGTAGGACATAGGATACAAACCCAATTTTCTTGACCCCAGATCTACTTACTGTCACTTTAAATAAATGATTTTCCTTGAAAGTTAGAGAAGTAACTAACTAAAGTAAATAGCAATGTTAAATGTAGAGAATGTCAATTGCTACAACAAATTGGATTTAAAAAATGAATTGGATTATATTATATTGAGTAGATTCTTACAAAGTCTTAAGTCAATTTCAAATGAATTTATTTTAAATTGAGGTGTAAATCTTTACAGAGAATTAATGAGGAGAGAACCTGAGCTTGTATCCCAACTTGCCAATGACTAATTGTGTAAAAAAAAATGAAATTTTCTAGGCTTTTGATTCCTTGATTATAAAAGGAGGGGAGTTGCCTAAATTAACTCTATGATCTTTTTTATGATGCATAATTTCTCAGCAGAAGAATGGAACAAACCCATATTGATTTCTGGGATTTGGATTTTTTGCTTATCTCTTGATAAAAAGGAAATATCTTGTAGTATAGTAATGAGACAGTCCTAGAAATGAGTTCAGAAAATACAAGGAATGAACATATGGAGAGGAGATGATGTACTGCCTTTAAGCTGTTTGGAGAGTGGGACAGGAGGAAGAAGTACAGTGTGTTACACTGAATGGAAGAACTGGAATGGTAGCTTGAATACAGCAAGATATTGATATTTCCTCTCCCTGATGGATGTTATTCAGTCATATTCAACTCTTCATGATTCCATTTGGGAGTTTTCTTGGCAAAGGTACTGTAGTAGTTTACACCTTCCTTTTCCAGTTTTTTTTACAGATGAAGAAACTGAGGCAAATAGGGTTAAATGACCTGCCCACAGTCACATAGCTAGAAAGAGTCTGAGACCAGATTTGAATTCTAGAAGATGAGTCTTCCTGATTTTTCAGGTCTAGGACTTAATCCTATATACACCAAACTTGCCCTTGCCTCCCTAGGTCACCAAAAAAAATAAAGGAAAGATGGAATAGCCAAGGGGATACTATTGTGACTGATCAAAACCCACTCATCTAGCTGGGTGTAACTTGTTCCTATTTCTAGGCCCATTTCTATACTTTCTCATATAATTGTGTCACTTCCTCATAAACTCCTATGGTCAATCCAGACGTGAATTTCCTTGTGTCAATTCATTCAAGACATCATAACATAGGGACAGGTCTAGGAACAACACAGGCAAAATAAGGTTGTTTCCTAGTTCATGGTGGAGACCCTCACCCAAATCCATTGTTAAAGTCTCTTCCAGTTTCTTCTTCTTTCTTTCCTTCTTCATTAGGACATAATCACAAACCACACATATGTTTCTTGAGTATACTTACAAGGACAGGATGATTAAAGACCTAAGCCTTTCAGTCTGCCTAGTCACTTTTAAAAAAATCCAAAATGGGATCACAAGCTAACCTTTAATTTTGCTTTGTAATTCAGGTATTTGACTCACTAAAGACCATAGTAATGGTGGTCCTGCTTCTAGAACTCCATAGTGATGTCTACATGAATAACAAAATGCTATTTTCTTCTTTCTTGTTTTGTCCCAAGTGATTTGTGTATTAGCCTTTTGAAAAGGAAGGGGGAATAATGTCAGTTTACAGAGAAAAGTTAGCAAGTTGCTGTAAGTTGATGGATAAAAATGCAAAGGAGAGAGAATAATTATAGGATAAAGTCTTTTGGGATGTAAACTTTAAGAGACTGTTTCAAGTTTATCTCTTTATCACTCTTACCTGGCATAGTGACTGGCACATAGTAGGTCTTTAATAAATGTTTAGCAACTAGTTAATAGGAGCAAAGAGATTAATGAATTTGTCAAATGCTTACTTTGCGTCAGCTCTGGGGAATTCAAGGAGGAAAAATGAAAGTGTATGCTCTCAAAGAGTTTATATATTCTATTAGAAGGAACTCTGTGTGTGTGTGTGTGTGTCTGCATACCAGTATCATAAATGCAAGATAATATGAGGGGAATATGAGGGGAAGCCCTAGGAACTAGAAGGGGGGGAGGACCTCATTTTGATGGTAGCATCTAAGAGGAATCAAATAATCTTGGAATTCTCAGAGGCAGAGGTGAAAAGTCACAGAGAGGTGAGGGGCAGGCGGGGCAAAGGTTTAGAGAAAACACCTGAAGGACTGTATACGAGCATCAGAAAATAGACCATTTTTTCTGGATTGTATGGAGTTCACAAAAGGGAATAATGAATTAAGTTGGAAGAGTATGTTTAAATATACTGTTTTATGGGGTTAATTATGGCATAAAGGAAGACTAATTCTTGGTCTAAGACAAAATGGAATAAAGAAAAGAGTGGGTTAAGATAAAAAAGAATTTTGAGATTTGGAGGAGAGTTGAGGGTTCTCAGGTTGGAGAATTTTGATCTTTTTTTTTTTGAGAAAGATGTTATTTATTTTGAGTTTTATGATTTTTTCCCCTATTCTTGCTTCCCTCCCCTCACTCCCCACAAAAAGTAGTCTGTTAGTCTTTACATTGTTACCATGGTATGCATTGATCTAACTTGAATGTGATGAGAGAGAAATCATATCCTTAAGGAAGAAAAAAAAGTACGAGATACCAAAATTATATAATAAGATAATTTTTTTTTCTAAATTGAAGGTAATAGTCTTTGGTCGTTGTTCAAACTCCACAATTCTTTCTCTGGATACAGATGGTATTCTCCATTGCAGACAGCCCAAAATTGTTCCTGATTGTTGCACTGATGGAATGAGCAAGTCCATCAAGGTTGATCATCACCCCCATGTTGCTGTTAGGGTATACAATATTTTTCTGGTTTTGCTCATCTTGTTCAGCTTCAGTTCATGCAAATACTTCCAGGCTTCCCTGAAATCCCATCCCTCCTGGTTTCTAATAGATCAATAGTGTTTCATGGCATACATATACCACAGTTTGTTAAGCCATTCCCCAATTGAAGGACATTTACTTAATTTCCAATTCTTTGCCACCACAAACAGGGTTACTATAAATATTTTTATACAAGTGATGTTTTTACCCTTTTTCATCATCTCTTCAGGGTATAAACCCAGTAGCAGTATTGCTGAATCAAAGGGTATGCACATTTTTGTTACCCTTTGGGTATAATTCCAAATTGTTCTCCAGAAAGGTTGGATGAGTTCACAGCTCCACCACCAATGTATTAGTGTCCCAGGTTTCCCACATCCCCTCCAACATTGATCACTGTCCTTTCCAGTCATAATGGCCAGTCTGAGAGGTATGAGGTGGTAACTCAGAGATGCTTTAATTTGCATTTCTCTAATAAGAAATGATTTATAGCAATTTTTCGTATGACTATGGATCACTTTGATTTCCTCAACTGTAAATTGTCTTTGTATATCCTTTGACCATTTGTCAACTGGGGAATTTTAATCTTTTCAATAAAGTAGGAGTTAAAATCATATGCTTAGAAGGAAGGACTGCATTACTGATGACCAGGAGAATAAGATGGGAATGTCATGGGGAATGTAATAGATAGGAAGGTATCTATAAAAGAGGGCAGTTAAGGACTAGGTCCCTTCATAGTCATCTTATTCTCTCCCACCTTAATTATACTATACTTATCATTTTCTTTAATGTTGTATCCTTCATCCCCCCAAGAATGTAAACTTGCTGAAAGCATGAAATGTTTCTTATTGGTTTTGCCTTTGTATGCTTTTTTGCACATAGTAGGTACTTATGGTTTTCATAATGATATTTAGCAGGAAATGAAGGATACAGAGATAAGGGATGTGGTAAGTTAATGAAAGAATTTATTATATTCCTGAAAGGATCAGGGCCTTAGTGTAACATATTACTATTCATTTGATGGCTTAGGTGAAATGATTCATCTGAAGATCAATTTAAGACCTAAAATACAATGCATGAACATGATGAGTCATTTTTGAAACAAACATACCAGAACATGTAGTAATAATAATATTTATAAAATAAATATGAAAATAAATGGCAGTTATGGAACCTGAAAATTATTAATCCATTAGGGTCAATCTGAAAGTGATCATTAATTAGGCATCTACTAAGCACTGAAGATAAAATAGAGGCAAATCAGCTGCTGGCTCCTTGCCAGAGCACTGGGTTTGGAGTGAGAAGACCTGAGTTCAGATGTGATTTTATATACTTACTAACTGTATGACCCTGGACAAATCATCTAATCTTTGCTTCAGTTTCCTTAATTATAAAATGGGGATGATAATAGCACCTACTTCCTAGGAAATATTTGGAAACATTACTTAGTTTGGTACCTGGAACATAGTAACTACAGTGTAAATGTTTATTTCCTTCCTTGAATAAAAAAAAAAGAAAGATCACTTCCCGTAAGGAATTTATGGTCTAATGAGGAAAGACAACAACAAAACAAAACTAAAAGTTCGGGGAGAGGAAAAGTTACTTAGCACATGATGGAATCTAATTAATCAGATGGGTTGTAAAAAGATGGCTAACCTGAGAGCCCTCTTTAAATGGAGAATTTTTTTTCTTTTACTCTCCAATAAGAAGAGCAGAGGATACTGATGAGGTACCCCTTAATAGAATCCATTGATAGATTTCAGGGAGTCCATGAAATTGGATGGATAAAAATTATCTGTTTTTTCACTTACCTTTAACTGAAATTTAGCATTTCAATTATGAATGCAAAAAAAGCAAAACATTATTCTGAGGATTCATAGTTTTCATCAGATTGCCAAGGGATGCATAACACATAATAAGGTTAAAAACCTTTCATCTATCCTTTTAAAGGTTTACAAGTCATTATATAAATATAAATATATATATATATATATATATATATATATATATGTATAATGAAGGTCAAATGACATTTATATATAAATGTCATTTGACCTTCATGATAAGCCTCTGAAATAGGTACTGCAGGTATTACAGGTATTACTATCTCCATTTTACTGATGTGGTAGCTAAGATTTAGATGGTTAAATGACTTGTCAAGGAACACGCAGTTGCTGACCCAGGTCTTCTTGCCTCTGAATCTGTCATTTTATCCAGTTCATCAAAGTCTCTACTTTTCTACTTTAGTTGAAAAAATTTTGAATTCTCTAGACTTTCAATCAAACTTGATGAAGTCCCTAAACGTTTGGAGGCTCATATGCATTTTCATTAAATTTTCAAATTCAATATTTTCCTCCAAAATATTTATTTCAACATATCTCTATTTTAAGCAAGAGTTAAAGTTATTTTGCTTGAGTCATCCCTCTTAATAGGCAGCTGGTCTCCCTTACCAGCTGATATTTCATATTAAATTGTCCTCCAAATATTTCATCAAAATGGTTTGTGGCATACACCCTGCATTTACCTCATGTCCTTTATATGGCTCATTGTAACTTTGCACAATGGAGGAGTCTGGGTGGCAGCTGCAAATTTTCTGTTTCTCAATACACATAGCATATTTGCCAGCAATTATGTCTCAGCTTCTCTTTTTGCACTTGTTTTCTTGGTATAGAGGAAAGATGGTAAATTAATTATTACAATGATCAGCACTGGGTACTCCCTTCTCTTTTATGCACACTGAAATCCTTTCAATTTAGTCACAAAAAGCAGGGACACACTCAAACCTAAAACATGGTCTCAGTATGATGGAAAATTCTTTTAGGTCTCTTAAACATCTCTGCCAAAAGGGGTAAAATATTTTTAATAATTTCTCTCTTCCTCTCCCCCACCCCAAATAAATAGATCACATCTTGGTTTATAAGATTCTTCCCAAGGAATCTAAGTTGCCTCTACTTTCATTTTGCTTTTTGTTATTTCCCTTTGAAAGATTTTCTGAAAAATTACTAAATTTTGCCACCCTTGAAATCATTTCTATCATATAAACAAAACATACTGAATTTGGAGTGAAAGACCTGGTTTTGAAACCTGACCCTGCTACTTCCTACCTGTGAGGCCTTGTATAATTTACAATGTCTCTTCAATCCATTTCATTGTTTGTACGGTGAGGTGATTTTTATTAGATAATCTGCAATTCAATCTATAAATATTATTGAACACCCACTATGTGTTAGATTACAGAGATGTAGAGAGAAACATGATGAAGTCCTTACCCTCAAGGGGCTTACATTCTATCAAGGAAGACACAATATTCACATGTAAGTGTCAAACAAATACAAATTGATGGTGGGAGAGAGGAGGATACACTAACATTTGGAGGGCAGGGGAGGATTAATGTAGAAGGTAGCAACTGAGCTTATACTTGAAGGATAGTAAATATTTTAGGGAGATAGAAATGAGAATGAAATCCAGATAGGGGAAACTCTATGTTAAAGGCAAGGAAACAGGAGGTAGAATGACATGGGTAAGGAACAGAAGAATAGTTTGGATTGTAGAGTGCGTGAAGGGAAGTTATAAAATAAAACTAGAAAGGTCTATGGAGCAGATTGTAAAGGGATCAGAATGCCAAACAAAGGCCCTAAAAACAATAGGGAATCTCTAGAGTACTGAGTAGGGATGTGACATAGTCATTTGCTTAAGAAAAATCACTTTGGCAGCTCTTCAGAGGAGGAATTTCATTTTCTACCTCCCACCATTTTGTAAACTAGCAACAACCTTAAAAAATTAATCAGATGAACTTATAAAATTTTTTGAAAAAAAAAATGTTTCCTTTAGAGTCACAGTATTAGGAAGCCCATGAAGTAAAGGTCCAGTCACAAAGAGCAAAAAGTACTTATGAACAAAGGTTTTGGGTAAAACCAATAGATGATCTTAATTTATGTGTCATGGTGACACATGTCTATGTTTAACCATATTCATACACACATGATCAAAAATGTCAAAAGTAGTAAAGTTTGAAAATAACTACCCCTGCATATACACTCATTCATACATACACTGAAACTGAAGGCTTCCTTTGCTCTAATATCTTTTCCAGAAAAACCACAACTGGGGACACAGAGGGTTGGATATGATTGAATAAGGTCCCTTTCAACTCTGTATGATTTTTCCTTTTTTTGTCAAATGTAAGCTACTTGAGGGCAGGGAGTATGTCACTTTGACAAGGGTTACTCTTATTTCAAAATTCAGTCCATGAAGGACATTACTGATAATGAGAATGAATTAATTCTCCTGAATATTAGTCAGACTCCACTGTACATTAAAAAGGAATCCAATCCCATTGTGTTCCACTCATGCTTGGGTGGGAATAAATTCTTTTATTAGATTGCCCAAGGCTGGGGGCGGGGTGTAATTTAGAAGTTAAAGACATAATCAAAGTTCATTAGAATAGGTCCAACCCTTCATTGTAATATTCATTCTCTCTTCTTACTTGTTCAGCTATCAGAGTTGATTACCATTCTCTGAAACATTCACTTTTTCAAGGGCATATGGTTCTTGTTCTTCATTATTGAAGAAGACCAAAATGATATTACTATATTTGAGACAAATTAAAGTGTGTCTGACTGTGGTTTATCAGTACAATAGGACTCAGAATGCTCACCCACAGGTCAGGCACAAATAGTCCTTGTGAATACCTGGGATACTCTGAACTGCTTCCATTCTGCCCTTCTCATTGAGTGCAGCATCCTCTAATGAGGGCACATCATGCTGGATGCTCCTGTGCCAGTGTCTCCCATGCTATACAATCAATTCTAAAGTTCTTCAATGTGAACTTTAAGGTGCCTCAGTCTCACTTTTTCTGACCCCCTTGTAAGCACTTGCCCTGTGTGAGTTCTCCATAAAAGTTTTTCTGGCAAGGGTACAACGGGCATTACAACAACGTGTCCAGCCCATCATGTTTGCAACCTCTGTAGTAATTCTGGAATACTAGGCAGTTTTGCTTGAGAAAGAACCTCAGTTTCTGGTATCTTCTTCTGCCAGATGATCTTCAGAATCTTCCTAAGACAATTTAAATAGAAATGATTCAGTTTCCTGACCTGTCTGGTTGACTGTCCAGGTTTCACAGGCATATAGCAATGAAGTCAACACAACAGCTCTGTAGACCTTCAGTTTGGGAATCAGTCTAATACCACTTCTCTCCTACACTTTCTTTCAGACCTCCCAAATATTGAGCTAGCTCTGGCAATACGAGTGTCAATCTCATTGTCAATGTGTTATCTCCTTGGAAAGGACAATGCCAAGGTAAGTAAACTTGTTCATAGTGCTCAAAACTTCTCCATTTGCTAAAATCGATCATTCCATATATGGAGAGCTGTGGTGTTGACTGATGGAGCACCTGTGTAACCTTGGTTTTAATTGTTAGATCAAAATTAGCACAAGCAGCAAAGAATCAATCCATACTTTGTTGCATCTCAGCTTCAGGGGCTACATTGAGTGCACAATCATCTGCAAACAGAAGATCATGCAAGGGCATATAAGCCTTGAGCCAACCATCATGATTGTCTTTGGCATTCGAGAGTGTTACTAACCTCTTTTATTAACATATTGGCTTTATTAATAAAATGACTATTACCCAGAAATTCTGTCTCTCTCAAACTTTTTAAATGTCACAATAATCATATTTTACAATAAAAACAGTAGAAGTAATCATGCTTGAAAATGGATATATTCTCAATTTATCCACACACTTTTAATATGTTCAGTCACTCAATCAATAAACATTTACTAATTATTAACTAAGTGCAAGGCACTGTATTGTACTGGGCTCTGAGGATACAAATATTCTTATTCTTAAAGAGTTTGCATTCTACCAGAGGAGACCTTTTGTATAATATAAAAATAAATATATACTGACTTATTATTCTGTGTATTTATATACAAATAGAAATGAAGACAGGAACAAAAATTCTTTTCTAGGAGTTTGTAAACTTGTTCAAAAATTTTTTGCTAACTGTAAAAGTTGATTTCCTTTGTAATTTTGTATATTTTATTTTATGCATTTAAAAATATTATTCTGATGGACATTTGATTAGACTACCAAAGGAGGATCTAGAATACCTTTAGATCACTGAGAGGTTAAGTGATTTACCCAGTATGATTCAGATAGGATTTGAACCCAGATTTTCTTGGTTCTGAGACCAGCTATCTATCTAGTTTGCTAAGTTGCATATTATGTGCAACTAAGCACATTTTAAAGAATATAAATAGGGTCTATAATTATCATGAAAATTTTGTGTTAAACAATCAAAAGTATGAGTTGCCTACTAAGCAACAGAAACCACATAATATACATTTTTGGTTATATTATATATCCTTCATAACAATGCTGAGTAGGGAAAGACTTTTAAATTAGAAACCAAAGAATGTCAAAGAGAGGTTATTACTTCTATTTCCTACTGGAGCTTCCTCCAACATTTCTATTAAATGCTCATCCAATCTGTCTGTATGTATCTAAGGAAATCTTTGTAGACAGTTCATTTCATTTCTGAGCAGTTCTAATTAATAAAAAAATTCTTGCACCAATTTGTAACAGAATTAAAGGTTTTATTTTATTTCATAGTATGTTTTCAAAAAAAGGTTTCTGAGTCTCAGAAATCTGGATCAATTTTTCAAAACAACTCTAGCAGTTAGAGATTTTAAATAAGTAAGTATATTTTTATTTCTCATTTAAAATTTCCTAGCTATGGAATAGATAACAAGAACAATGGAAAATAGCTTGACTATAATAACAATAATGGCACCTATCATTTCTGTTCCAGTCATTTTGCTGAATAATTTATAATTTAATTTAATAAATTTTTTATTTCTTAATATACAAGGAACAAAGACAATTAATGAATTCCTATTATGTGCCAGGCACTATAGAAAGGACTTTCTAAATATTATCTCATTTTATTCTGAGATCAACTCTGGGAGAGAAGAACTATTATTATTTCCATTTTGTTGTTGAGGAAACTGAGGGAAGCCAAAGTCATGCAACTAGTAAATTTCTGTGTTCAGATTTGAACTTAGGTCTTTCTTACTCCAGGATCAGCATTCTACCCACCAAACAATCTAATTGCCTGGGGGGGATTAAGTTTCAAAGAAAAATTAATAGTTTTTATACTTATTATAACTTGAATTTTTATAATGATTAGAGGTTTGCAAAGCTCTTTACTTATCTTATTTCATACTTACAACAGCCTTGTGAGGTAGGTACTACTTATTACCTCCATCTTATGGAAAGAAGACTGGGTCTAGGAAAGGTTAAGTGATCTGCAGCAGCACTTGAACTCAGGTCTTTGTGATTGCAAGTCTGGCAAGTAATCCATTACCTAGTATTGCCATGATTATCATCACTGTCTATGTTCTAGGCCCTGTACTAGGAACAGTACTCATCCTCTATAAGCTTACAATATAACAGATGCCATCAACAAACTAATAGGGTTCTCAACAGACACTGACCAGGTGCCAGATCAATGGGTGTTGTGTTGATAGTTTATGAATTTACATTGTACTTCATTATATGTCAATTTAGGCGAGGTACAAAAGCAAATATAAAAAAATTTAAAGGTATTTCCCTTTACTTATTCATGTACTTGGATCTCTAGAGGAATTTAAACTCTCATAAAGGTACATTTACTTCACTTAGAGTGTGATGATTTGATTTCCAAGTCTCTGAACAGCAGCTACAGATACATATTTCTTCTATTTTGTTTCATTACTAGCTGATAATTCCATCTTATACTGCTTTGGAATTCATCTCACAAAGTACTATGTATGTTCCCACTCAATCGTCCTCCTTGCTGACTGATTCTCATTGACAGCCCACACGCATGATGAAAAGCTGGCCATGTTATTTCTGCTGCAGCATTTGATCCCTGCAACATTTCTTAGTCAAATAGCTAAATGAATGAGGGTGAGAACAAGAAAGGGGAAACCTGCATAAAACTATGTCCAGAGGAAACTGTATTTCCTCTGAGATAATTTAAAAAGTGGAAATTACTTTATAGACACTGAATATATTCACATAGTTGAGACATTATAGATATTGGAAATGAAATATTTGCTGAAAGGTAGTCACAAATGGCAGGTGGTAGTTGGCCTCTCTCATGATCCAAAAAGAAAAGAATTATAGCAAAACCATCTTGAGCTCTGATAGGTAGGCCATCACATTATATTTGCTAAAAACAAGATTTTATCTCACTTTCCAGCTAGACTGCTCAGTGGCTATAAGCACTGTGTTCCATCTGGAAGTTAAGAAAACTAGATTTTAAATCTGTATGGTCCTAGGCTAGTCACTTAACCTCTGCCTCTACAATCAGAATAATAATAGCACCTAATTCCCATGGTAGTTGTGACAATTAAATGAGAAAATATTTGCAACAGTATCTGGTATACTTATACTTAATACATGTTTCCTTCTCCTTTTCTCTCCTGACAATTCCAAAGTAAGCTGCCTCTACTCCAGCTATATTATGACTGGAGAAGTAGGGACACCTCCTCCCCGACAGACATGTATAACTTCATACTCTTAGATTTTTTAACTCCCCTTATGTGTTATTTTCTGAAAACAAGGACTCTATTACTTGCCTCTTTTGAATTTTCAACACTTATCATAGAGATTGCCAAATTGTAATCATTTGATTAATATGCTAACTAAAAATGAAAGTATTATAATAATGGGGCTGATTCTACTGGTAAACAGGACAAGACTTCCATTCTTATATGGTTTAAGTTCAGAAATGCCAGGAGAAAATTTTAGTTCTTCAAAAAATATATTAAATTTGATCCCTAAAGAAAGACAAAGCATTTCATTCTACAATAACAGGTAGGAATTAAAATATAAACATCACTCTTAAAGGAAATGATAGATTTAAATTTCATTAAGATATAAATGATAAAAATTGTTTATCTTGGTAGCAGATATTGATATGAGGAAGAAGTGGAGAAAGCATGAGGAAACTGGGCCTGGGAAAAGGTCTTGTGGGCAAAGAGTATCTATGGGTAGTGGGAAAAGTGCAGAGTTCCTAGAAGAAAAAAAATTGCCTAAGAGAACTAGTACAGTAGAACCTCAGTTTACCAGTAACCTGGTTTACTTACGCATTGCTGACTGGGAAAAATTTTTTGCACAATTCACAGTATGAACATCATGTTTGAATTTGAATGACTAACAAAGGGATGATACTCAACTAGGGCAACGATTTTTATTTTTGCTTTCATATGTCAAATAAAGGAATCTCACTCAATACGCATTGCTCATTTCTACTTCAATATTATCTCCACAGATATCCCCTTTCCACTACTGAAAATCATCCCCTTTGCTCACACCCTCATTACCTCTTACCTAGACTGTTGCATAGTAATTGGTCTACCTGTTTCAAGTATCTCCCCTCTCCCATTCACTCAGAAGCAAATGTAAAGGGAAAAAAAATCGAAAGATAAAGTGATTCTAAAAAAATGGAAAATGGGGCGGCTAGGTGGCGCAGTGGATAAAGCACCGGCCCTGGAGTCAGGAGTACCTGGGTTCAAATCCGGTCTCAGACACTTAATAATTACCTAGCTGTGTGGCCTTGGGCAAGCCACTTAACCCCATTTGCCTTACAAAAACCTAAAAAAAAAATGGAAAATAAGTGAAGGCAGTATTGTTAGTCTTACTTTTAGTGAAAGCAGCATTAAGAGAGAACACTCTCCATGTTGAAATCCTCCTTGTTCTCATCAAAGGAGATTCTCCTTCCAAGCAACAACCCTTCCTCCTCTTCCCTCTCATCTCCCTTTTACCAGCCATGATTCTTCTCAAAGTAAAGTGCAATTTATTTTCGGTTTATAGCATGTACTAATATTGCTATTGTATTTCAGTTGCTTAAGGGACAGAAAGTTTACATAAGATTATAAATAATTATTTTAATATGAATATTTTGAGGGATGTGGTACCTACTTTACTTTATTTCCTATGGAAAAATTTGCTTTGCAATACAACAAATCACATGACAAATAGAATCCCTGAACAAATTAAATTTGTAAACTAAAGATCTGTTATATTATATATGCATTGGGAAAATTATTTGCCTTGGAAATCAGAAGACCTATGTGTCTTATGGGAGCAAGAAATCCCCCTCCACCATCATGACCCTCCTTTTGCCCTTCTCCTTTCTCTGGTCTCCTTAAATCCCTCAGACAGGGCAAAAAACTCCCAAAACATTAACAACAAAAATAAAAATCTGATTCTATTTTGGAGAAGTTTGAGAGGTTGTGAGTATCAGAGAAAATATCTAATCTTCCATCTTATTGGTCACATGATCAACAAATGAGCTCACTACAAGATCATGATATATATATTTGTAATCTCCATTCAGTTCTTGCTTTTCCATCTTTATCCTTTTTTCCCCAATTGATTCTCCCTTGTACTTCCCACATAGATGATCCAATCCTTTTCTTTTCTCCTCAAATTTCCTTACTTACTACATTTTTCTCATTGCTTTTCAGTAGATCTCATCTCCTACTTGACTCAAAGTATAGAGACTATTTTATGTGCTTCCTCTTCTTCCATATCCTATTCTTCATTTTGGCACATCTACAAAGGAATTTTAAAATCTACCTCTTCTCCGAAATTTTGCAACTTTAGAACCATCCTTTATATATCCTTTACTGTCTCAAATTCAATCAGTTTGGGAAATTCTTCCTGCACAACACAGTTGTTATCCCATTCTTCTCTTGACCCATATGGCCACCATCATACAACCCTTTTCTGAATGCCTAGGTTTTAGTGATTTTTACCTTCTCAAATAATATGCATGCACTTAGCTATTTAAATTTACAGCCTTCCAATGAAATATAAAATTCTTGATGTCAAAGTCTGTTTTTAATTGGGGGGGTGTTTGTGGATGCATGTGTTTGTGTATGTGTGTATATGTATAGCATCTAGCATAGTACCTTTTAAATGTTTAATAAATTCTTGGTGCTTTGAGTCCCCATGGCTAACATCTCTTGGTTTTTTATGGAATTTCAGCTGCTTCATGGCCTTCCCTCCTCCTCCTCCCCTTTGCCCCTCCATTATCAAATAATCCCTTAGTTTTTCAATCTTCTTAGCCCCAGGTTTATTTCAGCCTTTTTTGATTCAGTTCCTTAGCTATGGCTAGCCAAGAAATTTTTCTGCCTCAGTTGCCCCCTTTAAATTCAGACTATTCTTCAATTCAGGGTGCAACATTTTATTTAAATGTCCATAATTCCTGTTGTAGTTAAGTGGTCTATTCAAACTACCATCAGAATTTTACTCAGATAATTTGGGGGTTTGGGAGAGAGCCCATACAACTAATAACAGTTTTGCTCTGAAATTCTGTCAGTAACAAAATCACTGTTCTCATTACACTGACAATTTGTTTAAAAGTATTATACACAATTGCATTTGTAATTAAAACTGAGATTTGTGGGGTTTTTTCCCCTATGGACTTAAAGAAATTGACCTTTCTATAATTGTAAAAGTGAACTTATGAGAGGGTATATATGATTTGTAATTATAGAAAGGTACTTCACATGTATCTATGAAGTAATTGAGAAATCACTTCATTATTAAAATATTTGATGGGATCTTACAAATCGTTAAGTACAAGGAGTATTTTTGCTCACTTAATAAAAATCTTTATCTAATCTTCAACCTTGCCAAAAAAAGAGAAAGAACATTTCATTTTGAGTACAGTATCACTGCAAACAAAGGTGATCATTCATTATTTTATTTCTTTATTATGGGTTACAGTCCTTTGTTATCAAAATAAGTTTGATATCTAGCTAGCTAATTGTTTCACTAGAGCTTTACCCTTCTGATGCCAAATGCCATTAATTTTCTTTTTAGGAAACATTTCGTTTCTCTTTGTAAAATATCAGTTGGAAGTTTCCCTTATTAATGATGAATACTCATAATGGAGCAAGGTAATGCCAAGCTACTACTAACCAGTCTGACTGTATTAGGAACCCACTTTGTTGGGATAAATATTTTGCATAGTTTGGATCCAGTTCCACCTTGGGAGATTTAAAAACTCAATAACCTGAGCTTCAATTTAATTGATTTGCTTATAGGATCGAGAGGACAAGGTTTTTTTGGGGGGAATGGCACACATTAAAATGGAAATAGAAAGTAAAAATTAGTAATTCTTTAGTAAAATTATACTTTTTGATTAATGATACAAATTTTTGTTACCAATAACATATCTGGTACATTAGCGAGTTCAACATTTTAAAAGTCCCAGTATAAGTTGATGACTAGTATTTAAGAATGTTTAATTGAATGAATTTTTTAATGAGAAAAAATTAAGACAAAAGCACTAACCTTTCCAAAGAGAGTTGATTACATAGCCAAAAAAGGCTAGAAACTAAGAAATTTCCAATAAAGTCTCAAAGATATGTTAAGATAATTTTCATGCTGATCACATTTTTTTAGTCTAGATATTTAAAAATATCATAGTCCAATAACAGAGAGAAACTGAGAGCAAAAACAATGTGAAATTGTTGTAGGGGGAGTCTCCAGGGATATCACAAAAGGCTAGCAGAACCCTCGTAAAAGAAAAGGATTACAAGACAAAACAAGTCAATAACTGTTCTCATGGAATCATGACAGACCAGGAGGGATAGATTTCTGTTAGATATTGCCTCTGCTAGGAAATTCACTTAATTAGTTTTTTCATCATTTTAAAATTAAGTGGAAAAGGAAAATTACTGCTGTATCCCATTCTTTTTTTCAATGCCTCTGAAAGTCTTTCTTTTGCTAAACATCAGAGTTTTGCTGTTATTGTTGCCCCAAGTTAACATTGAGATGACAAAACCATTTATAAAAAAGGTTGACAGCTGACTATTAGAAATAATGCCAAAATAAAAGGTCAAACCCTTTCATGGTTATGTAATTTTACTTCAAAGTTTTATGTGATATTTCTTTTCCTTATCAAATTTTCAAATACTGTTCTAACAACAAGAGCTACCTTTATATAGTTCTTTAAAGTTTGCAAAATATTTTATAAATATTATCTCATCTTAGCTTCACAACAACCCTGGCAGATAGGTGTTAATTTTATCCTTATTTTATAGGTGTGAAAACTAAAGCAAACAAAGGCTAAGTGATTTGTCCAAAGTCACATAGCTAGTAAATTTCCGAGTCTGGAATTAAATTATCTTCCTGAAACTAGGCTTATATATCTTTCTAAACCACCATACCACCTGCCTCCCTAAAGCTAGAAAAATGCCATCTTTGTTGCAAAATCTCCTCAGATGAGTCAGGAATAGAGGAAAAAGTATAGGCTTTCTGTCTGGTCTTGAAGTGGAGCTCAGAACTTCATTCCCCACTCTTCCCAGAACCTCAATCAATCCTCCAGTAACAGTAATGTTCTCTGAACTGCTGGTGTCAGGCATAAGAATTGAAATAATGGAGCAGGTCATGGGAAAAGATTGCTCAAAGTATTTGTATGGAGAGGGGAGGAGTGTGGTATGGGACTCCACTAAGCCTACAGAAGGAGCTCAGCATCCATCTGAGGCCAGTTCTTTCCTCTTCAAAAGTAATTTGTGATCAAAGACCTAAGATGGAAAATAGTTAATTGCCCAGAGTGAGAGGAGACTGAAACATTTTAAAATCCCAGACTTAAGCAAATCACTATCAGAGGGGAAGGAGTTAGAAAGTGAGCAATAGAGCAATAGAGCAATTGAGAAAGAAAAGGCAAAATAAAAAAAGATTTCAATCACCAAAGTTCTCAGGAAGGAAAAAATCTCAAAGACTTTGAACATAATCTGATAAATCAATAGGAAAAACACTAAGATCAGAAAGAAATATGCTCTTTTAATCCAGTAATCTAATTTAGATATCTATGAATAAATAGTGTGAAATAAAGGGAAATGGTCCAAAACTTGATGAGTCAGAGGACCTTGTGAAAGGTGAGAAAAACATGGAGTCACAATACACTGTACTTGAGTACTTTCAAAAGATATGAGAATCAGGATAGCAGAATTTATTACCTGCAGAGTTAAAACAACAGATAGAATAGAAAAACTGAATTCTTTCAAGGTAAATCCTCATCTACAAGTCACTCACAGAGATTTAACACTTGTTGTCTTATATAAACATAGTCATGCCCAGTATTATTCCCTTTCCCTCTCAAAAAGTTTTTCCTTATAACAAGTAGTATTTTTAATAAGAGGAAAAAGTCAGTGTAAAGTCCCAAGGTACATGTAATGTGTAACATATGTGTATCTCCCACCTTCATAAAGAGTGAGTTGGGGAATATTTTCTCAGATCTCTAATTTGAGTGGTTCTTGATCTTTATAGTTTTGTTTTAATCATTTTTTATTTATTTATTTTTTTAAATTTCCACTGTTATTGTTAGTGTATGTTGTTTTCTTGGTTCTACTTGACTATATCAATTCATCTAGATCTTTCTGTATATTCATCATATACATCTTTGCTTATAGCACATTAATGTCTCAGTACATTTTTTTAGGTTTTTTTGCAAGGCAAATGGGGTTAAGTGGCTTGCCCAAGGCCATGCAGCTAGGTAATTATTAAGTGTCTGAGACCATATTTGAACCCGGTACTCCTGACTCCAGGGTGGTGCTTTATCCACTGCGCCACCTAGCCTCCCCTCAGTACATTTTTGTACCACAATTTGTTTAGCTATTTCCCAATCAATGGACATTTATTTTAATTCCAATTCTTTGCTATTATGAAAAGTGTCACTATAGGTATTTTGGTGTATATGGAAATTTTCTTTATCAATAGCTTCCTAGGGGTATAATCCCAGTAATGGAGTCTCTAGTTCAAAGAGTATGGACTTCTTTGTCACTTTATTTGAAAAATTCCAAATTACTTTCCAAAAGGACTGTACCAGCTTATAGTTCCACCAATGAGATTTTTGCAATTCATTATTACAGATCAGATTTGAAGCTGCTCTTCAGACCCCAAACCATTTGTAATTAATCCCTATTCCTTTTATGGTGTGAGTGGGAGTCAGCGTAAAAGATATATATGGAATGTCACATAATTTCAGATAGACCCTTTATATCTGCAAGAGTTCACCAAAGCCCTGTTCTGGTATCTCATCATTGTGTAGAGGTGACTGGGTACCTAAAACTTTTTCAGTGTAAGATAAACTTCAGAGAATATTGCAAAATGCAGTGTTTCAGTGATACATCATATGTCTATCATTTGAAAACCAACTTAGTTCAATAAAGAGATGCTTATAATCAAGTCATTGTCAGGATATTGAATATTTGTTTTAGTTCTAAAAACATTCAAAAATGTTCATAAAGAGATGGCAAATTGCATCACTGGAGGCAGCAGATGAAATAAAAAAAATTCTTGATGTGTTTATTTTTCTAGGATAGGACAGGAGTTCCAAAGCTTCTTCTCTTATGTATGGTCTCCTGTAATATGATGGGAGGTTGGTAGCGGCAGCAGTGTCAAGTTGGAAAATGCTCATAGAATCATAGCTCTAAAATTGGAAGGGACTCAGATGACATATAATCTGACTTACTCATTTTATAGAAGAGGAAATAGAAAATCGAGGAGATTAAGGGACTTGCTTTCTAAGCCAAGAGTATGATTAGACTAAATATAGTCATGTCTAACCAATCATCACTGCCTGGTATGATTGTGTTGCTCTCTGACAGAGCTACTCATTGCTGGTATTGTATATGTGTTCCAGCTGGTTTTTAACTATCCAACTATTTTCAGTGTCATTTAATGACTTGTTTGTCATTTCTCAGGATTTTTGTAGTTAGGAAACCTTTCCATCACAGAGGAGGGTTGTGAGTTTCTTCAGTCACCTTTCTTATGATGAAACTCTCCTATCTGGCTATAGTTCAGACTAAGATCACAACTGCTTTTTGACCTTTTCCTTTTAAAATTGTCAAATGTTTCAAAATCATTAATCAATGACAATGATATTAAATATGATGCATTACCTTCTATTTTGCTGCTAGATGTTAAGGACTTTGGAGTCTTTCTATCCAACTTGCTGCTAAACTTTTTTTTATGTGTTGTCTCTACCGTTAAAATGTATGAGTTCCTTGAATCTCATTTTTCTCTTGGTATCCTGAGGACTTAGCGCAGTACTTTACACATCATATATTTTTTTCATTCATTCCATCCAGTTATTCATTCTCTGAAATACTTCCATTGTCTTTTCTGAGTCCCTCTATTCAACTTACATCTCCTGATAGATGGTAAGATTTGGGAAGGCAGGGACTGTTTCATGTTTATTTTGGTATACCCAGTACTAGTAGTACTTGGATCTTATATATCCAAATATCTCTATCTATCTATCTATCTATCTATCTATCTATCTATCTATCGATATCGATATCGATATCTATATGTATATATCTAAATATTAAAAGAAAAGGATACATTAAATAGTGACATAAAATTATTATAATTTGGCTGAAATAAAAATTTACAGCTGTTACTTTGGTGGATAGAACACAATCCTAGAGTATTCAAGGATGTGTTCAAATTCAGCCTAAACATTTATTTCCTAGGGCTAGGCTCTGAACTTTCCAGGGTTACTGTGAGGCTCAAATGAAAAAAAAATATTTGTAACACAGTTCCTATGCTTATACATAGTAAGCATTATATAAATGTTAGTTATCATCATCATCATTATTATTTGCACTGCATTAATTGAAACAGTTGGATCCTTTAAGGTAATCTTAAATTATAGTCCTTCTATTAAAGAATGCTTTTAGATGATTGATTGATTATGGTTGACCAGAAGTCTGTTTCAATGATTATGACTTTCCCAAGTGGATGAGGAAAATATCCCTAAGCTCTTACTTCCTAAATTAAAAATAAATTGAGTAAAATTGTGGTAAGGAAATTGCTCCAATTTCTCCCATGTTTAATCAGTGGGCAAGGGATGGTCTTGCTCGAGAAAATTGAAAAGTCCCATATCTTCTGTCTCATTTTTCCCTGGAACACTTTATACTCAGATCTCTTTCTCTTTTTCTTTTCAACTGTTCAATTTTCAAGAAATAAAGAGATCATTTCTTAAATGTTTTTCTTCTCTATCACAACACAACCTAAATTAAAACTTCAGTTCCTAACTAGGACTTTTAAGTCCTCCTTCCCCTTCCCCCAATGCTCTTATCATTTTTAAGTACATATGTTATAGTCTTTTGTATACTTCAGTTTCCTAATATCAAAAATGAGGAAATGAAGGGATGGGGGTAGAGGAACACAAAATTCCCTTCTAGCTTTAAATCTATAGTTCTATGAACCTTCTTCCTTTGCAAATAGTTTTGCCTAAATTCAGATGGTCATCCAGGCCCTCACCAATTCCCCTATTTAGAAAGTTCAATAAATGTTTGATTACTTTAAAGGAAAACAAGCACAAAGAAGTAAAAAAAAATCATTCTTTCTTAACTTCAATAGCTATGGCTCTCCTGAACTTGCTTGTGGGTTTTTGTGCTTATTTATGGAAAAGCAACTTTGACCTCTCACTATCTGTAGACCTTGGTTTTCACCAAGGAGCTAGTTAGCACTTTATTCCTTCAAAATTTGTCCTGATGATAGAACCTTAAAGACTTGACATCTAATAAGTTGTTTACTTTCTCTTACAGACAAGTGCTTTTGGTCAATTTTTTCCCCCTAACTAAGCTTCCTTTTGTCTTTCTTTTCTCTATGAAATTTCCTAATGCTGCTTCTAGTCTCCTAATAGGAAAATAGCATTTAGATCCCGGGGTGTACAACTCAATTGTGAGACTGAGAACTGACCCCTGGTTTCTGTGTGTCTCCAGTACAATTATTTTAGCTATCTGACATTTAAAAACTCAGTCACTCTGTCATTTTTTAGCAATTTCCGGAATAATTTTCAATTTCCAAGCCATTTGTACACAGGAAACTGCTGTTTAACAAAGGTTGTATTCAATGACTACAGGAGCAGTCCATCTAATTATGAACTTGACCAGACATAACTTTTCATATCAGAAAGCAGTAAGATGGAAATGATAACATAGGATAGGGATTCATAAATATAGAGCTGGAAAAGACTTCAGAGGCCACCTAGTCTAATTCTCTAGTTTTATGGATGATAGAAATGAGGCAGAGGATTATTAAGTGACATGTCCTAGGTTTATAAGTAGTGAATGTTAAAGTTATAAAATCATAATAGTTTTGTGTAAAATAATGTCATTTATTGCTCTGTGCTCTAGTTTTCTTATCTACACTAAAGTACAGTTGTAGTGAGGAAATTATTTTGTAAACTCTTAAGCACTTGAATGAATTATCAGTACTAACCTGGCAGTGAAAAATTTCAACCATGAAGGAATAAAAAGAGCAAAAAGATGTTGAATGTGATGGGTTGGTCAATTTGAAAAAAAAAGGAATCTTCAGATTGTTGTCATCCATTTAGTTCCCATTTATCTTAATTGTGTGGAGGGCGAAGGGCAGCAAGGTGGCACAATGGATAGAGTACCAGACCTGGAGTCAAGTGCTGAAAGATGGTAGACAATGAAAAGAACCCTCATAGAAAATGGAGTCAAGCTATTTACAATGCCTTACCTTGCCTTCCCCTGAGTCTTACTGCTTTTCCTTCTGCTCAAGGAGAATTGGATTATGACTCCTAAAGAAGCTTGAAAATACAAAATCAATCAGTCCATGAGTATTTCTTAAATGCGGCTATATGCCAATGTTGTTTCCTCCATTAGAATGTAAGCTCCTAATTTGTCTTTGTATCCTCTGTATTGTTTTCAATGATTTTGTAGAGATGAACTAATAATAATAAAACTAAATTTGATGTTTGAAGCAAAGTTACAAAATTTTTGAAGAAACCCAAATTATATTCCTCATATAAGTTACTTTTAAAAAAGTAAGTAAATAAATATAATGTTTAGAAATCATGACAAAGAGTCAAAAATTATGAGATGAATGTGGAATTGATTCAGGATGTATCAGTGTTAGATAATAGGAGTTTCATCTGAAAATACAGTAGTGCTTACTGCTTCATAATTGATCATTATAAGTTCAATAGCATGCATAAAAGTGACAACACTAGTCAGATCATATTAGGATTGGCTAAAGGAATTGGAGATGCTATATCTGAGAGAGAAGATTGGAGAAGGGGTATTAATAATTATCTTCAACTGTATTTTAATGGAAGAGGGATTAGACTTTTTTTCTTGTCCCCAGACAAGAGAATTTGGAGTGTTGCCCTGATGTTGTAAAGAAGCAGATATAAGCTTGTTAAAAGGAAAAAAGTTCTGTCAATTGGAGCCATCTGAAAGTAAAATGGAGATAATAGGAAGGTAGTGAGTTTCTCTTTTTAAAAAGTGTTTAGGAAAAGACTGAATGACCAGATATTGGATCTGTTGTAGATGGGATTCTTGTTTAGGTATGTCTTTCAGGTATGAGTACCTTTCCGAGTCTGAAGTTCTGTGATTCTCTGAAATTTATTGAACTACAGGAATTGCTGATATTATACCAACCATTTATGCAGTACTTAAATATGCAGATGAATCTATGACCATATTGCTTTAGACTGTGGACATCTATAAGCCACTCTGTCATCTCCCTTCCCTCTAGGTGAAGAGATTAATAACTATAATAACTATAACCATAAGATAATTAGGGAAAAAGGAAAAGAACCTCTATGTTCTAAAATATTTATGGGAATTCTCTTTGTGATGGCAGGAAATTGTTGGGATGACTGTCAATTGGGGAATGGCTTAAAAAGTTGTGGTATATGCTTGTGGTGGAATTCTACTCTAGTATAAAAAATGATGAACTCAATAACCTTAGAAAACTATGGAAAGACTTTCATGAAGTACTGAAGAGCAAAATGCACAGAATCAAGAGAATATTTTATATAATTGCAACATTTTTTGTTTTTTCCCCACTTATTTAGTATTTTATTCCCCCCAGTTACACATAAAAGCAATTTTTGATATTTATTTTTAAAACATTGAGTTGCAAATTTTCTCCTTTCCTCTCTCTCCTCCCTCTGAAAGCCTAGGCAATTCAATAACGGGTTATACATCTGTAATCATGCAAAACATTTCCATAATAATTTTGTGCTGTAAAAGAAAATATAGACCCCCCTCCTATTCCCCAAAAAAGACTAAAGAAAAATTAAGTTTTAAAAAAGTATGCTTCTATTTGTATTCAGATACCATCAGTTCTTTCTCTGGGGATAGATAGCATTTTTCATCATAAGTCATTCAGAATTTTCTAGAAATGTATTTCTAGTATTAGCTAAGTCATTCTCAGCTGATCATCTTACAATATTGCTGTTACTTTGTACACAATACATGTCATTTTAGATGAACTCATGTAAATCTTTCAGATTTTTCTGAGACCATCCTGCTCATCTTTTCTTAGAGTAGAATAGTTTTCCATCATCATCATCATCACCTGCCACAATATTTTCCAGTTATTCCTCAACTGATGGGCATTCCCTCAATTTCCAATTCATTGCCACAAGGAAAGAGCTGTTATAATTTTTTTTTGTAGATATATGTCCTTTTCCTTTATTTTTAATCTCCTTTGGGATACAGTGGTATTGCTAGGTCAAAGAGTATGCATGGTAGTATAGCTCTTTTTTACTATAGCACAGTTCCAAATTAAGAATTGTTGAATCATTTCATAACTCTATCAATAGTGCATTCATATCTCATTTTCCTCACATAGCCACCAACATTTAATATTTTCCTTTTCTGCCCTATTAGCCAAAATAATAGGTATGAGGTAATACCTCAGAATTTTATTTGCATTTCTCAAATAAGTAGTTAATTAGAACACTAGCTTTGATTACTTCATCTGAAAACTGTTCATATTTTTAGATCACTTATCAATTGGGAAATGGTTCTTATTTTTGTAAATTAGACTCAGTTCTCTATGTGTTTGCGAAATGAGGTCTTTATCAGAAAAACTTACCTCAGATGGTTTGTCACAATTACTGTTCCTCCATCCTTTTTCCTCTATTTGTTCTCTTCTCTTTCCTTTTGATCCTGTCCCTTTTCAAAAGTGTTTTGCTTCTGACTACCCTCTCTTCCAACTTGTCCTCCCTTCTGTTACCCTTCATTCTCTTATCCCCTTCTTCTCTTAGTCTCCTGTAGGGTAAGAGAGATTTCTATACCCAAGTGAATTGTATGTTATTCCCTCTTTGAGACAATTCAAATTAAGAGTAAGTTTTATTCATTCCCCAAAATCTTGCTCCTCTTCTCCTTCACTGAAAAAAGCTTTTTCTTGCCTCTTTTATATGAGATAATTTACCCCATTCTACCTTTCCTTTTTATTTTTCCTAGGATATTCCTCTTTAAATCCTTAATTTCATTTTTTAGATAATATCCCTTCTTATTCGACTCACATCTGTGCCCTCTCTCTAGATGTATTTCTTTTATCTGCTCTAATAATGAGAAAGTTCTTATCAGTTATCAGTATCATCTTCCTATGCAGGAATGTCAACAGTTTAACCTTATTAAATCCCTTATGATTTCTATATCCTGTTTTCCTTTCTATGCTTCTCTTGAGTCTTGTATTTGAAGATCAAATTTTCTGCTTAGCTCTGGTCTTTTCATTAGGAAAGTTTGAAAGTCACTTCTTTCATTGAATGCTCATCTTTTCTCCTAAAGGATTAAGTTCTTATAAAGCTGAATCAACTAAGTGGAAAAAGAGGCACAAAATTCACTGAAAAAAAAAATTTCTTAAAAACTAGAACTGGGGGGGCAGCTAGGTGGTGCAGTGGATAGAGCACTGGCCCTGGAGTCAGGAGTACCCAGGTTCAAATCTTGCCTCAGACACTTAATAACAACCTAGCTGTGTGGCCTTGGGCAAGCCACTTAACCCCATTGCCTTGCAAAAAACCTAAAAAAAAAAATAGAACTGGCCAAATGGCCAAATTGCTGGGTAAGTGATTCTTAGTTGTAATCCAAGTTCTTTTGCTTTCTGGAATATCATATTTTAAATCCCCCTGATCCTTTCATGTAGAAGTTGCAACATCTTATGTTATCCTGATTGTGACTCCATGATACTTGAATTGTTTCTTTACAACTGCTTGAAATATTTTTTCCTTGGCCTGGGAGCTCTGGAATTTGCCTAAAAATATCCCTGGGAGTTTTCATTTTGGGTGATTGGTAGATTCTTCCAAGTTCCTTTTTATGCACTGGTTCTAGACTAGCAGGGAAGTTTTCCTTGATAATTTCTTGAAAAATAATGTCTAGGTTCTTTTTTTTTAATCTTAACTTTCAGGTAGTTCAATAATTTTTAAATTATCTCTCCTCCATCTCTTTTCCAGGTCAATTTTTTCAATGAGATATTTCACATCTACTATTTTTTTCATTCTTTTGGTTTTGTTTTATAGATTCTTGATATCTCATAAAGTCATTAGTTTCCATTTGCTCAATTCCAGTTTATAAGGAATCATTTTCTTCAGTGTACCTTTGTATCTCCTTTTCCATTTGGCCAGTTCTATTTATTTTTTAGGCTTTTGCAAGGCAATGGGGTTAAGTGGCTTGCCCAAGGCCACACAGCTAGGTAATTATTAAGTGTCTGAGGCAGGATTTGAATTCAGGGACTCCTGACTCCAGGGCCGGCGCTCTATCCACTGCATCACCTAGCTGCCCCCCAGTTCTAGTTTTTAAGAAATTTTTTTTCAGTGAATTTTGTGCCTCTTTTTACACTTAGTTGATTCATCTTTATAAGGCATTCTCCTTGGTTTCTTTTTTGTACCTCTTTTACTATTTGACCTAGCCTGGTTTTTAAAGTGCTATTATCTTCTGTAATTTTTGTGTCTTCTTTACTAAATCGTTGACTCATATTTCATGATTTTCTTGCATCATTCTCATTTTTCTTCCCAATTTTTCCTCTACCTCTTTTACTTGATTTTTTGTTTATTTTTTTTTTTGCAAGGAAATAGGGGGTTAAGTGACTTGCCCAAGGCCACACAGTTATGTAATTATTAAGTGTCTGAGGCTGGATCTGAACTCAGGTCCTCCTGACTCCAGGGCAGGTACTCTATCTACTACACCACCTAGCTGCCCCTTTTTACTTGATTTTCAAAATTCTTTAGGGTTCTTCCATGACCTGATACAATTCACATTCTTTGGATGTGGGAGCTGTAACTTTATTATCTTCTACAAATGTGTTTTGATTTTCTTTGTCACAATAGTAACTTTCTACGATCAGATGTTTTTTCTTTTGTTTGTTTCTTTTGTTTCCCCAGTCTAATTCTTGACTTTTAACTTTTTTTGTTAAAGTGGAGTTCTACTTCCAGAGTAGAGAACACATTATCCCAAGTTCTGAGGTATTGGGTAGCTGTTTTCAGAGATATTTCTAGGGACCCATAAGTTTTCAGTTCTAAAGTTTTGTGAGCTAAAGAGAGGTGTATTTTCTGCTCTCTTAGTCTGTGCTCTGATCTGTACTCTTCTCTGCCATGGTACTGAGTAGGACTGTAAGCCCTTATATGCTACTGCACCATCTGGTCCCAGGACTGCCACCCAGGACTGTAACCAGATCCGAATGAGGGCAAAGCAACAGGGTCCTGCCTTAACACCAGCAAAGCACTGAGATCTCCCTTACCATCTGTGGACTGGCAGCTTTGAAAGTAGCTGCTGCCTTGCAGATTCAGTGACTCCCAAGGCTGGGTCTTAGTTCTCTGTGTTCCAGTCTGTCTGGTGATGCCTGTAATAGACAGTGCTCCAGATCTTTCCTGGTGACCTAAGAAATCTTGGGTTGGAAAATTGTTTCATACCATCTTTTTGTGGGACATACAATTCTAAAATTTATTTAGAATCACTATTTAAAGGTTTTTGGAGAACTTTGGGGGAGAGTTCAAGTGAGTGCCTGCCTTTATTCCATAATCTTGAGCAATAATGTTTTAAGAAAACCTTTGAACAAATAAGTCCTTTTGACTACTATAAAGTCCCAAATTAACCAAAAATAATATGTATGAAGATACTACCTGAATCTAGAGAAAGATAGATAGATAGTATATATTAGAATGATTTTACATATTTGGTATATATAGTTATATGTGTATCCATACATTTATATATGTATATTTAAATGCACACACACATACACACACATATATATATAAATACACACATATACATATTTATGTCTAATGGGGAAATTTCTAGGGCAGAGGGAAGAAAAAGGGAAAAAATGCATATGATAGGTTTATTATATATAGAAGGAACAGCAAGTTTCATATAATAGATTTATAGTTTTATATGCAATCATATTTGAATTATTCATTGTTTTGGAAATACCTTTTTATTCTATAAATTAATAATACAATAAAATAATTAATGTAGCTGAAAAGAGAAGCATGAATTGATTAATGAAAAAACAATACCCAAAATATAATTAAATGTTAAAATATGAAAAAGAAGTGACATGTAATATGGGATTTTATTAAGGTTTGTTGTTTTTGGAAGATGGGACTTGAGATGGGTTTTAAATATTGGATTGAACTTGGGCAGTACTGTTTTTAGAGCTAGGCTTGTATCTTGGTGGTATGGGGGGTGTGAGCTATTCCTTTGGAAGACCCTGCTCATTACAGACCAAAAAAATTTCTGAGGAATGGGAAGAAGGAAGAGAACAGTTGCCTCTGTAGAACCTTTTAAAAGTTGCTATAAATTGAACTATTTCATTTTGGGAAGAGGGTCTGTAAAATGGATCATATTTGAAGATCGCTGAGGGGAAGAGGTGACGATTATCCAAAAGAGAATTTGTATTTGGATGTGAAAATATGATTTTATAAGAGTAGAATGTGAAGTCTTCAGAGAATTTTCTAGACACTTCTTACTTCTGATGGAATGAGTGCTAGGAGGGGCTGCTATGGCTGTGAAGACTAATTTCATAAAACTACATTAATAGTATTAAACCTTTTTGAACAATAAGAATAAAGTAGGAGCAGATGTTCTTGACCAGATGGCAAGGCAATTTATTCAGTAAAATTAGCAAGTAGAAAATGGTCCATATATATTTTTCTACTATGTTCTAGATATAATCCTCAACAATACTACCCCTTGCCTCATTTGTTGGAGGGCAGAAGCATGAATTTCCAAATCTTCACTGAAGGAGGAGACTCAGGCAAACATCTCATTTTCACTTGGCTGAACTCCTTTTGGGATTTTTCTATGTACTCTACCATTTTCCCCTCCCTTTTCAGCTTCCTTTCCTCCCAGTTAACAGTATGCTCCTTGAGGGCATGTAGTATCTTTCTTTTTGGATCCCCAAAGCTAAACAAAGTGCCTGGAACTTGTAAACACTTAATAGTTTGCCTTTCTTCTCCAACTCATTTTCCAACCTGAGGCACACAAGGTTAAGTGACTTGCCCAAGGTCACACAACTAGTAAGTTTCTGCAGTCAGATTTGGACCCAGGTCTTCCTGAATCCAGTTCCAATGCTTTATTCACTATCCAGCTTCCTACAAGGAAATATATTTGATGATAATTATTTTCTTTCCCTTATCTGTGGGAATGTATTTTAAATACAAGTAATTATTGAGTTGATCTGATGTAGTTAGCCAAGTTTTTAAGCTACTTTACTGAAAGTTATGTGAAATAATTATCAATAATCAGTCTTAAATCAGTGGAAGTTTTTATATCAACTAGAAGAATCACTTTTAGGCTAAGGATCAAACCTATGAGTTCTGAGGAAAGGAAATTCCCTCTATTGGTGCAGACAATTTATTAAGTTTTCCCTATTTACTAGAATACCTCTCATAATTTTTTGCTATTTTTTGACATGGATTCTTTGAATGAGTTATTTAATTTCATTACTTATTTGAAATTGTGCATTGCTACTATTAAATTTTCAACCAATCAAACATTTAATGGGTACCTATTATGTGACTGTACTATGCCCTAGGGATAAAAAGAGTTAAAAGACAACCATGTTCTCAAACAGTTTACAATCTAATGAGGGGGAAACATGGAAACAATGTATGTAAAACAAGTTATTTAATTAGGATGTGATTAAGAGAAAGAAGTCACTGGGATTAAGAGGGGTTGAAAGGAGCTACTTGCTGATGGTATAAAAAAGATTGTTTTGTATTGTTAAATCCATTTTTACTTATGTCCCAAAAAATTGTGCTCTCTGGCTGATAATATTTTTCAGGAAGTGATAGAGAGCCATTGGAGTTTATTGAGTAGGAGGAATGATGTAGTTGTACTTGTGGTTTAGGAAAATCACTAGTTACTGGATGGAAGATGGGTAACAATAGAGAGAGACTGGAAGTCACCAGCAGCAGTTTACTTAACTGGTTTTATACAATTATTCCAACTAGACAGGACTAAAAGTTCTTGGCCAAACTCCTTCTGTTATCTCCAGCCTCTGTGCATTTCTGTAATGTGTCTGTTTGGGTGCTCCCTTTTTCCTGATCTCCTGGTCTTAAGATTTTCACCTGCCTAAATTTTTCCTAGAACTCTTGATAACTGACCCTGCATTATAGTCATTTGCATTTGTCACACAACTTTTAAGCCTCACAAAAGCAGGGATTGTATCTTTATTTTGTAGTGTCAATATTTATTCAATAATTATTGGTATTGAGTCTGCTGTGTATCATATACTTCATTAGTTACTGAGGATACTAAAACAAAAGAGAGACAGTTCCTATCCTCAAAGAACCTATATTTACTTATGGGAGCCAAGAGGTTGACCGATGAGTAATGCTCCATTTTCCTAATTTAGAGCCCACTGTATCCCTACTATGGGTAGGGTAGCCAGCCTCCTTTGATTGTGAGTGTTTTTGAAACTGGTGAACATGAGCCATGGCTCTTTCTTTTCTTTTTTATTTATAGTTGTCTTCTAGACTTACTCAATCAGAAGTAGCTACCCCCCCCCCCCATATAGTAGAGAGCCCAGTGAGTTCTATGTTAGACATACTGGGAATACTCAAAGAGGGGTTCATATACAAATAAATACCCAGTGAGTTGAAGATCCACTCCTGAGCTCTGATGAGAAAATAGCATCACATTCCTTAGATTATTTGTTAAAATTGTTCATATATATTTTATAATTCAGTTTTAATATGTCTAGGTTTCAAAAGCATGGTCTTCACTACTTTTACTGACTAGTCTATTTTATTTGTACTTTTTTCATTGATGTTCTATTCTGTTTAGACATTTTTTGAGAAAGTTCCACAGGCAAAAATAAAACATTACTTCTTTATGAATGATAGAAAGTCATTTTCCAATAATTAAAAAAAAAACTGAGGGTGGGAAAGGAACAGAAAGCACAGGAAAGATTAAATCGGACCCCTGAGACAGTAAATAAAATGTAATGATAGTCATTGACCTGCTCCTATGATTTCATTTAACATTAGTCAAGGATCTGGTGAACAGGATGAAGCACTGACAAAAGGTCTGCTTTCATCTGATGCATACTCAAGTAGTTAGTAACAAAAAAGATATCTGCTTTCAGGATGTGTAGAGATTGCCTGATTTGTTATAGTTCCCACTTTTAAAAAATTTCTTTAGCTTTTATGAGAATGAAATCTGGGTGATGTGTTTGAATTCACAAAAAATTAAAAAAATCACTTGAAAGATTCCCTGATATATATGGGTTTCTCAGAGGCAATATTTTTTCTTTTCTTTTTCAATATAAGAGCCTTCCTTTGAATCTCATATATTTTATTTTATGCATAATTCTGAGAAGAGGTCTATAGATTTTATCAGTTCATGACACAAAATAAAGGAAAAGAATTCTTATTCTCAGGTAAAAAAGAAACCCCTCTGAGCACTATTCTGGAAGGAACTATTAATTCTGAGTGGGGATCTGGGGATGTTTCTTTTCTTCTCCCAAAATTCTTATCCAAAAACCATCCTTGGAAGAATGTTTCCTCCCATCTGAAACACCATTCTCAAGGAATGATTTATGAAAGTGGTTGTAGCAAAGATACTTAATTTCTAATTACTTTAGTTTGCATGACAAAACCCTCATGATATTTGGGGTATTATATTTTATATCTTTGCACTACATCTGCCATTATTTGATTTTTGTGGTTAAGAAAATCAACTATTTTATGCAAATATTATTAGAATCAAAATAACCCAGCTGAGAGATGATGAAGTCCTGAACCAGTGGAGCGGTTTGTGTCAATGAAGATGAGCATAAATATGTGAAAGGTAAGTTGTTTTAGAGAAAGAAATTGCAAGATTTAATACCTGATTGGATATGTGGAGTGAGAGAAAAAAAGAGTAAAATCTAGTTTTCAAAGCTAGGTGACTAGAAGGACAATGGTACCCTCAACGATAAGGAAGTATACCCATCCATAGGGAGAAAAACAAAGTAAAGCAAAACAAAACAAAAAACCAACCCTTCAGAATCTGATGAACATTTTATAAAAATGATCTCTTATGTATCTCTTTCCCTTAATCCTAATTCCTCATACCAAAAATGACTGATCTGTAAATCTGGATGTACAATGCTAATCTGACTATTCATCACTGAGGAAGGGGAGGGTGGAAGGAAATTTTGTAACTTAAAAATGAACATGTGCATATGGATAAAAAAAATAAATTAATTAATAATAAAAAGAAAAAGACAATGATAGGGAAGAATAAAAGAGGAATGAGTTCATGAGGAAAGATGATGAGTTCTATTTTTGCACACATTGAGTTTGTGGGACAATCAATTTGAAATATTCAGTGTTTCATGATGTGGGATGAGAACTCAAGAAAGAAATTCAGGATGGACACGTAGATCTGAGTATCTTTTGAAAAGAGATTATAATTGAATCTCCATGGGAGCTTAAATCACTCAATGAAAGAATATAGAGAGAAAAGAGAAGAGTGCTCAATAAAGAGTTCTGTGAGACACAGTGAGCTTCACATGGGTGAGGAGCCAACAAAGGAATCTGAGAGGAAATGATAAGACAAGAGACCCAGGAAAAAAGTCACAAAATCCCAAGGAGATAATATCAAAAAGTAGAAGGTAGTTAACAAAGTCAAAGCAAACAATCATTTTTTTTCTAAGTATAATTATATTTAGCATTTTGCATGAGTAAAATTGATGTTAGGAAGTAATTTCATTTTATAAAACCTGAGGAAGAATTGAAAGAGGAATACTTGAATCAGAACATCTAAGCTAGGTTCAAACTCCGAGAATAGTAGTATGGCATTACGATAATTTTAATTTCTCTAATTCAGTGTACTTATCCAGAAAATGGAGAAAATAAAGCAGTCTTAAGTTGTGATACCACAATTCAGTATATGTATCTCGAAAGAGCAGAAAGAGCTAGTTATCTAGGTAATGGCATAGCCTGGTCTAAAACCTAGAAGGTCCAGAATTTTATAGAATTGGCTTCTATGTCTTCCTTTTCTTCAGTAAAAAACTGGTTTTCATATACTGGTGGAAATTCTTTTCTATGGAAATATGTCTCCAATTTTAGTGGCACACATCTATTCAACAAAGTGATGTACTTCTGAAGTGTCAATCAGTCAATACATTAGTAAGCAATTATAAATATTTACTATAGCCAGGCACTGTATTAGATTCTGAAGATGCAAATACAAATTCAAAAAAGTTCCTACACTCAAGTAGCTTATATTCATCCAGGGAACACACACACACACACACACACACACACAAACACAGATACATACACAGAATACAAACCAGATAATTTGGAAGAGAAGAAAGTGGAGGAAAGACCTCATTTTGTAAGATGTTAGCTAATTCATGAAAAAATCTAGAGATTTTAAGATGAGAGATGAAAAGAGATTCTATACCATACAAAGGCTTAGAGACAGCAGATGGAGTTGTATGAAGAATAGCAAGGAGGTCTGGACCTGGAAGAAGCACAGGAAGTATTCTGTAATTAGATTGGAAAGGTATGCTTTGGCCAGGTTGTAAGGAGTTTTCAGTGATAAACAGAGGATCTGAGAGGTGAGAGGGGTGCTTTGAAGTTTGTTGATCATGAGAGTGACAATCAGATTTGCATTTTAGGAAAATCACTTTTGCAAGTTTATAAAGAATGAATTGCAATGAAGAGAGTCTTATGGCAGAGAGAACTATTGAAATAGTCGAAGTTGAAAAGATAAGGTTTAAATTAGAGTAGATCATAGTGAAGGGAATGGATACAAGAGAGAGAAAGAAACAGAATTATTTGACAATTAATTGTATAAATGGAATGAGAAAGTGAAAAGTTGGGGGGTGATCTGGAAGTTATAAAACTGGGCAACTAAAAGGATCTTGATATACATGATAATTCAAAAAAGAGGTAAATTTTAGAGAGAAAGACAATGGGTTCAGCTTTGGATATGTTGAGTTTAAGATGTAAACAGCAGGGGGGGCTAGGTGGCGCAGTGGATAAAGCACTGGCCCTGGAGTCAGGAGTACCTGGGTTCAAATCCAGTCTCAGACACTTAATAATTATTTACCTAGCTGTGTGGCCTTGGGCAAGCCACTTAACCCATTTGCCTTACAAAAAATAACCTAAAAAAAAAGATGTAAACAGCAGAGATAGTAGAATGGTTTTATTCTCTCACTATATTCTCCATTCTTTGCCTAGGTATCTAAGAAAAGTGCTTAGAATGAGACATAAGTAAATTGCTATATTTTTAATAGTAGATATTTTCAGTAGCAGAAATGACTAATATTCTCCAAAAGTCCTACCTCAACCTCTATGCTATAAAGGACCATAATATAGGTCCTTGTCTATTCCCGTAGCAATAAATCAAGTGATATCAAATGAGTGAATATATTTGCGAATTCTGGTATTTTATCCAAATTTTCTCTTTCCTCAATGATGGTGTTTTTGATCTTCAGATAGCTAAATAATTGCCCCAATGATTTCATTTTGGCCATAAGAAAAACCTTAAAAAGATTTTTTTAAAGCAAAGTTTCTAAATTTATTGAGAAATTCATAGTTTCTAATGTTTTACAAGTATAGAGTTCTTTATGTCTAATCCAATTTTTCATGATTCAAGTTAAATATATTTCCTCTTTCCATTCTTCTTGGCCCATTGGGCCAAGTCTATATTTAGATGGGGGAAAAGAAAGGACAGGAAGGGAAGATGTTCACTCCAAAGAAAATGTTTGTGAAGATTTGAAGGTCAAGAGTGATGAGTAAACCTTTTTTCATGATTGTTTCTAGGGATTTTTTTTTAATTCTGGGAATTCTTTAAAACCATTTCTTTACCTCTGGCTCCAACTAGGCTCTGCAAATAACCAAGTTCAGAAAGTGTTGATAATATTGGTAAGTTCTAGGAAGAAAATAAAAAAAAATCCAAGGCCAATTATTTCAATGATCATCCTTCATCAAAAGTTTTGATATATTGTGAATTTAACAATTCTTTTTTGAAAGGTTTTAGATTTGGGGTGGGGAGGGACTGTGCTGATCTTTTGAAAGACTTCAGTCTAGAAAATATTAGAGTATTTAATGAATCAAATATTTCCTGAATGAATATTATAGTTCTATACTAGGTATTGCTGGAAAGATAAAGAAAAAAGAGTCATCATTCCTGCTCTCATATAGCTTACAATTTAGTTGGGAAGACAAAGCACATATTGTTAAATGTTGATACAAGTTAAATAGCAAAACTCAATCTAAGTCATATAATGTAACACTCCTCTTGCTTTTTCTGCCCCTCAGAATGGAATACCTAGGCTTCACTTACCAGGTAGAGCACTTGATAGGAAGTGTGTAAGCAGAAGTGAGAAGGGAAGTAGGGGTTCTGAATCTTCACCTAATGACCAGTCTAATGGGACATCTTCTCTTTTCTTTAAATATTACTTCACTGGGTGATTTCATCAATTCCCATGGATTCAATTGCTATCTTGAACTATCCTGAACTTTTCAATGACTCTCTCCTGTTATATTTAATCTGCTGTCAAGACAGGACAATTTCACCTTTTCAGGTGAATAGGATATTCGCTCTTTTCTTCTTTGACACAGCCACCACTCTGGTACAAGACTCTCATGACCTCATATCTAGACATTTGCAATCACCTGCTGGCATAGCTGCCTCTACAACTCTATCTCCACTCCAATCCATTCTCCATTCAGTCAATAAGGTTTTGTTCCTAAAATTCAAGTCTGACCAGGTCTCCTTCCTACTCAATAAATTCCATTGATTTCCATTGCCTTCAGAATCAAATGTAAATTCCTCTGTTTTGGCATTCAAAGGCTTTCATAATCTAGTTCCATTCTGCTTTAATCCAGTGACGCTGACCTTCTTGCTCTTCCATAAAAACTATACTCCATCTCTTGTCTCTGGGTATTTCCTCTATGTTTGGAATACTTTCCCTTCTTCTGATTGTCTAATGGCTTCCCTGATTTCCTCCAAGTCTCAACTAAAATCCCTTTTACCAGAAAACTTTCCCAACTTCCTTCCTTCATAAAATGCCTTCCTTCATTAAAATACTAGCAGCCTTTCCTGTATCTAGTTTGTTTTTACATTTTTGTTGTCATCCCTATTAGACTGTAAGCTTCTTGAGGACAAGGGTTTTTTTTTTTCATCTCCACATTCTGTCTTAGGCACTTAAATGTTTGCTGATTCATTGACTGACTGACTGGTTTGATATGGACATCAATTGGCAGCTGTATTATATCTCATACTTTCCCTGACTGCTTGCTGGAGAGACTGTTGAAGCCTAACAAATAGAACTCTGCCTTTCCCAGGGGGGAAAAAAAAGTTCTGAATTTCAAGCAACATGTGTACTATTTGGGAATTGACTTATCTAAAAAGCATCTTTAAGTATAAAGTTTTCAATAGAGGCAGTAGATTATGTATCATTTATTTTTTTACTGTGTTATTCAATGAGTAAAGCACTATATATAGCTGAACAATCAGTTTCTATGGAAGCAGCTTTATTCTGCAAAAAGGGTTCAGATTCTAAGTTTCTAGGGGAATGGAACAGGAAAGAGGTAATTCAGAATATATTCTGATTAGGTAAATCTTACTAGCCAAGTGCCTAGATGGATAAAGTGGCATTGATCATCCAACCAGAGACAGTTCTTAGCAGGTTGAAGGTCATCCATATTCTGAGAACTACAGGTATTATGGAATTCCTTCACACTTCCAGTGGAATGAACAAATAGGTGCCAGGATGATAATGGTACTTTCCTAGCTTTGTATTTTACAGGGCTGTGGCTGTCATTAGGGAATTAAGGAAGGCATTACATAAAATATAAGCAATTGAATTTCTACTTACTCTGTCTGAGGAGAGTAAAAAATTAAGTAAAAAAAAATTAAGGCAAACCTCCTCATTATATCTCTGGTTATATTTTTATTTGAGTGCCAAATTGTTCATATCAGAGCTCATGATAAATGTGAAGTTATTGCCATTGGCAACATTCAAAAAAAAGGCCACAAGAGAAGTGAAGGGTATGACCCTAGAATGAAACAATATGATCAGTATATGAGAATCTTAGCACATAGAAAATTGTTCTAGCAAGAACCAAATGGAAAATAGGTCTTAGGACTTAATATTAGTCAAAGCCCTTTGTTTTTGATGTATCTGAACCTCAGGTAAAAGTTATTTTGAAGAGAGGAAACATCATTTTTTTGAGATACACAGTAATGCCCTATACAGACACATTTGTGGTTAGGAAGAGAATGTTTTGTTTCCTCCTCAAGACAAACCAAAAGAAAAACCTCAAGAAAACTTGGCCCAGAGCATATCTGTTCTGAAAAGAAATTTCAATCTTCAGTGCAAATTATTAGGAAATTATAGCTCTATTAATAAGACTAATAATATTGAGTTAGTTGACCTATCAAGTCATGATACAAAGTAGTTTTATATAACTGGATCACTCTGTTCCTTAGATTTAAACAATTTTGGTTCTCTTAAAAATAGCTGTTATTTATTTAGTACTTGATGAATTGTAAAGGTTCTTTACAAATCAAATACAAAATTTTATTAGATTACCAAAATCACTCGATGAGTTAAGTACTGCAAGACCTGAAGTTATACTTATTTTGAAATTAAGGAAAATGACTCTTAGAGATATTAAATGACAATGAGGATATTCCAGAAACAGAATTAGAAACTAGTTTCTCCTGACTGTATTTCTAATTCTATTTCTACTACACCACCTTGCCTCCCCTTAATTCTTTGAATAGGACTGGCTAAAGTCCTCTTTTGAATTTAGGAATCTTTCTCTGCCTAGGTGTCACTTAAAAGAAACCTTATTTGTTAAAGTGCTTAGCACAATGTATGGCATGCAACAAGCCCTATTTAAATATATATATTCTCTTCCCTTTTATCCTTTTTTATGTATACCATAAAGGTTATCTCTTAAAATGCATTTCTCTTAGGTATACTGGATATAAGAATTGGAAAAAGATTTCATGTAAAGAAACATAAAAATGATGATAAGCATTAACAGAAAGTGATCTTAAACCCTCATTTGATTGAGCAAATTGACCATCAGGTTCTATCAGAAGTTATAATCTGACAGAGTAGATATGGACATATGGAATATGAATAGAACACTGTCTTACTTTTCTGCTGGTGTTGTCAGTATTTTGCCCATAGTGCATATATATATATATATATATATATATATATATATATTATATATATGTGTGTATATGTGTGTGTGTGTGTGTGTGTGTGTGTGTGTGTGTATGCTCATATGTATTAGAAGGACAATGGCATAAAAATGGCTGAAGGGGCAGCTTGGTGGCACAGTTGATACAGCACTGTTCCTGGAGTCAGGAGTACCTGAGTTCAAATGTGGCCTCAGACACTTAATAATTAACTAGCTGTGTGGCCTTGGGAAAGCCACTTAACCTCATTGCCTTGCAAAAAAAACCAAACAAACCTAAAAAAAATTAAAAATAGCTGAAGTCTTCATACAGTGCAGTTTCTTACCAAGCAGATAAATCACCAAAAATCAAGGATTCAATCAAACCCTACTAATTAAATTAGTAGATCTCAATAACAATCAGAGCTTTAAATCAAAATAAAGTCTTCATACTTATTCATTGGGACAAAGACAGCCATTCCTATATCAACCTTTTCAGCTACAAGATACTACTAGATAGTCTATTTTTGACCCACCAATTTGAAAAGCATGTTGTAGAAGGTATTGCTGTTTGTCCTTCATTCTCCAAGAAGACCATAACATTAGGGAGGTGATGCCTTGTCAAGCACATGAACTAGATTTGAGTAAGGGGTGCTGTGCTAAGTCACCAGACTCACATTCTCCTTTAGAGCCAACTGGATACTAGAGATGGTTCTGGATGCAAGGCAAAGTTAAGTGACTTGCCTAAGGTCACACAGCTAGTAAGTGGCAAGTATCTGAGGCTGGATTCAAACTCCCATCCTCTTGATTCCAAGGACAGTGTTGTATCCACTGAACCACCTAGCCTCCCTATTGGAAGGGGAGCCAAATCAGCAGAGTAGGAGAAGGAACTCACTTGAACTCTCCCAATATTCGCTTCCAAACAACTTTAAAATAATGCCTTAAATTGAATTTTCAAATGGTAAATCCAAAAAGTCAAGGTTAAATCATTTTCTATTCCTACACAATTGAGGAGATTGGCAGGAAAGGTCTATTACGGTGGGATGATGGTCAGACCTGGATCACAATGCAAGTCCCTTCTAGTGATGCCAGTGGTAGGCTTGGAGGTGGCTGTAACAGTGGCAGCAGCATCTTTAGGAACTCTCAACCCACAAATGGTAAGGAGATTAGGCAACTGGTCAGAAAAAAAATTACAGGGAGCTCTTTGCTGGTACTGGGTTCAAAACTTTAGTGCATTGCCCATATGCAAGACGAACACTAGTGCTTGCAAACATAGTGGTGTAGGGCATATTTCCAGGGTAAAGAAAGTGCTTATGGTCACTAAGAAGGCACAAGGGAATCTGGTCTCAGTTTGAAGACAGAAAGGAACACTAGTGCTTGTGGTTATAGGAGAGTAGGACAGCTAGTCATAATTCCAGGGTCAAGAGAAGTTCTAGTGCTTGTAGCTATAGGGGAAAAAAGACCAGGAGGTTAGTGATCATACCTTTCCTTACATCTTGCTACTTTAGAAATATGAAGAACTTGGAGATATCTAGAACTAGACTGGGAAACAGCAGCATGAAAAAAACTTTCTACCCTGGGAGTAGAGTCAAACTTTAATATAAAGTTAAAAATCAAGAAATAGCTGGGAAAATAAACAAATAATAAAAAAAAAACTTGACTATAAAACATTGCTATGTTGAAGGAAAGATCAAGATAAAAATTCAGAAGACAATGATATCATAATAGTCATAAGGAAATCCTGAAAGCAAAGTGGACATGTCCAAAAAGAATTTCTGGAAGAATTCAAAAAAAAAAAAGATTTTAAGAATCAAATAAGAGATATAGAGGAAGAAATTGGGGAAGAAATGCATGATAAAAGAAAATTATGAAATGACAACAATTTGATAAAAAGGCATAAAAATACTGAAGAAAACAACTGGAAAAAAAGTATCAATCAACTGGTCAAAGAACCACAAAAATCTGATAAAGAGAACTCCTTAAAAAGCAGAATTGACCAAACGGGGAAGAAAAGAATACAAAAGCTCAATAAAGAAAATAATTTCTTGAAAATTAGAATGAACAAAACAAAGTTAAAAGAATTAAAAAAATATGAATTATACTATAAGAAAAACAACTGACCTGGAAAACATTTAAGGAGAGAAAATTTAAGACTCATTGAATTACCAGAAATCCATGATTTTAAAAAATCTAGATATCATTTTTCAAGAAATTATCAAGGGGGGCGGCTAGGTGGTGTAGTGGATAAAGCACCGGCCTTGGAGTCAGGAGTACCTGGGTTCAAATCTGGTCTCAGACACTTAATAATTACCTAGCTGTGTGGCCTTGGGCAAGCCACTTAACCCCATTTGCCTTACAAAAAAACCTAAAAAAAAAAAAAAGAAATTATCAAGGAAAATTTCCTTGATATCCCAGCACCAAAAGGTAAAATAGAAATCAAAAGAATCCATCAATCACCTCTTGAAAGGGTTCCCAAACTGAAAATTCATAAGAATATTATGGTAAAGTTCCAGAATTTCAGCAAGAAAGAAAAAAGTTGAATATCATAGAGCCACAGTTAGAATTATACAAGATCTAGAAACTTCTGCATTAATGGAGCAGAGGCTTGGAATATGATATTCCAGAAAGTCAGAGATGTAGGTGGGATTATTAAGAATAACCTAACCAGCAAAACTGTATATAATCCTTCAGAAGAAAAATTGAACATTTCATAAAATAGGGAACTTTCAAGCATTCCCAATGAAAAGCCCAGAATTAAATTTTTTGAAAAATGACTGAAATACAAGACATAAAAGACAATGAAAAAATAAACATGAAAGGGAAGGCATAAGGGATTCACTATGTTGAACTGTTTACATTTCTATATGCAATGTTGAGACATTTAATATTCCTTATTCTATATATATCAAAATTGATCCCTTAAGTAAGAAATATTCATTGGCACCTAAATTACTGATACCATTTGGCTTGGGATTTGTAATGTAAACTGACAGAGAACACATGAGAATATCTAAGGTATTATCTAAAGCATATTAACATGACTATAGTAAAATCAAATTTAATCTTCAAACTGAAACAGAGCAGTTAAGGTAACATGCACTAGCCAGTAATCAAATTAAGGTTTGCTAATTGAATTGAGCTGCAGGAGATAACAACACACTTGACAATGCACAGCATGTTCAGTAATTGTTGCAAATTGCTGCTATGTTTGAAATAGAACAGTAACTATATTTTGACTGTTTTCCAGGCCCAAGAAAAATGGTTGAATGTCATTATACATTGAGAGATGCTTGACAATTTTAAAGCTACATATTTTAAGAGAATTATTTCACACTTGTGGAAGATTTTGGATTTTTTCCCCCATCAAAATAAAGGGGTCAGTGAAACCAGTCTACTTTTCCAGGCTTATTTAAATATTACTTACTTCAAGGACTCTCAGGATCAGCCAAATTGGACTTCTTCCACACAACCATACCTTTTCCAGCCCCATGTGTGGGATGCACTTCCCTTTCACTTATACCTTTTAGAATGTCTGACTTAAATTTCACTGTTTAAATGATATCATTCTGGATCAAGACCACCCAGTTCCTAGTATCTTCCCCTGTTGAAATTTCCTTGTCTCTAGTATGTTGTGTATGCTTTTTTTTCTTTGTATACCTAGTACCTGACCAGGATTGCCACATTGCTTTCTCAACTGTAAAATGGGGATAATAGCACCTACCTTCCAGATTAGTTGTAAAGATCAAGTGAGATAATATTTGTATAATACTTTGAGGTCTAACCCATTAGCAGTGATGATGATGCTAATTGGTAGGTTGAATCCATCAAACACAAACTATTGTCTACTTATGCCAACATAATTAATCTAAAAGAAGAATCTAAAAGTATAATTTGCAAACACCATACTATGGTGCTTCAAGGTTTGCAAAGTGTTTTCCTCACAATAGCCTTTGGTAGTCCAAGTACTATTAACTCAATTTTACTGATTAGGAAAACTGACCTATTGGGAGATTTAAATGAATTATTCATATAGCAGGAAACACATATCTGTGAAATATTGAAACATTGAAGAGCATACATTAGCTCATTTGGTTATGAACTCAACCAACATGAGCAATTCTATATACAAAGAAGAACAGAAAAATATGATTGTATAGGAAATCATGAATCTCATTTATTTCCAGTTTGCTAAATAGAGCATAATAGTACCAACACTTTCATGTTTCTCTGTATCTTTTGCACTTCTTTCTGCTCTCTTTTGTGTATTTTTAAATATTCCATTGATGCTTTTTTCCTTTTTTTTGAATCATCAATCCTCCTTTATTTCTACCCCAGTTCTCCCATCAAAAAATAAAGTAAATCCCTACCTTGTAAGAAATTAGTGCAAAGGGGGCAGCTAGGTGGTGAAGTGGATAGAGCACCGGCCCTGGAGTCAGGAGTACCTGAGTTCAAATCCGGACTCAAACACTTATTACCTAGCTGTGTGGCCTTGGGCAAGCCACTTAACCCCACTGCCTTGCAAAAACTAAAAAAAAAAAAAAAATTAGTGCATAGAAGCAAAATAATTTTCATATTTGCTGTCATTATATTTCTTCTCTTCTAATTCATCCCCTCAAATTAGCCTTCTGAAATTATCAAAGATGATTGTATTGTTTAGTGTCAAAGTCTTTCTAAGTTGTTTTCCTTCATTGTTTAAATTGCTTTCCTGGCTATGTTCATTTAACTCTTTATCAGTTCATACATAATTTCCAACTTTTCTCTGAATCTGTTCCTTTTGAAAATTTTATGGAGGAATGATTTTCCATTATGTTCAAGCGTATAACAATTTTCTAATTGATAGGCACCTATTTTATTTCTACTATTTGCTACTAGAAAAATGTTGTAATAAATTTTTGAACATATAGATCTTTTTGCTTTATCCTTAATTATTTTTTTTGATACATGCCTAAAATGATATAGTTTAGTGACTTTTTAAAGTATAGTTACAAATTGCTTTTCAGAATGGTTGGATTATTTCATAGCTCCATCAGCAATGAATTAGGGTATCTATACTCCCATATCTCTTCCAACAACATCCATTTCCCTATTTTGTTATCTTAAAAAAAAAAATCTTACAGGTAGGAGTGTTTTGTAATTTACTCTCTCTTAAGATCAGTGAGCTTGAGCATTTACCCATGATTTTTGATAGCTTAAATTTCTTCCTTTAGTAATTTCTTACTCCCATAATTCAATCATTTCTCTATTAGGAAATGATTCTTGTTTGAATATAATGGAAATAGAACTTTTATTATAGACATTTGTTGCAAAGAGTTTTTTTGTTACATTGATTACATAATACTAACTGCATTGATATTTCACAAAAGTTTTAAAAATTGTATGTAATCAAAATTATCCATTTTATCTGATATAATTATTTCTATTCTTTTCTGGTAAAACAAGTCTTATCTACAGCTGTGAAATGTATCTCTCTTCTATAATTGGTTTATATGATTTTTAAATATCTTAGACATATATATGTATAGATACACAAATATATACTATATATATATTATATATATATATATATATATATATATATAATCATACCACATGGTATCAGATATTGATGTAAAGCTAATTTCTCCAAAACTATACTTTAATGAGTAATTTTTGTCGAATCCCAATAAGGTTAAGGGCTTATCAGATGCTATGTTACTATGTCTAATTGCTTTTACATCTTGTGTATCAATTTATCTAATCTACTACATTGATTAATTCTCCTATTTTTCTAATTAGTACTAAATAATTTTAAGTACTACCAAACTGTAGCACTGATTGAGATTTGAGAATGCTAACTTTTTTCTCAAATTTTTTCATTATTTTCCTTGAGATTCTTTAGGTTTTGTTCTTCCAAATTAATTTTGTTATTTTTAATAGTTCTTTAAAAATAACTTTTTCATAGTTTCAGTAGTATCAAGTGAATTTGCAAATTTAGTTAGTATTATCATTTTATTAGATTCATAAAATTAAACCATAAACAATTAGTATACTTTCAAATATTTACATTTCCTCATTCTATAAAAATTGTTTTGTAATTACAATCATATAACTACCATGTTTCTTAATAAGACATTTTGTGAATTTTGAATGAAATTTTTAATACTATCTTTTCTCTGAATTTTGTTGGCAATATTCAGAAAGAGCAACTATTTTGTGTATTTATTTTATAACCTGCTACTTTGCTAAAGTGTTTATTTCAATTGATTTTCAGAGTAGAAACTCTGGAGTTCTCTAAATCATTTTATCATCCCCCCCCAAAAAAAAATTCTAATGATTTTGTTTCTTCTTTCCTTATGCTTATTGCATCAATTTACTTTTTTGTCATTGATACAGCTAGCATTTTTAGAAAAAAATAAAAATAAATATTTGTGCTGACAATGGACATACTTATTTCAGCTCTAATTTTATTGGACAGGCCCTTATAGTGATGATCATTCTAGTTCTTTGTAGATATTACGTAGCATATTATATCTTATTATGCCCTTATTGATATGTTACTAAATTTTTTTACATATATATCTTACTTTGTGCTCATTTTGATCTAACAATCAACACCAAGAAAATACAGACGCTCCATCAGCTAACACTGCACCATTCATCTATGGAACCATCGATTACTGCAAATGGAGAAGTTTTGAATACTATAGAAAAGTTCACTTACCTTGGCAAAATACTTTCCAGGGAGGTACACATTGTTAATGGGGCTGACACATGAAATACCAGAAGAGATTAGACTGACTACCAAAATTGCATACAATTAAATTGTCTTAGGAAGATTTTGAAAATCACCTAGCAGGGTAAGATACCAGATACTGAGGTCTTTTCTTGAACTATACTATCAGACATTCCAACATTATACAGAGAGCACAACTACGTTGAGCTGACCACATTGTTAGAATGTCAGCCATAATCTTGCCAAGAAAACTACTTTAATGGAGAACTAACACAAGGCAAGTCCTCACAAAGAGATTAGAAGTGATACAGAGACACTCTGAAGGACTCTCTTAAGAACTTTAGAATTGACTGTGCAACATGAGAGAGGGGGCCCAGGACTGCCCAGCATAGTATGCCCTCATCAGAGAGGGTGCTGAACGATATGATCAAGGCAGAATTGAAGCAGCTCAAAGGAAATATGAGTATGTAAATTTGGAGTAAATACCCCAGGTGTTCACATAGACTATTTATGCTTGGCCTGTGGCAGAGCATTCCAAGATCATCTTGGTCTAATCAGCCACAATTGGAAACACTGTACTTTGTTTCTAACATAGTGATGTCATTTTGAACATCTTCAACAACAAAGGACAAGAACTACTTTTATATATTAATTAACAGTATATATGTCTATTGATGTCATTGTGTGATTCCCATTTTGTTATAATATCTATTCTGTTACTGTTTTCCTATTCTTCTTCTTCCTGCTTTTATGGCTACCATTTCAGATTAGGAGTTTATCACCTCCCATCAGGACAATAACAATAGCCTTCTGATGGATCTTCCTCACCCAAGTGTCTTCCTTTCCTTCAAGTTATCATTTGTAAGGCTACCCAACTGATATTCTATCAGCACAAGCTTATCTGTCACTACCCTTCTCAAGATATCAAAAAAACAAAATAAAGCAAAAGTCCAAAAAATAATACCTTAATTCTTTTTTATCTTTTTTAAGGTCACTAATAACCCCTTTATGAACAAATCCAGTGACCTATGTTCCTCATCTTCCTTCACCTCTCTGAAATATTTGATAATATTCACTGATCCCTCCTTAATTTTTTCTTTTTTTTCCTTGGTTTCTATGACACAACTTATTCATGATTTCCTTATATTTTATCTACTTTATCTTTGCCTCCCTCACTTATTCATCTTCCACTTTCCCCAACTAAAGAACTAGATTTCCTCTGTTGCTATCCTTGTTATTCTTCACTTTTCAATCATTCCCACGACATCAATACTCACTTCTTTATAGATGTCTCCTAAATCTATATATCTAATGTCAATCTGACTCCTGAGCTCCACTATTTTCTTTCTAAATGAATCCAGTGAAACCTTTTTTATAAGCCATGTCAGAATTTTACACATGACATGTCCCAATCTGAACTATTTTGAGTTAAACTGTGATCTGGAATAGATCTAGCTTTAAAAAGCTAGGTCTCCTGTTGCATCCAGGATCACCTTCCAGTCATCCTGATCTATAATCTGGCCATTGGACTCTGATGTTCCAGAGGAGAAAGTGAAGCTACTGCGTTTTCACAGAACCCTCTTTCTTAAATCCAAGTTACTTGCATGTCCTGACATAATCTCCTTAATATATTGGTCTTCTACAAGAAGAAAGAACAAACAACAACCATTACTTACAGTTTACCTATTTTATTTATTTTTTAGGTTTTTGCAAGGCAAACGGGGTTAAGTGGCTTTCCCAAGGCCACACAGCTAGGTAATTATTAAGTGTCTGAGACTGGATTTGAACCTAGGTACTCCTGACTCCAGGGCTGATGCTTTATCCACTGCACCACCTAGCCACCCCTTACAGTTTACCTATTAATGACATTACCATTCTCTGAAACACTCAGGCTTCTACTTAAAGTCCTCAACTTTTGATTCTTCTCTGTTCTTTATCTACTCATTCAACCACTTGCCCAGTCTCAGTAATTCTACCTCCATATTATCTTTCAAATGAGTCTGCTGCTTTCTACACATATTCAATCATTCTTCACCAGAATAAAGTCTCCTTCCCACCTACCTGGACTAATATTAGGATTCTAACTGGCATCTCTGCCTTTAGTCTTCCTTTTCCAATCCATCTTTCATATATCTGCCAAAATAATCTTCTAATAATATAGGTCTGACCTTGTCAGTCTCCTTCTAAAACACTTTCAATTGCTCTCTATTTTCTACAGGATAAGATAACAATTTACTTAGCCTGGGGCACTCAAGACACTGCAATCTCTAACTTACTTTTCAAGCTTTATTTAATTGTTTCTCCTTCCATAGACCCCAACTTGAAGTCCAACAGTTCTCATGACTCCTTTATATTCAAAAATTAATCAAGACCCTATAAAGAGCTTTTGTTTGTGTGGGTTATTTTTATTTCTATTTACCATAATAGAAATTAAAACATCTTAGTATTGTGAAAATTGGTTTGGTCTGAAGATCATCTGAAAGATTTTGGAGACCCCCCCATGTATCCTCAAATTATACTTTGAGAACCACTGTTCTTATCAACTGGTTTACTAAGCTATTTGCTAAACTTTTCCCCTTTCCCTGCCCAATGTATTCTCAAATCCCTCCAAGGATAGGCAGAATGGTATGGTGGAGAGGGACTGCATTTGGAGGCCAAATTCTGGATCTACCTTTTACAGTCCTTAGGCACATCATTTAAACATTTGTGCTTTAGTTTCTTCATCTGTTAAATGAGACTGGACTAGATGATCTCTGAGGTCCCTTCCAAATCTAAATTTATTATCTCATGAAATCCCAGGAGAAGGTTTTCAACAAAAACAAAAACCAGTTTAGTTCTTAAGCACCTTGCCCAGTACCATGAATATACTGGGTACTTAATAATATTTGTATTGAATTAAGTCAAATTGAATGGGGGATGTCAATAAAATGTGAGAAAATCCCTGCCCTCAAGAACATTTAGTTATGGAAATAAAACCTATGTACTTGAAATAGCTACTAACAATAAAATGCAATAGATATTTGAGCACTGAATTGTGTAGTATGTTGTTTACAGGGCTTAGTGAAGATAGAAAGAGATAAATGGAGCCTGAAATGACCAGAGAGACTTTACTCAAGCCAGGCCTTGAAAGATAGGTTGAATGGAGAAATAGAAAATAGAAGGCATTCACCTTCTCCCCAATTATGTAGTGTGGGTGGGAAGAAAACAATAAAAACAAAGGTAGAAGCAGTATCCTGACTATGACATATGTGGGGCTAAGAAGAGAGGAAACTTGGACAATAGGGAGTAATCTGGTAATTTTGTATGATTAAAGTCTCCAACTTATTCTATTATCTTTTTTTTTGGCTTGGATAATAACATGATAAGCAAATGTCACACATCCAGGCCTTTGTGACTAGCTTTGTCAGAATTATTTTAATTGCATTTGCTGGCTCCTAGAGGTTTAGATTAACAGATTCCAGCAATTTAGCCAGACCAAATGACAGCTCAGAACACCCAGGAAGAATCCCGGACATTCCCATCACATAATGTGGAGGTAGATTTTGATGAGAGATAGATTTATCTCCTTCTAAGGAGAAGAGGAAAGAATTCAAGTTCTTATAGTTTAAAAAGCAAATAAACAACAACAAAGAGTCCATAATTGTCCCTGAAATGACTAAGAAGAAATTTCTATCTGCCTTAATGATTAGAAATGAGTTTTGAAGTTAAAAAAAAAATTTCAAAGCTTCCTTTCAGTGCCCTGACCCTGTCATTCATGTGGGTATGACTATGAAAACAGGAACACAATAGCACAAACACAGAATTCTTTTCTTTTCCTCAGGTTATACACAGCTACCTGGCACAATGCTTTTTGATAAAAACCACAGAAATCAGAAAGGATACATTCAAATGAAAATAAAAGCCAACTGGACATACACACAATAACTAGAAAGGTCATTTATTTAAAATGAAGAATGAAAACCATATACTATGCCTTTAGTTAAGTTTTTTTCCCCTGCAAAATTAAACTTCAACAAGTAAAGGCCCTAAGATGGTCCTCCAGTTTCCACTTGGAGTCCCTGATTTCTCTTCAATTTACCCTTCAGAGGATAAAAAGAGTATTGGCAGTGACTTTTCTTTCTTTTTTTTTTAATGTTCTACTGAGTCAAGGGATGCTCTTTGGATTTATCATCTATTGGATGGGGGACGGGGAGATCCTCCAGGTTTCATTGAAGATTTCCATGTCTTTTGTGATTGAAAGAAGGAAGCATATCAGCAAATATGATAAATAAATATTTGTTGAATATCTACTATGTGTTTAGGCCTTCTGTAAGAGATACAAAAAAGAATACGACATAATGAACCTGAAGTGACTCAACACTAGCTGGGGAAATGAGATATCTTTACACTGTTACTTCATCTTCAGTCTCTTATCTTTTTTCTGCTTCTACTATTACCTGGACTTTGCCTTAAGGACACCAGGCTCTGATAGGTGACCTTTTGCCTTATCTTACCTAGAATCAGGTCTCCACATCACTTCCCAATCATCTTCATGCCATACTACAACATACTTCCACTTTTCTTTAAGTGTTTGCTTCCTTAACAGAATGTAGTGAGTTACTTGGAGGTAGGACTATGTTGCTTATTTGTATTTGCATCTCAAAGGCTTAAAATATATTCCTGCAACATAGACGTTCTTTTTTTGTTTGTTTGGTTGGTTTTTTGGCAGGGGAATAGGGTTAAGTGATTTCCACAATGTCACACAAGTAAGTAATGATTGTGTCTGAGGTCACATTTGAACTCAGCACCTCCTGACTCCAGGGCCAGTGCTCTATCCACTGCATCATCTAGCTGTCCCAATTTAGACAATTCTTAAAGGAAATTCTAGTAAAATGGCAGTTTTGTGATATAGTAAATAGAGAGACATATTTAGAGTCTGGAAGAGAGTTAATACTCTGCTTCAGATGCTTACTGGTTTTGATACTGGGCAAGTCATATAACTTCTCTTACCCTCATTTTCCGCATCTCTAACCTGGGAATAATAGAATACCTACCTTATAGAATTGAAATAATATATAAATTGATTTGAGAAACATAAAGTGATATACAAATGCTAGCTTTTGTCGTGATGAGGACAGGTAGTACAAGGTTGAAAATAATGTACCAAATAAATGACCCAGACAAATGAGTAGAAATCCAGAGAGCAGAAAGAACACAGTCAAATATGACACACTCACAAGTAACAGCATTCCTAAATAATACTTAATAAGTGCATCCAAGAAGAGAAACATATACTATAGCAAGTCAGAAGAGGTCATTAATAACAGGAAGAGTCTAGGAAGAATTCCAAAAGGTTATGACTTAGGCATTAAAAAGCTACACATGATTGGAAAAAGTGGAGAGGAATGTGTTGGCTTTCAAGATAAACCAGGAAGCAAAGGCAAAGAGTTTAAAGGTAACAAGGTCAGTGTAAAAAATAGGCTAATCTGATTAGATTAAAGGACTTGTTTAGAACAAAAAAATTATAATAAAGCTAGACTCCTCTATGGACTTGGAAAGGTTGTAGTTGAAATGGAACTTGTAATACTGAAAAGTCATTTCTGATTTCCATGAATCACCTTAGTGGCACCTAAATATTGTCTTTTTATGAGTCTCCATAATTATAGTGAACAGGGACTTGTAATGTTGCACTCTTTAATACTTCAGATGAATTGCTGATTTTTGATGAATGTGAAGTAATCATAGTGGCTTACCCAGGGAAGTAAATTCTTGGAATAAATTCTAAAAGCAATGTCCTCATCTCAGTGTCAAGCCCTCTATTCTCAAAGGGGAATTCTTGCTTATATTTAAGTGTCAATTTTTGGTGTTTGTAAATGTCACACCCAGACCTATTGATTTTTTTTCTGAATAGCTTCAACAACTTGCAAGCACAGTAAATGTTTAAACGGGTATGCTTCCTCCTTTATGAAACTTGTTTGTTCTGGTACCAAAATATCTCTTGCTTGGTACACACTTCTTGTAGATTTAGTAAATATTGTCCTATTTGTATAAAGAGATGATCTTACTCCTTGTAGACTTAGTAAATATTGTTTTATTTCTGTAAAGAGATGATCTCATGGCAGTTTAATAACTTTGCTCTTGTTTTTGACAAAGATAAAGGTCATTAGGGAAACTTTTCTTTTTGAACTTCTTAAGTAAAATTATCATGTCCTGGAAGTGTCAATTATTATTATCTCTTAAGGTCCCTTTCATTTTTTTCTCCTGAATTGTCTTTCTTTCTACAAGGCCAGACTCAAGTGCTAAATCCTTCATAAAGCTTCTTCTGATCACTTAAAAAATTACCTTTCTTTCTTCAACTATATCATTAAAATAATTTTGATTAATAACAGAAATTTGAAATAAATAATTTATGAATAAATCCCTTCCTCATTTCTCAATTCGAGTATCCCTTATGAGGATCTTCATCATGCTTCAACTGGAATGAGTTTATTACCTGAAAATCTCATTGCTAGAAAATATCATCATCATTATCATCATCTTCAATATGGAAATTGCAATAGTTTTCCTGCTTACATTTCATCAATACATCAGTTGTTTCTGCCTCTCTGAATGGGAGTAGAAAACTCCCACAGCCTCCATTTATAGAGGATTCAAAAAACCATCCCTTCATTTTCCCCTAGCTGCTCTGCTTGGTTTTAACTTCACCATCATCTTTATCATTACCTCCCCTCTTGCAGGGTACTCTCTGGTATTCTCCACCCCCTTTCAACTTCCTTTTTGTGTGTTGTCTTCTCCCATTAGATTGTAAGTTCCTTGAGTTTGTGTTATTTTTCCTTTTTTGTATCCCATTGCTTTTTGAGTACCTGTCACATAAATAGGTATTAATAAGGTGTGAATAACCTAAACTGACAATATTAGCAGCATGATGAGTGCATTGGAAATATAAATGTTCAAGGTCCAAACTATTAAGATTTTGAACTCTCCATCTCAAAGCACAATTCATTTGTGATATGTGATTTTTTTGTGAAAAATAATGACTATCAGAATGATTCTGTTATTTTTGCTCAGTGCTCTGTGTATGTGTGTCTGTGTGTGTGTGTGGGTATGGGTGTGGGTATGTAGGTGTGTGTATACTCGCAAGATGCTTTACTCCTCTGACTGGGCAGAGCAAAGTATTCTAAAATTTTCCTCTTAAAGAGGGATCATAGAACAGTCAACTCTTCAGTTCCTAATAGCTATCTCCTTAGACTGACTCTCCTATCATCATACTCCCAGAAAATTCTTCCAACATTGTTGCATCAACTTTGGTATTCATACCTCTTCAGTACTTTCTGCATTTTTAATTGTCCAACCAGAAAAGAATTCCTCCTATAACTTCCATTTAAAGAGGGATAACAGACCAGTCAACCTTTGAAGTTATTGTATATATATAAAATTGCTTGAATTTTACTGTCACTGGCTTTGGCTTTAAAGAGGGAATAACATATACATTTAGTTGGATTTAGAAATTTATCTTACCCTACAGAGAATTAGAAGAATAAAGGGAAAGAATAGGGAAGGAGGGGCTGATAGCAGGGAGGACAGAAAGGAGCATAAAAGTACGAGAGAAAGGTGGGGAAAAGGGAGTGCTTGTCAGAATGGAGGACACATTAAGGGAGGCCATGATTAGAAGCAAAACACTGGTGAGGAGGCATGGGGCAAAAGGAGAGAGAGAAAAGTGTAAATGGGAAGAAGATAGGATGGAGGGTAATACAGAGTTAGTAATTATAATGATAAATGTGAATAAGATAAACTCAATATACAATGAAATTGGATGGCAAAGTGTATTAAAACCAGAATCCTACAATATACAAGAAACATATTTGAAGAGAAATACAAATGATAAAGGGAAAAAGGTTGGAGCAGAATATATTATACTTCAGCTGAAGTAAAAAAAAAAAAGTAGGTTAGCAATCCTAATCTCAGACAAAGCAAAAGCCAAAATAGAACTCATTAAAAGGAATAAAGAAGAAAACTGCATCTTGCTAAAAGATACCATAGACAATGATGTAATGTCAATACTAAACATCTATGCACCAAGTGGTACAGCATTTAAATTCTTTTTTTATTAAAGATTTATTTAGAGTTCTACAATTTTCCCCCAATCTTACTTCCCTCCCCCCACAGAAAACAATTAGTCAGTCTTTACTTTGTTTCCATGTTGTACATTGATCCAAATAGAGTGTGATGAAGAGAGAAATCATATCCTTAAGGAAGAAACAAAAAGTATAAGAGATAACAACATCCAACAATAAGATGTCTGTTTTTTTTTTCTAAATTAAAGGGAATAGTCCTTGAACTTTGTTCAAACTCCACAGTTCTTTATCTGGATACAGATGGTATTGTCCATTGCAGACAGTCCAAAATTATTCCTGATTGTTGCACTGATGAAATGAGCAAGTCCATCAAGGTTGATCATTACCCCTATGTGATTTCCAATTCTTTACCACCACAAACAGGGCTTCTATGAATATTTTTGTACAAGTGATGTTTTTACCCTTTTTCATCATCTCTTCAGGGTATAGACCCAGTGGTGGTATTGCTGGATCAAAGGGTATGCACATTTTTGTTGCCCTTTGGGTATAGTTCCAAATTTCTCTCCAGAATGGTTGGATGAGTTCACAACTCCACCAACAGTGTAATAGTGTCCTAGATTTCCCACAACCCTTCCAACAATGATCATTATCCTTTCTGGTCATATTGGCCAGTCTGAGAGGTGTGAGGTGGTACCTCAGAGAAGCTTTAATTTGCATATCTTTAATAAGTAATGATTTAGAGCAATTTTTCATATGACTATGGATTGCTTTGATTTCATCATCTCTAAATTGCCTTTGCATATCCTTTGACCATTTGTCAACTGGGGAATGGCTTTTTTTTTTAAAAATATGGCTCAGTTCTCTGTATATTTTAGAAATGAGTCCTTTGTCAGAAGCATTAGTTGTAAAAGATTGTTTCCCAGTTTACTATATTTCTTTTGATCTTGGTTACAGTGGTTTTATCTGTACAAAAGCTTCTTAATTTAATGTAATCGAAATCATCTAGTTTGTTTTTGGTAATGTTCTCCATCTCTTCCTTAGTCATAAACTTCTCCCCTTTCCATAGATCTGACAGGTAAACTAGTCCTTGATCTTCTAACTTGCTTATTGTATTGTTTTTATAGCATTTAAATTCTTAAAGGAGAAACTTGATGAATTACGGGAAGATATAGACAGTAAAGCTGCTTCAATCTTCCTCTCTCAGAATTAGATAAGTCTTACCATAAAATAAACAAAAAAAGGAAGTTAAGGAAGTGAATAAAATTTTAGAAAACATACAGATGATATACCTCTGGAAAAAATGAATGAGTAAAGAAAGGAATATACTATTTTTCAGTGCTACATGGCATCTGCACAAAAATTGACCATGTATTAGGACACAATCTCACAATCAAATGCAGAAGATCAGAACTACTAAATGCATCCTTTTCAGATCATGATGTAATAAAAATTACATATAATAAAAGATCATGGAAATCTAGACTAAAAATTAATTGGAAACTAAATAACCTAATTTTAAGGAATGAGTGGGTCAAACAACAAATGAGAAACAATCAATACATTATCCAAGATAATGACAATAATGAAACAACATACTAAAACTTGTGGGATACAGTCAAAGCTGTTAAATTAGGGGAAAATTTATATCAGTAAATACTTATAAGAATAAAATAAAGATCAATGAAATGGACATGGAAATTAAAAAGCTACAAAAAAACTCTTTAAAAAAACCTATTGATTACCAAATTAGAAATTCTGAAAATCAAAGGAGAGATTACTTAAATTAAAAGCAACACTATTAACTAAAAAAAAAACTGAATTAGTTATATGGAAAAACCCAATACTAGATAAACCTTTGGTTAATTTGATTAATAAAAGAAAAAAGAAAACCAAATTATCAGTATCAAAAATGAAAATGGTGATTTCACCATCAATGAGAAGAAAATTAAAACAATTCAGAAATATTTTATGTTTCTGTATGCCAATGAATCTTATAACCTAAATGAAATGGATGAATAGTTGCAAAAATATAAATTGTCCAGATTAACAGAAGAGGAATTAAAATACTTCAATAAGTTCTTTTCAGAAAAAAAAATTGAACAAGCCATCAATAAAATCCATAAGAAAACATCTCCAGGACTAAATGGATTTACAACCAAACATTTAAAGAACAATTAGTTCCAATTCTATGCAAACTATTTGTGAAAAATATAGATGAAGAAGTAATACTGACAAATTTCATTTATGACATGAATTTAGTGCTGATAACTAAACCAGTAAGAGTCAAAACAGAAAAAAAATCCATAGAACACTTTCCCTAATTTATATTGATGCAAAAATTTTAAATAAAATGTTAGCAAAAAGATTACAGCAATTTATAGCTAGCATAATGTACTATGATCAGATAGGATTTATACCAGGAATATAGAAATGGTTCAATCTTAGGGAAACAATTAGCATAATTAGCCCTGTCAATAACAAGACTAAGAGAAATCGTATGATTATATCAATAAATGTAGAAAAAACTTTTGGCAAAGTATAATACCCATTCCTATTAGAAACACTAGAACATAGGAATAAATGGAGTTTTCTTTAAAGATAAGCACTATTTATCTAAAACTATCAGCAATCATTAAATATAATGGGGATAAGTCAGAAATATTCCTAAGACTAAGGGTGAAACAAGGATGCTACTATTATTCAATATTGTATTAGAAATATTTCAGTTTTCAATAAGTTCAAGTCTTCTCATGTATCTCCGAGTTCTATTTGTGATTTATTTTGACACAATAATATTATCTTACTTTTTTATACCATCATTTATTTAGATATTCCTTAATCAGTGGGATACCACTTTGTTTCAGACTTTTTGGTACCACAAATAATGCTGCTATGAATATTTTGACCAAATGCTGTATATTTCTGTCTTTAACATTTTGGGGGTATATTCCTAATAGAGGAATCTCCAGGTCACTTACTTGATGAGATTTTCTTTGTCACTACAATTTTAATCTGTTAGTCCTCTACCTCTCAACTTTTTTCCCCCATCCCCCCATCTTCCCCCACATACTAATTTGTGTTCCAGAGTATTTGAACAATTTATGGCTTTACTAACAATTAATTGATGTGTGTCTTCCTGTAACTTTTCCAACATCAACTATTTCAACTTTTGTTATTTTAGTTAAGGAAAATTTTCAAAGGTATTTTCATTTCTCTTTTTATTAGTTATTTGAAGTGATAGTTCATATTATGGTTTTTAGTTATCAGTTCAACTGCTGAAGTTATGGGAAACCTTTTATCTGACAAGGGTCATATGTATATTTATAACATTTGTGGGCTATGTTTTGTCAAATTTTTAATAAATTCAATTAAAAAGCACCTAGATTTATTGGATTTTGAATCCTGTCTGTGGTTACCTTGGCAACACCAGACCAATACGGCCAGTGGACCAGAGATTATCATCCATGAACTACTGCATTGTTAATGGAGTTGTGAATGGATCCAACCATTCTGGAGAGCAATTTGAAACTAAGCCCAAAAGACTATAAAACTATACATACTCTTTAATCCAACAATACCACTATTAGTTCTATATCCCAAAGAGAACATAAAAAAGAGAAAATAATCTACATATACAAAAATATTTATAGCAACTTTTTTAGTGGTGACAAAAAAAGTGGAAGTTGAGGGGACTTCTATCAATTGGGAAATGACTGAACAAGTTGTGTATATGAATATAATGGAATATTATTGTTTTATGAGAAATGATGATCAGGCATTTTTTCAGAAATACCTGGAAAGACAGCATAAATTGATGCAGAGTGCAGTGAGCAAAAGAAGGAGAACATTATTCATAATAACAGCAATACTGTATGATGGTCACCTATAACAGACTTGGCTCTTCTCAGCTATACAATGATAGAAGACAGTTCCAAAAGATTCATAATGAAAAATGTTATCTACATACAGAGAAAGAACTATGGCATCTGAATTCAGATGAGAGACTACTATTTTCACTTTTTTTCTTTCTTGTGTTTTGTTATGATTCTTCTTTTACAACATGACTACTGTGAAAATATATTTCATATGATTGTATGTCTATAACCTGTGTGAGATTGCTTGACATCTTGGAGAAGGGAAAAGAAAAGGTGGCAGGGGAAAAAAACTGGAACTCAAAATCTTATAAAAATGAATGCTGAAAACATGTAATTAGAAAAAGTAAAATTTCAAGTGAAAAAAGAATTATATGTTCATATTCTTTAATCACATATATTGAAAAATAAACCTAGTTCCTATATATTTTCATTAATTCCCTATGTATCTTGCATATCATAACCTTAGAGATATTTTATGCAGAAATTCTTTCCTATCTTTTGTTTCTTGCTTTTTCCCATTGCATTAATTTTGTTTCTGCAAAGATTTTTTTAATTTATATAATTTAAACTCTGTGCTTTATGTTTTGTGATCTCTTCTATTCCTTGTTTCATTAAGAATTCTTTTCTTCTCTATGGATATGAAAGGTACCAATTTCCATTTTCCTTCAATTAAAAAAAACAAAATCATTTGAATGAATCTTGCTTTGGTGTTTAACAAATTCTCTATTAAATCATAGTTATTCATAAATATGTCTTCCCTTTCCTCAATGTACTCATTCTAGAAGTTCTAGAAGAATATTATATATGTCTTTATATCTCCAGTACCCTGCACATGGTAGGGGCTTAAGGATTTGTTGGATTGATTTGAATAGAATTATACTGAATTGAGCTAGTTGTTGAGATCACTAAATCTTTTATTTAGTGCTTATAAAATTATAATCTTACTCTTACTGACCAAAACAGCTGTGACTGTAGAATCAATTTTGTATTAGTTTCAAGAAATGTCTGTGTATACAGGATTTATGGAACTTCTAGACATCTTAATATTATATTGACATATGTTCAAGAGCTCTGCTTCATCCATGATTGATTTTGACAGTTCTATATTATTTTTTAAAGAAATATATAGCTGTTTTATTTATTGTCCTGGAAAAGAAAATCAGTTAAAGAGTAGACAATGAGTTGTAGATTGGGTTTAATAGAACCAACAGATGACTCAAAGAATCAAATAACAGGATCAAAAAACCAACTATAAATAGTTTTGTAAAGTCTTCCCTAAGCTATTGGTTGAAAGTACAAAGAAAAATGGACAACAATTTTTTATTTTATTGAAATATTTTGTTCAGTCATTTTTCTATCAAGTCTGACTCTTCATGACCTCATCTGGGGTTCTTTTGGAAAAGATACTGGTTTGCCATTTCCTTCTCTAACTCATTTTACAGGTGAGGAAACTGAGGCAAGCAGGGTTAAATATTTTGTCCATGGTCATATAGCTAGTAAGTGTCTGAGATTAGATTTGAAGACAAGAAGATGAATCTTTCTAACTTTAGGCCTAGCAATCTTTCTACTTCACCACCTAGCTGCCCATTTTGTTAAAAGGTGATAAGCAAATGAGTGGGAAAAAAGGCTAATTATAGAACATAGGACCATTATTATTTATTTGTTAGGGGAGATGAATATGTATTTTAAGCATCTGAATTTCTATGAATTGGCTATTTGTTTAGAACCTTATTTCATAATTGTCAGTCTGCAAGCTCTATAAAATGATTCCATTGCTTAAAGATGGTAAAAATAAATATCCTTGCCACAATAATTAAATTGAATTCATCAAAAAATGATCAAATTCCATCAATAATTTTGTAAATTAGTGAAATTTAGCTAACTGAGGATTTGGCTTTGTACTTAATTTAGGGACTGAAACAATTTCTTATTGCAAATATACTGAATTTCAAATGAAGGCATTAGGCTAGAGAACCTAAGGTCTCTGTCAGTGGTAAATCTTACAAACTTTTTGGACCCCAAATGAATATTACAGGAGGTCATGTTACCTGTTACTATACCATTTCTAATTGAAGTATAAAAAATATATAATGTCACATTAATTCTAATATTAATATTCTAATAATAAAATATGACCCAATCTATTCATATATAATCAGAGTTAATATTATTCCTGATACAACAGTATCTGATGCTACTTTGACTTTTGAACTCTGATTGATAAAAAAAGTCATATTGTTATTAAAAAAAAATCAAATAGACAGAACACTGAATTGGGAATCTTTTGACCTGTTTCTCGATGTGACTTCACACTGGAATAAATTTGTCTAAACTGTAAACTCCCTAAGTGTAGGAACTGTGTTTTATAATTTTCTTTTGTTACAAATTACATCCAATGTAGTATAGATGCAAAATAAGTGCAATGGCAGAATAATTGATAGACAATGTGACTTCAGATTGACTGACTTCAGAAAAACTATCAAATATTTTTGTATCCTTACCATAATATCAAAAATGCTTATTGCCTTCCTGCCTCATTTTATTAACTTCTTTTTTTCCTGACCCATTAGATAGATTCTAAGTTCCAGAAGAGAGTTCATGTGTACATTTTTATACCTCCCCTCCTGGCAGTGTTTTGAGTTTTTAATCACAGAATTACAAGAGTAAAAAGAATTTCAATAGGTTGATTTACTCCAAATCATATCTGAACAAGTATCTCCTCTGGAACAATTTTAATAATTAGTTCCCTAGCTAACTGGTAAAGTAGATAGAGCACTGGGCCTGAAGTCAGGAAGAACTGAGTTCAAATCTAGGTTCAGACAATTACTAGCTAAATGATCTTAGATAAGTCACTTAACATGTTTGCCACAATTTCCTCAGCTGGAAACTAGGGTTAATAATATTATCTACTTCCCAAAGTAGCTGTGAAGATCAAAGGAAATAATATCTGTAAAAGTAACTGGCAAATAGTAGATACTATATAAATTTTAGGTTTTGTTATAGTAAGAGAAAACCATCATCTACCTAGCATCTACCTTTTCCATAGGCACATCACTCATGTCACTGTCCAGTGACTTGTTTAGTGTCTGCTCCCAGTTTACAGCCTGCCCTTTGCAAATTAGTAGTCTCATTTTTTCCCTCTGAGCTCACTCAAAAAAGTTCCTTCTCACAGAAGAAATCTGGGCTGCTTTTATGTATATGTAAGCAGAAGTAATTTACAGATTTGAATTGATGGATTAGATAGCCTAGTTGTAACTGTTGCATTTACAGTTATTTTTTTTTTAGGTTTTTGCAAGGCAAATGGGGTTAAGTGGCTTGCCCAAGGCCACACAGCTAGGTAATTATTAAATGTCTGAGGCTGGATTTGAACCCAGGTACTCCTGACTCCAAGGCTGGTGCTTTATCCACTACGCCACCTAGCCGCCCCTACAGTTATCTTTTTACATAAAAAGCTTAACAGAGTCAATCCAAATCAAGGCATGCTATTTCACTTTGAGAGTTCAGACTTAATGACCAGAAAGAAAACATCCAAGCAAACAAATAAAAGGGTTAGAATGGTTGTTTGAATGTCTTTAGGAGCAATACAAGGCTCATCTGGACAAATTATGTGTATTTAGGTCAATTTTGGTCCATTCCAGGATTTCCCTTCAGTATTTCAAACTAAATTCAGGAGAACTCTGATCCCAAGGTCCTGGGGCTGGGCATCAATTAGCAGCTCTAAAAAAAAAAAATTAGGAAGCTAGAAGGAACCTTAGAGCAGTGAGGTTTAGTGGAAGGAGTTTTAGATTTCAAAACATAAACCATGTAGACTTGTTTCGCCATTTTGCAATCCAGGGCATCTTAGTCAAGTCACTTAATGTGTCTGAAACTCAATTGCTTCATCTATAGAAGAAGAGAATTGGAGTAGGTTACCTCTTAAGATAGCTATGATTTTGTGAGTCTAATCCATTACTCTCATTTTCCAGATTGAGAATCTGAAGCCTAGAAATATTGACTGACTTCTCCAAAGTCATTAAGGAAATGAGTTACAACAAATTGAACTAGAAACTTGATTTCTCAACCTTCCTTTCTGGTTCCATTGCCTCTATCTCCATTTAGATTATTTAAAGGCTTCTATCTCGTTTTTCTATAGTTCTATTAGGAAAAATGGAAACTATGACAGAAAGATGGATGGAAAGAAGAAAGGAAACAAGTATTTAATCAAATATTCTAGGCATCATGCTAAGTGGTTTTTTTTATTATTATTATTTCATTTGATCCTCACAACAATCCTGGAAGGTAATGCTATTCTTATCCCCATTTTATTGTTAAAGAAACTGAGGTGGACTGAAGTTAAATAACTTGCCCTGGGTAAATAAGATGATTAATAACTCAGTCTAATTACCAAAAGATTTACTTCTCTTAATTTAATCACAGTATCATTAACTTTCTTAGCTGATATATATATCACTCATTTAAAATGTACAGTTTATTAAAACTTCTAGAACTTTTCAAGAAAATGGTTATCTTTCCATATCTCCCCATATTATACCTGTGAAGTACTTTATGATTCAGAATTATACTGGCCTGAGCAAGGGAAAAAATATTATCAGACTGGGAAAATAGTTTTAAAATATTATTAGTTTCAAATCATGCATTCATTTTGAGTTCTGATATATAATTTAAGATGTCAGTCTAAGTTAAAGGTTGAAAAAGCTAGAATTTGTGAACTTTTTTAATCTTTATAATTGTATTTCAATATAATTGCTTTCCTCCATAATTTTGAATAGTTTTTGGATTTAAAAATTTTATTCTGAGAAGGGGTCCATAGGTTTCCCTAGACTACCAAAGAGATCTATAGCACATATAAAAAAGGTTATAGACAGCTGCTACTTACTAAACCTAGATATTAGGAAACCTGGAAGCTCATTCTCCTGATATCCTGAAATTCACAAGATTATAGTCTCTAATCCCTTCTCCTAAAACATAAAAGAATAAACAAAGGATCAAGGACAGTGTCATGGAGCCAAATGTTAACCTTTGTGAGGAGAGCTCAAGGTCTCTGCCATTGCAGCATTGTCTGTCATCAAAAGTCATTAGTAGAAGAGTAAAACAAAAAAGAGAGTGGCATAATAAAAGGCTTCAGGCTAATAACAAAAGCCTTTTGAAAGTACATATAGGCAATCAAAGCATCCTCTCTCAATCATGTTTTCAGTAGAGCAGAATAAACAGAATGACTAGACATGCTCTACTGTCTTTCCAAGTTGCCTCTACTAAACACCATCATAATTTTCCTGGAAACAGACTTTCTAGTTTTGTCCATATAAGGAGATGTCACCAGAGGTATTTTGTGCATGTGCCAATCCATATCATGACTATACATATAAATGAATTTTAGTAAGCATGGCATACCCTCTTAAGGTGTTACTCCAATTATGTCCTCCATCTTAACATATCTTAGTGGTGGCTACCTACCTTGGCTCAGTGAAATGATTTGCTTTCTTGTATTAGGTTCTTAGAAAAATAATAACAAAATTCACGTGGAAGAACAAAAAGTCAAAAATATCAAAGGAACTAATGATAAAAAAAGGAACATAAGGAGGTTTAGCAATACTAGATCATAAACTATATCATGAGATTGTAATTAGCAAAACTATTTGGTAATAGCTAATGAATAGGAAAGTAGATCAGTGGAGCAAAGTAGACCCTTAATTTACAGCAGATAAATGTAATAATCTTGTATTTGACAAGTGTAAAGACTTAAGTTTGGAGATGAGAAGTCATTATTTGGTAAAAATTATTGGGAAAAAGAAATTATCTATCAGATCTATGGAATGGGGAGAAATTTATGACCAAGTAAGAAATAGAGTACATTATAAATTAAATTGCAACATGAATAATTTTGATTTTGCACTAATAAAATCACTGGTCTCAAAATTAGAAGGAAAACAGAGAGCTGAGGAACAATTTTCACAGCTAGGGGTTCTGATAAAGCACTCATTTCTAAAATATATAGAGCATTGTATCAAATTTATAAGGTTACAAGTCATTCTCCAATTAGTAAATGGTCAAAAGATATGAATAGACAGTTTTCAAATGAAGAAATTAAAGCTACATATAATCATATGAAAAAATGCTCCAAATCATTTCTGATTAGAGAATTTTAAATTAAAATAACTATGAGGTTCTACTTCACAACTATTAGATTGGCCAAGATGACAAAAATGTAAAGTGATCAAAGTTGGAGAAGTTGTAGGAGAAATGAGACAATAATGCACTGTTATTGGAGTTGTAAACTGATCTAACCATTCTGGAGAGTAGTATGGAACTATGCCCAAAGAGCAATAAAACTGACCATATCCTTTGACCCAGCAAAAGGATATGATCAGTTTTATTGTTCCAAAATATTCATAGGTGCTCTTTTTGTAGAGGCAAAGAATTGGAAATTGAGGGGATGCCCATCAATTGGGGAATGGTTGAACAAGTTATGGTATATGTATACTATGTTCTATAAGAAACCAAGAATGGTCAGACTGTAGAGAAGTATGGAATGAATTACAGGAACTGATACTGGGTGAAGGGAGCAGAACCAACAATATTGTGAGTTGATCACTTTTGATGAATGCAGCTCCTCTCAGCAGCTCAGAGAGCTAGGACAACCCTATGGACAATATTATTCTGGGTCAGCTAGGTGGCACAGTGGATAGGGCACTGGCCCTGGAGTCAGGAGGACCTGAGTTCAAGTACGACTTCAGATACTTAATAATTACCTAGCTGTGTGACCTTGGGCAAGTCACTTAACCCCATTGCCTTGCAAAAAAAAACAAGACAATGCTTGCTATCCTCATCCAGAGGAAGAAAAACAAAACAAAACAAAACAAATCCCTACAGAATCTGAATGAACACTATATTCACTTTTAAAAAATTTCTCTTATATATTTCTTTCCTATCTCATGGTTTTCTTTCTTTTCCCTCAATTTTAATTCATCATACCCAAAATGACTAATGTGTAAAAATGTTAAACACAAATGTGTATGTACAATATTCACCTGACTGTGAGGGGAGGAGGGTGGAAGGAAATTATGTAACTTAAAAATATGCATATGCATAGATGAGTGTTGAAAAACTTTCATAATATGCAATTGGAAAAATAAAATAAATTATTAATTAAAAATATTGGGGAAACTGGAAAGCAATCTGGCAGATATTAGGCATAGACATCAATATTTTATACCATTTGAAAGGAAAGATCAAAATGAATATATGACCTAGATATAAATGTGAAGAACATGGAATATATCACCTATCAGACATAGATAGGTTAATAATTTATGAATAAGAGATAGCAAAGTTAGATGCAAAATGAATAATTCCAATTACATTAAATTATAAAAGATTTGTACAAATAAAGCAAATATGCCCAAGATGAGAAGGAAGCAGAAATTTTGGGAAAAATACAGATTATCAGATAAAGGCCACCTACTTTTTGATATAGATAATTCCTGATACCACCAGGCTTATGCATTGCTGGGAGACAAAAATGGAGTGCCAGGTTTTGAGTTAGGAAGCTCTAAATTGAAATCTGGCTCTGTGATTATAGGTAATTAACTTAACCTCTGCTTGCCTTAGTTTCCTCATCTGTAAACTATAAATAATAAAAGCATCTATATGTTAGTAGCCAATAATCGTAAAGCACTTAGAAGATTGCCTAATGTGTAGTAAGCACTATGTAAATGTTAGCTGTTGATATTCTTATTGTTTTGAACTCTAATATTCAAGTGAAAATGGTCATGAGGGGCAGCTAGGTGGCTCAGTGGATAGAGCACTGGCCTTGGAGTCAGGAGTACCAGAGTTCAAATCTGACCTCAGACATTTAATAATTACCTAGCCGTGTGGCCTCGGGCAAGCCACTTAACCCCATTGCCTTGAAAAATCTAAAAAAAAAAATGGTCATGAATTATGAAAATGCAAGGAAATTATGTCACAGATATATTAGCCAACTTGATTATGGATTCCTCTTCCAAAAATTTATACCACCAATTTTGTATACATGTGATATGAGGGCAACTCTTTCATCCACCCATTTATAAATCTTATTGAAATGATAAATGAAAGAAGATGAACACAAAAGAGCTGATTATTCTTCACTCCTAAAAAGGGGAGATAATGAAATAAAGACAGGGAAAATATACTATTAAATATTGTATATTGATTTAGTGTTCAGTGCAATTTCTTTTTCAAATCTTTGTTAGGTTGGACACACTTAAGAACTAAAGAATAAGCTATTTAATCTCATCCTCACTTTTTTATAATTAATTTGCCTTAAATAGTTCTAAGACATACAGAATTCATTTTTCTCTAGTCTGTAATAAAAGTTCAAATCAGTGCAAAAATTCATGTATAATTTTTTTTATAAAAAAGTCCCTTTCAAAGGTTAAGCTAATGTTTATTTTAACTCAACTTTGACAATTTTGCTGGTTTTTTTCACAGAAATGATCATTAATTTTGCCATGTGACTCCAATTCATTGCTTCATCAATATCAGTTGAACCTTGGTCTAGTGGAAAATATGAAACGGTTGAGAATAGGGTAGGAAAATGAGGATTTGGCAGCCTGAAGAGAAAATTGGGAAGAAGAAAGGAGGATATAAGAAATAACCTCGAGGGGCAGCTAGGTGGTGCAGTGGATAGAGTACCTGCTCTGGACTCAAGAGGCCTGAGTTCAAATCCAGACTCAGAGACTTAATACCTACTTAGTTGTGTGACCTAGGCCCAGTTACTTAATCTTATTGTCTTACAAAAAAAAAAACAAAACAACAAAAAGAAGTAAATGGGGAGGAGAAGAGGGAGAGCAGGCCTAGATAAGGTCCAACAGCTGGATTTTCCAGACAAAGTGCCAGATTATGCAGATAGAACACAGGGATAGGTTGCTAGGAAGGACAAGAAAGTGAGGAGGACACGTGACAAGGAATTACACAAATTTTGTGCATTTCAATATAGGGCATCATATCAAAAGGATTCCTGTTATTCAACAAATGGGCCACAAACTTGACAGTACAGGTTGGGTTAAGAGGAATCTCCTTTCCTAATCTCCTTTCAACGAATTTGATGTTTGTGAAACTCCCTTTCTTGGTGCCTTTTCCTATGTCCCTCCAAGACTATTCCTGAAAAATAACTAGTGGGGAATTGAAGAGTCAAACAGACCTCCAGTTCCACAAACAGAATTATTGTGGGTGTCCACATCCCACTCTAAGTAATCATGACAATCAAGAAGGAAAGAGGTGAGGTCTTCTGGGTTCTACTGTTCAGTTCCAAACAGACTGAATATCAGTGCAAAAAAAAAAAATACTTTTATACACATACCTCAAACCAATAAAGAAGTGGGGGGAAGAAAGGCCATGTAAGACCCAGGGGAAGATAAATAATGTCAACCAGAGGAAAAGGAAACACCAATGACTTTAGAAAAACCAGAAATTACCAAAAACAAATTATCAGAGAATAAGAAGACAGATGATCAAGAAAATTAACTGCCTTTGAGAGATTAAAGGAACCAGCAGGTGTATAGTCACTAGGAGGTAATGTTTTAAGGGTACAGCAGACTATTCATCATATTGCAAGAATACAGAATAAAATTGTGGATTGGGAAAAATAGAAACAGCAGGTGATGATGAGAAATATTCATTTAAGATCAAGATACTTCATCTCGATCTCCCTCAAAACACCTACCTACTAGCTAACCCCAAACCAGACAAAGTAAAAGTGACAGAAGAAAGTGATTAGAAATACTTTAGAATATATTTTTGAATACTTCTCTCAAAAAAATATTGTACTATGTTCCTATGGGTTTGTAAAGGAAACCAACTATGTTATTCTCAGCACTGGCTATTTTCTTAGGAAAATGTCTCCATCTTCAAAATATGATATTAATTTTCAAAGTTTTTTTTTAACCATTGAGCTTCTATTGGAATAAGTTGACTTAGTTTATATTTCATTTTCCTTAAGGAAGAAATGATGGTGACACAGGTGCTAGGGGGACTATATTCAGGGAGAAAGGAGATGTACTATGTAGTATATAATCATTCAAGGAGTTATAGTCTGGGATGGAGAGGAATTTCTAAATGATATTTAGTAAGAGCACTGTATTTGAAATCTGAAGTTCAGACTAAAAATTGTACCATTTTCTAAATGATCTTGAGTCAATTGCAAAATGAAAGAATATTATGGTTGGAATGTCCTTCACTGAGTTCTCAACTTCTTCCTAAGGATTAAATATATCCCCAATATTCTATCCTTGTCACAATTCTTTTCTCTCTGTACACTCACTTGGAAATCTCACGTATTCCTGCTGCTTCAAATACAAAGTCTTTGGTAATGATTCCATCTCGAGTCTTAATTTCAGAACCTCAGATCAGAATCTCCATCTGCCTTTAGTGTGTGTGTCCTTCTGACTGTCTCACTAGCACCTTAGACTCAGCATGACCATAACCAACATATATCTGTTCCTGTTGATTTTACTATTTTCTTTGTCAAAATATCACTGATTCAATTTTTTTACATTTAAAACCTTGGCCTTATCATAGGATTCTGAAATACTGAAATTTAGAGCTAGAAAGGACGTTAAAATCCATTTACACTGATACCTTCACTTTATAGGTAAGAAACCTATAACCCAGGAAAGTAAAGTGATTTCCCCTAACCAAGTCACAGGTAAAAAAAAATGAGTCAGTTCTTTTCTTCTTCCTCCTCCCTGACTTCTTTTCAGTAACCAAATACTATTGATTCTTTGTTTACAAGCTCTCATACCATCTCCTCTCTTTTTTCATTGCCATAACTTTGAAGCAGACAAGAATTTGTGTGATTTATCAATAGAGTAGATTTTGACATTGAAGCATATAGAGAGATCACTGGATCACACAATTGGTGCAGCAATGGGAATCTTAAAAATAAAATTCTGAGACAGAGAAAAATTTCTGAGGGAGAAAAAATGGGGAGTTATCTGAAGAAAAAGAAGTCCTTGGTAGATACCCAGGAAAGTCACTGACCCACTGACATTTTTTAAAAATATGGATAAAAAGGGGCAGCGAGGTGGTGCAGTAGATAGAACACTGGCCTTGGAGTCAGGAGTATCTGAGTTCAAATCTGACCTCAGACACTTAATAATTACCTATCTGTGCAGCCTTGGGCAAGCCACTTAACTCCATTTGCCTTGCAAAAACCTAAAAAAACCCCAATATGGATAAAAGATGAAATCAAGGAAATGTACAAAGAAAAAACTAATGATGAATACAGGGCTGTGTCTAATTCTGCAAAATTTGCATTATCAATGCTAAAGCTTAGTGCCATCTGATACTTACTTTTCCTTCTATGAAGGAAATCTAAAACCAAAACCAAAAATTTAATTAAATTATATTGAGGTAAGGAGGAGAATCAGAAGTACTTGAGATGGAGTGCACAATAATAACTGACAACAGAGGGAAAAAGCAGAGTTGTTCAGTTCTAATTCCGTTTTTTCTGCCTAGGTGAATGAAACTGTGTCCTGAAAATCACAGAACAAAGATGACTAACAGTGAGTTGATTCTGTAAGATAAGTGAAACATAGTTGTCCTTTCTTAATTCAGCTCACCTGACCCAGATAAACTGCATTCTTAGGTACTTAAAGAATTGACAGATGAGATTGATGAGTCATTATCAGGAATGTCTGAAAGACTGTGGAATATGAGAGCAGTACAAGACTGGAGAAGAGTAAATGCTGAACAATGTCAACGAGACAATGATCAGCATGATAAGAATAATCATTTAGCCAAGAGAAAAGAAGGCTTAAGGGAAATAGAGGTTTCCAAATTTGGGGAGCCTATGGTCATTTGTTGCTGGCTACCTGTGTTCTATCCTAACCCTTTCTTTTTATATCTCTTGACCCTTTTTGTTTGTTTGTTTTTGTTTTTGCCAGGCAGTAGATTAAGAGATTTGCTGAAGGACATAGCTAGGTATTATTAGGCTGGATTTGAACTCAGGTCCTCCTGACTATGCCACCTACTTGCCCTATCATTTGACCTTTTCTTAAAACTTGTGTAATCCAGGCTGGAAACTTCCATACATCTTTATACACAAGGCTCAGATTACATTGGTCACTTAGTGACTGTTTTCCAACAGTAACATCAGATACTGAAATCCAATTAAATATTCCTTTCCTTAAAAAATCAGCATCTTTCTTGCCCTGTACAAGGAGGTATGACCAGAGCTTGAAAGAAGTTAGATGTATGCAGATGTATGTAGATGTCAAGTTTAAAGGCTACATCTTGTAATACCATTGCTCAATCTCATCCTCTTGCTGATATCTGAGACTTTGTCCCCAACATCTTTAAGAGATTGGACAGATAGAACTACATTGAGGCAGGGTCCAGAGAATGATTACTATCAGGACTGGCACAGCTAAACTGGCATCCTGCAGAAGTTACTATTGCAGATGTACAGCTGATAATCTAGAAAAACAAAGCTCAGTAAAAAATTGAGCAAGAAAAACCAGAGAAAGAGAGATTTAACAGAGAAAGCTATTTAACAGGGGTCCAATAAACGGAAAAATCTAGAAGATCTATAAAGGGCTAGAATTATACTTTGTGATCCTAAGTCAGTATCAGAATATTTTTTTTTATATGAATATATGTTCCTGGGAAAGCTATATGGCACAATGGATAGAGCATTGGCCCTGGAGTCAGGAGGAACTGAGTTCAAATCCAGCCTTAGACACATAACAATTACCTAGCCGCGTGACCTTCGGCAAGTCACTTAACCCCATTGCCTTGCAAAAACTAAAGAAAATAAAAAAAATAAAAGAAAAAAATTTTAAAAAGAATATATATTCCTGGAGGCAGCTAGGTGGCACAATAAATAAAACATCGACCCTGGAGTCAGGAGGACCTGAGTTGAAATCTGGTCTCAGACACTTACTATTTCCCTGTGTGAACTTGAGCATGTCACTTAACCCCATTGCCTTAAATAAATGAAATTTTTTAAAAAAGGATATGGGTTCCAACATAACACAGATTCTTTAAGTTGTAACCAAAAGTCCAAGAATAGAATAAGCAAATGTACTGGATAATCATTTTAGAATTGCACATAAGTAATTTGCAAGATTTATTATTTTAACTTTAGACATATTTAGAATGAAGAAATGTGTTTTCAATGTAATAAAACTATAGTAAGAGCAACCAGGTATTCAAATCAATTAACAAATGTATTATTAAATTTCACAAAATGATATTTTTCCTTTAAAGCAGTTTAACAAATAGTCCAATAGGCATTATATTGATATAAGCAATCATACTGATATTTCTTTTCCCTAAGGAAACTTGTTGTGATAAAGAATCTCATCCTTTGTTAAAAAAAAATGCCAATACCAATACTTTCCAATTATTAAAGATTTAGAAGATAAGAGTTTCAATGACTCACTCTCATATTTAATTATGGTGCACTTGGCATGATTATGGCAATTTGCTGTTAAAGAGCAGAAAGGGACCCAAAGACACGTTCCTATATATATATATCAGATGTCCTTTACAAACTGAGGTTCCAGGTCTGCCAGGTTAATGCTTCCTTTAAGAGAATCCTATCTCAGGGCGGCTAGGTGATGCAGTGGATAGAGCACTGGCCCTGGAGTCAGGAGTACCCGAGTCCAAATCCAGCCTGGGACACTTAATAATTACCTAGTTGTGTGGCCTTGGGCAAATCACTGAACCCCATTGCCTTGCCAAAACCTAAAACAAACAAACAAACAACAAAAAAGAGAATGCTACCTCCATTGAGGTTTTTCTCAAAAGCCACTCACTCCATCTGCATTATTAAAGTCAAACCTCATAGGTTAATGGCTTCACTGACAGGTTGTTGTGTTTCTTTTTAATATACCTGATGTCAGACAGATAAATTATCAATACATTGTAATATAGCAATTACCCATAACCAGAACTTCAGATGACTTGAGTACTAAAGAAATCAACAAATGTGCCAAGCTGTAATTTGGTATACGAGATGGGGGGGGGGGGGGCAATTGTTGCTTGTGTACCAAAGGGTAAGTGCTGTAAATGAAGTACAACAAGCAGAATTTGAGATTTAAAAATACAATAATCCTAGTTTACATTTAGAACTGGATTTTTTCTAAAAGCAGCTTTTTTTTGCAATGGACCCATTTAGTTATTAACTATGTTTAAAATAATTAAGCATCTCCTTTGGCTAGAAGATTGCCCATCATCTTCAGACTTCTCATATAACAATTAGAGATTGCCACAGATAAATCTCAAATTATCACTATTATTTTATCTTCCTCATATTACACAGGTGCTTTTACTTCAAAGTAAGCAACCACAGTTTTGGAATATTATATATCTATATATCTGTATAGATATATAGTTACATATACAATAATCCCAATTTACATATATAACTGGAAAATTTCTATACGTAAACTTGTTTAACTACTAGCCATATTCAAAATACAAATCATTAGGGGAAGCTATGTGGCATAGTGGATAGAGCACCAGCCCTGGAGTCAGGAGTACCTGAGTTCAAATCCGGCCTCAGACACTTAATTAATTACCTAGCTGTATAGCATTGGGCAAGCAACTTAACCCCAATGCCTTGCAAAATCTAAATATATATACATACATATATATATATATATATATATATATATATAAATTATTACTTTCAAAATTCTTTGAAACCATAAGAACATCTTAGGTGACACCAACATGTGTCATTAATTACAATGTAATAAAACAATAGTAAAGAAAACCAGGTATACAAGTCAATTAACACATGTATTCTTAATTTTTACAAAACAATATTTCCATTATTATATTATATATTATTTATCAATATTTGGAATTCTAGTGGTGGTCTTGGTTTTGATATTTCCCTTTCATTTTCCTTACAAAATAGGTATTAATTTCAAGCAAATAGCTTATATATTCATAAAGATAACCAAATAATTCTAAGTCTACAAAAGCATTTCACATAACTGATAAAGGTTTTTCTACATCTTACTTACAGATCCCCACACACATCAGCAGAAATAATCTCACCATCAGGACATACTTCCCAGTTTCCTGTTCCTTTGTCTACAATTTACATGAGGGAAGAAATCTGCAATTTTGACTTCTTTTTAAAATTGAAAATATAATTACTAACTTACATTAAACATAAGATTCTGATGTTAATATCTCATTCCCTTAGAACAAAATCAAACAATGAAAAAATAAAATGAGAACTCTCAAGGATTCAATCTTATGCATATGATAATTTTCAAAACTCCCTTTAACTCTTATTCATGCCATGGATGCTAGGCTAGTTTATAAACAAAGTTCTATTCTCCAGGATTCCATCAAAAATCCCATGGATGGATGGCATCCCCACCAATGCCAACACTGATACAAAACTTTGGGGGCATTTTATGCAGAAAGAGCAAAGAATAATAACTGAATTAGGTAGCCAATGAGATTTCACATAGATAGCATGGTTTTACAATATGATTCACTTGAATCTTATAATATTTGCTTAAAATTGCAATTGACATGAATCTCACTTAGACTGGAGAATAAATGTTTTGGATTTTTTCTCTCTCCTTTTTCTTAAGTGTCTCTTGAGTTTTGTTCAACAGGTAAGGAATTCACTAGTGCCATAGTTGAGATGACCAGTGACACAGGCCAAATCACCATTGTAGGAAACAGGTCTTACATAGCATAGACTATTCATTTTCTTATTTTCAAATAACAGAAGTTAAGTAGATTTTACTTCCAGTCTCTCTCTCTCTCTCTCTCTCTCTCTCTCTCTCTCTCTCTCTCTCTCTTTCACACACACACACACACACACACACACACATATTCTTTTACCAACAAAAGGTCTAGTGAGGTTGTTGACAATGTATTATCAATATTAATTTAACATCAAAGCAAATCAGATCATAGAATTTAATACAGTATTTTCTTTCCCAAAAGAAATCAAAACACAATAGCATAATTATATATTATTCAATAGCATAAATTTCCCAGTTTCTTCACATACAATTAATCTCAGGTATATTTGTCTTCTTAGTAACATATAAATTCCCAGATTTGGTACAGAATTTCCAAATACTTTGAATATAAAGATGACTAAATTAACTCTCTGAATTAGCACTTTTCTTTTTAAACACAAGGCAGGGACTTTTCCTTCCAAAAAATCTCCCAGCCCCTTTTTCATAGAGGAGCTCCTTGGCTATAGATATGCAAAGGTGAGTTCCAAGGAAGCACTCCTCAAAAGTTCTTTTTCTCCTAAACTTTTTAAAGTATCTTGAGGGCAGGATATCTACATTATCTAAATTCAAGAGACTAATTAAAGTCTCAATTAATTAATGTAGATTGAAAATAGCTGTCCATCCATATTGGGCTAACAAAACCTTAATTAACTGGTGAGTTTCACAAAGGCATTCATCACAAAGCTAGAAACTTATATACTTTCCAATGTAAACTATAGATGGGCTCAGCCTCTTTTTTCCCTTAACTGAATGACTAAAAGGCCAGGCACAGCTCATCTGTAGGTTGTGTTAAATTTTTTTTTCTAATTCAAACTGATTTGCTAACTTGATTTAAAGGATAGCTAGCTAGCTAGCCTTTGCAATTCCTTATTGAGGTAAAATGGTATTAAAATTCCCTAGCAAGGAGGTAGGCTCAAATCCTAACTCCATTATTAATTACTTAATTTTTAAAACAATTAAATCCAAAATAAAAGAATAACATTTTAACAGTTAACAATCAGGAATTATTTCAGATCTGAATTATACACACACAGGGGAGTTTAGACACACAGACATACACAGACAACTCTTTGATTTAATTATGTAGTGAGACTTTAAGAACTCTGGCTCAGATCACTTTAATCTCAAATATAGAGACCATTTCCCAAACTCTCCTGGCCAGTGGAGGGATGTGAAAAGACTCACTAAAAAACTACACAGAGATACACACACACACACACATACATACACACACACACACATACACACAAACACATATTTAGATTATTATTAACTTGGGATCATACCAATTAAGACTAGGCAAAAAATAATTTTTTTAGAATTAGAATTTCTTGAGGAACCTTATATATTAAGATTTTAAAATAGTCAACCAATAGTTAAAATTCCTTAATTTTAGTTGAATGCATTCTTGTTATTTTATAAAATTCAAATCCAGTTATTCTATTACAGAGATCTTAGCTATTAGCACAGGCTTAATTAAAATCTGAATTGCCCAGTACAAGTTTCGCTCTTCCCTTTTTTTCTCTTATTCAATTGACTACTAGGCATGTCAATCAATCTGCCTGCTTTCCATCCCCCTTCAAGGGTGGGACTCCTCCAGGAGCTAATGCCTTTAGGAAATGGGGGGTTAGAATCTGGTAGCCAGGTGTCTAAGTGTAAAGAAGCTATACAGCTAGACCAAGTTTTGGGGCATCTTCCCCATCTGGAGCATAGGTTGCATTCCACCTGTGACATAGGATTGAGCTTCTGGATCTGAAAAGTAAGAACTTTTTCCTCTTTCCTCTCACCCGCAGCAATCTGGAGGGTCTGGAGGGTCTGGAGGCTGCAAGAGAGCATTCAAAGAAACTGGGACGACAGATTAGATGGAAATCGGTTGAATCATAGATAAGAGTCTGCCCTCCAGGAGTGGAGGCAGAGAGAATCTGTAACCAGCCACTTCCCTTTTCAAAAGACCAATCAAATTTTTCAGTGAAAAAATCTTCCCAGCACACTCCTGGATTACCCCCAAGGATAAATTCGCTACTCACAAAACTTCAAAAAGCTATCAAAATCCTCATATTATGCCTTTAAACCCAGCCATGTCCAATACTCACAGACTCCCTGGCACTGCAGGGGACTGCAACAAGGCAAGTGACAGTGACACCTGCACCCCAGTTTATCGACCCAAAAAAAACACAGTCTTCCTCAAGGACTAGACCTCACAGCCACTTTCCCCCGCAAATTCCTGGGAGCAAGGGGAGAGGTCTAAAAAAGGAGAGGGTTTTCCTGAGAGTTCAGTTTAGCCAGATCTAGAAAAGATAGCCTAGTTCAGAGTTATTCTCACCTCATAAACTGAGCAGATCCAGGGAGATATACAGATAGAAAAGTAAAGGAATTTCCATGTTCCCTTTGGGATTTTAAAACTGCTCAGAATTTTATTATGAAATAAAACAAAGTAAACAAATTAAAAAAAACAACTTTTCCTCTTGAAGGGTCAACAAGCACTTTAGGACAGGATGAATAACAAAAGGCTAGGGGTGATTGCTTGGTAGACAAAGACTGAGACTGAGAGAGGGAGATAAAGAGAGGTCAGGATAAAGACAGTCAGGGAGCTGACTGGGCCAGAGAGAGAGAGGACCCACCCCAGCCAAGGTCCAGCTCAGATTTCTTAGCCTTGCTCCTTATCTGGGCATTGAGGGCAAAAGGGGAAATCCCTCCTCCCTTACATGACCAAAACCAGGTAGAGGGTTGAAGACTGGGGGCTTGGAAATAAGGAGACAGGGTACAAACAAAATGAGTCAATTTACATCTCAAGAGCAAAGATCCAACCATACCCTTAACAAGACCCAGATTTTAATAGCATTAAAAGATTACAAATTTGTTTCTGGATTATAATTTTTTTCTACTTCATAATTCTCTGCATCGAAAGAAATACTAGTACATACTATATTTTCAATTTTATGTACAATCATTTTTTATAGTACTACTTTAGAGATTTGCTTGTTTTATTCCATACATTTAAAATATTTTTATAAACATTATGAGAAATATCAACCAAAAAAAAAGGGATAAGATAATCCCTGACTTCATGATGTAGTGAAGGAGACAAGAAGCAAACCAATAAGTGCAAAAAAGCAATATACAGAATAAATAGGAAATAATTAAAAGGGAGAAGGCACTAGAATTAAGAGGTATTTCTGTCAATAATGAATTTTTTACTTGGAAATTAAAGAGCACAAGCAAGCCAGAAGGCAGAAATAAAGAGGGAGAGCATTTCAGGAATAGGGGGCAATCAAAGAAAATGTCTGGTTGAAAATGAGAAAGGCAATGTCATTGGATTGAAGAAAATGTGATGCAATAATATGTAAAAGAATTGGAAAGGGGGAGTGGACTTCAGATAATAAAGGGAATTGTGCACTAAACAGATAATTTTATATTTGCTTCTGGAGGTGATGTGGAACCACAAGTTTATTGAGAAGGGAAGTATGTCACATATTATTTGGGCTTTTGTGTAGAAGGTGGAGTGGGGAGCAATTTGGGGCAAACAGCCCCACCAGCAGGCTATTAAAATTTAGAAACATGAGGTGATAAGGGACTCTACTGTGAGGGTGGCAATATCACAGGAGAGAAGGGGTTATATTCAAGAGATGCAAAAAAAAAAAGGTGAAACTGATAGACTTTGAAGACAGATTGACCATGGTGGGGGCGCAGATAATGAGGGATAATTTGAGGATGACACCTAGCTTGTGAATCTGAGGGACTGGGAGTATAGTAGTACCTTTGACAGTATTAATGAAATTGGTGGGGCAGGGTTTAGGGAGAGAGTTCCATTTTGTACATGCTGAATTTAAAATGGCTATAGGAAATCAGATCAAGATTTCTGAAAGGCAGTTGGAAATGAGAGACTGGAAGCAGCAGAGGATAGAGATGATATTTAAAACTATAGAAATTTGATGAGATTGCTAGGTGAAGTAATATAGAACGAGAAGAGGTGAGAGCCCTATGTCTTACCTATAATCAGGGGACTTGAATTGATTGAGAATATAGAAAAGCGGCTGAGAAGTGATTTGATAGGTAGAAGGTTGTTGTTTGTCCTTTTGTTCTCAAAGAGGTCCATGACATCAGTGAGGTGATGCCAAGACCTGAAAGTGAACAATATTTAAGTGAGGAAGGGCTGTGTAAAGCCCCAAGACCCAATTTCTCCTCCAGAACCAACTGTATTCAATGGCCAGGTTCAGGACAACTGGAGATGACCCTGGATACAGTGGGAGTCCTTGACTTTTAAGCTAATGTCATTAGCAGCTCTCAGTTTTAGTGAGGCAAAGCCCATGCAATGATTAAGGATAAGTAAGAAAAAAATGAGTCAAAAAATGGCTTATTTAACCAAAAAAAAGAAAAGTCTATCTGGAAGGAGATTACCCTCAGGGTTTCTGGTCAAACAGAAACAATTGCTATTTACATTCACTCAGCCAATCTAGACTCAAACAATGGCCAAGTGGGATTTGACCTGGGTCCTGTTATTCAGAGCCTGAATAATCTGGGGCATGTAAACCCCAAGATATCCTGCAAAGATACTCGCTATACTTTATTCTTCACAAATTTATCTAAATCATTTTGTGTTCTTCATGGATTACATAGGATCTTCTACCTCATAAAGGCAGGAAACCATCCATTTATCTTTGGGGTACTAACAATTGTTACATCTAACAGTGTGTTTATTTGATGCCATGTGTTAAGACCTACAAAAAAGAAGGTGGTTGAAATGTAGGTCAGAGTATAGTGAGGAGAACAAGGAGTCAGACTCAGGAGTTAGAAAGAACATCAGTCCATCTAGCCAGGCTTACTACTTCAGTGAACAGGTGAAATCCTTTATGGTTTCAGAGTAATTCACTATATAGGAAGATTCTGAACATTTACCAGCATCTTTGAGAAAGGAACACATGGGCAGCTAGATGGCTCAGTGGATAGAGCAATGGCCCTGGAGTCAGGAAGAGATGAATTCAAATTCAACCTCAAACACTTGATTCTTAGCTGTGTGACTTGGGCAAGTCATTTAACCACATAGCCTTGGGGAAAAAAAAAGAAAGGAGCATATTTCATTATAGAGAAGACATTGCATATCAGGATAAGGAGAAACTCTACTTATCTTTGTCTTTTCCCTAGAACTCCCAGAGTTTACACAGAATATTTTCTCTCTAGGAAAAAAGTTTTCTATATGTTTGTGTGTGTGTGTGTGTGTGTGTGTGTGTGTGTGTTTCTTTACATTAGTAACAAAACTAAGTTTATCAGGTAATACTGGGAAATGGGAAAACTTGTTTAAATTGAATTGCATTTATTCATTCTATTGCTTTGAAAATATTTTTTCCTTCTTTCTTTTTCATTCAGTTTTAGTTACTATTATATGTTTTTTCTTGCTTCAAGACTATCATTCAGACTATTATTATTTTAATGAATGGTTATGACAAGATTTTAATGTGTCTTGTTTAAGCATTGAAGTTTTAATTTTATAATCAATTGCTTCATTTTGACAGCAATTAAGTTTTAACTTTCCAGTTTCAAATATTTCATTTTTAATTCAATTGTTGAAGGAAAATTTAAAATTGTTTCTTTTTTTAAATTTGCAGATATGTAGATATGTAAAGAAAATGGACAGAATTTCCCCTAATATCCTCTATACACTTTTACTTTTCCAAAGAAAAAAATACTTGAATGATAATATACTCTTCAATAAGAACATAGCATTCATTTTACTATTAATAGTATTTAAAATAGGGGCAGCTAGGTGGCACAGTGGGTAAAGCACTGGCCCTGGAGTCAGGAATACCTGGGTTCAAATCCCGTCTCAGACACTTATTAATTACCTAGCTGTGTGGCCTTGGGCAAGCCATTTAACCCCATTGCCTTGCCAAAAAAACCTAAAAAAAATAGTATTTAAAATGTATGGAGCAAGTGAAGAGAGTTCTGAATAAGCATTTTATATTTGAACAACTCTCTCTGTGGGTCCCCATCACATTCTTATCATTACTATATATCTAAGAGAAGAACTGGATAAGAGCTCAATTATTCATTAGTTCCTATTTTGAAACTCATTCCTTTAGTTAGAAAAGTATTTCAATTTGACTATTTACTTATGCCTTTGTTAAAAAACCTGGGTAGGGTCTATACTTTCTTTCACAATATGAGTATTATGGAAATGTGTTTTGCAAGATTATACATGTAGAGCCTATGTTGAATTGCTTGCCTTTTTAATGAACTAGGGTAGGGAGAGAGAGAGAGAGAGAGAGAGAGAGAGAATTTACCACTCAGAATTTTAGAAATGAGTATTAAATACTGTTGGGTTTTTTTTTTTCATTTAACTGGGGAAAATAAAACACTAAATTAAAAAAAAAGAAAGGAAATAGGTAGACCACCACTAGTACATTAGAGAAAATACAATTGGAGACAGCTAGTTGGCACAGTGGATAGAGCATCAGCCCTGGAGTCAGGATGACCTGAGTTCATCAAGTGTCTGACCTCAGACACTTAATAATTACCTAGCTGTGTGACCTTGGACAAATCACTTAACCCCATTGCCTTGCAAAAACAAAATTAAAAAACAAACTAATGACCAGACTTTAGTGAAATAAACTCAAGATATTTTTAAGCTTTCATTTGAAGCAATAAAATAATTTTGAAAAATTTATTCCAAATAATTTTCAACATAGTGTCTAAATACTTATTTTTTATTATTTTCCAGCAAATAAGCATATTTCAAATTTTAAATCATCTTTCTCCCCATTTTAGAAATAGGAAACATGGTTATGGGACATTTACCAGTGACCTTAGCAAATTCTTGGAAATTAAACTTGCTAAAGAATTCATTCAATTTCTTATTGATTCAATAAAAAGAAAAGCTATTTGTTTTTACCAACTGCATCTAATCATTAGCCTATTTTTCATTAACACTGAAATTTAAATTTTCAGTAATAAATGTATATATTTAATTATTTTTAGTCTATTCACACTCATCAATTATTGCTTTGAAGGCATATTTACTAAAATTTTAAATCTAATTTGTTTAATTTCCCTCAATATTCCTAGTGAAAAGTCAGAAAAGTCAAAATGTCATTCAAATAATCACCACCAGGTGATTAGGCATTGTTGAGATATATAGAAAACTTTTTGAGTGCATAAAAAAGATAAAATAATATGTATGCCAAGACTTTTTAATATAACTATTGGTTCCATTGGATGGAGCTGGGGGTGGCTAGGTGGCGCAGTGGATAGAGCACTGACGCTGGAGTCAGGAGTACCTGAGTTCAAATCCAGCCTCAGACACTTAATAATTACCTAGCTGTGTGGCCTTGGGCAAGCCACTTAACCCCATTGCCTTGCCAAAAAAAAAAAGAATTGTAACTCCATTGGATGGAGCTGAACCCCATAATACCATTTTCTCATAATGGCTTTATTGCTATAACTTCTAGGGGTCATTCTGATAAACTCAAGATATAGCTCCTCATAAAGATTTCCCCAAATATTGGTAAAAGGAGCTCCAATTTTTAGTACAAGTAATTACAATTGTCTTAAGGTCTCAAAAATGCATATTTCCTTGGTCTATCACAGCAAAGAAGATAATTCCATCCCAGAACTTTGAAAATTATGATTTAGAAGAAGATCTAGGTGTATTGTTAACTTATGATAAGTCTAACTAAACATTAATCATTCTGCTCTAGGGACAATTGTCTCACTAATTCTACATCAAGATTGCACAGTGGATAGAGTGCTGAGTCTGAAGGCAGTATATCCTGAGTTAAAATCTAGCCTCAGACACTTATTAACAATGTGACTCTCAGGAAGTCAGTTAACTTTTGTTTGCCTTATTTTCCTTGACATAAATGGGGATAACATTATTGACCTCCTAGGTTTGTTGTGAGTATCAAAAATGAGTGAGGACTTCTGGACAAGATGGCAGAGAGAAGCCAGCAACTTTCTTAAATTCTCCTGGGTTTCTCTCAGAAATGACATTAATCAAGCCTCTAAACAGATTTTGAAGCAACAAAATCCACAAAAAGAACAGAGTGGAACACCCTTCAACAAGGTCTGTCTTGGGAAAGTGTGAATGTAGCCATGGTAGAGAACAGAAAACCAGCAGACTGGTGGTGGATTGAAGCAGAGACCAACCTGGGGTTCTCAGCTTCAGGAAAGATTTCTGGCAGAGTTCTTGGAGTCTAGAATCAGCAGATCAGCTGTGCAGTAGATAGCCTGGGAGAGTTCCAAAGGGAGTGCCTCAGACCCTCATTCAACTGGCAGAGGGCCTAACCCAGTGACTAAGCTACTGGTGCTCTGGTACAGACAGCCTAGACATAGTCCCAGATTCCCAGTGACCCATGGAGTGGACAACTGGCATCCCCAATGCAGGGTGTCCAGGTCAGTGAGCAACCAACTGGAGGTCCTAACACTGATGTTCCAAAGCCAGTAAGCAAGCCCTAGGGTTCTCAACACAAAAGGTCTCTCAATGGGTCCCTCTCCCAACACAAAAACCTTGGGATAATATGCAGTAACAAGTTTCAAAATGAGTAAGAAAGGTTGGAGAAAAACAGTCTATTGAAAGTTATCTTGGAGATATGGATGGGCAAAAGGATGGAAGAAAGAATACTAGAGCTGAAGTTGTGGGGAATATAAATTTGTCTTCAGTCCAGAAAAATTTCTTGGAAGAGCTCAAAAAAAGTATTTTAAATATCAAATGGAAACATTGGGGAAAGAAATGCAAGAGAAATTCAACATCTTACAGCAAAAATTGACAGTAGGAAATAACTTCTGGAAAAATTCAATTGGGCAAGTGAAAATCAAATGATCAAATAGAAAAGGAGATGCAAAAGCTAACTGAAGAAAATAACTCCTTTAAGAATAGTCTGGGGCTAATGGAAGCTAATGACTTCTTAAGACACTAAGAATCAGTTGAACAAAATAAAAAAAAAAATAGAAGTATGTCATGGTAAAACAATTGCCCTGCAAAATGGATTTAGGAGAGATAATTTAAGAATTATTGGACTGAGCTAGGATGGGTGCTTAGATCCATGGGGGCACCTGGATCCATGGCAGAAGGGGCAGTTTCCAGACCTCCTGGACCAGGGATCACCAGGAACAGCTTAAAGAGGTGGTGAGAGAACTCTGCCACACCAGAGCGAGTGAAGAGTGTTGGGGGAGACTGCAGAGGTCTCTCTGCTCTCCCTGGGACAGGACTCAGCTGTTTGACCACACTCAGATCCAGGGCACAGTCTGGGCCCCCATATCACCATAGCCTAGCAGGGACCATCCTTGCAGCTCCAGGGCACTGGGGAGAGCCTATTGTTATCCACATACCAAAGCACAGGCAACAGATCAGTTACAGTCTCTCAAAAGACCTTGGAGGAGTTAAGGTCCTTGTGGGTTATTCCAAAAAACCCCCAAAGCCTTGGGAGTGTGGTAAATCAATCATAGGCTGAGGAAATGAGCAAGCGAAAGAAATAGAAGAATCTTAACATAAAAAAAATTGCTTTGGTTGCATGGAAGATTCAGAAGATGAAAAAAATCGAAGCTTCTATATCTAAAACCTCCAAGAGAAATAGAAAATGGGCTCAGGTTATGGATGAGCTCAAAAAAGACTTTGAAAAACAATTAAGGGTGGTAGAGGAAAAATTGGGAGGAGAAATGAGTGATGCAGGTAAATCATTGGGAAATGAAATACCAAAAAAAAAAAAAAACCTGAAGAAAATAATATCTTAAAAACCAGTTTAGGCCAAATGGAAAAAAGCAACATAAAAAGGGAAATGAAGAGAAGAATGCAGAATTGGCCAGCTGGAAAAGGAGACAAAAAGAAGAAAATAACTGAAGAAAATAACTCCTTCAAATGCAGAATGGAACTAAAGGAAGCTGATGACTTTGCAAGGAAACCAGGAAGAAAAATATTATTTCAAAAAATCCCCAAATTAGAAGAAAATGTGAAACATTTCATTGGAAAAACAACTGATCTTGAAAACAGATCCAGGAGAAATAATTTAAATAATTTAATAATTTAAAAATTATTGGAATATCTGAAAGTCAAAGTCAAGGCCAAAAAAGAACATAGACTTTATTTTCAAGAGATAATACAGCAAAATTGTCCTGAGATCCTAGGAACAGAGGGTAAAATATAAATTGGGGGAATTCACCAATTATCCCCTGAAAGAGATCCCAAAAGAAAAACTTCCAGGAATATTATGGCCAAATTCCAAAATTCCCAATTCAAAGAGAAAATACTAAACGTTGCCAGAAACAAACAATTAACAACTGTGGCTCTATAGGCAGGATTACACAGGATCTGGCAACAGCTACATTAAGGGTTCATAGGGCTTGAAATATGATATTCTAGAAGGCAAAAGATCTTGGTTTACAACTGAGAATCAACTACCAACAAAATTGAATATCCTCTTTTGCTTGTTTTTGTTTTTTTGTTTTTGTTTTGTTTTTTGTTTTTGTTTTTGCAAGGCAATGGGGTTAAGTGGCTTGCCCAAAGCCACACAGCTAGGTAATTATTAAGTGTCTGAGGCTGGATTTGAACTCAGGTACTCTTGACTCCAGCGTCAGTGTTCTATCCACTGTGCCGCCTAGCCTCTCCTGAACATCCTCTTTTAAGGGAAAAGATGGATTTTCAATGAAACAGGGGACTTTCATATCTTTCTACGGAAACAATCAGAGCTGAACAGAAAGTTTGATCTCCAAGTACAAGACTCAGGTGAACCATGGAGAGGTTGGACGAGAAGAACTAACTATGAGGAACTTAATGATGTTGAATTGTTTATATTCCTGCATGGGAAGAAGATACTGATAACTCATATGAACTTTCCTATTTATAAGAGCAGTTAGAAGGAGCATATATAGGCAAGGCATAAGAAGGAGCTGAATATAATAGTATAATATAGTAAAAAAGATGGAGTCAATGGGTAATAAAGGAAATACTGGGAGGAAGAGAAGAGAGGAGGAAGGGGCTAAGATATTTCACATTGAGTATCAAGAAAAAGCTTTTTCAATAGAGTGGAATGGGTAAAGGTGAGGGGAAATGAGTAAGCCTTCATTTCAGAGAGGAAATAATGTAACACTTAATAGGGTATAGAAATCTATCTTTCCCTAGAGAAAAATGAGAAGAAAGGAATGGGATAAGGGGGGATTGAGGGGAGGGAAGGGGCAAATAGGTGATAGAAGAGAGGGAAAATCATGGAAGAGGGTATTCAGATACAAAACACTTTTAAACAGGGATTGGATGGAGAGAGAGAGAGAGAGAGAGAGAGAGAGAGAGAGAGAAGAATAAACGAGAGTGGGAAGGAATAGAGTGGAGGGAAATATAGCTAGTAATAGCAACTGTTGGAAAATATTGAAGCAACTTCTTGAGTGGACTTATGATAAAGAAGGCAACTCATTCCAGAGACAGAGCCATTGGAATCTGAACACAGACTGAAGTACATTTTTTATTTGTCACTATTCTTGAGGTTTCTCATCTTTTTTTTGGGGGGGGGGGGAGTTTATGTTTACTCTCACAAGATTATTGTAATAATATAAAATAAATAAAGCAAAAGAATTATTGGACTACCTGAAAGCCATGATCAAAAAAACAGCCTGGACAACATTTTTAGGAAATTGTCAAGGAAATTGCCCTGATATCCTAGAACCAGTGGTCAAACTAGTCATTGAAAGAATCCACTGATCACCTCTGAGGCAATCCCCAAATGAAAATGCTAAGGAATATTGAAATTAAATTTCAGAATTATCAGATCAAGGAGAAAATCTTGCTCATGACCAGAAAGAAGCAATTCAGATACCAAAGAGCCACAGTCAGGAGTACACAGGTTGCATGAACATTAAAAGATTGAAGGACCTGGAATATGATACTCCAGAGGGCAAGGGAGCTTAGATTTCCACCAAGAATCAATCTTTCAGAAAAATTGAATATCCTCTTTCAGGGGAAAAATATGGACATTTAACAAAATATAGGACTTTCAAACTTTCCTGATGAAAAAGAAGCAAAATTGAACAGAAAATTTGTTCCTCAAAGGAATCTCAAGAGATATATGAAAAGTTAAATGGGAAAATAAAAAGACTGCTATTCAATAAGATTAAATTGGCTCCATTCCTACATAGGCAGAAGATTCTCATAACTCTTGAGAATTGTAATTTTATTAGAGGGAGTACACTTGGGTTAAAGATATGGACATAAGTTGATTTTGATGGGATGAGTTAAAAAATTAAGACATTAAAAAAGGGGGGGTTGTAACAAGTTAGAAAGAAAGGGATGGGTAAATTCCATCATATGAAGAGGCATAAAGGACCTAAATGGGGTAAGCACTGTTTGAATCTTTCCCTCTACTTCCCTAGTAGAAGGAAAGAAGGGAGGGAGTGAACTGTTTGGATCTTTCACTGATTAGATTTGGTTCAAAGAGGGAATTACACATATACTCATTTGGGTTTGGAAACTTATCTTATTCATCAGATATTATGAAGAGAAAGGGGAGGGGGAGGGAAGGAGGAACTGCTAGAAGAGAGTAAAGAAAGAAGATGAAAAGGGAAACTGGGAAGAAAAGGGTGAGTAGTTGATAGAAGTGGAGGACAGATTGAGGGAGGTGGTATTCAGAAGCAAAACAATGGTGAGGAGGCATAGGGGGAAAGGAGGAAGAAAGTAGAAATGAAGGGCAGATAGGATGGAAAGGAATGAAGAGTTAATAATTAAATTTATGAATATGAATGGAATGAATTCTCACATAAAAAGGAAGCAAATATCAGAGTGATTTAAAAACAGAATCCTATAATATGCCATTTACAAGAAAAACATTTGAAGCAGAGAGATAAATACACTGAGTAAAGGTTAAAGGCTGGAGAAAAATATATTATGTTTCAGCTGAAGTGAAAAAAAAATGAAGGCAGCAATCCTTATCTCAGCCAAAGGAAATGGAAAAATAGATCTCATTAGAAGAGATAAGGAAGAAACCCTAGTCTACTAAAAGGAACCATAGACAATGAAGTAATTTAAATACTAAATACATTACAAAATATAAATTGGATTAACAGAGGAGGAAATAAAATTTTAAATAAGTCCATTTCAGAAAAAAGAAATTCAACAAGATATTAATGAAATCACAAAGAAAAAATCTCCAGAATACTATTGTTCTATTAGAAACCAAGAGGGATGGAAATTCAGGGAAGCCTAGAAGGGTTTTCATGAACTAATGCTAAGTGAGATGAGCAGAACCAGAAGAATATTGTATACCCTAACAACAACATGGGGGGGGTGATGATCAACCTTAATGGACTTTCTCATTCCATCAGTGCAATAATCAGGCACAATTTGGGGGTATCTGTGATGGAGAATACCATCCAGAGTAAGAAATATGGAGTTTAAACAAAGATCAAAGGCTATTACATTTAACTTTTAAAAAAAGTTATCTTCTTATGTAATTAAGCTATCTCTTATACTTTATTTTTTTCCTTAAAGATATGATTTCTTTCTTATCACATTCAACTTAGATAAGTGTATACCATGGAAACAATGTAAAGACTAACAGACTGCCTTCTGTAGGGTGTGGGAGGAGGGAAGCAAGATTAAGGAAAAAATTGTAAAGCTCAAAAATAAATAAATAAATATTTTTTTTAAAAAAAGAAAAAATCCCCCAAACCATATGGATTCACAAGTGAAATCTACTAAACATTTAAAGAACAATTAATTCCAATTCTATTTAAATTATTTGAAAAAATAGGGTAAAAGATGGAGTTCTACTAAATTACTTCTATGACACCAAAATGGAGTTTATACCTAAAGTAGGTGGAGTCAAAACAGAAGGAAAATTGTAATCCATTTTCACTAATGAATATTGATACAAAAATTTTAAATAAAAAAAAAGCAAAGCAATTTCAGCAAGTTATCACTAAGATAATACATACAATCAAATAGGATTTATCCCAGGATTGCAGGGTTGGTTCAAAGTTAGGAAAAGTATCAGCATAATTGACCATATCAATAACAAACTAAAAGAAATCACATGATTATTTCAATAGATGCTGAAAAAGCTTTTAACAAAATAAATCACCCATTCCTTTTAAAACCATTAAAGAGTATAGATATAAACGGAGTGTTTCTTAAAATGATAAGCATTATATGTAATGGGCATAAGCTAGAAACATTCCCAATAAAACCAGGGATGAAACCAGGATGTCCAATATCAACATTATTATTCAATATTTTATTAGAAATGTTAGCTTTAGAGGTGGCTAGGTGGCACAGTGGATAAAGCACTGGCCTTGGAGTCAGGAGTATCTGGGTTCAAATCTGGTCTCAGACACTTAATAATTACCTAGCTGTGTGGCCTTGGGCAAGCCACTTAACCACACTTGCCTCACAAAAACCTTAAAAAAAAATAAGAAATGTTAGCTTTAGCAATAAGAGAAGAAAAAGAAATTGAAGAAATTAGAATAGGTAGATGATTTGATGGCATACTTAGAGAATTAAGGAAAATAACCTTAAATGAAACAATTAACAACTTTAGCAAAGTTGTAGAATATAAAATAAACTCATACAAATTATCAGTGTTTCTAAATATATTATCAAGAAGACACAGCAGCAAGAAATAAAAGAGAAATTCCATAGAAAGTAACTACAAAGTAACATCATAAATTTCTTGGTAATTTATCTGCCAAGGCAAATGTCAATTGCTCATGGATAGGCTGGCCTAAATATCTACTTAAATTACTTACTCAGTGCCATACCAATCAAACTACCAAAAATTATTTTATTGATCTAGGAAAAAAGAGCAACTCAATTATATGGAGAAATAAAAACTCATTAATTTCGAAGGAATTAATGAAGAAATATGAAGGAAGGTGACCTAGTCATGCCACATATAAAATTATATTATCTGTGATCAAAACTATTTGGTACTGGTTAAGAAATAGAGTGGTGGAATAGTTTAGGTACAAAAGAAACAGTATTAAATGACTATAGTAATCTGTCATTGATAAAGCCAAAGACTCCAGTTTCTGGAATAAGAACTCACTCTTTGATTAAAAACTTCTGGGAAAACTGGAAGATATGTTTTTTAATTTTTTTATAATTTTCTTTAATTTATTTACACATTACTAAAATATTCTTGTTTAAGAGTAAACATAATACCCCCTCCCCCACAAATATATAAAACTTCATGAAAAATAAAGCAAAAGAAAGAGAAAAAAAAATGAGTTTCAGTCTGTTTTGTTACCATCAGCTTGGTCTTGGGTGCATCATATTTTTTATCATAAGTCCATCATAGAAGTTACTTCCATATTTTTACACAGTTGCTGTTGCTGATTGTAATTCCCTCCATCCATTTCTTCCCACTACCATTTATTATATTTTCTCTCTCCTTTCACTTTGTCTCTTTTCAAAAATGTAGTGCAGTGGACAGTGCACTGGTCCTGGGGCCAAGAGGCCCCAAACCTACATCCCATCCCTGAGACCCAGCAACCACCCGACCCCATGGTCCTGGATAGGACAACCAATCCCACCACCTTGCAAAAAGTAAAAAAGAAAATGCGTTATATCTTACTATCCTCTCCTATGATCTACCCTCTCCTCTATCACCCATACTCCTCCTCCCCTCTCCCTGTCCTCCTTCTCTCCTTTTTCTTCTAGATGTTTATATCTTATTGAGTGTGTATGCTGTTTCCTCTCTGAGCTATTTCTGATTAGAATGAAGGCTCCCTCATTCCCCCTTGCCTTTCCCCCTTCCATACCATTGCAAAAGCTACACGAAATATCTTTTTTTATGAGATATCTTAGCCTAATCTATCTTTCCTTTCCCTTTCACCATTACATTTCCCAGTACATTTCCCTTTCACCCATTGACTCCATTTTTACAATATATTATATCTTCAAATTCAGCTCTCTCCTGTGCCTCATATATAAAAGCTCCTTCTATCTGGTCTATTAAATGAGAAGGGTCATATGAGTATTATCAGTATCATCTTTTCATGTAGGAATACATATAGTTCATCATCATTAAGTTCCTCATAATGTACCCTTCTTATCCACTCTCTCTATGCTTCACCTGAGTCCTATACTCGAAGAATAAACTTTATTTTCAACTCCGGTCATTTCAACAGGAACATTTGAAATTCCCCTGTTTTAGTGCAAGTCCATCTTTTTCCTTGGAAGAGGATGCTCAGTTTTGCTAGGTAGTTGATTCTCAGTTGCATTCCAAGCCCTTTTGCCTTCTGGAATACTACATTCCAAGCCCTTAATGTAGATGCTGCTAAATCCTAGGTAACCCTGATTGTAGCTTCACAATATTTGAATTGTTCCTTCTGGCTGCTTGTAATATTTTCTCTTTGACTTGGGAGTTCTGGAATTTGACTATAATATTCCTGGGGGGATTTTTTTGGATCTCTTTCCAGAGGAAATCAGTGGATTCTCTCATTTTCTATTTTATCTTCTACTTCTAGGATATTAGGGCAATTTTCCTGTGGAAATTCTTGAAAAATGAAGTCAAGGCTCTTTTCCTGCTCATGACTTTCAGGTAGCCCAATAATTTTTAAATTATCTTTTCTGGATCTGTTTTCCAGATCAGTTGTACTTTCAATGAAATATTTCACATTTTCTTTTAGTTTTTCATCCTTTAGTGTTGAATTATTGTGTTTTGATTTCTCTCAAAGTCATCAGCTTCCCTTAGCTACATTCTACATATGAATGATTTGTTCTCCTAAGAGAGCTTTCTTATTTACTTTTCCATCTGGATAATTCTGCTTTGTAAATCCTTTGCCTCAATAACTTTATGAACCATTTTGTCCATTTGATCTAAACTTGTTTTTAATATGTTATTTTCATCAGCATTTCTTTGGATCTCCTTGAATAAACTGCTGACTTGGTTTTCATGTTTTTCTGCATCTCTCTCATTTCTTTTCCCAATTTTTCTTCTACCTCACTTACTTGACTTTCAAAATCTGTCATAGTCTGTCATAATCTGAGCCCAACTTCTATATTTCTTGGAGTCTTTAGATGCAGAATCCTAGACTTTCTTATCTTCAGATTGTATATTTTGGTCCTCCATGGGACCAAAGTAAATGTCTTTGGTCGGGTTTCTTTTTTTTTCTGTTTACTCATTTTCCCAGCCTGTGCCTGGTTTGGGGGTGCTTCCTGAACTTTTGAGTATTATTGGGACATCCCCCCCCCCAAGGACCTCAATATGTGAGGCTCTGACTGCTCTCCTGGTCTGTTGAATGGCCACAAGCTCACCCCATAGGGCTCCAGACTGCAACCATAGTCTGAATGTGGTCAAAGTCCCGCAGTCCTGTCCCAGGGACAGAGGACAGATGTTGGCAGTCTCCTTCGACTTCCTTACCCTCTATGGGCTGAGCAATCAGGGAGCAGCTGCCGGGTGGCTCCTGCTGGGTGGCTCCATAGGTCTGCCTCCATTTCTTGGGATCTGGCTATGCTGAGGGTTGCAGTCATGCTGGCCTGGGATTTGTGCTCACTCTGGCAGAGGTCTCTCTACTAATCTTCCAAGTTGTCCTTGGTGCTCCTCAAGGTGGCAGGTCAGGAAACTGCTTCTGTTGCAAGGAGCTGGAGCTCCCAGGGACCCAGACACCCTGGGGCTGTTCCCAGAGGGCTAAAGCTCCTTTCCTTTGGCGTGCTGCCTCCCCCCAATCCTGTGGAACAAAGCCTTCCCACTATTTTCCAGGTTACCTTGGGTTGGAGAATTGCCTCACTGGATCATTCTGTGGGTTCTGTCTCTTGAAAATTTAGGTAGAGTCATAATTTTAAGGTTTTTGAAATATTTTGGAGAGAGCAGCTAAGAGAGGCTGTTCTCCTGCCACCATCTTGGCTCTGCCCCCAAACTGGAAGATATTTTGACAGAAAATAGACATAGACCAACATCTCACACCCTATACCAAGATATGGTCAAAATGGGAACAGAAATTAGAGAAATGAAAATTAAAACAACTCTGAGGTACCATCTCACACATTTCACATTGGCCAATATGACTAAAGAGGAAAAATGATGTTGGAGGGGATATGGGAAAACAATGAACTTTTGGTGGACTGATTCAACCTTTCTGGAGAGTAATTTGTAATTATGCCCAAGTGGCAATAAAGCTGTGCATACCCTTTGATCCAGTAATGCCACTACTAGTTATATCCCAAAGAGATCACAAAAAGGGTGAAAAAAACCCACATGTCCAATAATATTTATAGCAGCTATTTTTTTGAAGTAGCAAATAATTGGAAATTGGGGGGATGCCCATCAATTGGAGAATAGTTGACCAAATTATAGAATATGAATGTGATGGAGCACTATTGTTCTATAAAAAAATCATGAGAGACATGGGACTTCACAATAGCCTGGAAAGACTTCTAAGAACTGATTCTGAGTGAAGTGAGCAGAACAAGAACATTATGCCCACTAACAGCAATACTGGGTAATAATAACTATGATAAACTTGTCCATTTCAGTAGAACAATAATTAAAGACAATTCTAAAAGACTTGTGATGGAAAATATCATCCATACCCAGAGAAGGAACTGTGGAGTTTAAATGCAGACCAAAGTTTACTATCTTTAATTTTTAAAAGTAGTCTTTTAAAAAAATTTTTTCTCTCTAATGTTTTTTTCCCCATTTAGAGTTGATCCTTTTTTTCACAACATGATTAATATGGATTTATGTTTAGCAAAGTTACACATGTATAAATTATATTAAATTGCTTTCTTCCAGAGGGAGGGTAGAGGAAAAGGATGGAAGGAGAAAAATATGAAAATTTATACAAAATTGTTTCATGAATACTATCTTTGCATGTAATTGGAAAACAATAATATATATGTATATATATATATATGTATATATATGTGAAAAATAAAACTAAAAGCAAAAGTGCTAAGTGTGATCCTTTTGATATACTGAATGATGTCCTGATTTCATTTATCCTCTTCTTCCCCCATTTTTCTTGTGCTGTGATGTGGAACAGAAATTTTTTTGAGAACTAATTCATGATTTTTCTTCTTAAGAGCAATCCTTACCCTTTCTCTCTTATTAGATAGCTCCTATACACATATGTGTGTGTGTTTGTGTGTGCATGTGTGTATCCCTATATATACATATATTTATGTATTTTTATATACAAATATATGAATCTTCTCTCAGGCAGAATATTCATGAAGTCAGTATTATATATAAGTAGTCAATATTTAATGCTGTATCTGCTAGGCCTCGAATATATTTCATGTATAATTGTTGTACTCTTTAAAAATAGATGTCTCTCTGTGTTAGCATGTTTATCTACAGAGTACTGATTAACCTGAAAATATTTATTATAAAAATGAAGCTAAATTATTTGGAAAAAAATGAGGTTTGTTGTTAATTTTTTTCCTTGCAAGGAATTCTTGAAAGGACTCTATGATAAACAAATTGACTATTTTTTGAGTTCTACATAAATCTAACAAAACATCTTCATTATCAAAAGTAAAACAAATATTTATATTATAGTAAAAGTTGTGATATATTTGCTTCTCATGTAATAAAAGTGGTGTATACACTATAAATACCATTTTAGAGATTGTTTCTTAAATCTTGTCTTTAAATCAGGAAAATTTCCAACTTTACATTCTATGAAAACTTTTAAAAAAATAAATGAATTTTAAAAAAAGAATTGCATTGGGCTTGAACATTCCATGACCCCTGACTTTTTAGACAGGGTTTAAGAAAAAAATATTAAAGACTGTACTGTGAAGGTCCACTTATAGACTATACTTTATCCATGAGTATAACTAAGATTATACCATTCCAAAAGAAAACTCATGTATTCCTTCATGTTCATAGAAGTTCATATTTTTTTTAATTTTGGTCCAACTCTAAAAGGCAACATTTGTCAGAGTATCATTAGAAATTATCTGCATTTGGTTTTACAAATGCCAAAGCATGTATATGCATTGCAATAGCTTCATGTTTTGGGGGGGGGGGGTTGTTTTTTTTTAGGTTTTTGCAAGGCAAGGCCACACAGCTAGGTAATTATTAAGTGTTTGAGACCAGATTTGAACCTAGGTGCTCCTGACTCCAGGGCCAGTGCTTTATCCACTGTGCCACCTAGCCGCCCCTAATAGCTTCATTTTTTTTTTAGGTTTTTGCAAGGCAAATGGGGTTAAGTGGCTTGCCCAAGGCCACACAGCTAGGTCATTATTAAGTGTCTGAGACTGGATTTGAACCCAGGTACTCCTGACTCCAGGGCCAGTGCTTTATACACTACGCCACCTAGCTGCCCCAATAGCTTCATTTTTAAATTAGGTCTTGACCCTATGTACCTCTAGTTTGTGGAACCCTCTTTGGATTCTTTGTTTGGGGAAATGTTTATGATATTGGGATAGTTGCATTACTTTAAAGGAGCAGATCTTTACTCCATGGGCATGAACTATAAGTCTCCAACAACACTAACAGTCAAATAGAGAAGGTAGATCTAGAGACAAAATTTATTCTTTTCAAAATGAATATAACTAATGAAATGCAGACAAAAATGACATTTTATTTTCACTGCAAATATTTTTACATGTTTGACTCACTGAATCAATTTAGCTGTGTCTCCAGAATCTATGATCCCAATTCCACTGTCATCCATAAAAAAGAATATTCAGGAAAATGTAGATATTTAGAGAGCTAACCAAAAAATAATGAGTTATATTTTGACATTTAATGAAAAAAGCAGGTCTACGTTATCAATTCAAAACTAAAAGCTGAATCACAAATACTGGATTCTACCACATAATCAGTAATTTCGTCAGCAATGGTGAATTGGGTCTGACTACGACCAATCCATAAATATTTACTTTTGAGTACCAATTATGTACAAGGCATCATGCTAGGGATACAAAATGAAGACTAAAATGTCATTCATGACTTTAACTAATATTTTCAATGTGGATCTAAGAAATATATAGATAAAATGATAATGAGACCATAAAGCTACCAGAACCTAACAGAGGCTATGGATGGAGACAGAAAGAGAGAGAGAGAGAAAGAGAGAGAGAGAGAGAGAGAGGTCACTATGGTCTAGATGGGCAAAGGTGAAGAAATTTTGGAGAAGAAATTAAGATTTGAATTACACCTTGGGCTGGATAATTGCCTCGCTAGATCTCTCTCTGGGTTTTGTCTCTCGAAAATTTAGAGTCCTTATTTTATGAGTTTTTGAAATATTAGAAAAAGAGAGAGAGAGAGAGCACCTAAGAGAGGATCTTCTCTTGTTGCCATCTTGGCTCTGTCCCCAATCAACATCAAAGATAATTTTCAACATGCAATTTTCTAAGATTTTAAGTTCCAAATTTTTCTCCCTCCCTCCCTTGATTCCCACCTCCTCAAGACAAGTCATCTGATATAGATTATGATCATGTGCAATCATGTTAATATTTTCATATTAGTCGTGTTGGGAAAGAAGAAGTAGAACAAAAGGGAATAAACCAGGAGAAAGAAAGAAGAAAAAAAAATTTTTAAGTGCACATGGAATGCTTTGCTCTGCATTCAGATTCCAAGGTTTTTCTCTGGATATGGGTAGTATTTTCCATTACAAGTCTTTTGGAATTGTCCTCCATCACTATATTGCTCAAAATAACCCCATCTAATTCTATTATAGCTGATCATCACATACTGCTGCTGTTAGTGTGTACAATGTTCTGATTCTGCTCAATTCACTCAGCAACAGTTAATGTAAGTTTAGGTTTTTCTGAAATCTTCCTACTTATTATTTTTTTATAGATCCTCAACTGATGGACATCTCCTCACTTTTCAATTCTTTGCCATCAGAAAAAGAACTGTTATAAACTTCTTTATAAATGTGGGTCTTCTTCCATTTATGATACCTTTTCAACAGAATTAGTATACGTATTGCTAGATCATAGGGCATGCACAGTTCCCCCCACCACCATCAATTTGGACATTGGTCTGTATTGCTCTTCAGAATGATTATATCAGTCTATAATTCCACCAAAAGTACATTAATGTCCCAATTTTTGCACATCAGTTCCAACATTTATTATTTTCCTTTTCTTTCATATTAACTAATATCATAGATATGAAGCAGTATGTCAGAATTGTTTCAATTTGCATTTTTCTAAACAATATTGATTTAGAGCATTTTTCCATATTAGTATAGAAAGCTTTAACTTCTTCATCTGAAAACTGCCTGTTCATATCCTTTGACCATTTATCAATTCTTATTAAATTAACTTAGTTCTTTATAAACTTTAGAACTGAGACCTTTGTCAGAAATTTTGACTGTAATAAATGCTTTCCTAGCTGTCTGTTTTCCTTATAATCTTGTTTACATTGTTTTTTATTTTTGTAAACTTTTTAATTTAATGTAATCAAAATTATCCATTCTGCATTTTAGAATGTTCTCTATTGATTTTTTTTAGACATAAATTCTGCCCTTTCTATAGATCCGACAGATAAACTATTTCTTTTCTTCTAATTGGCTTATGGTATTACCTCTCTGACTAAATCTTATATGGATTTCAACCTTATATTGGTTTTGAATATGAAATGTAGGTCTATGCCTAGTTTCTTCCATATTACTATTTTCCAATTTTCCCAGAAAATTTTGTCAGTGAATTCTTATTTATCAGACTAGTCATTTATTACCATTTCTTTTGTATGTATCTATTCCACTGATACCAGCATATTTCTTTTCTTTTTTTCATCATATTTCTTAATAAGTAGCACAGTTTGCATAGTTTTGATGATTGCTGCTTTATAATATAGTATTAAATCTGGTACAGCTAGGTCACTTGCATTTGCAATTTTATTTTTCATTAATACCTTGATTAACTTTTTGTTCCTCTAGATTAATTTTGCTACTTTCTCCCTAGTACTTCAAATATTTTATGGTAGTTTTATTGGTGCAGCACTGAATAAGTAGATTAATTTATGTAGAATTGTCATTTTTATTATATTACCTTTGCTTACCTGAGCAATTATATTTTTCCAAATATTGGAAGCTGAATATATTTCTGTGAAGAATGTTTTATAATTCTTTTCATATACTTCCTGAGTTTTTGCCAACTCAGGTAGACTCCCAAATATTTTATATTGTCTTTAAATAGAATTTTGTTCATAATATACAGAAATGCTAATGATTTGTGGAGTTTATTTTATATCCTGAAACTTTGCTAAAGTTGTTGATTGTTTCAAGTAGTTTTTTAATTGATTTTCTTGGATTCTCTAAGCATCTCATCATATCAACTGAAACAAATGAGTTTTATTTTCTCATTGATTATTTTAATTCCATCAATTTCTTTTCTTTTATTGCTCAAGTTAACACTCCAGTACAATATTGAATAACAATTGTGATAACTAGAATCTGTTATATAACCCTGATCTTACTGGGAATCCTTCTAGCATATTTTCATTACGTATAATGCTTTGTCATGTTTTAGGATAGATACTTATCTTATTAAGGAAAATTCCATTTACTTCTATACTCTCTAGTGTATTTTTTCTTTTTTGTAAGGCAATGGGGTTAAGTGACTTGCCCAGGGTCACTCAGATAGGTAATTAGTAAGTGTCTAAGGGCTGATTTGAACTCAGGTCTTCCTGACTCTAGGGCCAGTGCTCTATCCACTGCACAACCTAGTTACCCCGTCTCTAGTGTTTTTAATAGAAGTGGGTGCTGTATTTTGTTCAAAGTTTTTTTGGCATCTATTAAGATACTTATATGAGTTCTGATGGTTTTCTTTTTAATATGGTAAATTATGCTGCCTTTCTGATATAAATCATATCTGATGATTGTGTATTATCCTAGTGATAAATTGCTGTAATCTTTTTGTTAATATTTTATTTAAAAATTTTGCATCAATATTCATTAGGGAAATTGGGCTACAATTTTTTCCTCTGTTTTTGGCTCCTTCTAGTTTATATATCCCCATCATATTTGTACTGTAAAAGGAATTTGGCAGTACTCCATCTTTTTTTAAAAAAAATAATTTATATAGACTTGAAATTAGATCTTTAAATATTTGACTGAATTTACTTGTAAATCCTTCTGGTCCTGGAGATATTTTCTTAGAGAGTTCATTTATTATTTTTTTTTCTGTAATGGGTTAAGCATTTTATTTCTTTTTCTGTTAATCTGCACAATTTATATTTTTTGTAAATATTCATCTTTTTCACTTAGATTGTCAGATTTATTGACATACAATTAGGTTAAAAGGGCTCTGAATTATCTCTTTAATTCCTTTATTGGTGAGGGATTCACCATTTTCAGTTTTTTTTTATATTGATAATTTGATTTTCTCTTTTTTCTTATTTTTTCATAGACTCAATTCTTAGTTTCATTTATTAGTTCAATAGTTATCTTACAATCTCTCCTTTTATTTTCAGAATGTCTATTTTAGTATTTAATTGGGGATTTTTAATTTGTTCATTTTCTAGCTGTTTTAATTGCAAGCCCAATTCATCGATATCTTTCTCAATGTTATTCATTTATTTTTATTTAAAAAAATTTTTTTTGTTTTCAAATTACATACAATAGTAGTTTCTACCATTCATTTTTTGGCAAGATTATTAATTTTATAAATTTCTGCCTCCCTCTTTTCCCTCCCCTCCCCCTAACAAATATGATATAGTCTTTATATTTGACTCCATGATATGCATAAATCAAAACTGAATGTGTTGAAATAAGAAACTTCCATAAGAAAGAAAGTAAACATTAGAGAAAACAAAATTTTGTAAAATACAAGACAACTTTTAAAAATTAAAGATAATGATCTTTTACCATTTAAACTTCATGATTCCTTCTCTGGAAACAGATAGTATTCTCTATCATGGATCCCCTAAAATTGTCCCTGATTATTGCACTGATGGATTGACTAAGCCCATCAAGGTTAATCATCATCCCATGTTGTTCTTAAGGTGTATAATGTTCTTCTGGTTCTACTCATCTCAGCATCAATGCATGTAAGTCTTTCCAGGTTTTTTTGAAATTCCATCCCTCATGATTTCTTATAGATCAATAATGTTCTATCACATATATAAACCATAAATTATTCAGTTATTCCCCAATTGATGAACATCTCTTCAGTTACCACTTCTTTGCCACCACAAACAGAGCTGCTATGAATATTTTTGTACATGTGAGGTTTTTACCCTTTTTCATGATCTCTTCAGGCCAAAGACCCAGTGATGGTGTTGCTGAATCAAAAGGTAGGCACATTTTTATTGCCCTTTGGTCATAATTCCAAATTGCTCTCCAGAAGGGTTGGATCAGTTCACAACTCCAGCAAGAATGTAATAGTGTCCCAAATTTCCTATATCCCATTCAAAATTGATCATTATTCTTTCTGGTCATATTGGCCAGTCTGAGAGGTGTGAGGTGGTACCTCAGAGATTGTAAGGTGTGAGGTGGTACCTCAGAGGTGCATTTCTCTAATCAATGATGATTTAGAGCAATTTTTCATATGACTATATGTCATATTGATTTCCTCATCTAAAAATTGCCTTTGTATATCCTTTAATCATTTGTCAATTGGGGAATGATTTTTTTTATAAATTTGACTTAGTTCTCTGAATATTTTAGAAATGAATTCATTGTCAGAAACACTAGTTGTAAAAATTGTTTCTCAATTTGCTACATTTCTGTAGATCTTGTTTACAGTAGTCTCAATGCTATTTAAATAACTATTTAGAGAAATAATATTTTCCCCTAAGAACTGCTTTGACTGCATCCCATAATTTTTGTTATGCTATTTCATTATTGTCCCTGTCTTGGATTTGTTGTTTGACCTATTCATTCTTCGGATTAGGTTATTTAGTTTCTAGTTAATTTTAATCTGTCTTTCCATGGCCCTTTGTTGCACATAATTTTTATTGCATCATGATTTGAACTGAATGCATTTAATATTTCTGCCTTTCTGCATTTGATTATGAGATTTTTATGCAATGGTCAATTTTTGTGTAGTTGCCATGTACCACTGAGAAAAGATACCACTTCTAAATCATTTAATTTTCTTCAGAGGTATATCATATTTAACTTTTCTAAAATTCTATTCAATTATTTAAATTGTTATTTATTTTGTGGGGAGACTCTTATAATTCTGTTAGATAAAGTTTGAGGTCCCATGCTATTATAGTTTTGTTCTCTGTATCTTCCTGTTATTTATATAACTTTTCCTGTATTAATTTGAATGATAATTTGGTGCACTATATTCAGCATTGACATTACTTCATTATCCATGATACCTTTTAATGAGATCTATTTTTGCTTTTGTTTTGTCTGAGAAAAAAAATTTCTATCTCTGCTGAAGCATAATATATTCTTCTCTAGCCTTTTATTTTTACTCCATATGTATCTCTGCTTTAAATGTGTTTCTTGTAAACAACATACTGTAGGATTCTGGCTTTTAATCTATTTCCATTTTATGGGAGATTTTATTTCATTCATTTTCAGTGCTGTGACTATTTATTCTATATTTCCTTTCATTCTATTTTCAACTTATTTATACTTTTCTCCCTCCTTTTACTTCATTCCTTATCACCAGTATTTATTTTCTCCACCACTTCCCTCAATCTGCCCTTCCTTCTAGCAACCCCTGTCTCTTTTCTTTCACCTTTCTCCTAATTCACTTTTACTGCTACTGTCAAGTTTTGTGTAATATAGTTTGTGCAATTGATATTTGAGTGTTTCTTTCTGGCTAACTGTACTATTTTTTCCTTGACCTCTTAATACTGAAATTTGACTCTGATTTTCCTTTAAGTTTTTATATAGGGATTTCTTTTGGGAGGTTATTGGTAGGTTCATTCAATAAATATTTTAATTTCTGGTTCTAAGGTATCAGGGCAGTTTGCCTTCATAATCTTTTTTATTTATTTGTTTTGTTTTTAAATTTTTAAATTTTAATTTACATTTTGATTTATTTATATATTGCTAAAATAGTCTTGTTATAAGAATAAACATGTTCTTCCCCCCCCCCCCACAAAAATAAAAGAACTCAACAGAAATAAAGTGAAAGAAAGAGGAAAAAATGTGCTTCAGTCTCTGTTCAGATACCATCAGCTCTGTTTCTGGGGTGGATTGCATTCTTTCATACTTTCAGAGAAGTTACTTGCTGTTGCTTATTGTAATTCCCTCCATCCATTCCTCTTCACTACCATTTATTATATTTTCTATCTCCTTTCACTCTGTCCTTCAAAAGTGTGCCACGGGGCAGCCAAGTGGCACAGCAGAGCATGAGCCCTGGGGCCAAGAGGTCTCAAGCCTACATCCCACACCAGAGACCCAGAAACCACTGAATCCATGGTCCCACACAGGCCACTCAATTCCAACATCTTGCAAAAGGTCAAAAACATATGTTGTATCTAACTACCCTCTCCTATGATCTACCCTTTCCTCTATCACCTAGATCCTCCCTCCTCTCCCCCATCCTCTTTCTCCTTTCCCCTTTCTCTCCTTCATTCCTCAAGAATGAAGGCGCTCCCTCATTCCCCCTCACCTTCCTCACCTTCCACTTTATTGCAAAAAGCTTTTTCTTGACACTTTTAAATGAAATATCTTAGTCCATTCTACCTCTTCTTTCCCTTTCTCCCAATGCATTCCCTTTTCACCCATTGACTCCATTTTTACAATATATAATATTTTTAAATTCAGTTCCCTCCTGTGCCTTGTCTATATATGCTTCTTCTAACTGCTATAATAAATGAGAAGATTCATATGAGTATTATCAGTATCATCTTCCCATGCAGGAATACACAGAGTTCATCTTCATTAAATCCCTCATAATTTACCCTTCTCACCCACCCTCTCTTATGCTTCACATGAGTTCTGTATTTGTAGATCAAACTTTCTGTTCAGTCCTGGTCATTTCAATGGAAACATTTGAAAATCCCCTACTTAACTGAATATCCATCTTTTCTCCTGGAAGAGGATGTTCAGTTTTTCTGGGTAGTTGTTAAATCCTGTGTAATCCCGACTGTAACTCCACCATATTTGAATTGTTTCATTCTTACTGCTTGTAATATTTTCAATTTGACTTGGGAGTTCTGGAATTTGGCTATAATATTCCTGGGGGGTTATTTTTTTGGATCTCTTTCAGGAGGAGATCAGTAGATTCTTTCAATTTCTATTTTGCCATCTGCTTCTAGGACATCATGACAATTTTCTTACAGAAATTCTTTTAAAATGAAGTGAAAGCTCTTTCCCTGATCAGGAATTTTAGGTAGCCCAATAATTTTTAAATTGCCTTTTCTGGATCTGTTTTTCCAGGTCTGTTGTTTTTTCAATGAGATATTTCATGTTTTCTTCTAGGGTTTTTTTTTGGTATTGTTTTATTGTTTCTTGATTCCTCACAAAGTCATCAGTTTCCTTTAGTCCCATTCTGCATTTGAGGGAGTTGTTTTCTACAGAGAGCTTTCTTATCTCCTTTTCCATCTGGCCAATTCTGAATTTTAAGGTATTTTTCTCCTCATTAACATTTTGTATTGTATAAACCTAAACTGGTTTTTATCATGGTGTTTTCTTCAGCGTTTTTTTTTTTTTGGATCTCCTTGAATAAGCTGCTGACGTGGTTTTCATGTTTTCCCTGAATCTCTCTCCTTTTCCTTCCCATTTTCCCCTTTACCTCCCTTACTTCATTTTCAAAATTTTTTTTTGAGCTCTGCCATAATCTGAGCCCAAATCCTATTTTTCTTGAAGGCTTTGGATACAGAACTTTGGATTTTCTCATCTTCTGATTGTGTGAGTTTTGATTGTCCATGGGACCAAAGTAATTATCTATAGTCAGGTTCCTTTTTTTATGTTTACTCATTTCTCCAGCCTGTGCCCTGGTTTTAAGGAGCTTCCTAAACTTTTGAGTGTTACTGGGACACACCCCTGCAAGGACCTGAGTTCCTTCAATATCTTATGAGAGGTTCTGACTGCTCTCCTGGCCTGTGCTTTGGTTTGTGGATGACCACAAGCACACTCCTCTGCCCTGGAGCTGTGAGAAGGGTCCCTGCTCTGTTATGGTCATAGAGGGACCTAGACTGTGACCAGGATCTGAATATGAACAAAGCACAAGAGTCCTGTCCCAGGGACAGAGGAGAGACCTTGACAGTGTCCCCCTACCCCTTTACTTTCTGTGGCCCAAGTGCTCTGGGAGTAGTTGCCGGGTAGTTCCCTGATGGGTAGTTCAGTGGCTTTGATAATTTTTTGAAAGATGCTGGTCAGGTTATTTTTTTGACCATAGTTTTCAGGTAGGCCAAGAGTTTTTAAATTATTTCTCCTGGTTCTTTTCTATGTCAGTTGTTTTTCCATTGAGATGTTTTACATATATATATATATATATATATATATATATGTATATATATATATATATGCTTTTTAAAAAAAATTAGTTTGACCACTTCTTGATGTCTCATTTAGTCATTAGCTTGTACTTTCTCAATTCTAATTTCTAAAGATTTATTTTTTCAGTTAGTTTTCCATTTAGCCAATTTTATTTTTAAAGGATATTCTTCATTTTTTCAATTGGTTAATTTTATTTTTTAAGCCATTGCTTTCTTCAGGTAATTTTTGTGCTTCCTTTTCCAAGTTGTTGACTCTTTCTTGTATAACTCTATTGTTTTCTCTAATTTTTCTTCTAAATTTTTGACTTGATTTTTGAAATCCTATTTGAGGTCTTCCAAGAGAAATTTTTGGACTTGAAATTGATTCATATTTCCATTTGATGGGCTTTACATGTAACTAATTTATTCAATTTTCATGTTTAAGTTTCTTCATAAAATTGAAACTATTTAGCTGGATGGTGACTTAGTGGATAGAGTATTGGACCTGGAGTCAGATAGAAAGACTGGAATTCAAATTCAACCTCAGTATGCCCCTGAGCAATCACTGAAACTTGGTTTCACTGATAAAAAAATTCATTGATTCCATTGGAGAAGGAATGGCAAATCATATCAGCATCATATGCCAAGAAATGTCAATGAACCACTATGGTCCATGGGGTCATGTAAAATCAGGTAGGACTATACAACATAAAAAATTGAAACCTGGAATATGACAGAATGGAGATAAGAATTCCCAGAATATTTTCCCTTGATTACTCCAAATGCCTTAAAATTATGACTCTAATAAAAAAAATCTAGAGTGGTAAAACCCACAGAAAGACTGATTGAAACAATTTTCTGGCCCAATACAGTTTGGAAGATTTGTGGGAAGGGTCTTTCTACTAGGACTAGGGCTGTAAGGGGTCATAGAACAGACAGATCCACAGCCATACAGAGTGAATCAGCTCCAGCATTCCAGGAAGAGCCTGCTGGGTGCCTGGTCCTTGGAGGAGCCTGGATCTGTGGCAACAGGACCAGTTTCCAGATCTCTCAGACTAGGGACTGCTAAAGACATTTCAGAAGGAATTTCAGCAGGAAAATTTTGCCACACCAAAGTCCCACCCTGAGAACTGGAATCAGGCCCATGGAGCTACACAGCGGCTACTTCCAGAGTGCTCAGCCTACTGTGGTAAGGGGCTCAGTGGAGACTGTTGAGGTCTCTTCACTATCCCTGGGATAGGACTCTGTTGCTCTGCCCAAGTTCAAATCCAGGTCACAGTCTGGGCCACCATACTACAAAAGTGGTGCAGGACTCTCCTTATAGCTCAATAGCAGAGGGGAGCTCTTGTGATCATCCACAGATCAGAGTACAGGCTAGGAGAGCAGTCAGAGGCTCTCATAAGACCTTGAAGGAATTAAAGTCCCTGGAGAGGTGGCCTCAAAACATCAGAAACTTGAGAGGTGTTTAAAATCAGGTCATAGACTCGGGAAATGAATAAACAACAGATCATAGATTATTACTTTGGTCCCATGGAGGATTATAATTCACACTCAGAAGATGACAAAGTCATAGCTTCTGTATCCAAAGCCTCTGTATCCAAAGCCTCTAGGAAAGTAGGAAATGATCTCAGGCTATGGAAGAGCTCAAAAAAGATTTTGAAAATGAAGTAAGGAAGGTAGAGGAAAAATTGAGAAGACAAATGAGTGTGATGGAGGAAAATCATGAAAATCAAGTCAGCAGCATGGTGAAGGAGATATTAAAAAAATACCAAAGAAAATAACATGTTAAAAACTAGTTTAGGTCAAAGGGAAAGAAGCAGTCCAAAAGGTCAGTGAGGAGAATACCTTTAAAAAAGCACAATTGACCAGATGGGAAAAGAGATTAAAAAAAGCTCTCTGAAGAAAATAATTCCTTCAAATGTAGAATGGAGCTAAAGGAAGGTGGCAAATTTGTGAGAAATCAAGAAACAATAAACAAAACCAAAAGAATGAAAAATCAGCAGAAAATATGAAATATTTCATGGAAAAACAATTGACCTGGAAAAACTTTCCAGAGGGATAATTTAAAAATTACTGGGCTACCTGGAAGTCATGATAGGAAAAGACCTTAGACTTAATTTGTTTGTTTGTTTGTTTTTCAGGTTTTTTGCAAGGCAAATGGGGTTAAATGGCTTGCCCAAGGCCATACAGCTAGGTAATTAATAAGTGTATGAGGCTAATTTAAACTTAGGTACTCCTGACTCCAGGGCCAGTACTCTATCCACTGAGCCACTTAGCCACTCCCTTAGACTTCATTTTTAAAGAAATTCCCCAGGAAAATTAGCCTGAAATCCTAGAAGCAGAAGGTAAATTAGAAACTGAGGGAATCCACTGATTACTTCCTGAAAAAGACCTCAAAAGTAAAATAAGCATTCCCATGAATATTATAGTCAAATTCCAGAACTCCTGAGTCAAAGAGAAAATATTGCAAGCAGCCAGAAAGAAATAATTTAAATATCATGGTGCTATAGTCAGAATTACATAGGATTTAGCAGTGCCTATGTTAAAGGCTCATAGAGCTTGGAATTTGGCATTCTGGAAGGAAAAAGTGCTTGGATTCCAACCAAGAATCAACTACCTAGCAAAACTGAACATCCTCTTTCAGGGGAAAAGATGGATATTCAATGAAATAGGGGACTTTCAAAGTTTTCTGTTGAAATGAAATTGGTAGGAGCATATATAGACAAAGTACAGGAGGGAAATGAATAAGAATGTATAATATATTATAAAGATGGAGTCAATGGGTGAAAAAGGAACATGCTGGGGGAAAAGGGAAAGGAGAGGTTAGAATGGTCTAAGATAATTTGTGTGAAAGAGTCAAGAAAAAGCTTTTGCAATGGAGTGGAAGGGGGAAAGGTGAGGGGGGGAATGAGTGAGCCTTCATTTTCATCAGAAGTGACTTAGGGGGCGGCTAGGTTGCACAGTGGATAGAGCGCAGGCCCTGGAGTCAGGAGTACCTGAGTTCAAATCTGGCCTCAGACGTTTAATAATTACCTAGCTATGTGGCCTTGGGCAAACACCCCACCCCCCCAAAAGTGACTCAGAAATCTATTTTACCATAGAGGAAAAGGGAGAAGAAAGATATGGGAGAAAGGGGACAAGGGAAGGAGAAAAGGGGTGTGTGTGTATGTGTGTGATAGAAGAGAGGGAAGATCATGGGAGAAAATCATCAGATACAACACATTTTTGAAGAGTGACAGGGTGAAAGGAGAGGGAGAATAAAATAAATGGGAGTGGGGAGGAATAGAATGGAGAGAAATTCAGTTAGCAGTAGCAACTGTAGGGAAAAATATTGAAGCAACTTCTCTGATGGACTTATGATAAAGAATGTGATCCATCCCAGAGACAGAGCTGATGCAATCTGAACAGACTGAAGTACATTATTTTCCTTTTTTCCTCTCACTTTCTTTTTGTTGAGGTTCCTCTATCTTTATGGGGGGGGTTATGTTTACTTTTAGAACAAAACTATTATAGTAATGTGAAAATCAATAAATTTGTAAAAAATTGGAACCTGCTTCCTTTTGTCCTACCCTAGGGGTAGTAGAGAGACCTCGACAGTCTTCCCTGACTCCCTTACCATCATGGGCTGAATGCTCTGGAAGCAGTGGAAGATGTGAGATATAGCATGTACTGTCCAATGAATATTATTTACTTAAAGCTCATATAATGTATATATAGAACACTGTATATATATTTTCTCTTTTGAAACTCAGAAATACATCTCAGGTACAAACTACAGATTTTTTCTCCCTATTTTATAGATGGTAAATCATAGGCTTAATGAAATTTAGCATATTGCTCATCATTATATAAATGTAACCAGATCTTGTCCAATGTGCTATCATCTATATTATGTTAACTCTTAATTATAGTTATTAAATTTCTATACACTTGACTTCTGGAGAGAGAAAAGATTTTAGAAATTTTCTAATCCAAATTCCTTCATTTTCTAGATTAAAATTTCTAGATAAAATTTCACATACTGGTGAAATACTTTGCTCAAAATTACTCTGATAATAAGTGTCAGTGGAAGTGAAGCCAGAAGAATGACACAGGGGAGGGAATTTGCAAGGATTGATGGGGGTTCATTTCTCAGTGGAGAAATCAAAAGACTCTCTGACTCAGGAAGGCAAGAAAAAGCCATCAATTTTCATTCACAGGTTACAGCAAAGAGTTTAGTTAATTCATAGAGTTCTTTAGGGAGGCAGTAAGGTAAAGAAAGGGAGTTAAGAAGATAATAAAGTGAGAGTAAACATAAAGGCAGTTAGAAGGGATCTAGCAGTAGTAGCAGTTACATCAACAACATAGACCACCATGAGAGGATGAGAAATAAAGAAAATTATAGGAGCATGAGGTTATTTGGGAGAATCACACTCCCCAAGAATGAGCTAGCTTAACTGGAAGGCAAGCAATCAGGGGATAAATAGTAAAGAAGGTCATGGGAGTGTGAAAGTTTATTTGGAAGATCCTACTCTGCCAGAGCTGGGTGACTTCCCACAGGAAGACAAACAATTCAAGGGAGGAGTGAGCTTTTGAAAGGGCAGGAAGATGAGGTAATTAGTTTATGTTAATGGAGCAGTAACTTAGAGAGCATTGATAAGGTAATTAGGAATGTTTAGCCTAAGGCTGGGTTCCATTGTTAAGTTGATAGGAATTTGTTTTGTGCTTGAGGGCGGGGATTTAGCTGGAGTCCTTGCCAAGAACTTTACTAAAAGTTCATTAACCTCTTTGCATAGCTTGGATAATGGGATGGGAAGAGGAAGTTCCATGTTAAGGTAAGACACATGGTCAGTGCAGAAGGAATTGATTAATTATAGAACATATTTCTCTGAACATTTCCTTTACTTCAGGAAGTAATTTATTGGGGGATATGTAATAGGAAGTTCTCAGTTCAAGTGATAACTAAAGCATTCACTAGTTGTATGATCTCCGGCAAGTCCCTCATCCTCTTAGTAACACGAGAAGATTCAAAACCTGTCTAAGACTTGGGTATGGATGAGCACAGGGGCTACTTGGCAGAAAGGGCAGAACTCAGAGCTTATATTCAAAGACCTTCTTCAAGCCTTATAAAAGTTTAGGAATAAGTGTTCCATTAATTAGAGTAAATCATGAAGTTAATTTTAAAGAGAAAAAAATAAAATAAAATCCCTAAAAATTTTTTTTTTATTGCATAAGATATTTTTGAGAGTTAGCCTAGAGTGATGTCTTGCCTGAACACAACTTTGAAATCAACACTATCAACTTCAAATAATCTTTCCCTCATAATAGTTCTTTCTACTCACAGCAAATGAAAGAAGAACACAGGATTGAATCTTGTTCTGTATATATTTATAATTGGATTTAAGAGACATGGGGTCAAACTTAGAAACTTCCTAAAATACAATATACATAATTGAACAAGAGAATTGAGGGGAAGTTTAGAAAGTAGAGAATTTATGGATCTTAATAATACCCTTTATTTAATCCCTTCCTCCTCACAAGGACTCTCGAACCCAAATTGGTCTGGCTTTCAATGATGGTCAATAATAGGTCCTTGTCCAAGAACTCATTTGTTCAGTATTTGGGCCTTGATGGCTTAGAATGAATATAAATAACAATTGGTTCTCTTCTGTCTAGAAACCCTGAGGATCTTACCCTCCCAGATTGATTTTGGTTTTTTGGACTAGGTTAAAGAGGACCTTCTCTGCCTCATTTCTTTCTTACCTTCTCTCAAATACTGAATGGTATTACCTCAGTCAGACCACGAGCTTCCAAAGACTAGCTTAAAAAGACCAAGGTCTCCCACTGCATTAAGTGACATTTCCAGTTGTCTGGAACCATAACTGACCACTTGATTCAGATGACTCTGGAGAAGAAAATGAGACTAGTGACTTTTCACAACCCTTTCTCACTTAAATCCAATTTATTTGCAAATCATGGCATCGCCTTCCTGATGTCATGGTCTTCTTCAGAAAGGACAAACAACAACAGCAACAACAATGAAGATGATGATTAAGATGTCATGATGCATACTCTTTAGTGTAGGGAAACTCTCCAACTTTCAAGTTAATCCATTGCACTCTTGAGTACCTCTGATTGGAAGGCAGTTTTTCCTTAATTGTTGTTGCTCAATACTTTCAGTTTTGTCCAACTCTTCATGACTTCATTTGAGGTTTTCTTGGGAAAGAAACTGAAGAGGTTTGCAATTTTCTTCCCCAGCTCTTTTTACAAAGGCAAAGAAAGGAAAGAAACTGAAAAAACAGGGTTAAGTGATTTGCCTGGGATCACAGGGTCAATAAGGTCTGATGATAAGGTGACTGAACTTCAGTAATGTGGAGTTCCACTTCTGGACTCCCTTATCTTTCCCAGGCCAGCATTGGAGGGGCAGAGATAAGGATTACACAGGAGACAAGTACTCCATCAAGATCTTCAAGTGCTACATTTATTTACCAAAACACCAGTGCCTAAATACCTTTCTAGTCTCTAATCCACTCCCACTCCTGTGGCACTTAGTAGAATAAGGCTCTGATGTTCCAAGGTGGGGGGGGGGGGTTCCAGCCTCCATGGGGTCCTTGGAACCTGACAGGAGGTATAGAGTCGGTGAAATGAGTTGAGTCAACAAGTGGGTAAAGGCAGGAGCAGGCTGACTGGAAGCAAAGATTTCATAATGTTGAAGCCTTTTGTATGCCTCAGGGAGAGGCAGTCTTGTTAAATTTGGACAGAGTTCACAATCTGTTTTATTCAAGGAATTTCTCTGAAATCCTTCCTTTATAGTCATTCCACTATTAGGATGAGTAAGTTTTGCAATCAATAATAGACCTATAAATATGGGTATACATGGAATCCCTATATATAGTGAAGAAGGAAATATTGTTCTATCAGGCAGTGTGACTGCCTTGAGTCTTCTTGCCATGACTGTGTCAAACAGCTTAGAGACCCTGGCTCCCAACACAGATGAAGATAATTTACAGTATTCCCATACACAATGGTTTCCAACATAACCCCCCTTCTTGTTTTTGAAACAAAATTATTACATAATGAATGCCACATAAGTTGTAAACAAAAGTTCAAAAATAGTATGCACACATGTCAATTTAAAAAACCATATTCCCAAATTCCTTGAAATATATTTTATCCCCAACTTACAAAGATTGCAAAGTTTTTCTTTTGCCAACAAAAAGCCTCAAAATTCAAACTAAAAAGAGTAACATTTAAATTTACCTATTTCAGAGTTTAGATATGGACACAGAAAACAACTTTTTTGTATTTCAAACTTATCAAAAAGAGATTATTGGACACCCTGGCCTGCACCAAAATCTCAGACTATAGAAACATTCTCCCACCTCTCCAGGCCAGTAGAGAGCTGTAAAATGCCCTACAGCTGTTCAAATACACACACATATACACATAACCAATTATGACCAGTCAACAGAAATATAAGTCAAAGGCACAGACTACATTTGAAAGATAAACTCCAAATTTCCCAGTCCCAGTAAAAAAGCTTCTTCCCCTTTTTCTTAACTAATTGAACCATGAAGCTTTCCATGGAAAAACAGTCATTGCCCAACCCCCCCTTCCTCCCCAAACCAGGAAGAAGTCATGGGGGTCCCTTGATTTCTAAAATAAGTTTTTGGAGACATGGGTTTGAGTTTTGAAGTTCCAAAAAGGAACTGTGGAGGGTCGGAAGGGCAGAGAATGAGAAAGAGCATTTCAAATCACCTAAGGGGTTAACACCAGTACAACCAGGAGTTGCCACACCTTGTGAACAGTGTCCATCATCATAACAAACTGTCCAACAGCATGTACGGAAGTACAGTTAGTGTTCCATTCACAGTCCTTTGCTGCCCAAGCAATGACCATCAAAGTCTTTGTCAGGGTCCTCGGCAATGACAAGAAGTCTCTAAAGTTGCCCATAGGTTTAGGGGTTTGGATCGCTCTTAATGTGCATAGTGCAGTCAGGCCAGCACACCAGGCTAAAAGGAGCAGCAAGCTGGTCCACCGCATCCCATTCATGGTGCTGGTATGGACTCCTGCTGAGCAAGAAACTTACTTCTCTTGACTACTTAATATTAACTACTTAATTGTTTTCTCACTTTTGGTGGTTCCTCTTTGTTTAAAATCATTCCCCTAAGTAACAAATCAACTTGTTACTTTCTCTAGAGTCGCCCACTTTGGGATGTCCCCTGGTTCTCTTCCTAGTATCTGCTATGTCCTCCTTCCAGACATTACTCAGATAACACTCCTTTGTGCAATATGTTTTGACCCAGTTGGACACCTTATGTAGAGTCCCACTTCTGGACTACCCTATCTTTCCCAGACCAGTATGGAAGGGGCTGGATATAAAGATTACAAAGGAGACAAGTAATCCAATAAGATCTCCAAGTGCTCCATTTATTTACCAAAACACCAGTGCCTAAATACCTTTCCAGTCTCTAATCCACTCCCACTCCTGTGGCACTTAGTAGAACAAGGCTCTGATGTTCCAAGATACCAGGTGAAGATAATTTACAGTATTCTCATACACAATGGTTCCTAGCTACCAGATAAGCCCCCTATCCACCAGATAATAGTAAATTCTTTCCCCAGGCCTTCCTATAGATTGAAAAGGCAGTTACTATTTATTTTTAAAATTATAAGATTTTATTTCCACACTACAGCCTCCCATCTACATATCCCTGATTACCTGATCTTTACCCTTTAAAAAGCTAATCTTCTTTTCAGTTGAATAGCTTACTTTCAGGAGAATACACTTAGGAGTGTTACCACATTAAAATAAATGCCCTTTTCTTGACTTGGATACAGTCTGAGCCTGAATTTTTTCAAAATGACTTTTGACATATGTTCTTTTGACATATGACCTCAATATCTGAAGTCAGATTTGGACTCTGGTAGATTAGTACTCCTGATTCCTTGACTGGCACTCTATCCACTACACTACCTGGCAACCAATTTTTTTTTCTTCTACAAAGATTAAATTTGACTCTTTGTGACTCCCATTCATGACCCTAGTTTTCACCTCCTAGGACCCAGCAAAATAAATTTAATTCCTATTTCATGTGAAAAAATTTCAAGTAATGGCAGTTATGGGGATCCCCTGCTAAATTTTCTTTTCTCCAGTTTAAGTTGCTCCAGTTATTTTAACTACTGAGTTTCCAAGTTGGCTTGTTTCCAATGGTACTCATAGCTTCTCAGTGACTTTTCTGAGGTAGAAAGTGCCTGGAACTAAAAGTGATACTCCAGATGCTGTCTGACCAAGACAGAACACAAGAATATAGTCACCTCCTTAGTTTTGAACAGCATTTTTCAATGCAGCCTAAAATTGCATCATCTTTTAAGTGGGAAGGAAGGGAGGATTATCATATTAAGTAATAGTTCATAATGAATTATAATTCATCAAAACCCCCAAAGCTTTTAAGGAAAATTAGCCAGGACTTTTCCACCTTATTTTACTTTCTTCATCTCATTAAGTTTATTCTTTGAACTTGTGTGAGATTTTACTATCATCCCTATTAAATTTCATCTAATTTGATTTTTTCCCCTTTCTATTCTAGACTGATTAAGAACTATTTTGTAACCAATTGTATAATAAAACATTTTAGATGACCCTCTTAATTTTCTGTTATTTGCATGTTTGATAAAATCTGATATATATGCCTTTAACCAAGTCACTGCTAAAAATATTCAATGGCATAGAACAAAAGGAAAGATATTTGAGGTACTCCATTAGAGAGATATATTTTGAATTACTATTATGTTTTCAATAAAAAGTAGGTGTCTTAAGGGTGGGTATTTGTACATGTATGTATGCATGTGTGTGTATGCTTCTCTGACATAGATTTGCACATAAGAATAACAACTAATATTTATATAGGTCTTACTAAACCTAGACACTGAGCTCAGTGCATTATAAAATATTAGCTTATTTGATCTTCATAACAACCCTAAGAAATGGGTCCTATCATTGTCACCTGCATTTTAGAGATGAGAAAAATGTGGTAGAATTTAAAAGACTTACCTAGGGTTCCAAACTAGCAAAATCTGAAGAAGTGTTCAAACCTACATTTTTCTAGTAGGCTCACTATTTCCTATTCTTCTCATTATGATGGTAGAAAAATGTTGGGGTTCGAGAATGTGACTAAATTCGCTTAAAAGACTGACACTTGTTCCAGAAATATTTAGCGACAAAAGGTTTGTTCTATAGGGGTAACAAAGTAAAAGTATTAAACAGTAATAAGAATTTAGTAAAGAGGGAAAGTAAGGACAGTTACAAGAATGTTGCAACTGGGTTGATCAGCAGCAGTCATTGTGGGAAAGCAATAAAAAGAGAAAATTAAGGATAATTCACAAGATTGTTGCAACTGGAACAGATTTCTTAGAGGAATCATTAGAGTTCCATAAGAAAGTAGCAGAATGGGGTGGCTAGGTGGCTCAGTGGATAGACCTGGAGTCAGGAGTACCTGAGTTCAAATCTGCCCTCAGACTCTTAATAATTACTAATTACCTAGCTGTGTGGCCTTGGGCAAGCCACTTAACCCCTTTGGGCAAGCTACTTAACCCCATTGCACAAGCCACTTAACCCCACTGCCTTGCAAAAAAAAAACTAAAAAAAAAGAAAGTAGCAGAAGTTAGGAGAGAAAGTAAGGCAGTTTCAAGAGAATTAGAACTGGTTTATCCAGAGAGGACAAGCCATATAAAGAAAGAAAATGAAGACAGTTATTGTAACAAGGCTAGATTTCTTAGAGAAATTGTTAGAGTTCTTCAAGAAAGTAGCAAAGCTGAACAAAAATTAATATCAGCTGTAAGCCTGTTTCACCGGGCTGTTAGCAACCTGCAGGGAAATTTAGTCAAATAAAGAAAGAAATTAGGGTCAGTAGCAAGGTGATTGCAATTAGGCTGAATCAGCAGCCAGCAGGGTTAAGGTCAGGGTTTGCATCAAGTATATGCAGGGAAAGTAGTAAAGAAAGAGGGTAATACTAGGCAGGAATTAAGGAATGGGTAACACATAGACTGCACATAACCTGAGGGGTCAATTTAGTGTCTCCTAGTAGTTTCAGTAAGATAAACAATGGACTGTGAGCACAGGCAGGTTTCAAGTAATTTTGATATCCCTGAAGAATGAGATGAGAGTAGGTGACATATCTGAAAGACTTAACCCTTCAACTAGGGCAGAGATTTATCACTTTGTTGATAAGGGCTTGTCCTATCTGGGGGGGGGGGGGGAGATTTACACAGTCCTTGACAAGAGGTAAGGAACTTCTTTGAGGTTCATTGACCTCACCTCACAAATATGCCCTACTGTCTAGAAGTTGACCCTTGGAGAATATTAGAATTTGTGGAGGTGGAAAAGGAAATGAAGGGAAATAAAATCTATGTTTTATTCAAGAATTGTCACTGTTTTCTGCTTTACACTACTGCTCCATTTTTGTTTTTTGTCTTTATAGTTCAGGAGAGCTATACAGAGAGAAGTCAGGGTATGAGGTCTGGAGTCAGGAAAATTCATCTTCTCAAGCTCAATTCTGGACAGACATTTGACCCTTGGCAATTTCCTTAATCTTGCTTACCTCAGTTTCTGCATCTGTAAAATGAGCTGGTGAAGGAAATGGCAAACCACTCCAGGATCTTTGCAAAGAAACTCCAAATTGGGTCACAAAGAGTCAGACCTGCTGAACAATAAGCAACCTTGCATGGTATTTGAATCTGGGCTAGGTCTCAATTTGTGATTTTACTACTAGAGTGATACTTCAGAGAAGTAATCCTCTTAAGGCAGCTCAGCAACTTCATGGAATTTGTAGTCTTAAAGAGTTATGCTTGGAGGGTACTAAGTGGTTAAATGTCAAATCTAAAGCCATGTAGTATGGCTTAACTTCAGATTTTCTTAAGCTTCAAGATTGCATTCTATCTACTATACCATGCTTAATCAAATGATCAAGCAAACAGTATTTATTAAGCACCTACCATGTGACAGGAAGTATGAGAACTGAGGAATATCTGGAAGTGATGCAGAGAAACATGGTCATAGGGGGTGATGAGATCAGTTGGAGACAAACTTTATAAATCTTTTGTTTGCATTGTAAAGGTAATCTTCCTTCCTTTACCATCTAATTTAGGCTACACTTGGCCTGACCTTCAATTTAGATTGCATTGTTTTTCCTGGGGCAGTCAGGGAGCACAGGTCCTAGAATACCACCCAAAAGAGACCTTCTCCCCAAGAGGCAAAATCTTCAATGAGGGACTTTGGTCTCTCCCAAAGTCCATGGGAGGGGGTGGTGACCTGGAGAATGAAAAAGGAGCTCTGCCTCTCTTCAACCTTCCAGTCTCTTGTGGAACCCTGACCAGCTGGCCTGGCCAAAATTCAATCAGTAATCCACATGAATCTTCCCTTAAAACTCTTTCTAATTTTTCTATCCCTTTCTTAATATGCTATAACTTCCTTTAAAAAAATCTCTATTTTCTTTCTAAAAACCTGTATTCCTGAATCTGAGTCGTGATTCCTCGCAGGGTAGAACTGAACCCAAGAAACAAATGAGCAGCTACAGAAGAGCCAAGCTATGTCAATTTACACAGGGCATTTTTAAGAAATCCATAAAACAAAGGAAAATTTCAAAGTAAGATTTAAATATGTTTGCATTTGTTTTTAAAGTATATTTGTACAGTATGAGAAATTATAATAAATAAATATATACATATATACATTTAAATTTTTAAAATTTTACTTTATTCTGAACTTAAGTAGAACAAACATTTCCTTAACATAATAGAATAGATAAAAGATGATTGTACATGAAACTGCAAGTTTATTTTATATAACTAGTTATTCCTTTTATACACACACACATACATATTGCCAAAGTCGTGTAATTTTCTTTTTTCTTTTTTCCTCCACCTAGAGATGACTATTGTTAGACATAAATATGCTATATTTAAAATTATAATATATACATATATAAATAGAAAGATAATTTAATATTGCAAAATTATGTAATTTTCTTTTTTCTTTTGCTCCACCTAGAGATGGTTAACAATAGACATAAATATGTTATATTTAAAATTATAATATATATACATATAGATAGATGAATAATTTAATGAATCCTAATTGATTGACAAGTGATAAAAATTGTCATATTAACTTCTAAAGCTTGAATTTGCCTGCCTTACAAATGGAGCATAGTAGACAATGACTCTAAGTTTGGAATAAACTCACAAAAATAGTTTATATAAGTTATATATGTTCGCATATGTGTGTATTTGAAATGACTCTTGCATTTACTTTGTAAAGTCAATATTAAAATGGTACCTGCTGCCTAATGGATTATATAATGAATAAGGAAAGCTTACTTAATACAGATCAAATAATCCATTTAAAATTTCTTCCTATTGGCTTATAAAAACTACAAAGATGTACTTTCAGCAAATATAATCTAAGTAAGATGTTTCCTATATCAACTGGCTGCCTTTTGAATACTGCCACTGGAAGCCGCTTCATTTGTACCACAAAGGTCCCTGCACTGGGCTCTGTGTGGTACAAATAGAGATCAGACAGTAAAATCTCTCTACCAGATGGTTCTTTTAAGTTTCTATCTGATCTCTGGTTTCAAGTACCAGTTAATAGAAGATGCCCTGCTAGACTGGACAGCATTTTTCAATGTAGTCTAAAATTGCATTATTATTATTTTTGGCTATCATACTATACTACCAATTCATACTAAAATTTTTAGATCTTGTCTGTCTAGTTAAAATGAAATGCTCTGGGCATTTCTTAAATTGCATAATTTAAAATTTCTTTGGAAAATGGAAAGTCTCCCAATTTCTAGATTTGGAAAAAATATTAAAGAATAATGATCTTTCTGTTAAATTTTGAAATGCCACATAAAAAAAGAATTGATTCTATAATTAGATTTCTGTCCCTCCCCCTCTTCCATCCACTTCCTGCCATTTCTTCTCTAGGACATTTCTATATTTACAGAATCATAGAATCTGAGAGTTGGAGGTCACTTTATTAACTGCTTACTCTGTATTAGACTCTGTATTTAAGACTGAAGATATAAAAAAAGGCAAAAAGGGGCAGCTAGGTGGCTCAGTGGACAGAGCAGTGGCCTTGGAATCAGGAATACCTGAGTTCAAACACTTAATAATTACCTAGCTCTGTGGCCTTGGGCAAGCCACTTAACCCCATTGTCTTGTAAAAAACAAACTAAAAAAAAAGGGCAAAAGGCAGTCCCTGTTCTCAAGGGGTTTATCTTCTCTAATAGGGAGGACAACAAGCAAACAAATGGGAACCAAAAAAGCTACATTTAGGATAAATACGAAATAAATAAGAGAGGAATAGTAATGGAATTAAGAAGAGTTGAGAAAATTTGCATGTAGAAGATGAGATTTTTTTATGACTTAAAGAAATCCAGGGAGATCAGAGAAAATGACTAGAGCAGAGAGATGAAATGTCTTGTTCTTGGAGTAACCAGGAAACTAGTGACACTGGATCAAAGAATATATGAGAGGTAGTAACATATAAGAACACTAGAAAGATTGAAAATTGGGGACGAAATGACTGGAAGGAATGTTAGTGACTTTCTAGTCCAACCAGTACACAAAAAGATAAAGAGTCCCCATTGTAAGATGCCTACTAAGTAGTCATTCAACGTCTGTTTGAATGCCTTCAAAGAGAAGGAACTAACCATCTATGGAACTAATCTGTTTTACTTTGGGAAGTTTCCAAATGTTAAAATGTTTACCCTAATTGTAAGCTTACCTTTTTTTCTGCCATTTTCACTCAAGTTCTTGGTTCTGCTCTTTGGGATCAAATAGAACAAGCCTAAACCCTGTATGATATGATGATATTTGTCCTTCACAGATATGATCACAAGAAAAAAGAGAAATGTAAAAGGCATCCAGAAATTAATAGGTGTAGAAACTCCAGTTTCAGGCTTGCCTGAAATATTTGTCATGTGCTTCTTTTTTATTTTGCCATAACTTTGTGGGGGAATGTCGGAAGTACTGAAGTACTCTTTCTCTACTACCATGTTACATTTCAGTCTAGAAAATCAAGGGATAGAAGGTTTGAGGAAAGAGTCTTGAGAGTTAAAAGATTTTTTAAAAAGCAGTTTTACTTTTGTGTTTTAAAGACAAGGCAGATCCTAAGATCTTGGACCTCAGGCAATCAATCATCAGACCTAATCACAGGGAATCAATCAGAGAATTTCCCTTTCTGGTGAGTGACTAGGGAATATGTCTACTTCCAAGGGAATTACTCCTTCTAAGATCTATATTTGGTAATCTTATCAGTTTATTGATTATAACATATATAATTGACTAGGGATTCTCATCATCTATATACAGTTTGATATTGCTTCATATAGTTGAAAAAAAAACATGTAGCAACAGTTGGCATATTTCCAAATATTCATTGTATAGAATCTCTTAGTAATGAACATGAACTATATGGTAGAACATGGGATTGAAGTCAGGAAGACGTGAGTTTGAATCTTATCTCAGACATCTACTATGTGGGCATTTCACTTAACCTCTCCTTATTCCCAGTTTCTTTATCTGCAAAAGAGGGATAATAATATCAACTACTTCAAAGGGTTGTCATTAAAATCAAATGAGTTAATGTTTGTCAAGTATTTTGAAAACCTTCAAGTACTATATAAATACTATGACTACTACTACAACTATTACTCCTACTATATATTATTATCCCAAATAATGAACTCTATACTTTACCAGTTATAACTTCCCTAGCTGCTCAAATAGCAGTCTCTGTCATTTCTCTCAATCAGTTTCTTCCCTTGATTCTTTAACTCTCTTATTCTGTCTTATTCCCTATTTGATCTCATGGTAATTCCTTGGACCCTACTGCCAAGATTTATTATCATTATAAAATAGAAAACACATAAGTGGGTGATTAGGAATGACTTTTAATAATGATTTAAAAAAGCAATTAAAATATCCTTTTTCCACTGCATCTTAATAAGATACCTTCCTTTACTTTTGTCTAATTTTTTTAATTTTAAACTATAATTCAAGAGGTTAAAGCACAACATTGGAAATAATTGTGGACAGCTTGAAAATGGGAGGAGCAGATGGAAGAGTCTGGTACATAGCAAAGAAGGTTGTGTTTAGGTGGATGATTTAAAAGACAAACTAAGATAGACCTTTCCAGAAATTGTTTTCATATTGAGTAAGATAAAAAATATTAATATGTATAGGACTACTTGAAAAAAAACTCTACAGCATGCATAAATACAGGTAGTACTTTTCTATAATATCATATGCAATCATGAAGGATAACAAAGGATGATCTGGAAATTATCTATAAATACACTTAAGATTAAGCCCTAACTGAAATATATGGAGAAATTATGTTTCCTGAACCAGAGCTTATTAAACTTTACATTTATTAAACTCATAATATCAACATTAGTTGGATAAAGATGAAACTGCTGATTCCCTGAAAAGACATTGGACATTAACCAACAGGCACAGCTGATGTTAACATTTTGTTGGCTTAGACTTAAGCTGTAACATATATACTATTTATGGATTGTAAACTCTTGTAGGCAAAATCTTTATAAAATTTACCTTGGCAAAACGCCCAGAACAATGCCATGTGCACATGAATACTTGCTTAATAAATACTATTTGTTGATAATGATGATGGTGATAATGATGATGATTCCTGGCTCTCTCATGCTGAAGCTGTCACAGACTAGTGACAGCTTAGTGCTCAGAAGTCCACAAAAGATAGTCATGGATCAAGGTCAAAGGAGGCAGAGATAATTGTCAAAGGTGTATATTGTTGAGGTCTGAAAGCAAACAATAAAAATAAGAAACCAGGACCTGTCTGAAGAGGTACAAATGCGATCTGCCTTGAGAGTCAACTCAGAATCTGGTGTAATATACAATGAACTATGAAGATCAGGGTAAGACATGATGAGCCCAGGTGCTGCCCCTACCATGATTTACTTACTCAAAAGGTTCCAGACTTTGTTTAACTTTTCTATGTGTTTATGAAAGACACTGACACTTAAGGCTCTGGCACTTGAGCTATTGCCTGTGATAAGTTCAATAGAGAAATTAGAGTGGAGTCAAGAAGAATTCAGTCAAATCTGATCTCAGACGCACTTTCTTTGGTTCTCTCCCCTACCACACACCTGCTTTTCAACTTTTCTTCCATTAGATTGTAAATTCTTAGAGGAAAATCCCTGTCTTTCTATTCTGTATTTGTTTTTCTAGCACTTAGCACAGTGTTTAATAGGTGCTTAATAAATTACTGACAGTCTAGCTAATCTATTAGACTAGTGACCCTGGATAAGCCACTTTGTCTACTTCAGTTTCCCCAAAGGCAAAATGGTTGTTGTGAGGTTCAAATGAGATGATATTTGAAAATTCCTTAGTATAGTGGCTGGCAAATATTTGTTTCATTGCTCTCTCTCATCAAAGCAAGGATCTGAGCTTGAGTCTTCCCTAGTTTTGAGGCTGGCTCTTTATATACTATGCTATGCAGAAATAAACAGAATTCTTCATTAGTACTATGAGAAAGTTAAGGTCTTTTGGACAGAACAATTTATCTTTTGACAAAAGTCTTGAATTTCAAATGCCAACTTCTCTTATTCCAATATTGAAGATATAGTGAGTTACTAGGAAACACATCTATTATTAAGGGAATTGCTTTAACGAAGATCCATACTTTGAAATCTTAGCAAGTTTACTGATGGGAACTCCTCTCCTGATCATCCCTCTATACAGATACACTTTTATATTATTACTTCATATATTTGAAGAAGAAATTTGACCTTCATATTCTCTTTTACTACTTGGGAATCAAGGTTGGTTGACTGTGTGAGGTAAAAGTCTTTTCCTCCAATCCTTTGTGCCAGAGGCCTTGTATTACTTTGACAGAGTTGCTTCCTTAAAGACATAGTGATAGGAAATCAAACAAATTAAGCTTTATAGGACACAGTAGTAAGAGAAATAAACCATTCTTTAAGTTCTGCCTGCCATGCTTACTGATTTTGTGATTCTGGGCAATCCATTTGATGTCTCTGAATCTTTAATTGCCTCACTGGAAAAATAAGGATAAATAGTCCATATTTTATCCTCTTTACACAGTTGTTATGAAGCAGGATATGGATCAAACTTGTGCTTAAATTACTATAGGGAGTAAGTTAGAAGAAGGTTAGAGAATTAAAAGAAGAAGCTGATCAAGGACAATGATAGGGCCTGGGACCTGAGGGAATAGGGAAGTTATGACTGGTGAACTTGGTGAAAAAATTTCCTCTAGCAATGCTTGTCGGCATTTTTCTTTCTTTGCAACAATGTCTTATAGAGTTGTCTAGAGCAGAGATGTCAAACTCATTCCAGCTTCATTACAACCCCCCCAATACTTGGAGTGTGAGTCAGAACTAAATTAAAATATATTTAAGAAATATATAACAAAATAAATTTAAAAATAAAATAAATCATAGATGATGTTAACATGTGATTTTCTAAGACAATGCCAGCCTTCAGGGTTTAATGGCCCCATTCCTATTTGAGTTTGACACCAAAGGGCTAGAGAACTGAGATGTGAAGGCATGTGCCCAGGATCAGAGTTGGGACATCATCACTATCATTATCACCATCAAGATCACCACAATCTCAACATCAACTCATATTTACATGGTACTTTAAGAGTTGTAAAATGTTTTACAAATATCTCATTATCTTCTCAAAAAAGCTGTGAAGTAGGTGATATTATCCTCATTTTTAGAAGTTGAGGAACTGAGACTTATGTGACTTTCTTAGGGTTACATAGCTAGTAAATGTCTGAGGCTATATCTGAACTTTGGTCATCTTAATTCTAGGTTCAGTGCTCCATGCACCCAGCAAACTAAATGCCCTGAACCAAGCTGCCATGGCCTTGAGGCTGTCTCTCTATTTACTGCCTCCTCCTTTCTATGAGAAAAGTACTTTGTAAGCCATTAAGTGCTTTAAAAATCTGGTTTATTATAATCATCATCAGTGCCATCATTTGTGCTTTTTCTTATTTCTATAGTAATGTAGAATTTCCTGTATTCTAAACCCTGTTATTTTGTTTTGATTAAGTGGAAATCCCAAAATTTGAGATTAAAAGTTCTATTTTGAAGGGTCTATGATCTAGTAGATAAAACATATCATAAATGATATAACCCACTCATACCTTATTTTCATAACAACTGTTGTCCTATAAATACACTATAATGGTTCCCCAAATGTTTTTGGAGTAGAGGCCTTAGTTTAGCAAATGGACTAAATGGACTTAATATTTCCACCCCCCATCCCATCATGTTTTGCTTTTTTTTTTTTTAATTATACTTATCTATATCCTTCAGACACTGAAAGTTTGTTTGGATCTCATGTGTATGGCAAACAGCTTGGCTTTACTAGCATATATTTGGTTGTGCTATAGAAAAAGATTTTTAAAAATTCTTTACAAAGTTTTCTTAGATAAGTTCTAAATCCTAAACTTGGAAAAAGTCATAGAGTTGTGATCAATATCTAAAGTAGAATTTCTAATAAAAATCACAAAACATTAACAAACTGTTAGCAATATTATCTTGTACTTAACTTTTAAGGATATTTTCCACCATTTTGGTAGTCCCAAATATGAATCCAATCTTAGGTATGAATAGACAAAATATATTCCAGCTGAAAGTTTGCTCCCTTCATCGTACTTAGCTTAACTCTAAACTTTAAAAAATGAGTAACCATTATTGTTGCCTCAGGGTGATAATTCATCTCATTCTCAGTTTTCAGAATGACTTATGATATTGCCAGTATCTTATAAATGTATAGTTGCCAATATGTTTAGATATGTTTTATCATGTGACAAAAAGAATTAAAACAAATTATGTACAATTAAGCTGTTTTCCCCTTGATTATAATTTTAAGGGTATTTTTGGGTAGTAAATAGAATTTTCATTTCTTCTCATCACTCAAGATGGAAATTGGGTTAGTTTTTTTTTGTTTATTTTTGTTGTATTTATTTTCCATTTTATTCTTTCACACGAATTATCCTAGAATGATTGGGATGGAAGGGACTTTAAAGATCACCTAATCCAACCTTTTTGTTTTATGGATGACAACATTATACTTCAAAGAAGTCAAATGGATTATTTAAGGTGATAGCAGAACTCTGATTAAAACACACATTTCCAGAATCTGAATCCACTGTTCAGTTATTAAGCACTTATGTGCCAATCAGTGTGCTAGATTCTAGAAATACAAAGAAAAGTAAAAATATGCCCTGCCCTGAGGGAGATCATTTACATAGGCAAGATATCTTGCAGACAAGATATGTAGATACAAGACATCTACAGAGGATGGGAAGGTACTTAGAGAATGTGATTATACCTGTGTGGTGGCTTAATCATTTCAACTCTTTCCTCCCAATCTTCTAAATTTAGAAGGATTTAATAAGCATACCTGTTATAATAATTTGCTTTTTAATGAGTATCTACTACATATCTATTTGAAGAAATCAGTGCAATTTAAAATGGATATTTATCATTTAATTCCTTGCATTTTTCTAGGACTGACAAATGTACAGACATGCTGGAGAGGAAGCACAAAATGCCACAATTCATGTTTTGTTTATACTATAAATATACTATAAATAAATTATTATCTAAATACTATAAATGAATTATTATCTAAAGTTTGATTTATTTTACCTTTCTTTTTAACCTAAGCCTGAGAGAAGGAAGAAACAAAATTCTCTTAAGATTACCTTCCCTTGAGGGTGGCTAAGTGGCATAGTGGATAAAGCACCGGATCTGGAGTCAGGAGTACCTGGGTTCAAATCCGGTCTCAGAGATTTAATAATTACCTAGCTGTGTGGCCTTGGTCAAGCCATTTAACCCCATTTGCCTTGCAAAAACCTAAAAAAAAAAAAGATTACCTTCCCTTGAGCAGAACCAGAAAAACATTGTACACCCTAACAGCAACATGGGGTGATGATCAAACTTGATGGACTTGCTCATTCCATCAGTGTAACAATCAAGGACAATTTGGGGCTCTCTGTGATGGAGAATACCATCTGTATCCAGAGAAAGAATTGTGGACTTTGAACAAAGATCAAAGACCAAAGAAACAAAAAACCCGATATCTTATTATAAAATTTTGCTATCTCTTATACTGTATTTTTTTCCTTAAGGATATGATTTCTCTCCCATCACACTCAATTTGGATCAATATATACCATGGAAACAATGTAAAGACTAATAGACTGCCTTCTGTGGCAGGGTGGGGGGGAGGGAAGCAAGATTGGGGGGGGGGAAATTGTAAAACTCAAAATAAATAAAATATTTCTAAGAAAAAAAAAAGATTACTTTCCCTGTCCCCTGTAGATACCTTGTTTGTAAGATATCTTGCCTATTTGAATATGATTTCCTTCAGGGCAGGGAACATAGTTTTGCTTTTTTTTTTTGTATTCCAGAATTTAGTACACTAAATCACCATCATAAGTGAGTTATTGGCACATTAATATGTGCCAGATTCTTTACTAAGTGCTTTACAAATATCGTATTTGATTCTTATTTGATATTGTTATCTCCATTTACAGCTAAGGAAACTAAAGTAAATAAGGTGACTTATTTAGGATCACACAGTAAGTGCCTGAGACTGAATTTGATCTCAGGTTTTCAAGACTCTGAGCTCAATATTTTGTCTGATTCTGTCCCCCCCCCCAATATGAAATACTTTTTACAAAGAAGATTGTACATAACCATTTTACCTTGATATAAAGCAATATAATCATTCTTTTTTTTTTATGTACAACAGAATAAAGAGACTGAGGACCCACCTCCCTAAAAGCACCTTGGCATGAAAACTCAGGCTACTTAGTCTTTCAAAGACAGGGTAATTCTAAGAAAAGATCTGTTATTTCCAGCTTCTCTTTATAGCTCTAGTCTTTTAACACACACCCAGTAGTATATTTTACTTATTTCTCTATTCTAAAATGTCCTGTGGATAAATATAAGTACAAATTAGGGTATATAGAGACAACAAAATATCTTCCTAAATGTTGGGAAATTTCCTAACTTGAAGATCTAGGTAATATTTCTTCTAAGATAAGAATAAATTATTCTGATATATCTATTTTAGTTTTTCTAGTATTTAAAATGAGCAATTTTCTTTTATATTCAAAGATAACATTGTATTTTTTTTAATAAAATGAATTTTTCAAGATGTAAAAGTTATATCTCCTGTAGTATAATTCTCCCAAAACTCATAAAAGTTCTTGAGATTCCTTATGGAACAACAGACTGGTAAGAGCTTCTCAAAAAAGCAGGTCTTAGGGGGTGGCTAGGTGGTGCAGTGGATAAAGCACCAGCCCTGGAGTCAGGAGTACCTGGGTTCAAATCTGGTCTCAGACACTTATAATTACCTAGCTGTGTGACCTTGGGCAAGCCACTTAACCCTATTGTCTTGCAAAAAACTAAAAAAAAAAGAGCAGATATTTTATAGGAATGTAGAGAAATGGAGGACTTCAAAGACCATTTACTCTAATGCACTGACAAAACAAATGATCCTTACAGTGATCAGAAGTGGTTGTCTGGCCACTTCAATTAAAAATCCATGATTTTTCCACTGTGTCATAGTAATAATAATATCTTATGTTTATAGATAACACTTTATAGTTTATAAGATACTTTCATATACATTATTACAAGAATCCTGTAAGGCAGATACAGGGCAGGTTGGTTCTACTTAATCCAATTTATCATAGAAAGACTGATGCTCAAAATGTTTAAGTAACTAGGTCAAACTTTCAAGGCAACCAGAAACAAAAGCCAGGATGTCAAAACAAGGAATTATTCTGCCACAACGTGAAAGTACAATGGAGTAAAGTGGAATGGTAAAAATTGCACAGCATCTTATATGCACCACAAGATTAAAAAAGGAAATATATTCTTTAATTTTCATATATAAGTCAAAACTACATTTGAGTTCATTCATATGTTCTGTGATTTTCATAGATTAAATGAAGATAAATGGAAAGACAGCCATTTTTGGTAGAGCTGTGAAATAATTCAGGTATTCTGGAAAATAATTTAGAACTATTGTTCTAACTATTTAATATACTTTGATGCATTTTGCCACTAAAGGGAATGGTAGAATCTGGGCAACTATATTTATTGAAAAATGTCACAAAAAGTCAAGTGTAAAGAAGTAGAAAAGGCATAAAAAAAGAGATTTAAAAAATTAAAGAAAAGCCAAGTTTTTGTGGATTTTTTGCCACACTGTGGAGGGCTTTTTTTTAAAAATGCAAAACATTCCCTGTATTGTTTATCTATTAAATATTAGAAAAGATATGAAGGACAAGAGAGCATGAGACCCAGAGACTACATAGCATTCAAGAAGTTGTTTTCTGGGAAACTATCAGTCAGAATTCCTTTTACTGAAGTCTTTCCTAATAAGATATAAAGTTAAAAAAAAATGAAACAAGAGTAGAATCAGTTTCTAGTTAAACTACTCCCTCTGTTACCGTATCTATAGGATAATTTCCTCAATAAACTTCTCCATTTTTTTGTCATGGATATATGGACTAAAATTATACAACCTCAAGAAATAGTAAATATTACCACCCGGAGGGTGGAGTGAAAATAACAGAGAGAAACTGGGAACTTCCCTAAATTCTCGAGGACCTCCCTCAGAAACAATATTAATCAAACCTCTAAAAAGATTCTAGTGTGACAGAACTCACAAAGAACAACGTGGAGCACTTTCCAGCTTTATGATTATCTGGAAAGGACTTAAGTAAAAGTTAGTTTCACTTTGGGTGAAGGGGAACATGGTCCAGTTCAGGGAGTGGAGTCAAGCAAAGGGAACTGAGACCATTATGGGTCAGATGCAGAAGAGACCAGAATGATGATCTCAGCCACATGGCAGAGATCTGTGGTGGAGGTCCCTGGATCCTAGGTCAGCAGACCAATGACACAGCAGGTCAGCTAGGAGGATTTCAACATAGGTACCACATAACTCCTTTTAAACTGGCATGGCTAGGTTGGAGTGCCCCAGCCCAGTGAGCAAGTCACTAGTGTTCCTAAAAGAAGGTCTATGAGGGGACCCCACCCCAACATAAGAAACTTGGGATAGAACTCAAGTGGTCCAGCTACTGAAGCCAAAATGAGTAAGAAAAGTGAGAGAAAAGTTATGCAGCTAGAAACCCATTTTAAAGGTAAGGAAGAGCCCAATACATATCAGGAAAAGATAACATAAGAAAAGTACTACATGTGAAGCACAAGAAGGGAATATGAATTGGTCTCCACCCCTCCAGACTTCTTGGAAGAGCTTAAAAAGGATTTTAAAAATTAAGAAGAATAATTGGAAAAATAAATGCAAGAGAAATTCAGCATCCTGAAAAAAGGAAGAACAAAAATTGAAGGAAACAAATCTTTTAAAATTGGGCAAATGAACAAAAAAAGAAACTCATAAAAAGTAGAATTAACAAGTTGGAAAAGTTGATGCAAAAGCTAACTAAAAAATATTTCCTTGAAAAATTGAATTGGGCAAGTCAAAGCTAATAATTCTGAGGCATCAAGCATCAGCCAAGCAATATTTTTTAAAAAATGAAAAAAAAAACCAGAAGAAAATGTAAAATAACTCAATGGAAAAATAACTGACTTGGAAAATAGATACAGGAGAGATAAGAATTATTTGATTGTCTAAAGCCATGATTAAAATAAAAAAGCCTGGACAATTTTTTGAAGAAATCATTAAGGAGAACTGCCCTGATATTCTAGAACCAGAGTATAAAATAATCATTGAAAGAATCCATCAACCACCTACTGAAAGGTATCCCAAAATGAAAATATCAAGAAATATTGTAGTCAAATTCCAGAATTATCAGGTCAAGGAGAAAATGTTGCATGAAGCCAGAAAAAAAAACCCAATTCGAATATCAAGGAACCACAGTCAGAATTACACAGGACTCGGCAACATTAAAGGATTGAAGGAATTAGAATATGATTCTCTGGAAAAAGGAACTTGGATTTTAATCAAGAATCAACTATCCAGCAAAACTGAGCATACTGTTTTAGGGGATAATATGGACATTTAACAAAATAAGGAATTTTCAAGTTTTTCTTATGAAAAAACTAGAACTGAACAAAAATCTTGCTCTTCAAACATGAGACAAAAGATTCATAAAGAGAAAAATGGGGAAAAGAAAAAGAATGTTATTCAAAAAGATTTAATGGGTGACATACCTACACAGTAAGAAGATACTTAAAATGCTTGAGAACTGTAGCTCCATTAGAGTATACTTAGCAGGATGGAAATAAGTTGAATTTGATGGAATGCTTTAAAAAAATTGAGATATCAAAAAAAAGGGAGGGATTGTATTGGGACAGAAGGAAGGGAAGGCAGAAGGCAAATTATATCACATGAAGAGGCACAAAGGACCTATTACTGAAGAGGAAAAGATGGGAGGGGGTGAGAATTGCTTGAATTTTACTTTCATTGGATTTGGATAAAAGAGAGAATAACATATACACTCATTTGGGTTTAGAAACTCATCTTATTCTACAATGAATTTAGGAGGGGAAAGGAGGGGAAATGAAGGAGGAAGTGATAGAAGAAGGGAGGGAAAAATAAAAGGAGAAAGTGGAAAGAAAAGAAGACTGATGGAAAGGAGGGCAGATTGAAGGAGGTGACAGTCAGAAGCAATATACTGGTGAGGAGGAATAGTGTGAAAGAAGAAAAAAATTTAAAAAATGGGAGAGGATATGGAAGATATAGAGATCAAATGAAGGGAAATACAGAGTTAGTAATCATACCTGTGAATGTGAATGGGATGAACTCTCCCATAAAAATGGAAGCAGATAGCACAATGGATTAGAAACCAGAATCCTATAATATATTGTTTATAAGAAATATATTTGAAGCAGAAAGATATACCCAGAGTAAAGGTTAAAAAGGTTGGAGAAGAATATATTATGCTTCAGATGAAGTGAATAAAGCAAGAGTTCAATACTAATTTCAGACAAAGCAAAAGCAAAACTAGATCTCATTAAAAGGGATAAGGAAGGAATCTGCATCTTCCTAAAAGGTACCATAGACAATGAAGTACTATCAATACTTGACATATATGCATCAAATGGTGTAGCATCCAAATTGTAAGAGGAGAAGCTAAATGAGTTTACAGGTAGTCATAGATAGCAAAACTATACTGGTGGGGGACTTCAACTTTCCTCTCTCAGAATTAGATAAATCTAACCACAAAATAAAAAGAAGGAAGTTAAAGAGGCAAATAGAATTTTAGAGGTTAGATATGATATACCTCTGTAAAAAACTGAATGAGGACAGAAAGAAATATTCCTTTTTCTCTGTAAATGGCACTTACACAAAAATGATCATTATTAGGATATGAAAATCCCACAATCAAATGTAAAAATGCAGAAATTTTAAATGCATCTTTTCCAGATCATTATACAATAAAAATCTCATATAAAAAAGGGTCATAAAAAGGTAGACTAAAAGCTAATTGGAAACCAAACAACCTAATTTTAAAGAATGAGTGTTATCAAATAACAAATCATAGGAATGATTAATAATTTTATCCAAGACAATGACAATCAGACATTGGCAAATCCACAAAACTTGTGAGATATAGTTAAAGTATTTATTCAGGGAAATTATATATCAAACTATATAAACTATTTGGAAAAAGATGAAGAAAGAATTATACCAAATTCTTTCTATGACACATTATGGTGTTGCTATCTAAACTGGGAATACTCAAAACAGAGAAAGAAAATGATAGACAATTTTCGTAATGAATATTGATGCTAAATTTTAAATAAAATATTTTCAAAGAGATTACAATAAGTTATTATGAAGATAACACTATGATCAGGTAGGATTTATAACAGGAATGCAGGATTGGTTCAATATAGATAAATTATCAGTATAATTGATTATATCATAAAAAACTAACAGAAATCATATGATTTTCTCAATAGATGCTGAAAAAGCTTTTTACAAAATACAGTACTCATTCTTATTAAAATCAATAGAGATCATAGGAAGAAATGGAGTTTTCCTTAGAAGGAATAAGCAGTATGTATCTAAAACCACCAGCAAAGATTATATAAAATGGGGATAAGCTGGAAGCATTACCAGTATGATCAGGGATGGAAACAAGGCTTCCCTTTATCACTATTATTCAATAATGTATTTGAAATGTTAACTTTAGCAATGAGAGAAGAAAAAGAAATTAAAGGAATTAAAATAAGTAAATAAAACTCACTTTTTGCAGATAATATGATAATATATTTAGTGGGTCCAAGAAAATCAAATAAACACTACTTGAAATAATTAGGGGGGAAGCTAGGTGATGCAGTGGAAGGAGCACAGGCCCTGGAGTCAGGAGGATCTGAGTTCAAATCTAGCCTCAGATACTTAATAATTACCTACCTGTGTGACCTTCAGCAAGTCACTTAACCCAATTTCCTTGCCAAAAAACCCCAATTAGGAACTTAAGAAAAGTTGCAGGATATAAATAAAATAACACCATATAAATCTTAAGCATTTCTATATATTAGCAATAAAACCCAGCAGCAAGAGATAGAAAGATAAATTCCATTTAAAGTAACTGCAGAAAAAAAATACTTGGGAGTCTACCAGCCAAGATAAGCTCAGAAACTATATGAAAATAATTGCAAAACACTTTCCAAACAAATAAAATCAGATCTAAATAATTGCATAAATGTCATTTGCTCATGGGTAGGTTGAGCTAATATAATAAGAATGACAATTCTACCTAAATTAAATTATCTATTTAGTGCCATATCAAAATACCAAAAAATATTTATAAAGATAGGAAAAATAGTAACAAAATTCACCTGGAGGAACAAAAGGTCAAGAATATCAAGAAAATGAATTTAAAAATTCAAAGGAAGGTAGCCTAGTCATATCAGCTTTAAAACTAAATTATAAAGCAGCAATCATCAGAACTGTTTGGCGCCAGCTAGGGAGCAGAGTAGTGAATCAGTGGAATAGATTAGATATGAAAAAAACAGTAAGTGAAGTACTATAATAATCTACTATTTGATAAACCCCAAGACTCCAGCTTCTGGGCTAAAAACTCACTATTTGACAAAATCTACAGAGAAAATTACAAGAGTATGACAGAAACTAGGTATAGACCACTATCTCATACCCTGTAATAAGGTAAGGCTGACATAGGTACAAGATTTCGATGTAAAATGTGATACTATAAGCCAATTAGGAGAACATGGAACAGCATATTTGTCAGATCTATACAAAGGGAAGGAATTTATGACCAAGCAAAATGATGGAGGACTCTAATAGAGTGCGAAATGGATAATTTTGATTACATTAAATTAAAAAGGTTTTGCACAAATAAAGCCTATTCAACTAAGATGAAAAGGAATACAGAAAGTTAGGAAACAATTTTTAAAAGTAGTGTTTCTGATAAATGACTCATTTCTAAAACACATAGAGAATTGAGTCTAATTTATAAAAATACAAGTCAGTCTCTAATTAATAAATACCAAAAAGATATGAACAGATAGCTCTTAGATGAAAAAATTAAAGTTATCTAGGGTCATATGAAAAATTCTCTATATCATCATAGATTAGAGAAATATAAATTAAAACAACTCTGAGGTACATCAATCAGATTGGTCAATTTGACAAAAAATGAAAATGATCAATGTTGAGGAGATGTGGGAAAGTTGGGACACTAATGCATTGCTGTAGTTGTTGGTGAACTAATCCAACCATTCTGGAGAGCAATTTGGAACTACTCTCAAAAGACCATAAAACTGTGCAAACTATATCTGTATCTCAGAGAAATCATCAAAAAGAGAAAAAGACCCACATGTACAAAAATGTCTATAGCAATTCTCTTTGTAGTGGTAAAAAATTAGAAACTCAGGAGATGCCCATCAATTGGATAATAGCTAAACAAGCTATGGTATATGAATGTTATGGACTACTATTGTTCTGTGAGAAATCATAAGTGGTCTGACTTTAGAAAAGTTTGGAAAGACTTAGATGAACTAAGGCTGACTGAAATGAGCAGCACCAGTAGAACATTGTACACAGCAATAGCAACATTGTGTGATGATCAAATATAATGAACTTAACTCTCCTCAGCAGAACAATAATCAAAGATGATTCTAAAGGACTTTTGATGGAAAATATTATCTAGTCTAGAGAAAGAACTATGGAGTCAGAGTGCAGCTGAAAGCATACTATTTTCCATTTCCAAAATTTGTTTTATGATTTGTGTCCTCTCATGATTTTTTGTTCCTTTTTGTTCTAATTCTTCTTTCACAACATGATTAATATGGAAATATGCTTAACACTGTTATACAAGTATAACCTATAGCAGATAACTTGCAGAAAAGGGGAGAAGCAAGGGAGGGAAGAAGGGAGAAAAATGTGGAACTCAAAATCTAATAAAAAATGTTGAAAACTTTCTTTGGAATAATAAATAAATTTTTACAATAAATAAATAAATTCCTGTTATAACATAAAAGAAATATTACTGACTGTTCAGGTGAACATGTGAAATGTGATTTGGGGGAAGATTCTGATGTTCTCTTTGCTTGGTCAGAGTACTGGCTAGTGGGTTTTAATAAGATATCCAGAGCAGTCTTCTAGAAAAATCAAGAAAGAGAACCAAGAGATAAGGAAGATTAAACTCTACTATGTACTTCAAAATAACTCTAACTTATCAGAAGAACTGGATTTGTTGTTCATGAAGACTGCCTCAATGAGATGGGGCAACCAACTACTATAAAAGTGGAGGTTTGAATTGCTCCATTCAGTCCTTCTTAGGTAACCTAGAGGCCCCACTCCCACCCAGTGGGAGTTTGTTGCTAAACTCAGTGTGGACACCCAATCAATTTAGTTCTACATGTAAGTCAGAACTCCTATACTCAAGAGATCACCATTCTTAGTATACTTAGAAGCAAGAATTAAAGGTATGCACTCCCATGCCCTCCTCTCATTATTTGGAAATTGTTATCTCTTTTGATATCTCTTGCTGACTACTTGAAGAATCATTTAACTATCATCAAGTAAAATTTATTAGTCTAATATGAATACAAGACAATATTAAGAAAATTAAACAAATAGATTTAGACAATACAGTTGCTATTTTCCTTTGTTTTGTTCTTGTTTCAGTCATGCTTAACTCTTTCTGACCCCATTTGGAGTTTTCTTGGTAGGATGCATTAGAGTGGTTTACTATTTCCTTTTTTAGTCCATTTTACAGAAGAGGAATTGAAGCAAAGTTGCTCAGGGACACACAGCTCTTAAATATTTGAGGTCAGATTTGAACTCATGAAGATGAGCCTTGCCAATTTTATGTCCCATACTCTATCTACTGTGCCACCTATCTACCTGACAAAGTCTTTTACAAATCCAAATTAAACCTCTTTGCAATTAGCTTATTCTGGGATGAAAGGATTTAAAAGAAATAGCAAAACAACAGGGAGCAGAGACTGTCATAAATCCATAACAATTATCAGAGGAAATGCTAGGAGGCTTTTGATCTTCTGTAGCTATTATTCTCTTCTGTGCTGTTTTGTCTTTCACCACTTCCCAATCCCCATGCATAATTATAAACCCCTTTCTTTGAAGGGAAGGATTTTGAAGGGCAGAAAGTATGTTTTTCATTTCTTCATTTGGTTTGGTATTCACATAAACAGATACCATTCCCATTCTCTCCATCCCCTTTGCTAGCAATGGTGGCAGATGGTACACAGAGTATACTGGGAATGGAGAAGATCACTGGGGATCTTTCCACTCTATGATATTATTTTCTGGGTCTTTTATATTATATGGTGTTTTTGTCTGATAGATTTGGTGCATGTTTTCTTTCTGTGCTTTTATCTTAGGCTAATATGAAGAAAACAATTAATCTACTATTTTGTCAATTATACTATGTCAGTTTGTTTTTATAAGGTCATCATGTCACAAGGATCCTCAACTAATTACCTCCATTTATCTCCTTTTCTTCTCTCCCACCCCAAGGGTTTTTTTTTTTTAGGTTTTATTTTTTGCAAGGCAAATGGGGTTAAGTGGTTTTCCCCAAGGCCACACAGCTAGGTAATTATTAAGTGTCTGAGGTTGGATTCAAACTCAGGTACTCCTGACACCCAGCCACCCTACCCCAAGAGTTTTCTAACCAATATTCTGCCAACTCTCTAGAGATAGTCTTGAAATTATTTATGATTTTTAAGTATTCCCATAGCTATCTAATTGTCCTTTACAGTTTTAAAAATTATTAAGCTCTCTGGCAAAGGAGGGGAAAGGATACTGGGAAAATCTTTAATGATATAAACAAAAAATAATCAACAAAAACTGATTATAAAATTTTGGAAAGTGATAGTTTATATATTTTTGGAAGTATAATCTTCAGCAGAATGCATATTCCTTGAATTGGGGAAGAGTATAGTGATTTATTAAAGACATTTGATTCACATAACAATACAGAGAGGTAAGTACAATCAAATTCCCTATTTTACATTGGAGGAAACTGAGGCAGACAGAAGTGAAGTGACATGCCCAGAGTGACATAGCAAGAAGGTATCTTAGAAGAGATTTGAATTGAGGTCTTCCTGATTCTATGCTGCCATACTTTGCTACAAAAGTGAGAGCAGAAGCATTGTTATAGTTAACTTTGAAATCAAAAGACAGTCAAAATCCGGTACTGCTACTTGTTAGCTTCCTAATTTGAGGAAAAGGACTTACTTAACCCTTTGGGGCAGAGTTTTCTTGTGTGTAAAATGAGGATGGATTAGATCACCTCTAAAAGGCTGCTTTTTAATATTCTAATGGTCTGCATAGATGATTTTAGTATTGTGTTATTTTAGGTATATATGCAAATACTTGAATTACACAATGGGACTTGAATGGGACAAATTCAGCTGGGTGCTTCTATTATTTGCTTGTGGGTTATTTTTTTCCTCAAAGTATTAAATTCCTAAATTCTAATTTTTGGAAACAAGTGGTTTTGGTTAAGATGGTAGAGGTTGGGATGAAATGGACAAAAAAAGGAAATGTTTTAGGCAAATTAAATCAGTTTAATTCTAGTTTGTAATCTGTAAGGAAATCAAGATAGAAGATCTCAATTTAGAGCTCTTTGAAGAGAATTTGACTAATGGTTCTACTTCACAATCTTGGCTCCACCCTCCCTTAAGTACTTTTAATAATTGCTAGTTAACTGACTAGCAATTATCTTCTTTGTCAACTATCCTACTATTAATACTTGTTAATAATTGTTAAGACTCATAAAGAAATATTTCTTTATGAGAAATTTCTGCGTCAAAGTTTTTGACCATGAATAACTATCACAAAGGATTAAATTACCATAGTAACTATCTATAGTCAGATTATTTTCTGCTTTTGCTTGTTCATTTTCCTGCTGGCCTGCCAAGGTATACTTGGGAAGATGGGAAGCAATCCAGTACAGGAGATATGGAAGGGATTAAAAGGTAGGAAGAATAGGGACATGCAAGGAAAATGTGCTTGTAAACTTAGGTGAGGGTAAATCTTTTTATAGCTTTTTAAAGGTTCACAAAGAGCAGTAGGTGGCACCATACACAGAGTGCTTGGCCTGGAGTCAGAAAGACTTGAGTTCAAATTCAGCTTCAGACACTTATTAGCTGTATGAACTTGGTCAAGATACTTGATCCCTGTTTGCCTTATTTTCCTCAAAAATAAATGAGCCTAATAATAACACTTGCTTCTCAGAGCTGTTGTAAAGACGAAATGAGATAGTTGTAAAGTGTTGAGCATAGGTGTTGGAAAGAAGTAAACACATAAAAATCCTTATTCCCTTCTTGCATCTTCCTTTTCCCCATAACAACTCAGTGATGTGTGTAGTGTCAGTATAATTATATTTATTTTAACATTAAGAAAAAGAGCCAGGCAAAAGCTAAGAGATTTGCTCCTCATAATATAGCTAGAAACCTAGGTCAAAGCTGAGATGTTTCCTGACTTCAAGTCTGCCAGTTTTTCTATTTTTACCTTCAACATTTCATTCTGCCTATATACATACAAATTTTATGTTGTATGTATATGCCAGATATAGATATAAACTTATGTCATATATATTCATAACAAATATATAAACTGTATTTTTTGCATAATGGATGTTATAAAATATGAGGAGTGAGTTGGATATATAAATCTTATTTGTACATTTTTCTCCTTAAGAAAGACACCAGCCTTGGAGTCAGGAGTACCTGTGTTCAAATCTGGTCTCAGACACTTAATAATTGCCTAGCTGTGTGGCCTTGGGCAAGCCACTTAACCCCATTTGCCTTGCAAAAACCTAAACTTGTTTATTCATACATTTATTTGTGTTTAAACCCAGAGAAAAATGAGAGACGCTAGCAAGGAGCTTATAGCTAGTTTCCTAAACTTTACTGGGAAATATACATGCAACATTTGTCTTTTTTAGATATCTCTAATTGGCTATTTATGAGCAATTTTGAAAAGTTAAATCATGAATATTCTCTCGTGGCATTCATGTGAAGATTGATAACTTCCAGTGTTGTCCTTGGAAACCTTGCCTTTGGAGGTAGCTGTCCTCCATTTTTGAAAATGAGAGCCTTTTTTACTACAGGATGGGAACCATTATGCAAACACCAGATGGGAAAGATGTGCATATGAAAAATGAACAATTTATATTTCAAATTAAAAAGCAAATCTGCATTTCTAAGAATGAAATTTAGGAAATTGGTTGGAAAAATCAGACCATATAAATTACAGGAGCCTATTCAATTGCATTAGCTTATTCAAAGCAAATTTCACAAGGAAAGGGTCACTCTCCCTAGAGCTCTTAAAATGTGCAATGATTCAGGGTTCTACATGAGAATGTTTCCCTCATTAAATAACATTGTTCACAATTGCAAATTAGGTCAAGAAGTTTGATGACCATGAATAACTTTGGATATTATATTTCAGAATATTTTGTTGGTGATGCCAGTGTTCTGCCTCAGAATCGACTGCTTTCTGGGCAGCTTTCAGAGATATACAGGAGCCAGTTTTGTTGAACTGCCTTAGAGATTGAGTGTACTCTTGAAAAAAAGGAGCAATTTTCACTCAGCTGAATAAAAACCTGATGAGTAAGGAATAAGGAAGAATTGTTGAGGTTGGCTAAGGATTATATCTATGAGACCAGAAGGAGAGATTCAGACTGGGAGTTTTTCTTTTCCTATTTGAGAATTAGCATAGTAACTAAACCTAAAAGATATATATTTTTTGCTTGATCTCTACTAAATCAGTGTAAGAATTTTTTAAAGTTATGTATTGTGGCATCCATCATAGAGGAGGGGAATAACTAAATTTTAGGGTTAAAAATCAAATCATAAGGGGCACCTAGGTGGCACAGTGGATAGAGCACTGGCCCTGGAGTCAGGAGTACCTAAATTCAAATCTGGCCGCAGACATTTAATAATTACCTAGCCGTGTGTACTTGGGCAAGCCACTTAATCCCATTGCCTTGCAAAAAACTAAAAAAAGAAAATCAAATCACAGCACTAATGATTTATACTATATGTGATTTGCCTTTTAAAAGACCTCATATTTAATTATTCTGTCAATATCCATGGATTAAAACATGAATGGGAATCTTTTCTGCCAAGAGTCATTTGGATATTTATAACATCGTTCACCTGCTATATTTGGTCAAATATAATTAATTCTCCCCTAAAAAATGCCTAAATTTATTGAATTTTGAGACCTACTAGCAGTTTCCACAGCAGAGCCAGAGCAAATGATAAGGCCTATGTACTGGACATTCCCTACTTACAGATTAGAGGTTTGTATCAGTTCATATATATACATATATATGTACATATATATATGTATATAAACACACATATATATGTACATTATATATACATACATATATATGTATATATAAAATCTGTTTCAAATATAATCCACAATACCAGAATATGGCCAAAGTGCTACAAGAGAACATTTTGGAAAAAAAAAAAGGTCCAATATTGATGTCTCTAATATTTTATGAAATGTTCATTTGATGTATTCCAGAACAAAGTAACTGAAATGAAAATACCATCCAGAAAATTGATGTTACATGAGAAGGTGCACCAAGTTAATGATGGTTTAAAAGCATGGTTTGTACTCCAATGTACCCTTTCTTTCTGCTGTCTTGGCTGATGCTATAGAAGTAAATTTCAGGGCACTTTTATAATCATTTATATTAAAGTCTGGAGTTGATTGAGGAATAAAATGAGTAAGACCATTACAGCACTGAAGATTTACAAATTAAAAAGACTCATTTTCCTTTTTTTTCTTTTTGTTTTTTGCAAGGCAATGGGGTTAAGTGTCTTGCCCAAGATCATACAACTAAGTATTAAATGTCTGAGGCTGGATTTGAACTCAGTTTCTCCTACTCTGGGGCCAGTACTCTATCCACTGCATTACCTTAAAAGGTTCATTTTCAGATAGCTCTGACTTTGCGTCGTCAGCAAGATACACTTACTTATCCTTACTTTACAGCAGAGAGAGCAACTTCTCAAGTCACAAAGACAAATTGCCTCAGGAGAGAATATGTTTCAAAAGGTAATGTAAGTATTTGTGAACAGAAGACACTAAGAAGCACCAGTAATAGCAGAAACTAGGAGTTAGTCCTGACTTCCATCTTTATGAATTTTAAATAAGTGGAAAAGAAACTAATTCAGATGACATTTAAATACCACAGATATCATTTACAAATAAGCCCAGAACATCCCATAGATATATACCAAGTTTTTTTCAAGTTCAAAACAAGTGATGTCATTTCATCAAAAGAAATAAAACTGTTTACAGGTTTAAACTATGGAATTTCTTCTTCCATTTGAAAATAACAGCCTCCAGACTTTCACACAATTATAAACTATATTCTGGCTTTTCAAAGAAACACATATGAATTCAAGGGACACTAACCCCCCCCTTTTTTTTAACAAGGCAATAGGGTTAAGTGACTTGCCCAAGGTCACACAGCTAGGTAATTATTAAGTGTCTGAGGTCATATTTGAACTCAGGTCCGCCTGAATCCAGGGCAGGCACTCTGTCCACTGCACCATCTAGCCACCCCTCTAACCCCACTTTTTAAGAGGGGCATTTACATTGAAATACTTTACTAACTAAAGAAATGAGTTTCAAAAATGGGACCAATGATTAATTGAGCTCTCATTCATTTTTTTAAATCTTCTTTATCTAGTCAAGATGAAAAATTCTGGAGTGACTAATAGAATTGTTGAATGAAGAAAATCAAAGAAAGATTACTCAGATCTCATGCTCTTGCAGTTGAACATCTTAATCATCATTAAAAGTAAAATTAATTCCAGGCTCTCATTGAAGAAAATAATATCATTCAAATATTTGTTCTTTTAGAAAAGAGACAGTATATAGAAGAAGAGATATTCCTATCCATTCTCTTAATATGCAACTTTCTAAAAAGAAATAAATTATTTTAAATTCTCTTTAAAATGAAATATATAAAACTGCAAAAAAAACCTGAATAATTATAGTCACAATGAAGCAACTGATTACAAATGAAGTTAAGATCTCATCATAAACAATGATTAAGGAGTATTCACCTATGAGACAGAAAGAAGATAGTTCTGAAGCAGGAGAAATCATTTAATAATAACTAAAACTGAGTGAAGAAGAAAGTAAGATAAGAGTGAACAAATGCAACGTATTTTAGATATGCTTTCCCATTTTCTGTTATTACCTAAGAAACCTGTTTTGTTATTGATGTAAAGAACACATGGGAAAACCTTGTTAGAGAGAGAAATTTCTGTATAACCTGTGAGAAAACAAAAAGTAGTTTCTATTTATCCTGACATGTAATGTCCTCTCTATGATGAGGTGGCTCCCTTCTCAAAGATGCTGATGGATGTTCAGAATTTTCCTATGCAGTGAATTCCTTTGATACCTCAAAGGACTTTCCCTGTTCACTGGAGTAGATCTTAAGATTTACTAGAAGGACTGATGTTTTTCCTAACTATTGTGTCTGAGTCCTTGTCTCTTCACAATCCTCTGATCAGTATTTCAAACCCTCTCTTTTTATGGGGCTTACAGATGGGGCCAATCAATCACAAAGCTTCCTTTTATAGAGGCCACAAATGTTACTCCCTACTTTATGAATTAGAAGATTCTGTGTAATCCATGAGGAACACCAATGTTCTTATTTTGAATGATTTATATTAACTTCTAGTGAGTAAATTCAAAATGCAAGTTATTGGGGAAAAACTCAATTTATTTAAACAACCACTAGGTTCATTCTTAGTAGGAACTAGTTTAAGCAATGTTTTCAAAGAGAAGTTTTTCCTTATACAAATTTCTTTTTTATTTTTTAGTTTTTTTTTTGTAAGGCAAATGGGGTTAAGTAGCTTGCCCAAGGCCACACAGCTAGGTAATTATTAAGTGTCTGAGACCAGATTTGAACCCAGGTACTCCTGACTCCAGGGCCAGTGCTTTATCCACTACGCCACCTAGCCGCCCCCCCTTATACAAATTTCAAAGGAAGTTGTTTTTTTTTTATAAAAGAAAGATTGTATTCCAAAGGAATTTGAAATAAAAAGGCCAACCAGAGCCATCTCTAGTCCTCCTGATCTGTATTTTGCCACTGGATCCAGAATACCCTGAAAGAGAAAGAGAGGCTGGTGACTTGGTACAATCTTCTCTTACTTAAATCCAATTCACTTTCACATCATGGCATCACCTCTCTGATGTCACAGTCCTCTTTGAATACCAAGGACAAACAACAACCTCTTACTTATTAAAACACTTCTCAATCTCTTTGCTATATTGCTATATAACTCTATTTTTCTTTATTGCTATAAAACCAATTCAAGTCCTCTGATTATAGGTCAAGCATAGGGCTCTCTCCTCTTCTCCTATATTACTTCCCTTGGTAATCTCATCAAGTTCCATAGATTTAATTATCATCTCTATCCTGATGATTCTCAAAGCTACCTAACCTTCCTTAACCTCTCTGCTGACTTCAGTCTCTCATTTCTGCCTTTTAGAAACTTTGAACTGGGTTTCCCAATAGCCTTCTTAAACTCAATGTGTCCTAAGCCCTCCTCCAACCAATTTTAATAATACTGTCAAAGGCACCATCATATTCTCAGTTCCTTAAACTCACAAGCTAAGCGGTGTCATCCTCAAATTATCCCTCGTTATCTCCCCCAGCCCCATAGTCAATCTGTCTTCAAGGACTGTCAATTTCATCCTACATCTCTTTAATATATCCCTTCTCTCTTCTGATCCTGCCATCACCCTGGTAGAGGCCCCTATCTTTTCATGTTTATAGTATCGCAATACAAGTGGGTCTGCCTGCCCCAAATCTCTCCCCACTTCCCTCTGTACAAAAGCCCAAGTGAATTTTAAAGTATAAATTCGAACGTCTCTATTCAATAAACTCTTAGTTCTGTATTACCTCCCAAGCTTAAAAATAAAATTATCTATTTGATGTACAAATCCCTTCATAATCTAGACTCCCTTTTCCCCCCTTTCAAGTTGTCCCTCACTTTATTCCAGTGACATTGATCTGCAGTCTGTACTGACATGTTGTGTATCTCAGCAACAGACATTTTCTCTGGTTGTCCCCCATTCCTGAAATTCTCTCCCTCTTTATTTCTGTCTCCTGGTTTGCTTGGTGTCCTTTAACTTCCAACTAAATATCTACAGAAAGCTTTTTTCAATACCTCTTAATTCTAGTGCTTTCTCTCTCTTAATTATTTCTTAATTATTCTGTATATAATTTCTTTGTACTAAACTGGTTTGCTTGTTGTGCCCTCCACTAGATCATGAACTTCTTGAAGTCAGGGACTATCTTTTCTCTTTTTTTTTTTCTCAGTTGATATTTCTCATAAAGTTTTATTTTATTTTATTTTTAATTTATGGAATAAAACAGACATTTTCATAACATAGTAGAATAAAAAGATGATTTTCCATGAAATTGCAAATCTACAATGTATAGCTTACTATTTCTTTCAAATAAATATATAACCAAGTTATCATGTAAATTTCTTTTTTCTTTCCTCCCATTACCCAAGTAGCACCATGATGATGATGATGATGATGATGATGATGATGATGATGATGATGTTGTTGTTTGTCCTTCATTCTTGAAGAAGACCAGGACATCAGGGAAGTGATGTCATGACAAGTACAAAAGTTGGATTTGAGTGAATGACTGCTGTGCTAAGCTACCAGTCTAACTTTCTCCTCCAGAGTCATTTGAGTCCAGTGATCAGATAAGAATCAGGATGACTGGAGATGGTTCTGGATGCAATATGTAAATCAGGGTTAAGTGACTTGACCAAAATCACACAGCTAGTAATTACCAATTATTTGAGGCCAGATTCAAACTCCTCTCTTCCTGACTTCAAGGTCAGTGCTCTATCCACTGTGCCACCTAGCTGGGGCCACCATTAGGCACAAATCAAATACATCTCTCTCTCTCTCTCTCTCTCTCTCTCTCTCTCTCTCTCTCTCTCCTATCTATCCATCTGAAATTACTCTATTCATACTTTTATTTATCAGGTCTCTGAATGCAGATTATATCTTTCTCCATATGTCCTTTATAGTAATTTTCCCCTTCTTTTAAAATCCCTAGTACTTAGCACAATGTCAAATATATAGTAGGTTTTTAACAAACATATGTTGCCAATAATACTTCCCGTAATAACAGTTGCCTTTTATTTATTATGTATTTATTTGTCTCTTTATATCTCCTTTTCTTCTTTGAAGGATGTCTCATTTTTTTTAACTTGCATATCCCTTGTAGAACTTAGTCATAGTAGGTGCTTTAAGAAATGATTATTGAGGGGGGCTAGGTGGCACAGTGGCTAAAGCACCGGCCCTGGAGTCAGGAGTTCCTGGGTTCATATCCAGTCTCAGACACTTAATAATTACCTAGCTGTGTGACCTTGGGCAAGCCGCTTAACTCCATTTGCCTTGCAAAAACCTAAAAAAGAAATGATTATTGAATTAACAAAAATTTAATTCACTCAGAGACTCAGAGACAACTTTCTCTATTCAACTAAAGATTGTAAAAGATAGATACACTTTCCTCATCAGACTTTCAGCAGACTATCCTATAGATTTATAAAATTATAGAACCTCTTATTTGAAAAAACCTCTAAAGTTATGTAGTTTAACATGACCAGTGTTATAGCATCCCCAAAGGTCTAGATCATCCAGCTTCTTCTTGAGCCCTGCCAATTATAGGAAGCTCCTAGTTTCTTAATGTAGCACCTTCCACTTTGGGACAACTCCAAGAATGAGGAAATTCTGTTACATGTATATCTGCCTCTTCAAATTTAATTGATTTCTTCAAGTTTTCCTAGTTTTGCTCTCTCTGACCTAGAACAAAAGTAATTCCTTTTTAGAAGATGGAGCTTCAAATAATTGAAGGCAATAATCATGATTCCTTCCCAATTCAATCAACAGAATCAGGATTTTAAAGATTTCAAACATGTACACACACACACACACAGACACCCATACACATAGACATAGACATACAAATACACACACACACACATTGTGACTGGTCAATAACTGTAGTTCTTATTATGGAGTATTCCAATTCATGCCAGTCAAAGTCCAAGGACTAATTTAAGAAAACTAGAGACATGGTTAAGGGGGGACAAGAATATATATATATATATATATATATATATATATATATATATATATATACATATATATATATATGTATATATGATGTATGATGTTGGGGACAAGGTTATCAGCAGGCATCACCAAGAGGATGAAATCAAGCAGTGGTCTTGCAAATTGACACAGCTAGCCTTTATGCCTTCTTGTCAACATGTAGAATTCTTGTTTGACATCTTTGTCACCTCCACACTAGGGCAACTTGTAAAGGGTCAGAAAATTCATGTTTTTTTTTTTTATTAGGGAAGGCTTGAGTTCTCACTCAGGAATATATAATTGGATTACAATAGCTAATATTACTTTAGGAAGTTGCTCCTAAATAAAATGAAGTCTTGGGGCAGCTAGGTGGCACAGTGGATGAAGCACTGGCCCTGGAGTCAGGAGTTCCTGGGTTCATATCCGGTCTCAAACACTTAATAATAATTACCTAGCTGTGTGGCCTTGGGCAAGCCACTTAATCCTATTTGCCTTGCAAAAACCCTTAAAAAAAATAAAGTGAAGTCTAGGCCTTATGAGTAAGAGGGTATGGAAGTTTCTAGCCTTGGTTATACAAGTTTTAAGGAAAGATCAAGTGAAATTGGAGGATGAGGTTAGTATGGAGCATAGGCAGACAGCAACAAATGACCTAGGCTCCCAAAACTGGAAACCTCTCTTTCCCTTAAGCCTTCTCTTCTGTGGGCCAAATAATATTCTTATCATGCTGATCATTGTTTTGTGAACATTGTTCAACATGTGCCCTTTTCCACTCTGTGCTACCTGCCTCATATTCCACAATCTTTCATATTTCACTGGAAACAAATCAGCAATCACATCTGTCAGTTCTTTGAGTACATGAGAATGTAGTTCATCTGGGTCAGGTAAGTTGAATTAAGTAAGGACAACTATGTCTCACTTCTCTAAAGGAATGAATTCACTGTTGGTCATCTTTGTAATTATTTCCAAGGCAAAATTTCAATCTCCATGGCTGACAAAACAGAGACAGAATGAGAATTAAGCAAATCTGTTTTCTCCCTCTGTTGTCAGTTATTATTGTCCTTTCTACCTGAAGTGCCTCTCTTGTCTAGTTCTCCTCCTTACTTCAATATCATAAAAAATAGTTGATTTTAGCTTTCCTTCAGATCACACTAAGCTTTAGTAATGATAATTTTATTTTTGCAGAACTATACACAATCCTGTATTCCTCATTAGTTATGTTTCCTTGACTAAATATTTTAATTCATATCTTTAAAAATATAAGTAGGTTGGCGACTTTCCTGGTATCCAAATCAGTTTTTCTTTTTCTTCAGATAACAGTCATTTTTTTCCCTCAGAATTCTTTATGTCTCAGCATTTTATTCTTGTTTCCTATTGCTGCTTCAGACTTATGATCTATTTCCTGAACTTTTCATGAATTTCTTTTAAGTAGTATAATATACTTCTATGAAAACATCACTACTGTTCCCTTTTCTATCTATCTTTATTGTCTAATAGGTGGAGACAATATGCAAACAACTATGTGCAAATAAAATGAATACAGAATAGACTAGAGATAATCAACTGAAAGCAAGTGCTAGCATTAAATAGGAATGAGAAATTCTTCCTATAGAAGATAAACTTTAACTGAGACTTAAAGAAAGTCAAGGAATCCAGGAAGCAGAGATAAAGAGAAAGAGTTATAGACATGAACGTTCCCATCATGCACTCAGGAACCTCAACAATAACCACATCATCCTCCTGAATTGCATCAGTTTTGTTTCTCAATTTCTTGTCTCCCTCAGTTATATCTTTAGTACTCTCTGCTCTTCTGTTGGAATGTTGAACAAAGAACTCCCAAAGCTTCCATTTAAGAAGCCCACTCAAGCCAACCATCTCTTCATTTCTCCACCCAGCTGTACTTCTACAGACTTCATCATATTTTATGCCATGTATACCATCTTCCCCTCTTAAACTCCTGCTAGAGAGCTAGAGACATCTATCAAGATATCACTATCTTTGCATAGATCTAGATAGATGGATATGCTATATAGATATATTTATCTGTATATGTGTGTAAGCATACATACATACATACATTTGGCATCCCCCTATGTTTTCCATAGATAGGTATACTTAATCTAGACTCTTGAAAAATGTTTTATTTTTATGCTATTATAGTGGAAAATACAATGAAATGTGTACTGGACTACTTTCAGTAGTTGGTTACAAAACTAAGCAGAAGAAACAAGTCATTAATGGTTTGATAACAACTTGGTAGCAGTTCTCCAGTGAGTGCTCCTACCTTGGATGTTGCAGGATTCCAGGATCTCTTGGGATCCTTTAAATTTCTAACATTCTATGATTCTATTCCATAATTCAGTCTAGTGTTATCTATCACTCAACTCCATTTCTGTTCCCTCTCACATTAAACTATGAAGTGTTGAGGAAAAGTCTTACTTTTTATGCATTATCCTGTTACAATCCTGAATGCAATAGATGTTCAGAAATGATGATGATCAAAAGATAAAATTATGATAGGTAAACAAGTTGACAGAGAAATAGAAAAATTATCTCCTAATAGTGAATAAAAAATACTTATGAAAAATAATACAATATTCTTTCAGACTTAGGCATATAATAATAGGTATTCAAAGGAAGATATGGAGGACATAAGATTAGGTTTTAACAAAATGGAGTAGCCAAAAACAGTTTTAAGAATTCTGTTGTATGGGGCGGCTAGGTGGCTCAGTGGATAAAGCACTGGCCCTGGAGTCAGGAGTACCTGGGTTCAACTCCTGAACCATTTTCAACCTATTTTCAACAGATTTTAAGTTCCTAGATGACAGGAAGTATCTTTTTTATCCCCAGTTCTAGTATAGTGACTATCATACTATGGGTACTGAATAGATTCTTATCGACTGATAAGAGAGGCATACACATATTTATTATAAAAGTTTGGTGGATTTTTAAAGAATATAATGAAAAGAGATTATCACTGAGTGAATTAGAATTTTTTCTAAACATTTAATTGATTTAAAGTCTCATGGTACAGCATTTTACATTTTATGATATGGCAACCTTCTTAGGCAATCACTTCTGTGACTCAGTTTCTTTTTCTGTAAAATGGTGGGTTAGGCTAGCTGGTCCTTTTCAAGTCTAAATCAGTGATCTAATAAGGAATATAAATGAGAGGCCAATTTCTTATTCAATGAAATCTTTCTAATCCTCCAACCTATTTAGTTAAATTATTAGTTAGAATATGTACTAGTTTGTGTGTATGTTTGTGAAAAGATAAGAAAGAGAGATGGAGAGAAAAAATATATAATCTTGTTTAATTGTGGTAACAGCTGGGTAATAACAGTGGATAGAGCAACAGGTCTGGAGTCAGGAAGACCAGAGTTCAAATACAACCTCAGTCACATATTAGCTATGTGCCCCTGAGCAAATCAGATAACTATATGCCTCAGTTTTCTCAAATGTAAAATGAGCTGGAGAAGGAAATGACAAGCATTCTAGTTTCTTTGCCAAGAAAATCCCAAAAGGTGTTGTAAAAAGTCAAACATGACTGAAACAATTGAAAATTGACCAAGCTATTGAGAATCCAAAAATCATACTTGGCCTTGTCAATGATTGACGATTAAAGATTTTACTATGCAACTAAATACCATCATCAGTTCAGAGTTGGGGAGATTAAAAGCTAGAGATGAGAGGTATATTTTAGAGTGGACAATTGAAATGGATTCATAGAGGAAGAATCCAGTGGTGACAGATTAAAGAATTGCTCATTATTTGTCAGTGATGGTAGCAAAGAAGAGATATGAGAGTGAACCTTTACCATCTTGGATAAGGAAAATTATGATAATATGAACAGAGGAAGACAGTAAAAAGAGAGATATAAGGTTCAAAGTTGTCAAGTTGTATGATGATGAAGAACAGGGTTTTAGAGAGGATACTTTAATTACTAAACAAGTGTCTTTTGAGGAAACTGGGTAGAGGTCAGAAGGGTGCCACAGCAAAAAGTCCTAAGAGAATGCTATGATTAAAAGGGAGATGAACTATAGAAATAGCCTTGTGCTAGTGAGTCCAGTGTTAGAGCATCAACAAGGGAAATGGCTGATGTAAAGCCTTCTTTCAGTGAACTGTAGAGTTCATAAGGCACAACTGAATTAAAGATAATAGGACATTTCTCAGTACAGTCCACTTTCCAGTGGATCTCTCTTGGAAATTGTAGGTGGACAATTTTATTTCTGCTTTGTGAATTCAGAAAGCCTAGACCACTCAGCCTCAAACAACTCATGATACCAAGCTATTATCGTTTCAATGATAGGGCTTCCTGAGATGATCCCAAACTCATACACACCCTTTGATCTCTTCAAATTACCTCCAATCCTTGATGATTCAGGTAGTTTGCAATCATGGAGGACCTGACTGGGAGTAAGGCCAGAATAATCCATAAAAGCTTTCAAAGTTCATCTGAGATTTGAAATGAGATTTGAAGTGATGAAAATTATATTATCTCTTTCTTAGAAACCTTGAAAAAATTGTTTTGCCTTGTCTAGAAAGTATTTATACATTTTTTTTATTAATGCCTATATGTGAATCTTGTAGAATATACTATAAGACAGGAGTTTGATGGGTTTGACCATAATCTCATCTTTAAATAAAGCTATTTTGAGTGAATTTAGAAGTAGTCTGGATTGAAGTAGTAGATTAAGGTTTGGGGCTCTAAAGTGTGTCTTCAACTTTCTGAATTTCCACAGAATATTTCAGCATCTATTCATTTTTATGGTGCTAATGCAAGAATAGGAAAGCAACCTGGGAAATATTATAAGTTACATGACTGTAATATAGCCTGAAAGGTGAAATGTGTTTTATACCCTAGCAACCCAAAGGGCTCTTTCTTTTCAGGGCATGGAGGCTGGGGAGGGGAATGAAAGTGCGACTCAATCCCAGGAAATCTGTTAAATCTAAGTAATCATATAGGTCCCCGGGAGGTATAGGTTCACTAGAAGGGGAAAGAATTTTTTTATTATACATATGTGAGTTTCTATTCCCTTGCTTCAAGTTTTTCTCTGTTCCAATCCACACAGCTGCAAAAATGATTTTCCTAAAGTAGATTTGGTTGCGTACTCTCTGTTCTCCCACTACCCTAAGTTTGCTTGCCTCCAACCCCACCCCAACAATTCCAGGATTTCCTTTTTATTTACAAATTCAAATATAAAATCCTGTTAGGGATTTAAAATTCTTCACAGTCTGGTCCCTTCCTTCCTTCGCAGACTTCTTACACATTGCTTCCTTCTACATACTCTAGAAACCAGTAATATAAGCCTTTTTTTGGGGGGGGGTGTTGCAAGGCATTGGGGTTGAGTGACTTGCCCAAGATCACACAGCTGGGTAATTATAAAGTGTCTGAGACTAAATTTGAACCCAGGTACTCCTGACTCCAGGGCCGGTGCTTTATCCACTTCACCACCTAGCTACCTAGCTACCCCAATATAGGCTTTTTAAAAATATTTATTATGTAGCAGACTTAAATTTAATTTCCTTTGTTGTTGTTGCTGTTTAGTCACTCCTTTTCATCTGACTTCACTACCCCATGAACTATATTGTAATATGAGGTTTTCTTGGCAAAGATATGAGGGGTTGGCAATTTCCTTCACTAGTAGAATAAGGCAAAAAGGAGTTAAATGACTTACCTAGGATCATACATACAGTTAGTAAGGTATGAAGTTGACTGACTAAATATTTTTACTCATTCATCCATTCATTTAATACTTTTTTTTTAGGGTTTTTTTTTCAAGGCAGTGGGGTTAAGTGGCTTGCCCAAGGCCGCACAGCTAGGTAATTATTAAGTGTCTGAGACCGCATTTGAACCCAGGTCCTCCTGACTCCAGGACCGGTGCTTTATCCACTGCACCACCTAGCCACCCCTCATTTAATACTTTTGAACTGTCTATCCCATACTTGGAATTCACTGTGTCCTGACCTCCAACTCTTGGCATTACTGATTTCCTTTAAGACTCAGCTTAAGGGCAGCTAGGTGTTGCACTGAATAAAGCACCAGTCCTGGAGTCAGGTGGACCTGAGTTTAAATCCAGACCTACATATTTAATAATTGCAGTTGTACCTAGGCCTTAGTCAAGTCACTTAATTCCATTGCCTTAAATAATTTTTTTTAATTTAAAAAATTTAAAAAATCATCTTTGCAGAACTTTATGGGTAGTCCTTCCCTCTCTAAAGCTTTTTTTCTTCCTTTGTTCTTCCTTCCTTCCTTCCTTCCTTCCTTCCTTCCTTCCTTCCTTCCTTCCTTCTTTCCTTCCTATCTTTCTTCTTATCTCTTATAAAATTTTATTATATTTTCAGCTCCAAATGTTTTTCTCCTCCCTCTATCCCCCCCTAAGAAAACAAGAAGCATAAAACTTGCATATAAATACATATATACATGTATAAACATAGTCACACAAAATAAATTCTTGCGTGAACTATATCCAAAATATCTTCAAGACATCAATCTGTACTCTGAGTCCATCAACTCTATCTGCAGATGGGTAGCATCTTTCATAATAAGTCCTTTGAATTGTGTTCAATCTTTGCATTGACCAGATTTTCTAAGGCTTTCAAATTTACTTTACAATATTATTATGTAAATTATTCTCCTGGCTCTCCTTACTTCATTCCATATTAGTTCACAAAAGCCTTCCAAGGTTTCTTCAAAACCATCTCTTTCGTTGTTTCTTGTATCACAAAAGCATAAAAATCACCTTCATATACTTATTCAGCTATTCATCAATAGCTCAGTTTCCAGTTCTTTGCTACTACATAAAGAATTGCTTTACATATGAATTTTTTCCCTCTTTTTTTAATCTCTTCAAGGTATAGACCTAATTGTGGTATTTTTAGATCAAAGTATATTCACAGTCGAATACATTTGAGGCCATAGTTTTAAATTACTTTACAAAATGGCTAGATTAGTTGAAAGCTCCATTAACATTGCATTATTGTAACCTGTTTCCCCACAGCCCCTCCAGTCTTTCTCATTTTCCTTTTTTACCTCAACTTTCTCAATCTAATGAGTATGAGGTAGTAACTCAGAGCTGTTTAATTTGAATTTCTCTATTCATGATTTAGAATATTCTTCATCTATAAGTGGGAACCTCAGTGTTTCTTATCTTATTTTCCCATAATCCTCAAATAATAATTTAACTTATAATTTGTTTTTAGAATACTTAAAATTCTAAATGCAGTCAAATGAACTAATGGACCAAAAAGTCCTATTATCCTCACCTAGTTCAATGCTCTGACTTCAAACAGGTCTTCTTAGGAAATTCATCCAAGGGTCAGTTTTCTAGCTGATCTTCTGAATAGTTTAGCTTTCTTCAACATTTTACTTGAGAGACTATATTTCTTCACAAGCTGATTTTTGTCATTTCTTTCTTCCATACAAATATTCATTACCAACCCTTTCAGCAACCAAACTGTTCATATACAAAAGGGATATCACTTTATTTTCATATGGAAAAAATTACATATATAATATCACCTGAGATATGTCTGGTCAGAAATAAAAACTGACAAGTCAAATAAAAAGAACAAAAGATAGGACAGTATTCTAGTGTATGTGGGGAGAAGAGTTGATAAGTCAACCATAAATGTTTATTAAACACTATCTGCCAATGTTTCAATTAAGCTCTGGATATATAAATAAAAGCTGAAAAAAAAGGCATTCCCTGCCCTCATGGAGCTTATGGTGGGAGGCAGATATATTAGCTAATGTGGAATTCCATGACTGGAGTGAAGTTTTAGAATAAAGAGCTAAGGGATGAAAGTATAAATTCCAAACACAGTCTGGAGAAGAAAGAGAAATGACAGACCTAAGAAGTCTCCTTAAATAGAAGTTCTGGGAAGTATATCAAATTTAAAAAAAAAAGAAGCATAAGAAACCTCAAGGATAGAGGGACTTCCTCAATGAAGAAGATGCCTAGATCTTTAAGGCTGGATGAATATTATATCCCTTGAAGGCATAAGCTATTTCATTTTTGTTGTTCTATCTTCAAAATCTACCAAATTACCATTGCTAATAGAGGGAAGAGTTCAAGATTATGATATAAGTTACCTAAGACTCTATCCACTGCCAAAACTTCCTATGGTGATATTTATGCGTGTGTGTGTGTGTGTGTGTATTTTTTCAGCTTCTATTTATATATTTCTCAGCTTCTATTTATATATATGTATACACACACATATATAATAAAATGGAGAAAGTAGAGTAGTTTTTATTGGGAACCTTTGAAGTTATTCAGAGATAGGTTCAAATTCAGACAAGCACCCAAGGTGATGTTTCAAAATTAATCTAACCCCTAGCTTTTCTTGTTTTGGAAATTTCCTAGAATTATGTTTTTTAAAATTGAATATATGTGATTTTCATAATTATATAACACGGGTATGGATTTGATTAAAGTAACATATCCCTATTCATTTGTTTTTATAATTTCTAAAAAGTAAAGGGAAATCTATTTAAATATCTGGGATTTTGTAAAAAAAATAGATTCTCATTTCCACTAGACACTGAACAAAAGAATTTTCTTTGCTTCTGTGTTGTTGGAACATCTGTTTTGATTCTATCTGATTTAAGGTTAAGAGCGTGTCAGACTTTTTTCCTTATTTTGAATCATTACCAGATTTTTCACTTTTGTTGATAGTTATTAGTTTTCTCATTAAAAAATTTAAGTTGTTTTACTTGTTATGCTTTATAATACACTTTTTTTCATACATACAAAATATGTAAATAATACTCCAGTATGATTTTTCTCTTCGGAAAGAATAAAATATGAAGAAAAGAAGAAGAGAGTATATTTTGTTAGAAGAGCAACTACTAACAAGAACAGCTTTTCAACCACAAATCAGATTCTAACAATTGGCAAAACCAAGCTCTTAAATCTAGTGAATGAGATAAATGTTAACCAAATGCATCAATAGAGGTAATCTGGTGATTGTCTAAAGACCTGTGCTCTGTGAGTGAATCTTCATTTTGCCCATGAAGGTCCTAAAGGTCTCCAGAAATTGAATCTATTCTTTTTTTAAAAATTTTTTCCAATTCCATGCAAAAGGAGTTTTCAGCAATCATCCATTTGCAAGTTTATGAATTCCACATTTTCTACTTCTCTTGCTTCCTACCCCATTCCATGGCCGTGAAAAATCTGGCAAAAGTTGTACATGTACAATCCTGTTTAACATATTTGCATATTGTATCTGTGAAAAAGAAATTAAAATCAAGGGGGAGGGGAATCATAAGGGGGAAAAAAACCATAAAAAGAAAATTCAAACAGTGAACAAAGTATGCATTGGTCTACATTCAGACTCCACAGTTTTTTTTTTTCTTTCTAGGTCATTTTTCATAATACATCTCTCAGAGTTGAATTGAACCTATTCTTGAAATCCTTGTAAATGCAATTAAACTTTCAGCCAATTAAACAGAATCTTCAGAATGTTAAGTTAACATTTTCCACCCCTAAAGTACATAAGATTAAGCATATATGTGTTCACCCCACTCAGAGAGAATATATCATGATTTATAAATCAGAGAACTCTAGTCTGAGCAACTTTCTCAGAAAACTAAGTTTCTTCATAGCAGCAAGATAATGATGCACAATGAAATCAGCCCAGTGAATTCACTTATTGCTTAATATAAAGAAATTTTCCCCACCACTATTCACCATGGGTGTCTTTGAAACAGCTTGCAGGTGGGCTGTATTATCAATCCCACATAAACAACTCCAAGTTCAATCAATAGTCATCACATTTCCTTTCTATTTGTTTCAATTTTGTTCTAGAGTTTGGACCTGCATTGACCGGGGGCAGGTGAGGCAGAGCTGCACTTCACCTCTGGTACCAGGTGAATGAGCTCAACCTTCCTCAATCAGAGTTCTCAGCTCAACTCTGCCTCACATTCTTACCCTTTACTACACATCCCTGTTCTGGGGATATCCTATATGAGAAATGGTGACTCTCTTGGACAAAAGGCCAGGTCCCAAATCATAATGCATTTTCAGTTGTTCACATGTTATGTAGGTCAGATAAAAGCAAAATTTAGTGTGCTTCCAAGATTACCCTATCCCTTCCTCTCAAAATTAAGAATCTTAAATCAGCCACCCACTTGAATATTCCCTCTGATTCTCTCCCTCTTTCTACTTTCTCCTTGAAAAAGGAAATATGGTGTTTCTCCTGAAGTTGGAAGTTTTAATAACCTAAAGTTTATTTAGCCTGAATCAGTGGAAATATAATCTCTCTCACACTGTCACTGTCTCTATTTTTTCCCTGTCTCTATCTTATCTCTTTTCTGTCTCTCTGTCTCTCTCTGTCTCTCTCTGTCTCTCTGTCTCTCTGTCTCTCTCTCTCTCTCTCTCTCTCTCTCTCTCTCTCTCTCTCTCTCTCCCTCCCTCCCTCCCTCTCTCTGTCAGAGAGCTGAATGGGGGAATAATGACAACCTGGTTTTCCACCAGCCCATGACTGAGTTTAAGCTTCTTTCTTTATATTTATTCTTTCCTGATATTAGGTGAATAAGTATCCCAAAATGAAAGGTGATTTTTTGTTTAATTCAAAATTCCCATGTCTCATTGGTGGTCACAGCTAAATGATTTCTTTTTCTTTCTTTTTTTTTAAGAGCTAAATGATTTCAATGGTCAATAGTATCTATTGAAGAGTTGGAAGTCAATAGCTACAGAAACATCTTCATCAGGAGGGTAAAGACACAGGGAGGACAAATAAAAGAAGAGCAACGGGAAGGTGGGATCTGCTTCTGGCAGTATGTCCTCTCTTGGCAGAGAAGTAAACTACAAACTAAGGAAAGGTACTGATCCTGAATACTGGGCAACAGGTAGCTAAAAGAAATTTTTAAAAGACTCTACCATATATATATATATATATATATATATATATATATATATATATATATATATATATATATATATCATACCTTTATTGTAGTTGAATAATAGCATTTGTATAGAGTTTAAAATGCAGCTAGGTAGTGCTGTGCATAGAGTTTGGGACCTGAAGTGAGAAAGACTCATCTTCCTGAGTTTAATTCTGGCCCCAGACATTTAGTAACTGTGTGATTCTGGGAAAGTCACTTAACCCTTTTTACCTCCGATTCTCAATTGTGAATGAGCTGGAGAATGAAATGGCAAACAACTCCAAATGGGGTCACAAAGAATCAGATATGAACAACAAAAATATAAAAGTTACTTAATGCTGATTCTATGCTAAGCTACTTATAATCATTATCTTTAAGTCAGAGCCCATACTCCCCTGGGTATTGCATATATTTGTGAAGTAGAACACCACCAATTTGTGGAAGGCAATGTTTTGTACCAACTGTTCTTGCTATATTGTTTTGTGAATTTTCTTTTCTAAAAATAAATTAAATCTGAAAAGCTAATATAGTTCATGAGCACATCAGTTGGAATTCAAGAGTTTTATTTCTAGAAATACAGTCCCTTAGATTTACTTCTAGAATTATCAGTGAGGAGTAATAGTCACCTCTCTAGAGACCACAAATTGAGCATGATTCTAGGTTGGGGAAGCAATCTTGAGGGGCTACTCTCTCTCCTTTCTCTCATTCCATTTCTCTAAATATACATGTACACCTGCCCACCCACAATTTTATATGCATATGTGTATATTTGTTAGGAAGTATATATAAACATACATACATATACACATATATTTATTCATATATTTATATATGTATGTACCTACACACACACACACACACACACACACACACACACACATATTTGTCTCCTGAATAGAATGCAAGCTCCTTGAAGGCAAGGAGTTTTTGTCTTTGGATCCTAAGGCAGTGTCTGTCACATAGTAGATACTTAACCAATAGTTATGATTGTTTGTTTTATATATTGATTGTAAATGTTTATGAGGTGGAGCAAGAACCTTTTAGCTTATTCTCTCTCTCTCTCTCTCTCTCTCTCTCTCTCTCTCTCTCAATCCCCTTAGGGGTTAAGTGGCTTGCCCAAGGCCACATAGCTAGGTAATTATTAAGTGTTTGAGGCCAGATTTGAACTCGGGTACTCTTGACTCCCGGGCTAGTACTCTATTCACTACAGAGTATCACTGTGGAAGTACTATCCCAAGAATTGTGAAGTTAGTACATCCTCAGAGGGAAAGTTATTCTTCAATTAATGATTCTTCAGTTAATAATTGGCTAAGTTTGGGGGCATTTATCTCATCATTGGTTAATTAATGACAATGAAATCAGAGTTATATATATATATATATATATATGTATATATATATGCATATATTTATATGCTTTATATATGGCACTAAAGGCCCCAAAGATAGGGAAATCTCTTGCAGTTTTTCCTCTAACAATTGGACTACTGCTGTAACATGGTAGTATTCTGGTTAAGTACTACCAAGAGATAATAACCCTAAAATTCTTTGATAGCCTATAGTTAATTACTGCCACAACATCAGAACATTAGAACATAACTAAGAGTCCTTATTTATATTCAAGTTCATTCTCCCACCTCTCCACCACTGGCACCAAAATGCTTCTTCTCTAGGTCTATTTATGACAGGATCCTCTTCTCCCTCCTCAAGGAAGACTTTTTTAGGTGCTTTCTCTTGAAATGACTGTTGTTTTTCCTTCTTCAAATAGGACCATATCTTCAGGGAGATGTTGTCCTGACATGCAGGTGAAATGAATTTATGTAAGAGAGGCATGGGCAAAGTCACCAGCCTCTCTTATCTGAGCCATTTGGGTCCAGGACGTTGATATGGATCAGGATAACAGGAGATGGCCTTGGATATAGTGAGAGACTTGAGCTTTTTAAGCTAGGGTCTTTAGCAGCTCTCAGTTGACTGAAGCAATGCCCATTCAGTGATTGAGGGTAGGTTAGAAAGAAAAGAGGCAGAAAATGACTTCTTTAAGACCAAAAAAGAAAAATCATTCTGGTAGGTGAAGACCCTCAGGGTTTCTGGTAAAAAAAAACCCCAACAAAAATGATTATTTTAAGTTACTCTTAGCCATTCAGGACTCAAAAAATGATCAGGTCTGACTTGATCTGGGAGGTATTGTTGGACAAATGATTGAGTTCCTTTTTCATTTATTTCAGATGCTCAAAGATGGAAGCCAGAAGTAATTCCAAGCCCTGGCACCACTAATGCTTCTTAGGGTCTTCTGTTCACAAACCCTGGCATTGTCTCTTGAAACATATTCTACCATGAGACAAGCTGTCTTTTAACTTGAATGTTGCCATCTCTTTGCCAACTCTGCTGTGAAGTAGCATGAAGGGGCACATCTGGTTGATCACTTGAATTTGGAGCTACTTGGAAATAAGCCTTTTTTATTGACTAATCTTCAATGATGCGATGTTCTTAACCATTTTGCTCCCTAATCATTTCTAGACTATAATATAAATGATTATAAACATGCCTTTTCTAGCATCAGTTAAAGCAGTAGGACAAAGACTTCACTTTCATTAATAGGGTCATATTAGTACAAAATATATTTTTAAACCATCATTAATTTGGTGCACCCTCTCACGTAGCATCAATTATCTGAATGGTATTTTCATTTCAGTTACTTTCTTCTGGAATGCATTACACAAAAATTTCAGGAAATATTACAAATATCAATTTTTTCAAAATTTTCTCTTTTATGACATTGGCTATGTTCTTGTGTATTACATCTAAAATAGATAAAAACATTTTGGATATATAACTAATCTGACTCAAGCCTCTAAACCATAGAGAGTGACAGAATTAATTCAATATGAGGTCTTTTTAAAAGCAAATAATATTTAGAATAAAACATTAGCAATATGATTTGATTTTCATCCCTACATTTTAATTATTCCTTTTTCTATGATGGATGCTACATTTTATAATTTTAAAAAATTTATATACTAATTGAAAGGAAGTAAAGCAAAAATATATTTTGGGATTTTGTATAAAGTAACTTCATTATACATATTAAAAAAAGAAAAAAATTTCATAAATAAAATTCTGTGCCAGACTCTATGGTACTTTCTTATTCTCTACTTGCTTGACTTTTATTCAACTGAGTGTAAAGGGCTCTTTTGTCAAGGAATGCACTCAATCTCTAAAGTAGTCAAAAAAACCTGACTCCTATGTATCTCTGAAAGCTGCCAGAAAGCAGTCAGTTCTAAGGCAGAGCATGGCAGTACCAAGAATATTCTGGAGTATGATATACAAAGTTATTAATGACACATAGCTTCTTGAGCCAGGTTGCAATCCTGGACAACTTTACTTGATGAGGAGTACATTCCTATATTAGGATGTTACATCTCTGAACATTTTAAGAACTCTGAGAAGACTGACAATTCCTTGAGGACTTTGCTTTGAATAGGCTAAAATCGACTACTATAAGTTATATGGTCTGATTTCTCAAATGAATTTTCTAAATTTCATTCTTAGAAATGTAGATGTTTTTAAATTTTGAATATATAGTGTTCATTTTCGTTGCATATCTTTCCCACCTCTAGAACCTTTAGAACTTTCCCACCATAGAACTGTAGTAAAAGTTCTCATTTGCCAATATTGGGGATAGCTACTTGCCAAAGGCAAGAACAAACTGTAGGTTATCAATTTTCACATGAAGGCTAAGAGAATCGCTTAGTTCATGCTACTGGCTTATTGAAAACTGTGCATAAATAGTCATTCAGAGTTGTCTAGATATAACAAATGCTGTGACTACATTTAAAACTAACTATAATGAGAACTCCTCTCTAACACTGCTCATTTTTATCCGAATTTGAATCCAAGAAAATGGAAGGATGAGTTCAGGGTTCCTGGCAGAAAACTTTTGTTAGACATACATTAAATTATCACCAATTGCTATTACACAAAGGGCAAAGTAACCATATCTAAAGTTACTCTTCTGTTTTAGTTAAGTTCCAGATGAAATTGCTTTAAGGAGTTCTAGTTTTCGAAAGTATAATAGTAGAGTCTGATTGTACATGGCTCCATTTATAAATATAGATTGCAACAAGCATATTGCTGTCTTGTAATGGGAAGTGTAGTGATAGTTTCATTGACAATGCATGTAATGAATTTCTTTATTTTATTTTTATTTTTTAAGATTTTTTCAAGGCAATGGGGTTAAGTGGCTTGCCCAAGGCCAATAAGACTGTATAAATTGAAAAACAAGCCCAGGTCTGATGTATCTATTCTTTTCAGGGGTAAAATTTTTTAAAAAGTAGTTGAGGATTAGTATCATTAAAAGAAAAGAGAAGTATGGGGAATAATATTTAAAAAACTCATGAAAAACAAAAGATGAGAATGTCTTGTTTTACGTAGATTTGAGGGAAAGAGTATACAAAGCTCCAAGGAAGATGGAAAAGATAGTAAAACACAGAAAGATGAAAGAGAAGTTGAAAAGTAGTCCAGTATAAGAGATATGAAAGAAAGGAAGAGGATGAGAGAATAGGGCATGAGAAGAATTTATACTTGTATACTTAAATGAGGAGAAATCTTTTAATAGCTTTCTTAAGTTTCACAAAGAGTAGCAGGTATCACCATGGATAGAGAATTGCACCTGAAGTCAGAATGACTTGATTTCAAATCCAGCCTCAGATTCTTATTAGCTTTGTGACCTTGGACAAAACACTTGATCTCTGCCTCTTTTTCCTCAAATATAAATGGGGATAATAACAACATGACTCACACAGGATTGTTATGAAGATCAAATGACATAATATTTATTAGATGCTGAGTACAGGGACTGGAAAGGAGTAAGCACTATAGAAATGCTTATTCCCTTTCCACCTTTGCCCATTAAAAAAAAACACAGTGATTTGTGTGTCTGAATTATCTTATTTTGTCAATTAATAAAAAGAGACAGCAGAAGCTTAATGACTTGCTCCTGAAGAGGTAGCTGAGTCCATGTCAAAGCTAAACTGTCTCATGTCTTAGAAGTCACTGGTCTTTCTACTTCAGCCTAGTACATTTCAAACTGCTTATACACATACCAAATCTAGGTGTGTGTGTGTGTGTGTGTATATATATATATATATATATATATATATATATATATATATATATATATATGTGTGTGTTTGCTTTTGTGTGTGTATCACACACACATATGTATATATATATATATATATAAAGAGAGAGAAACATATAATATTGATGCATTTATTTGCATCATATGTGATAAAAATATGAGTAATAAATTGGATATAAAATTTTCTTACACTTTTCTCCATGTAATAAAGACATTCAGGGGCGGCTAGGTTGCACAGTGGATAGAGTACTGGCCTTGTAGTCAGGAGTACCTGAGTTCAAATCTGGCCTCAGACACTTAATAATTACCTAGCCATGTGGCCTTGGGCAAGCCACTTAACCCCATTGCCTTGAAAAAATCTTAAAAAATAAAAATAAAATAAAGAAATTCATTACATGCATTGTCAATGAAATTATCACTACACTTCCCATTACAAGACAGCAATATGCTTGTTGCAATCTATATTTATAAATGGAGCCATGTACAATCAGACTCTACTATTATACTTTCCAAAACTAGAACTCCTTAAAGCAATTTCATCTGGAACTTAACTAAAACAGAAGAGTAACTTTAGATATGGTTACTTTGCCCTTTGTGTAATAGCAATTGGTGATAATTTAATGTATGTCTAACAAAAGTTTTCTGCCAGGAACCCTGAACTCATCCTTCCATTTTCTTGGATTCAAATTCAGATAAAAATGAGCAGTGTTAGAGAGGAGTTCTCATTATAGTTAGTTTTAAATGTAGTCACAGCATTTGTTATATCTAGACAACTCTGAATGACTATTTATGCACAGTTTTCAATAAGCCATATAGAAACAAACATAGACATAGAGGCATACACATGTAAATGTATATACATCATGGAATTGCAAATAATTATATGTTTTTATCATTTCTTCACTTTTAATAAAGAATTATTTTTATTTTATATTTGTAAATGTCTTGCTTTGAATTGTTTTCAATATTTCTAGAGATGTTTTGTCATTTGCTATGTTATAGCAAGTGTATGGTGCTTTCCCTTTCAGTAGGCTGAGCATTGATGGCCCTAATGAACTTGACTAAAATCTAGGTTTATTAAAGTTGTAAAATTATTCTTTGGAAATTCCATTATTTGAAAATGACTTGTATATTTTGGATGCTCCCAAAGACTTTAAAAGATTAGTTTGTTTATACTCGTTTTGTTATTTGATTTTTTTTTTTTGGCAAGGCAATGGGGTTAAGTGGCTTGTCCAAGGTCACAAAATTAGGTAAATTATTAAGTATCTAAGGCCAGATTTAAATTCAGGTACTCCTGACTCCAGGGCCGGTGTTCTAACCTAGCTGACCCTATTTGAAAATCAGAAAGAAGAAAGATGGGCTCAGATACTCACTAACTTTGTAAATGTAGGTTGATCACAACCTCTTCCTTAGGTTCCTCTCTGTAATTTTTTTATGTTACTATTGTTAAATTGTTTAGTTTTGTCTGACTTTTCATGACCCATTTTTATGAAATTTCCTTGGCAAAGATACTAGACTGGTTTGCCATCTCCTTCTACAGGGTTCCCATTTTACAGTTGAGGAAATTGAGGGACACAGGTTAAATGACTTATCCAGGGTCATACAGCTAGTAAATGACTGATTCTGGGATAGAACTTGGTCCTCCTAACTCCAGACTTATACTCTATCCATTGCACTACCTGACTCAAGGCTGATTGTGAAAATAATAAGTTATATTTCTAAAATTCTTTGCAAACCACAAAAGTTATATAAATGTAAGCTAGTATTATTACCATCATCATTGTTCATTACCATTACATTAAGATGCAGTAATATTGCATTACCAAAGGCCATTTCAATATCCCAACATGGTAAAGACTGTGAATAACATGATGTTGGTCAATTTAGATCACTGCAACTCATTCATATATGATTATTTCTTTATCCCCTACAATTCTAGATTTACTAGGTTCATTATAAAGAGTCAGATTTATCAAATCTGTCTTAGTCTAAGAATAATAAATATCTTAGAATAAGAACATCAAATGTTCAAGTGGAGTTACAGTTCAAGAAGCCAAGACATTTTATCTCCATCTAAAAAAGTTTCAAAAACTAAGGGTAGATGAAAAATTGAGCTTGCTTTCTTGAAAATGTAGAACATTCTCTGTTCCTAGAAATATTTGTATTTGGATAATCAGTTGTTGAGAATTAGAAAACAGCATATTCTTTACTCAGATTGAACTAGACTGTAATGTCCATTTTAATTCTACTATTCTATGATTCCAAATGTGTTTTGTTCCATTCAACTTAACACAATGAAATAATTAATGAAACTGTCAGTCAATAAGAAATAAAGAAAAGGAATGCAGCTAGGTGTGAAAATCTGTTTAATTGGGTATGAATTCCTTCAAAAAAGCAGAAAACAAAGCAACAATTTTAACTAAAGCTAGGCCACTGCTACTTTCCAGATTGTTTTAAAGCTCTAATTTGATATATTGGAACATATAAAGAACATTTTGCATTCATGGTGTTACACCTGGAATAAGAATTGTCCTTGAATTTTCATAACAGTTCTTTTCTAGATGTAAAAAACTGAAAATTGCGGGTATACACATTAGTGAAAGAAATGTGTTCAGTACAAAGAAACAGTAATACTGTGAAGTGATCAGCTGTGTTTGACTTAGCTAGCCTCAACAATACAATACCTAACACAACTCTGAAGGATATATGATAAAAAATGCTCCTCTTTCCCAGAGAAAATAAATGAGGGTATTAATATAGTTGAAGTATAATTTTTCTTATTTTTTAAATTTTTCCTTGAGTTTTTTGAGAATGGCTCTATGTTTTCTTTCACAGAATAATTATTATGGAAATATTTTTTGAATGACTACACTATATGACCTATATTAATTAATTACTTTCTCAATGAAGGGTTGTCAGGAGGAAAGAAGGGAGAAAATTTGGATCTTAAAGTTTTTAAAATAAACCTTAAATTTTTCTTCTTGCACTGGACAAAAATAAAATGCTAAATAAAAAAAGAAAGAAAATAGTTATTAGAGAATAAAGTGATCAGAGAATCTTCTGATTTTGAAAAAATATAAGAACTTTTAAAATTTGTCATTTAAAGCACCAAAAAATTTTGTTAAAAATTCATTCCTCATTTTTTTCTTCATAGTATTGACAGGCAACATTTATTTTCCATTATCTTTGGAGCAAAATGGATATTTTAAAATTTAAATTACCTTTAAACTATTTAATTTTAAATGAGGGGACATTTACCTGTGATTTTAACAATACTTTTAGTAACTTGCTACTAGAGAATTCATTGACTATCTTAATGGGAAAAATATATAGGTGAGTTATTTCTTTTTACTAGATGCATTTTATCTACAAAACATGCATTAATTTTTATCTAAAATTCTGTTTTTGGTGCAACAAATGGATATTATTTTAGTGATTTTGACCTATTCACACTCATAAAATATTACTTGGCTGGAATATTTACTAAAACTTTTTAAACATTTGTTTCCTTACACTGTGTCCATAGTGATAACTGTGACAAAAATATGAAAGTCAAACAAACTTCATTGAGCTATACAGAAAAGCAGCATAGAAGTGGTAAACTTTTGCAATGCATTTTGACTGAAATAAACAGGTGAAACAGTGTGTGTGTGTGTGTGTCTATGTGTGAGAGAGAGTGAGAGGGGAGAGAGAGAGAGAGAGAGAGAGAGAGATAGAGAGAGAGAGAGAGAGAGAGAGAGAGAGAGATGGAGGGAGAGAGAGAGAGAGAGAGAGAGAGAGGAGAAAGAGAGAGGAGAAATAGAGAGAGAGAGAGGAGAAAGAGAGAGAGGAGAAAGAGGGAGAGAGAGGAGAGAGAGAGAGAGAGAGAGAGAGAGAGAGAGAGAGAGAGAGAGAGAGAGAACAAGAGAACAAATAACAAATGCCAAGATTTGAACCAAGTCTACTGGTTCCAAAGGAGGGACCTAACCCCATGAGAAGATGCTGCTCTTATACTCAGAGTATAGCTTATATCTAGGTTTCCCTCAAAATTGTCAGAGAGTATCCAGTATCCAATACAAGGAGTACTGGTCTATCATAGCAAAGAAGATAATTCCAACCCAAATCCTGGAAAATGATGCTCTAGAAGCAGAACTGATGGTTACTTCATAATGGTCAGTTTAACTAAACATTTAACATTCAGTTTTAGAGACAATTGCCTCATTAACTGAAGTCTATAGCAAGGTTCTTCAGTGGATGGAGTTCTGGGCCTGAAAGCTGGAGAATCTGAATAAAAATTTAGCCTTGTTCATTTACTAGCAGTATGATTCTCAGTGTTTACCTGGGTTTCCTTGACTAAAATGGGAATAACATCACTGATCTTCCAGGTTTGTTGTGAGGATCAATTAAATAATATACCTAAAATATATAACATAGTGCTTAGCATGTATGGCACTGTGTGAATTCCTGTTCCCCTCTCTTCTTTTGATATCCAAGAGTCATTTTGCATGAACCTGTTTCTTCCTTAGGGGAGATATCTCCTCTTAAGTGAAGGGTATTTCATATTAGTGGATCACATCAGGCTATACAATTCTGGTTCCTATTGATGTAGAAACAAAACCAATAATAAACTTAGAATAACTCATTTTGATTTCTTATCATCACTTGTATCAAAAGTGATGCAGTTTGATATTCTGAATAGTGCCCTGATTTCATTTACCTTACCCCTAATATTTTTGTGCTGAGATGTGAAACAGAAATTGAATTTCCTTTTGAGGACCAAGTCATGATCTCTTTTCTTAATCCAAGGTGCATCCTTACTCTTTCCCTCTGAATAGATAGTTTTGTGATATATATGAATTTTCTCTGAGGCTGAATACTCATGATTCATTGTATAGAATTGACTATTATTTAATTCTATATCAGCTGGTGCCTCTAAGGGTCACATTCTTTGAAAAGTAGACCTTTCTGAGCAAACATGATTATCTATAGTGTAATGATTAACCTTAAGAACTTCATTATAAAGACAAAACTAAATATAAAATGAGGCTTAAAAATTTTTAAAAACATTTTCAGAATACTTGACAGAAATCTATGATAGATGAATTGACTAGTTATTGAGTTCTACGAAGTCTGCCAAAGAAGTATCTTCAATATAAAAAAACTAAACAATATATGTTCTTTTAAAGGTGGGATTTATTTGCTTCTGAAGGGTGAAAGATTAAATTAAAATCTGTCCTATCGGCCATCATGGTCCAAGGAAAAGGAACTTCCTGAGCACTGAACCAAGGCATGAATGCTCAAGATGTTCTGGACACACTGTGCTGAAGCATGATCAAGACATGATCCAGGGTAGGGAGTGCTGGGGAATCTTCCTAATATTTTGGATCCACACCTGGGACGTGGCCCTAGGTGCTTACCTCAAGACACCTGGAGAAAATGATTGTACTCAAGATCTGAGGGTGTTTTGACTGAAACTTGATTTGGTCGAGAGCCCATTGATCACTGAATTCAGTACTGTAAACCCTTGAACCTGTGTCACTTTTATGTAAGCACTATAAAGAACTTACTTGGGAAAGTGGGCTTTGGAAGTCCATTCCTTCAGAGAGGACACTCTACCAAGGGGACTTTCCCAATTGAGCCCCTGGAGGCTATGTTGTGACATCTTGGGACTTCCCCAGCCAGATTTCCAGGTTTGTCAGAGCTTCCTTGGTTAGGTAACTATTATTTCTATTTTATCTCTTATCTCTTCTTTATCTATGCTGATGTTTTACACCCCCATATATATATATATATATATATATATATATATATATATACATATATATATGCGTGTATTTGTCTGTAATCTTGGGTTACAGTTTTGGGTTATTAGTATATTAATCATTAAAACTGATTTAAAGACAAGAAAGAGAGAGAATATCATTGTGGGACAGATTTGGATTAATTAAATTAAAAGTCTGAACATCATGCAACCCTTTCTCTTAATACTTCTTATGTAATAAAAGTGGTGTTTGCATTGTAAATGAAATGGTTAATCAATTTAGGATTGATTCTGCCCTATGTTTGTTAATAGGTGTGTTTTTCTGATCTTTCTCCCTTCTTAACCTATACTACTACCTCTTCACTGATACTATTGCTGTTTCCCTTATTAGACAAAGATCTACTGGACTATATATTTTTTCTCATGTACTCACTAAAAAAGCGACTCTTTTCACTCCTGTGGTGACTGTAGGAATTCTGTTTGGCACACAGATTTGTGTATTCTTTATGGAATATGAGGGTGGTTCTTTCTGGACCTAGAGAGTTCAGAGAATCATTGCATTTGAGGGTTGGAAAGGTTTTCAGCAGTCATCTTTTCCAGTTCATACATTAAAAGAAATTCCAATTCTGTCATCAGAATGACAAGTGGGCATTCATTTTTTACCTCATTGAACATTGAAGTCTCTGGAATGGTTCCATTTTCTGGATAGCCAAAGCAAGAGGGCCTTTATCCTGCCAGATTCAGATACTAATGGTTCAAAATAAAAGCCTCTATTTTTCCATTAGTCTTCCTGCTACCTCTACTGTATCACTCAAGCTATGGCTTGAAAGTATTCCTCCCTAGCTAAGAATGAAGTCATTTGTGACATAAAGATCAGAAGTAAAGGCATAGGTTAAGTTTATAAAAATCCTTTTTTATTTATTTTCCCTAAAGGACACAGTGGTATTGATTTAATTCTGTTCAACAAGTATTTATTAAATGTCTCATAAATTCCAGGACCTTCTTAGGTGCTAGGAATATAAAAACAAACAAAAGGAATCAATCTCTATCCTCAAGAAACTTCCATTCTACTGGATGGAAATAACTTAGACTTGACTAAAGAAAACACAGAATGTACAATAGACAAGCAAAGTAAATTCAGAGAAATATTATCAAGTAATTATCTCTTTTACAGAAGGTGGTGCTTTAGCAAAGGTGAGGAGGGAGAATGCTAGGGACATGAAGATTGAAAGGTTGGACAAAGACTTCTTGCAACAAGAAGTGCTTGGTAGTGGATTGTTTGGTTAGAGGGCAGAGTAGCATGAAATTCAATGTCAATAAGTAGAAAGTAGCAGGAGGAAAGTTTCTCCAAAGGGACAGATAGAGAAACCAAGTGCTCCGAGGGCAGAGAGTGAGAATAGGAGAATTAAAGAGCATCAATTCACATTGTCACACATGCCCACAGTCTGAATCACACAGTCTTCCCCAACCATGAGTAGTTTGTTCCAGATCTATAGGGGTTCCAACCTATTCTTGGTTTAATTACTCTGGTCTGATGATCACTAACATTCTCTAGCTCCTTTACAGAAATCTAAAACTCTTGGAATTCATTAGAAATATTTCTGTGAGTACCTTAGAGAAAGGTAAAACATGAAACTAGATAGTATTTATTTATAAATTATTCTTAAATAAATATACCCTTGATGGCAACATAAAAACTGACCATGTATTAGGGTATGAAAACCTCATAATCAAATGCAGAAAAAAATAATTAATAGAAATAATCTTTTCAGATCACAATGAAATTTTGTGAAATAAAGGACAATGGAAATATAGATTAAAAATTAATTGGAAACTAAATAACCTATCCTTAAAGAATGAGAGGATCAAAGAACAAATCATAGAAAGAATAAATAATTTCAACTAAGGCAATAAAAAGACAACATGCCAAAATTTATGGGATACAGCCAAAACAATACTTAGCAGAAATTTTATTGTTCTAAATGCTTACATGAATAAAATAGAGAAAGAGCAATTCTGTTAATTGAGCATGCTTTTCAAAGCTAGCAAATTAAAAATGCCCAACTAATTATCATAAAAAGCAATGGAAAGATAGAATGCAATTTAATTGGGAACTGTGGAACCAAGACAGTGGAGAGAGGCCAGGAACTTCCCTAAACTCTTCACAGCTTCCCTCAGAAACAACATTAAATGAAACCTCTAAATAGATTCTGGATAGACAGAATCCACAAAAAAAGACAGGGTGTCTGAAGATAACTTGAAATTACATCAGGAAAGTTCTGTTCTTATCTGGGTAAAAGGGGAGTTCTTCCCAGTACAGGCAGGTGTGGGAGCTTATGGTAGGTTGTTAGCCACAGTACACATCAGCCACCTATGCCCTTCAGATGTGGCCCAGCAGGCCAGTGACATAGTAGTCCAACCATGAATATCCCCAACCCCAGTATGGAAGGCAAATTGTGAGCTCCAGAATCCCTGAGAATTTGATATGATTAGGCCAGCAACTCCAATGCAGCAGGGAAGCAGTTAGTATCTGAGACCTCAGTGTAGAAAGTTAGTGAACCATTGGCCCCCAGCATTAGAAGCTTGGGATGGTGCCTCCTATGGCCTGAGAGCAGAGTTCACCTTTACAAATCATCAACTAGGCCAATAACTGAGTAAGAAACTGAAAAAAAGTGGTGATCATAGAAAGCTATTATGACAAGGAAGAACAAAACACCATCTCAAAGGAGTAGAGTGGGATAAAGCCAACATGTGAAACCTCAAGAGGTGAATATGGTCTCAAGTCCAAAATGTTCTATTTGAAGAACTCACATAGGATTTGAAAATCAAAAGAAGTAGAAGAAGTGGGAAAAGAAATAAAAGGTATGAAAGAAAATCAATTATTGAAAAAGAAAGCACAAAAATTGATTGAAGTAAATAACTATTTAAAAAATTAAATTTGCGAAATGGAAAAAAATGTACTGATGAAAACAACACCATTTAAAATAGAATTGGCTAAATTGAAAAGGAGGTGCAAAATATAACCAAAAGACAACAATTCTTAATTAGAATTGGCCAAGCAGAAGTTAATTACTCTATGAGTCATCAAGAATCAATCAAACAAAATAAGAAAAATGAAAAAATGGAAGAAAATGTAAAATATTTCATAAGAAAAACTACTGTCCCAAGAAAAATAGATCCAGAAGAGATAATTTAGGAATTATCAGACTATCTAAATACTGTGATCCATAAAAGAGCTTGTGCAATATCATTCAAGAAGATATAAAGGAAAAGTTCCCTAATATCCTATAACCAGAGGGTAAAATGAAATCCACCAACTACCTCCTGGAAGAGATGCCAAAATGAAAACTCCAAGGAACATTGTAACCAAATTTCAGAATTATCAGGTCAAGGAGAAAATACTGTAAGGCAATCAGAATGAAGAAATTCAAGGAGCTGCACCAGAAATACACAAGTCTTGGCAGTTTCAGCATTAAAGGATCAGAGGGGAGCTTGAATTATAACTAAGAATCAATTACCCTGGAAAACTGAGCATGCTCTTTCAGGGAAAAAGATGGATATTTAATGAAATAGATAGCTTTCAAACTTTCCTGATGAAAAAACCAGAGCTGAACAGAAAATTTGATCTTCAAATACAAAACTCAAAGAGATGTATAGAAAAGTAAACAGGAAAGAAAAATCAAAACTTTAGCATTCCAGCACTGGAAGATGATATTTGTAACTTTTTTAACCCAGTTTCCTGAAGTTAAAATTTAAAACTACTTGTTACTAGAATTGCCAAATATAAAGAACTAGAAGAGTAGGTACTTTTTTTGTATATATAAATAAATAAAGAAAATAAAAATTAATTGTCTACTATGGGCCAAGCAAATGTATTAAGCATTGGTAGCATAAATAAGAAAAAAAGGAAGACATCTTTCCTTTAAGAGTTTAAAATCTAATTAAAGGAAGGTAATTCACAAAAGACAGGTGAAAATTGAGGGAGATGGCATGCCACAGAGTAGCTTGATATTTGTGCATATAGTCAAAATGAAGTAGAAGATCTGTTGGGAATTGAAATATGCTGATTTTGTAAAAAGATATGGGTGAGGAAAAATGACAGTTTTTCAGGTTATCCAGGAAGGTATTATAGATGCTTTTTTTAAGTGTTTTTTTTTTTTTGCAAGGCAATAGGGTTAACTGGCTTGCCCAAGGCCACACAGCTAGGAAATTATTATGTCTGTGGCCGGATCTGAACTGAGGTACTCCTGACTCCAGGGCTGGTGCTCTATCCACTGTGTCACCTTAACTGCACTGTAGTAGATGCTTTTTAAATATTTAAATGCTGATATACATTTTCTTTGTTTTGTTTTTTTAGAAAGTTTTTATTTGACTTGCACAATTTTCCCCCACATTCCTGCTTCCCCCCCCAAAGGCATTCTGTTAGTCTTTACATTGTTTCCATGGTATACATTGATCTCAGTTGAATGTGATGACTGAGAAATCATATCCTTAAGTAAGAAAAATAAATTGTAAGAGATAGCAAAATGACATAATAAAATAACAGGTTTTTTCCTAATTTGAAGGTAATCGTCTTTGGTCTTTGATCAAAGTCCATAATTCTTTTTCTGGATACAGATGGCATTCTCCATTGTAGATAGCCCAAAATTGTCCCTGATTGTTGCACTGATGAAATGAGCAAGTCTATCAAGGTTGATCATCACCCCCATGTTACTGTTAGGGTATACAATGTTTTTCTGGTTCTGCTCATCTCACTTAGCATCAGTTCATGTGAATCCCTCCAGGCTTCCCTGAATTCCCATCCCTACTGGTTTCTAATAGAACAATAGTGTTCCATGAAATACATATACTACAGTTTGTTAAGCCATTCCCCAATTGAAGGACATTCACTTAATTTCCAATTCTTTGCCACCACAAACAAGGCTGCTATGAATATTTTTGTACAAGTGACAAGTGATGTTTTTACATTTTTTCATCATCTCTTCAGGGTATAGACCCAGTAGTCATATTGTGAGATCAAAGGGTATGCACATTTTTGTTACCCTTTGGGCATAATTCCAAATTACTCTCCAGAAAGGTTGGATGAGTTCACAGCTCCACCAACAATGTATTAGTGTCCTAGATTTTCTGCATTCCTTCCAACAATGATCATTGTTCTTTCTGGTCATATTGGCCAGTCTGAGAGGTATCTCAGAGATGCTTTAATTTGTATTTCTGTAATAAGTAATGATTTGGAGCAATTTTTTTATATGATTATGGATTGCTTTGATTTCCTCAGCTGTAAATTGCTTTTGCATATTCTTTGACCCTTTGTCAATTGGGGAATGGCTTGGATTTTTTTTGAAAATTTGACTCAGTTCTCTGGATATTTTAAAAATGAGTCCTTTGTCAGAAATACTAGTTGCAAAAATTGTTTCCCAATATACTACATTTTTTTTTATCTTAGTTACAGTGGTTTTCTCTGTGCATAAGCTTTCTAATTTAATGTAGTCGAAATTATCTAGTTTGTTTTGAATGATGTTCTCCATCTTTTCCTTGGTCATAAACTGCTTCCCTTTCCATAGATCGGACAAGTAAACTATTCCTTGATCTTCAATTTTGCTTATAATAATGTTTTTTATGTCTAAATCCTGTATCCATTTGGTTCTTATCTTGGTATAGGGTGTGAGGTGTTGGTCTAATCTAAGTTTCTTCCATACTACCTTCCAATTTTCCCAACAGTTTTTATCAAAGAGAAAGTTTTTATCCCAATAGCTGGATTCTTTGGGTTTATCAAACAGCAGATGGCTATAATCACTTCCTGCTATTGCACCTAGTCTACTCCATTGATCCATGACTCTATTTCTTAGCCAATCCCAGACATTTTGATGACTGATGCTTTATAATATAATTTTAGATCTGGTAAGGCTAAGCCACATTCTTTTGCACTTTTTTCCCATTGAATCTCTGGAAATTCTTGACTTTTTATTTCTCCATAGAAATTTACTTACAACTTATTCTAACTCATTAAAGTAATTTTTTTGAATTTTGATTGGTAGGGCACTAAACAAGTAGTTTAGTTTTGGTAGAATTGTCATTTTTATTATATTAGCTTGGTCTATCCATGACAGTTGATGTTTGCCCAATTATTTAAATCTGATTTTATTTGTATGAGAAGTGTTTTGTAATTGTTTTCAAAAAGTTTCTGACTCTGCCTTGTCAAATAGACTCCCAGGTGTTTTATTTTGTCTGAGGTTACCTTGAATGAAATTTCTCTTTCTATCTTTTTCTGCTGGATCTTGCTAGTCATCTGTAGAAATGTTGAGGCTTTATGAGGCTTTATTTTATATCCTGCTACTTTGCTAAAGTTGCTAATTATTTCTAGTAGTTTTTTAGATGACTTTTTTGGATTCTCTAGGTATACTTTCATGTCATCTGTGAAGAGTGAGAGTTTTGTCTCCTCCTTCCCAATTCTAATTCCTTCAATTTATTTTTCTTCTCTTATTGCTGAGGCTTACATTTTTTTTTTAGGTTTTTGCAAGGCAAATGGGGTTAAGTGGCTTGTCCAAGGCCACATAGCTAGGTAATTATTAAGTGTCTGAGACCGGATTTGAACCTAGGTAAGCCTGACTCCAGGCCTGGTGCTTTATCCACTATGCCACCTAGCCGCCCCCTTTTTTAAAATTTTTTTTGGGAGGGGTTTTAAGGCTTACATTTCTAATAGAATATTGAATAGTAGTGGTGATAATGGACATCCTTGTTTCACCCCTGATTTTATTGGGAATGCCTCAAGCCTATTCCCATTGCATATAATACTTGTTGATGGTTTCAGATAGATACTGCTTATTATTCCAAGGAACAAATGATTTATTCCTGCACTCTCTGATGTTTTTAGTAGGAATGGGTGCTGTATTTTGTCAAAATCTTTTTTCAGCAACTATTGATATGATCTTATGATTTTTGATAGGTTTGTCATTGTTAAAATTAATTATACTAACAGTTTTCCTAATATTGAACCAACCCTGCCTTCCTAGGATAAGTCCTACTTGATTATAATGTATTTTCCTAGTGATAACTTGTAATCATTTTACCAAGATTTTATTTAAGATTTTTCATCTATATTCATCAGGGAGATAGGTCTATAATTTTCTTTTTCTGTTTTAAAGCTTCCTGGTTTAGGTAACAGCATCATATTGGTTTCATAGAAAGAGTTAGGCAGAGTTCCATCTTTCCCTATTTTTCCAAAGAGTTTATATAGAATTGGAACCAATTGTTACTTAAATCTTTGGTAGAATCCACTTGTGATTCCATCAGGCCCTGGAGATTTTTTCTTGGGGAGTTCAATGATGACTTGTTGAATTTCTTTTTCTGAGATAGGGTTGTTTAGGTATTTAATCTCCTCTTCATTTAACCTGGGCAACTTTTATTTTTATAAATATTCATTGATTTCACTTAGATTGTCAAATTTATTGTCATAGAGTTGGGCAAAATAATTCCAAATTATTACTTTAACATCCTCCTCTTTGGTGGTGAGTTCACCTTTTACATTTATGACTCTTCTTTCTTCTTTTTAATCAAATTGACCAGAAGTTTATCAATTTTACTATTTTTTTCATAAAAGCAGTTCTTGGTTTTATTAGTTCAATAGTTTTCTTGCTTTTGATTTTATTAATTTCTCCTTTAATTTTTAGAATTTCTAATTTGGTATTTAATTGGGGTTTTTTAATTTGTTCTTTCTCTAATTATTTTAGTTATATATTTAGTTCATTGATCTCTTCTTTCTCTAATTTATTCATGTTAGCATTTAAAGATATAATATGACCCCCTCACAGCCACCTTGAGTGTGTCCCATAGGTTTTGGTATGTTGTTCCATTATTGTCATTGTCTAAGATGAAATAATTAATTCTTTCTATAATTTGTTGCTTGATCCACTTATTCTTTAAAATGAGGTTATTTAGTTTCCAATTAGTTCTGGGTCTATATCTCCCTGGTTCAGTTGCATATGTTTTTTATTGCATTATTATCTGAGAAAAATGTATTCATTTTTTCTGCCTTTCTACAATTGATCATTCAGTTTTTATGTCCCAGTACATGACCAATTTTTGTGCAAGTGCCATGAAATACAGAAAAAAAGTATATTCCTTTCTATCCCCATTCAATATCCTCCATAGGTCTACCATATCTAGGTTTTCTAACAATCTATTTACCTCCTTAACTTCCTTCTTGTTTACTTTATGATTCAATTTATCTAAATCTGAGAGTGGGAGGTTGAGGTCTCCCACTAGTACAGTTTTGCTGTCTATGTCTTCCTGTGGCTCTTTCAGCTTCTCCTCTGAGAATCTGGATGCTGTCCCATTGGGTGCATGTATATTTAGTATTGAAATTACTTTATTGTCTATGGTACCTTCTAGGAGGATATAGTGTCCTTCCTTATCTCTTTTAAGGCTATCTATTTTTACAGATGCTTTGTCTGAGATAAGGATTGCTGCCCTGCTTTTTTTTCACTTCAGCTAAAGCAAAATTTATTTTGCTCCAACCTTTTACCTTTACTCTATTTGTATCTCTTTGCTTCAAATGAGTTTCCTGTATACAGCATATTGTAGGATTCTGGTTGTTAATCCATTCTCCTATCTGCTTACTTTTTTTTTTTTGGTTTGTGCAAGGCAATGGGGTTAAGTGGCTTGCTCAAGGCCACACAGCTAGGTAATTATTAAGTGTCTGAGCCCAGATCTGAACTCAGGTACTCCTGACTCCAGGGCCAGTGCTCTATCCACTGTGCCACCTAGCCACCCCCATTGCACCACCTTGCTGCCTCCATATCTGCTTACCTTTTAAGGGAGTGTTCATCCCATTCACATTCAAAGTTATAATTACTAACTGTTTATTGTCCTCCATGCTATCTTCCTTCTGTTTGTATTTTTCCCCTCTTTTCCCTTTATCCATATCCCCCAGTGTTTTGTTTCTGAATAACACCACTTTCACCTTATATCAACCCCCCCCTCCTTTCTTTCCCCTTTCTCTTTTACCCCTTCTTCCCTTCCTTCTGTTAGTTCACTTTTTCTACCCCTCCCCTCCCCCCCCCTCCCCTTTTCCCCTTTTAATGCTTAAAAGGTAAGATAAGTTTCTTAACTAAATGTGTATAAGTTAACTTTATGCTAAGTATGATGAGATGAAGATTCAGGTGGTTCCTACCTCCTCCCTTCCTTCCCTCAATTACAACAGGTCATTTATACTTCTTGATGTAATGAGATTTACTCCATTCAGTCTCCTTCCCTCCTCTCTTCTCCTTACTGTCCCCCTTATTAAGGAGGTGTTGTTTTTAAATCATTCTATCTGAGTCACAGAAAAGTTATGAATGTCCATAACTTCTGGCTATGTATATTCTCTCTACTAGAGTTACAATTCTCAAGAATTATAAGATTCTTCTCCTAAGTGGCCACTTTTTTTTAAACCTTTTCATGTGTCCCTTGAGCCTCCTGTTTGATGTCCAAATTTTCTATTTAGCTCTGGTCTTCTCATCATGAAATCTTGGAAGTCTCTCATTCCATTAAATGTCAATCTTTTCCTCTGGAAGAGAATGCTCAGCTTTGCCAGGCAGTGGATTCTTGGCTGCATTAATAGTTCCCTTACTCTTTGGAATATCTCATTCCAGGCCCTTCAATCCCTTTATGTTGCTGTGGCCAGGTCCTGTGTAATCCTTACTGTGGCTCCTTGGTATCTAAATTGTTTCTGTCTGCTTGCAGAATTTTCTCTTTTACCTGATAGTTTTGGAATTTGACCACAACATTCTTTGATGTTTTCATTTTAGGATCTCTTTCTAGAGGGGATCAATGTATTCCTTCAATAACTGTTTTGCCTTCTTTTTCCATAATATCAGAGCAATTTTCCATCAATACATCCTGTAATATTAAGTCCAGTCTTTTTCTTTCCTTCAATCTTTTCAGGAAGGCTGATAATTCTTAGGTACTCCCATTGTGATCTATTATTGAGGTCAGTGGTTCTGCAGATGAGTAATATTACCTTTTTCTTCCATTTTTTTCAATCTTTTGGTTTTGTGTAAGAAACTCTTGTTGTTTCATGAAGTCATTAATTTCCATCGATTCCATTTTTTAGAGAAGTATTTTCTTCATTTACCTTTTGCAAATCTTTTTCCAGTTGATCAATTCTATTTTTGAAGGAGTTTTCCATTTTTCCAAGTGTAGTTTTGAGAGAATCATTTTCTTTTTGCATTTTTCCAGTTGAGGATTTGAGGGAATCATTTTCTTTTTTGCATTTGTCCAATTGAAGATCTGAGAGAATTATTCTCATTTTGTAATTGTCCAATTTTATTTTCCAAGGATTTGTTTTCTTCTTGCAAAGTGTTAACTTTTTCTTGAGTTTCTTTTCCCAGGTTTTTTTCCATTGATTTTTAAATTCCTTCCTGATTTCGAAGAAGTCTTTCTGGACTGGAGATCAATTCATATTCTCCTCAGAAGTGCTGGATCTCTCTGGGTTAGATTCTGTCCCTTGTAAGTTTTAAGTCTGTCCCCTTTTGCTGGCCTTTCCTCATATTTCTAGGACCTTGTGTTGGGAGTGTGGACTGGCTCTCAGAAGTTTGCTTTTGAAGATCCTAGAGGCTTTGTCCACTTGGCTTAGTAATTACAAGGGCCAGTCAGTAGGGGGTGCTAGTTGCTTTCTCTGGAGTGTTTGGGGTCCTCAGCAGCAGGATCTGATTTGACCTTGAATAGTGTGCTGAGCCCTGGGGGAAGAGAGTTAATCACTTTCTGTTGAGTGAACTCAATTGTTCTGAGTTGAGTGAACTCAACTCAACTGTTGCCCTGAGGGAGTGGGGGTTGTTTATTGTTTGTTCTGGGAAAGGGTTCACCTGAAAATATGTAGCTCAGGTCCCTGGCCCAGCTGGTTGTTCTCCAGGTGTGCTCTGAAACTCTGAGCTGGAACTCATCCTCTAGTAGGTCTTCTCCCCCCGGCCAAACACTCCACAGCTAAAGTTGAATCTCAAACCTTCCAGTCACCAAAGTCTCTATGGCTGAGGCTGGCCCTGGCTTCTCCCAGATGCTGTCCCGGTGCTGATCCTCCACTCTCATCTCGGTTCACCCATGGTCCCCTGTGACAGACCTTTTTGGTTGGTGTTCTTCTCCTAACTTTTCTTTCTGGGTTTTGTTATTTGAATTTCTGTTAAGAGGTTTCTTTCATGTTGTTTTTAAGGGGAAAGAGGAGCACTTAACACTTCCCTCCACCATCTTGGCCAGAAGAAAAGTCCCCCTTTTTTCTTTCTTATGAAACCATGACTCTTCATTACATATAACTTCATTCCCCCTTCCTACCACCTCCCAAGTATATGCTATATTTATTATGGGAACTAATAACACTGAGTTACTTGTGTGTACCCTTCTGAATTTCCTCCTGTTGATTCTTAATCATTCAATGACATTTTTCTTTATCATTGTAACTACTCCTCATTTTTCTTCCAGCTGCCCTTACCTCACAAAAACCCTTGTTTGTAACAAATAAGTATGAGCAACCATGATAAATCCATACATGGATTTGGCATGTCAGAAATGGCTTAATTTTATTTGTATTCTCTATTATCTCTCCATCACAAACTGGGAACTGAGTCATTGTGAGTCTTTTGAAATTGTGATTGATTCCATTCTATTTATCATAATCATTAAATCTTTTCCAGTTATTTTCCTTCATAATATTTTAACATTTTATAATTTCATCTCTTGGTTCTTACCACTTTTTTTCTGTAGAAATAGGGTTTCTCTGAACCAGTGCACATTGTTACTTTTTATAGTACAATAATATTCTATTACTTATTCATATGCCATAATATCTTTAGTCTTTCCCCAATTTATATGATTTATAATCTATGTTATAAATAAATATGCTATTTTTTTCAACCTCTTTTTCCCCTTTCATGAGCTTGTTGTAGCATAAGATTAGTGGTGAGATAACTGGATCAAAAGATGTGTAGCATTTAGTGACTTTTGGGATAGGATCACAAAGTGTTCTCCAGAATATATCGACCATTTCTTATATTCACTTAAATTTGATTAGAGTGGAGATTGAGTCGAGAGAGTGGAGTAGAAGAAATCAATACAAGTCAGATTCTCATACGGTGGTTCCAGCAACAATCTAAAAAACATCATGTGGAGTAGTGATCAGAAAATCAAAGAAAAAAATATTTTTTTCCCAGTTCAAGATAGCAAATTCACTATTGCCAAGTGACTAAGGCAGGATCTATGGATAGGTTGGTATTGTGGACTCAGTACTTAGTAGACCATCAGTATAGAGACAACTGGACCTGATCTTAACAATTTCATTTCTGGCCCAGATCTGCCAGTTGGGCTAGGAGTACAAATTCAGTGTCTGAAGCTACAAGTGTGGAGATATCAAAAGCAGATTTTGAACTCAGTCCCTTGTCCAGGATATCAATACACAGAGAGGTGTCCCAGTGAGATTAGGCTCATAGACTCTGTCTCTATAATTCTCAGAGAATTAGACTAGTGGTTCCTTGATATCAAAATGTTGGGGTTTGGTGAAGACAATTGCAAGTTGTCTTTAAATAATTCAAACTCAGGATGTCTCCAATTTCAAGTGAAGGCATTTATGGAGGGGAGGGCTTCATTTTCCCCAGCAGGCTAGACTCCCCAAAGGGAGACTAGTGATATTTATAATTCTTGAGAACTGTATTTCTATTGGAAAGATTATTCTTTTTTTTTATATTTCAAGGCAGTGGGGCTAAGAGTGACTTGTCCAAGGTCACACAGCTAGGCAATTATTAAGTGTCTGAGGTAAGATTTGAACTCAAGTCCTCCTGATTCCAGGGACAGTGCTCTATCCACCTAGCTGCCCCAGAAAGATTATTCTTAGAATGTGTGTGCATAAGTTAATTTTGATGTGATGTTATTTAAAATGAAGGCATTAAAAACAGATTGTACTGGGCAAAGATCAGAAAGGGAAAGAAAATAGGGTAAATAACATTACATGAAGAGGTTCAAAGTACTTATAAGTAGAGATAAAAAAGAGAGGGGGTGAGATTTGCTTGAATCTTACTCTCATCATATTGGCTAAAAGACAGGATAACTCAGTTGGATTTAGGAATTTATTTTACCCTACAAGGAATTAGGAGAGGAAAAGGCAAAGAAAAGGGATGGAGGGGCTGAAAGAAGGAAGAGTAGAAATAAAAGAGGAAAGGAGAAAGAAAAAGGATGGGAGTCTTATAGAATGATAGAATGAGAAAAGTGATGCTAAGAGAGGGATAGAGTGAAAGGAGAGAGAAAAGTACAACCCAGGAACACTAGGATGGCAGAAAATACAGAGTTAACAACCATGCCTGTGACCGTGAATGGGATGAACTCTCCCATAAAATGGAACCAGATACAATAATCCTACAATATACTGGTTACAAGAAATATATTTGAAATAGAAACATACTCACAGAGTAGAAAAGACTGGAGCAGAATATGAAGTGAAAAAAAAAGAAAAGAAAGGGACTTGCAGCCAAGATGGAGGAGAGAAGACAGGCACAGTTCTAAAGTCTCCTGATCTTTCCCCATCTATCATATGAAACAAACCTCTTAACAGAACTCTGACCCACAAACCCAGAAAGAAAAGCCAGGAGAAAGAACATCTACCTCAGGATTTGTCTCCGTAAGCAGCAGATGAATTTGGGCAGCTGAGTCTGGGCCCAGAGGGAGGATCAGCCCCAGATTAGCCAGATTAGCAGCTGAATTGGAGCCAGGAGTCTGAGAGCCCAAGAGCCGGACCTGCTGGATCAGCAGTGGGACTAGACGGTGGGGGCTTGAGTCATCCAGGGAGCAGAGGTGTGCTGACCCTCTGGAGCTTGCCAACAAAGCTGGGGGGAGAGTTCCAGTGCAGGAGAGCTGCAGACAACTATCCCTGGGCTCCTCTGGTCTGAGGAACTCTGAGTCCAAGACTCCATTGTGGCTGAGGCCTCTTCCCAGAACAAACAATTGCAGACTGCTTCTGCCTCAGGCACAGGTGTGTGAGCAGAAGAACCAGCCCAGCTGACAATAGGGAGAGGAATGACCACAAGCCACCACTGATTGAAGGCAAAAGGATTCATTAACCTCAACCCCTCCCTTCAAGGAAAAGGAGAAGGCCTCAATCAAGGTTACAGACACTCCAGAGGAAGCAACCAGCTCCTCCTACTGGCCAGCCAGAGAAATTGAACTCAGTGAGTAAAGCCTCTATTGATCCGAAGCCTCTGTGAACCAGCCCCTCCCCAACTCAAGGTCTTAGCAAAATGAAGAAGGGTCAGCGGAAAGGTGGATCCATAGAAAAATTCATGGAAGGGAAAGTAATCCTAACTCAGCGAGACCTAGAACCTCTGAGGACAATATGATCTCGTCTTCAGCACAGAAAGACTTCCTTGAAGAATTAAGGAAGGAGTTTAAAAATCAACTGGTAAATTTGGGAGAGACAATTAATACCTTGCAACAAGAAAACAAATCCTCAGAAAATACAATTGGATAAAATCAAAAAGAAAATAATTCTCTGAAAACCTCAACTGGTCACATGGAAAGCTCTTTCAAAGGTAGAATTGACCAATTGGAAAAGGAGTTGCAAAACGTCGATGAAGAAAATTCCTCTCTAAAAAAAAGAATGGAGTCTGCAGAAGCTAATGACTCCACAAGGCAGCAAGAGCCAGTTAAACAAAATCAAAAAATAGAAAAAGTAGAAGAAAATGTAAAATACCTCATCAGCAAAACCACTGACCTCGAGAATAGGTTGAGGAGGGGCAACCTGAAAATCATTTGACTTCCTGAAAACATTGAAGAGAAAAAAAACCCTGGACTTAATCTTACAGGATCTAGAGATGGAAAACTGCCCTGATATGTTGGAACCAGAGGGCAAAGTAGTTATTGAAAGAATACATCGATCCCCTCCAGAAAAAGATCCAAAAATTAAAATATCAAGGAATGTTGTGGCCAAATTCTAGAACTATCAGCTAAAAGAGAAAATCCTGCAAGCAGCCATAAAGAAACAATTTAAATATCAAGGAGCCCCAGTAAGGATTATGCAGGACCTGGCTGCATCAACATTAAGGGATCGAAGGTCCTGGAACAAGATATTTCGAAGAGCAAGGGAGCTTGGAATGCAGCCAAGAATCCCCTATCCTACAAAGCTGAGCTTTCTCTTCCAAGGAAAAAGATGGACATTTAATGAAATGGAAGAATTCCAAAAATTCCTGATGAAAAGACAGAGCTAAATAGAAAATTTGGACATAAAACAGGAGGTACAAGAGACACATGAAAAAAGGTAAAAAAAGGGGGGGGTAAAAGGGGAAAAAATGGCTATATTCCACCATGGATTAAAAGATTTTCATAAATCTTGAGAATTGTAACTCTAATAAATATACCTAGCTAGAAGTGATGAACATTCATGACATATCCATGAGACTGCTATCCAATGAGATGTAACTGGCTTCAACCCTACTTGGGAGAAAGATTGTAATAACTCTCAAGAATTTTAACTCTATTAGATAGAATGTACTTACCTAGAAGTGACAGATACTCAGGATTTTCTATGACTCAGAATGGTCTAAAAATGCTACCTCCTTAAAAAGGGGGACAGGAAGGAGATAGGAGGAGGGAGGGGATTGAATGGGGGTAAATCTCATTACACTAAGGGGTACAAAATACCTATGGTAATAGAGGGGAAGAAGGGAGCAGATGAGAAACACCTGAATCTTCTTCTTATCAGACTTGGCTTAAAGTCAACTTACACATATTTAGTCAACTTAAAAAACATCTAACCTTTCAAGTATTAAAAGAGGAAAAGGGGAGCCAGGACAGAGAAAGGGAATGGGAGTGGGGAAAAAAGGGAACTAACAAAAGGAAGGGATAGGAAAGGGGAAAGAAAGGGGAAGGGGTGATATAGGAGGGCAAAAACACTGAAGGGGGTGGTATTCAGAAACCAAATACTGGGGAATGTGGATAAAGTGGGGGGGAAGGGGGAAACTACAAACAAAAGGAAGAAAGCATGGAGGGTATTAAAGAATTAGTAATCATAACTTTGAATGTGAATGGGATGAACTCTCCCTTAAAACATAAGTGAATAGCAGAATGGATTAAAAACCAGAATCTGACAATATAATGCTTACAAGAAACTCATTTGAAGCAGAGATACATATAGAGTAAAGGTAAAAGGTTGGAGCAAAATATATTTTGCTTCAGCTGAAGTAAAAAAAAAAAAGCAGGGGTAGCAATCCTTATCTCAGACAAAGTAGCAGCAAAAATAGATAGTGTTAAAAGAAATAAGGAAGGAAACTTTATCCTCCTAAAAGGTACCATAGACAATAAAGCTATTTCAATACTGAATATATATATGCACCCAATGGGACAGCATCCAAATTCTTAGAGGAGAAACTGAAAGAACTACAGGAAGACATAGACAACAAAACCCTACTAGTGGGAGACCTCAACCTCCCACTCTCAGATCTAGAATAAATCGAATCATAAAATAAACAAGAAAGAAGTTAAGGAGGTAAATAGATTGTTAGAAAAACTAGATATGGTAGACTTATGGAGGAAATTGAATGAGGATAGAAAGGAATATACCTTTTTCTCTGCAGTACACGTAACTTATACAAAAACTGACCATGTATTAGGACATAAAAACCTAATGACCAACTGCAGAAAGGCAGAAATAGTGAATACATTTTTCTCAGATCACAATGCAATAAAAGTCATATGCAATATTGGGGGTCATGGAGGTATAGACCAGAACCAATTGGAATCTGAATAACCTCATTTTTAAGAATGAGTGGAAACTTCTGGCCAAGATGGCAGAAAGAAAACAGGCACAGTTCTAAAGTCTCCTGATCACTTCCCCATATATCACATGAAACAAACCTCTTAAAAGAAATCTGACCCACAAAACTCAGAAAGAAAAGCCAGGAAAAAGAGCATCTACCTCATGATTTGTCTCCGGCAGCAGCTTTGGCTGAATTCAGGCAGGTGAGTCTGGGCTCAGAGGGAGGATCAGCCTCAGATCAGCCAGATCAACAGCTGAATTGGAACCAGGAGTCTGAGGGCCCGAGAGCCAGACTTTCTGGATCAGCAGTGGGGCTGGACGATGGGAGTGTGAGTCAGCGGGAGAGCAGAGGCATTGGTGTTGGAGCTGTCCCCTGGGAGATCCCAGATAGAGCTGGGGGGAGAGTTCTGGAGCAAGAAGGCTTCTGACACCATCCCTGGGCCCCACTGGTCTGAGTCCCATTACAACTCAGACTTCTTCCCTTACAAACAAATGCAAACTACTTCTGCCTCAGACCCAGATGTTTGAGCAGAAGAACCAGCCCAGCTGAGGAATGACCTCAGGCCAGGGTAAAGCCCACCATTGATTGAAGGCAAAAGAATTCAATATTTTCAATTCCTCCCTTCAAGGAAAGGGAGAAGGCCTCAGCCAAGGTCACAGACACAACAGAGAAAGCAACCAGCACCATCTACTGCCAGCCAGAGAAACTGCACTCAGTGAGTAAAGCCTTTAGCGATCCCAAGCCCCGGGACCCAGCCCCTCCCCAACTCAGGTCTTAGCAAAATGAAGAAGGGTCAGTGGATAGGCGGATCCATAGAAAAATTCTTGGAAAAGAAAGACCCTAACTCAGAGAGACCTGGAACCTCTGAGAAGAATACAATCTGGTCTTCAGCACAGAAAGACTTCCTTGAAGAAATAAGGAAGGAGTTTAAAAATCAACTGGAAAATTTGGGAGAGGCAATTAATACCTTGCAACAAAAAAAAAAAAAACAAATGCAAAATGAGAATAAATCTCTCAGATTCTCAATTGGACAAATACAAAATGAGAATAAATATCTCAGATCTTCAAATGGGCAAATGTAAAAGGAAATTATTTCTCTCAAAACATCAATTGGTCAAATGGAAAGCTCTTTCAAAAGTAGAATTGACCAATTGGAAAAGGAGTTGCAAAATGTTAATGAAGAAAACTCCTTCCCCCAAAAAAGAATGGAGTCTACAGAAACTAATGACTCCATGAGACAGCAAGAGTCAGTTAAACAAAATCAAAAAATAGAAAAAATAGAAGAAAATGTAAAATACCTCATCAATAAAACCACTGACCTTGAGAATAGATCGAGGAGGGGCAACCTGAAAATTATAGGACTTCCTGAAAACATTGAAAACTGCCCTGATATCATGGAATTGGAGGGCAAAGTAGTTATTGAAAGAGTACATCGAGGGCGGCTAGGTGGCATAGTGTATAAAACACCGGCCTTGGAGTCAGGAGTACCTGGGTTCAAATCCGGTCTCAGACACTTAATAATTACCTAGCTGTGTGGCCTTGGGCAAGCCACTTAACCCCATTTGCCTTGCAAAAACCTAAAAAAAAAAAAAAGAGTACATCGATTCCCACCAGAAAAAAGATCCTAAAAAGAAAACACCAAGGAATGTTGTGGCCAAACTCCAGAACTATCAGATAAGAGAGAAAATCATACAAGCAGCCAGAAAGAAATAATTTAAATATCAAGAAGCCACAGTAAGGATCACGCAGGACCTGGCTGCATCAACATTAAGGGATCGAAGGGCCTGGAATGAGATATTTCAAAGAGCAAGGGAGCTTGAAATGCAGCCAAGAATCTACTTTCCCACAAAGCTGAGCCTTCTCTTCCAGGGAAAGAGATGGACATTTAACGAAATGGAAGAATTCCAAAAATTTCTGATGAAAAGACCAGAGCTAAACAGAAAATTTGGACATCAAACAGGAGGTTCAAGAGACACAAGAAAAGGTTAAAAAAAAAGATAGTGGCAGTAAAAGGAAAAAAAATGCAATCCAGTAAGTTGAAACTGGCTATATCCTAGCATGGGGGGAAAAATATTCTCATAAATCTTGAGAATTGTAACTCTAACAGAGAGAATATACCTAGCCAGAAATGTTGGACATTCATGACCTATCCATGACACTGCTATCTAAAGACATGTAACCGGCTTTAACCCCACTTGGGAGAAAGACCCTAATAACTCTCAGAATTTTGACTCTATTCAACAAAATATACTGAATTACAATGGACAGACACTCAGAATTTTCTATGACTTTAATAGAATGATCTAAAAAGCACTACCTCCTTAAAAAGGGGGACAGTAAAGAGACTGGAGGAAGGAGGGGAGTGAATGGGGTAAATCTCATTACACTAAGAGGTACAAAAACCCCCATGGTAATAGAGGGGAAGAAGGGAGCAGAGCAGAAACACCTGAATCTTCTTTTCATCAGACTTGGCTTAAAGTCAACTTGCACATACTCAGTTAACTTATAAAACACCTAATCTTTCAAGTATTAAAAGGGGAAAAGTGGAGGGGGGACGGAGAAAGGGAAGGGGAGTGGGGGAAAAATGGGAAATAACAAAAGGAAGGGAAGGTAAAAAGGGAAAGGGGAAAGAGGAAAGAAAGAGGAGGGTGTGATATAGGAGGGGAAACACACTGAAGGGGGTGGTATTCAGAAACAAAATACTGGGGAATATGGATAAGGGGGGAGAAAGGGGGAAAATACAAACAGAGAGAAGATAACACAGAGGGCAATAAAGAATTACTAATCATAACCTTGAATGTGAATGGGATGAACTCTCCCTTAAAACATAAGCAAGGGGGGCAGCTAGGTGGTGTAGTGGATAAAGCACCGGCCCTGGAGCCAGGAGTACCTGGGTTCAAATCCTGTCTTAGACACTTAATCATTACCTAGCTGTGTGGCCTTGGGCAAGCCACTTAACCCCCTTTGCCTTACGAAAAAAAAAACCTAAAAAAAAAAACCATAAGTGAATAGCAAAGTGGATTAAAAACCAGAATCCTACAATATGCTGCTTACAAGAAACTCATTTGAAGCAGAGACATACATATAGAGTAAAGGTAAAAGGTTGGAACAAAATATATTTTGCTTCAGCTGAAGTAAAAAAAGCAGGGGTAGCAATCCTTATCTCAGACAAAGCAGCAGCAAAAATAGATAGTGTTAAAAGAGATAAGGAAGGAAACTTTATCCTCATAAAAGGTACCATAGACAATAAAGTCTTTTCAATATTGAATATATATGCACCTAGTGGGACAGCATCAAAATTCTTAGAGGACAAGCTGAAACAACTACAGGAAGACATAGACAGCAAAACTCTACTAGTGAGAGACCTCAACCTCCCACTATCAGATCTAGATAAATCAAATCATAAAATAAACAAGAAAGAAGTTAAGAAGGTAAATAGATTGGTAGAAAAATTAGATATGGTAGATTTATGGAGGAAGCTGAATGGGGATAGAAAGGAATATACCTTTTTCTCTGCAGTACATGGAACATATACAAAAATTGACCATGTACTAGGACATAAAAACCTAATGATCAACTGCAGAAAAGCAGAAATAGTGAATGCATCTTTCTCAGATCACAATGCAATAAAAGTCATATGCAATACTGGGCCAAGGAGATATAGACCCAGAATAAATTGGAAACTGAAAAACCTCATTTTAAAAAATGAGTGGACCAAAAAACAAATTATAGAAAGAATTAACCATTTTATCCTAGATAATGATAATAATGAAACCACATAACAAAACCTATGGGATTAATTCAAAGCAACTCTCAGGGGATATATTATAGCTCTAAATGCTTACATGAATAAATTGGAGAAAGAGGAAATCAATGAACTAAACATGCAACTAAAAAATTAGAGAATGAACAAATCAAAAATCCTCAATTAAATACTAAATAAGAAATTTTAAAAATTAAAGGAGAAATTAATAAAATCGAAAGCAAAAAAACTATTGAATTAATAAATAAAACCAAAAGTTGGTATTATGAAAAAACCAATAAAATTGATAAATCTCTGGTCAATTTGATTAAAAAAAGAAAGAAGAAAAACAAATTGCTAGTATCATAAATGAAAAAGGTAAACTCACCACCAATGAGGAGGAAATTAAAGTAATAATTCAAAATTATTTTGCCCAACTCTATGCCAATAAATTTGATAATCTAAGTGAAATGGTTGAATATTTACAAAAATATAAGTTGCCCAGGTTAAATGAAGAAGAGATTAAATACCTAAACAACCCTATCTCAGAAAAAGAAATTCAACAAGCCATTATTGAACTCCCTAAAAAAAATCCCCAGCGCCCCATGGATTCACAAGTGAATTCTACCAAACATTTAAGGAACATTTGGTTCCAATCCTATATAAACTCTTTGGAAAAATAGGGAAAAATGGAACTCTGCCTAACTCTTTCTATGAAACCAATATGGTACTGTTACCTAAACCAGGAAGAGTTAAAACAGAGAAAGAAAATTACAGACCTATTTCCCCAATGAATATAGATGCAAAAATCCTAAATAAAATCTTAGCAAAACAATTACAACAAGTCCTCACTAGGATAATACATTATGATCAAGTAGGATTTATTCCAGGAATACAGGGTTGGTTCAATATCAGGAAAACTGTTAGTATACTCAATTATATCAACAACAAACCTATCAGAAATCATATGATCACATCAATAGATGCTGAAAAAGCTTTTGACAAAATACAGCATCCACTCCTATTAAAAACACCAGAGAGTGTAGGAATAAATGGACTGTTCCTTAAAATAATTAGCAGTATCTATCTGAAACCATCAACAAGCATTATATTTAATGGGGAGAGGCTAGAGGCATTCCCAATAAGATCAGGGGTGAAACAAGGGTGCCCATTATCACCACTACTATTCAATTAGTGAAGAAAAAGAAATTGAAGGAATTAGAATTGGGAAAGAAGAGACAAAACTCTCACTCTTTGCAAATGACATGATGGTCTACCTAGAGAATCCCAAGAAATCATCTAAAAATCTACTGGAAACAATGAGTAATTTTAGCAAAGTTTCAGGTTATAAAATAAACCCTCATAAATCCTCAACTTTTCTATATATGTCTAGCAGGAAACAGCAGGAAGAGCTAGAAAGAGAAATCCCACTCAAAGTAACCTCAGACAATGTAAAATATTTGGGAGTCTATTTGCCAAGACAGACTCAGAATCTTTTTGAAAACAATTATAAAACACTTCTCACACAAATTAAATTAGATTTAAATAACTGGGCAAATATCAACTGCTCATGGATAGGTAGAGCTAATATAATAAAAATGACAATTCTACCAAAACTAAACTATCTGTTTACTGCCCTACCAATCAAATTTCCAAAAAATTACTTTAATGAGTTAGAAAAAATTGTAAGTAAATTCATATGGAGAAATAAATAGTCAAGAATTTCCAGGAGCTTAAAGAAAAAAAGTGCAAAAGAAGGGGGCTTAGCTCTACCTGAACTAAAATTATATTATAAACATCAGTCATTAAAACTGTTTGGTATTGGCTAAGAAATAGAATGGTAGACCAGTGGGATAGACTAGGTGCAAAAGCAGGAGGCAATTATAGTAATCTGCTGTTTGATAAACCCAAATAGTCCAGCTATTGGCTCTTTGCTAAAAATTACTGGGCTAATTGGAAGTTGGTATGGAAGAAACTTAGATTAGACCAATACCTAACACCCTTTACCAAGATAAGATCCAAATGGTTACAGGACTTAGACAAAGAAAACAATATTATAAGTAAATTAGAAGATCAAGGACTAGTTTACCTGTCAGATCTATGAAAAAGGGAGCAGTTTATGACTAAAGCAGAGTTGGAGAACATCACTAAAAAACCAACTAGATGATTTTGATTACATTAAATTAGAAAGCTTTGGCACAGACAAAACCACTATAACCAAGATCAAAAGAAATGTAGTAAATTGGGAAACAATATTTACAACTAATGATCCTGACAAAGGACTCATTTCTAAAATATACAGAGAACTGAGTCATATTTTTAAAACAAAAATTCATTCCATATTTCACAAATGGTCAAAGGATATGCAAAGGCAATTTACAGATGAGGAGATCAAAGTAATCCATAGCCTTATGAAAAATTGCTCTAAATCATTAATTATTAGAGAAATACAAATTAAAGCTTCTCTGAGGTACCACTCACACATCTCAGATTGGCCAATATGACCAGAAAGGATAATGATCATTGTTGGAAGGGTTGTGGGAAATTTAGGACATTATTACACTGTTGATGGAGCTGTGAACTCATCCAACCTTTCTGGAGAGCTATTTGGAACTATGCCCAAAGGGAAACAAAAATGTGCATACCCTTTGACCCAGCAATACCACTACTAGGTCTATACCCTGAAGAGATGATGCAAAAGAGTAAAAACATCACTTGTACAAAAATGTTTATAGCAACCCTGTTTGTGGTGACAAAGAATTAGAAATCAAATAAATGTCCTTCAATTGGGAAATGGCTTAGCAACCTGTGGTATATGTATGTCATGGAACACTATTGTTCTATTAGAAACCAGGAGGGATGGGATTTCAGGGAAATCTAGAGGGATTTGCATGAACTGATGCTGAGTGAGATGAGAAGAACCAGAAAAACATTGTATACCCTAACAGAAACATGGGGGTGATGTTCAACCTTGATGGACTCGCTAGTTCCAACAGTGCAACAATCAGGAACAATTTTTGACTGTCTGCAAAGGAAAGTGCAGTCTGTATCCAGATAAAGACCCTTTGAGTTTGAACACAGTTCAAGGACTATTCCCTTTAATTTAGAAAAAAAAAACAGATGTCTTATTGTGTGATCTTGTTACCTCTTAGACTTCTGGTCTCTTCCTTAAGGATATGATTTCTCTCTCATCACACTCAATTTCGATCAATGTACAATATGGAAACAAAGTAAAGACTGACAGATTGCTTTCTATGGGGGTGGGACAGAAGTAAGATTGGGGGGAAAATTGTAAAACTCAAATAATATCCTTAATAAAAAAATTAATTAATTAAAAAAGAAAAAAAGAAGGTTTAGCTATCCTGATCTCAACACAACAAAGGTAAAAATAGATCTAATTAAAAAGGATAAAGGAGGAAACTATATTTTGCTTAAAGGTACCATAAACAATAGAGTAATATCTTTTTTTAAAGTTGATGTATTTTTTTATTTTCATCCATATGTCCATGTGTATTTTTAAGTTAAAAAATTTCCTTCCACCCTTCTTTCCCTCAGCAGTGAAGAGTCAGGATAGCATTGTACATACATGTTTTCGATAAACATGTTTACAGATTAGTTATTTTTAGTATGAGGAATTAGGATTAAGGGAAAGATACATAAGAGATAATTTTCATAAATGTTCATCAGATTCTGAATTCTTTGTTTTGCTTTGCTTTCTTCCTCTGGATGGGGAAAACATTATCTGTAACGGGTCTAATATGGTTGTCCTAGCTCTCTGAACTTCTGAGAGGAGCTGCTTCCATCAAGGTTGATCATCTCACAATGTTGTTGTTGATGTTGTTCCCTTGGTTCTATTCTCATTGCTCAGTATCAGATCTTATAAGTCATTTAATGCTTCTCTAGAGTCCAATCATTTATACCTTTTTATAGAACAATAATATTCCGTACTATTCATATACCATATATTGTTTAGGCATTCCCCAATTGATGGGCACCACCTCAATTTCCAATTCTTGCCACTACAAAAAGAAGATTGTCTATGAATATTTTGAAACATGTAGGAGTTTTCCCATTTTTTATAATTTCTTCTAGAGATAGACCTAGAATTGGGATTGCTGAGTCAAAGGGTATGAACAGTTTTATTGCTCTTTGGGCATAGTTTTATATTGCTCTCCAGAATAGTTGCATTCATTCACAACTTCACCAGCATTGTAGCAATGTCCCAATCCTCCCACAACCTCTCCAACATAGATCATTTTCCCTTTTTCTCATCTTGACCAATTTGATAGGTAATGAGGTGATACTTCATTGTTGTTTTAATTTGTATTTCTCTAATCAATAATGATTTGGAGCATTTTTATATGATTATTTATATATATAGCTTTAATTTCTTCTTTTGAAAACCGTCTACTCACTCATATCCTTTGACTATTTATCAATTGTGGAAACAATGAATTAATGTCAATACTCAACATATATATGTATCAAGTGGTATAACATCCAAATTCTTAGAGGAGAAGTTAAAGATGTTGACAGTAAACCTATACTATTGGGGTTCAACCACTCTCTCTCTCTCTCTCTCTTAGTATTAGATAAATTTAACTACAAAATAAATAAGAAACAAGTTATGGAAGAAAATAGACTTTTAGAAAAGTTAGATATCATTGACCTCTGAAGAAAATTGAATGGATTTAGAAAGGAAAATGTGATTTTCTCAGTGGTACCGGACATATCCCTAAAAATTGTCCTTGTATCAGAGCATAAAAACCTCAGAATCAAATGCAGAAAGGCAGCAATATTAAATGATGATTTTGAGATCATGATGCAATAAAAATTGTGTATTAATAGAGGGTCATGGAAAGATAGATTAATAATTAATGAGAAATTAAATAACCCAGTATTAAAGAATGAGTAAATCAAACAACAAATCATCAAAAAAGCCAGTAATTCCACCCAAGACAATGACAATAATGAGACAATATGCAAAAACTTATGTGATGCAGCCAAATTTTTAAAAAAGCTGATTTAAATAGGCTTACTTGTATAAAAGCTTACTTGAATAAAAAAGCTTACTTTAATAAAATAGAGAAAGAGAAAATCTATGAATTGGGCATGCAACTAAAAAAAGAACAAATTAAAGATCTTCTATTAAATACCAAATTAGAAACTCTGCAAAACAGAGGAGAGATTAACAAAACTGAAAGTAAGAAAACCAACTAATAAATAAAAGAGTTGGTTTTATCTAAAATCTAATAAAATAGATAAAACTTTGGTCAATTTGATTTAAAAAAGAAGAAAACCAAATTACCAGTATCAAAAATAAAAAGGGTGAATTCACCAATGAGGATGAAATCAAAGCAACAATTCAAAGCCATTTTGTCCAACTGAAGGTCAATAAATTTGACAATTTAAATGAAATAAATGAATATTTATAAAAAATATAAATTGTCAAGATTTATAAAGTGAGGAAATAAAACACAACATAATTTTAGAAAAAATTAATTTAACAAGACATCAAGAAAAAAATCTCTAGGACAAGATGAATCTACAAGTGAATTCTGCCAACATTTAAAGAACTATTAATTTCAATCCCATATAAACTTTTTGAAAAAACAGACCAAAAAGAAGTCCTGACAAACTCCTTTTAATGAAACAAACATGGTGTTACTACTCAAATCTGGAAGAGCCCAAACAGAAAACTAAAATTATAGAACAATTATCTTATTGATGCAAAAAATTTTTGATAATATATTAGCTATGAGATTATAGCAATTTGTCAGTAGGATAATACACAATGATCAAGTTGAATTTATGACAGAAATATGGGAATAGTTCACTATTAGCAAAATAATCATCATAATTGATCATAACTATAACGAAACCATCGGAAATCATATGATTATCTCAATAGTTGCAGAAAATCTTTTTTTAAAATTATAGTAAGGGGCAGCTAGGTAGTAACGTGAATAAAGCACTGGCCCTGGAGTCAGGAGTACCTGGGCTCAAATCTGGTCTCAGACATTTACTAATTACCTAGCTTTGTGGCCTTGGGCAAGCCACTTAACCCCATTTGCCTTGCAAAAACCTAATAAAATAAAATAAAATAAAATTATAGTAAACTGTTCTATTAAGTAGACTTTAGCAATAATAGAATAAAAATTGAAGCAATTAGAATAGGCAATGAGGAAACAAAACTATTGTTCTTTGCAGATGATATAATGTTATATGTAGAGAATCCCAGAAAAGCAACTAAAAACTACTTTAAACAATTAACACTTTAGCAAATTTGCAAAAAATAAGATTAATCCTCAAAAATCACCAGGATTTGGATATATTACCAAAACAGTTCAGCAAGAAATGATATAAAAATTAAATGTATTTAAAGTAACTATAGGCCATATAAAATATTTGGGAGTCTACTTGCTAAAACAAACCCAAGATCTATATAAAAACAACTATAAAACTTTTTCACACAAAGTCAGATCTAAACAACTGGAAAAATATCAATTGCTCATTGGTAGACCAAGTTAATAAAATAAAAATGACTATTCTATCTGAATTAATTTACTCATACAGTGTCACACCAATAAAACTAAAAATATTATTTTAGAGAGCCAGAAAAAATAATAACAATATTCATCTGGAAAAATAAACTGTCAAGACTATCTAGGGTATTAATGAAGAAAAATGCAAAAGAATGTGGCCTAGCCATTGCAGACCTAAAACTATATTATAAAGCAGTAATCATGAAAATGATTTGATATGTGCTGAGACAAAAAGATAGATTAGTGGAAATGATTGGTATCCAAGACACATAGTAAATGATTATAGTAACCTACCATTTGATAATCCCAAAGATTCCAGCTTCTGTGATGAGAATTCAGTATTTGGCAAAAACTGCAGGGGAAATGGAAAATAGTATGGCAGAAACTAGGTACAGACCAACATCTCACACTATATACCAAAATAAGACAAAATGGGTACATGATTTTTGACATAATGAATGATAGCATAAGTAAATTAGGAGAAATAGTCTACCTGTCAGATCTATGGAGAAGGGAAGAATTTATGACCAGACAAGAAATGGAGAACATTGACTTCATCCAGGTCATTGTGGGATGATAGTAACTGATGATGGTGCTATAGTGTTTTCCTGCTCATGGCAAGTATGTTGACATGAACATGTCATTTATTCATAAAAATTTATTGGCTATATTAGGGTTTTTTTTAGGGTTTTTTTTAGGTTTTTGCAAGGCAAATGGGGTTAAGTGGCTTGCCCAAGGCCACACAGCTAGGTAATTATTAAGTGTCTAAGACCAGATTTGAACCCAGGTACTCCTGACTCCAGGGCCAGTGCTTTATCCTCTGTGCCACCTAGCTGCCCCACTATATTGGTTTTGATCGCAAAACCTACCCTAACTTCATGAGTTCCTCTTCCACAAGAACATCTACCCAGATTTGACTTAAGTAAACTGACCTTTTACCAGTCTTGTTTCACTCAGGGATGCTATTTGGATGTTATGTTCTTTTGCAACAAGAGCTGTTCGTCTTTCAGTTCTGTTGGATCTTCTGTTTTCTATGAGTGTGTATACATAACATGTGCTGATGGTGAGTGAAATCTTCTTTGAAGAATTTTTGCACATTTTTTTGCATGTGTTTTGACCATAGTGTGAGTCCTTGTTTGCCAGGGAATTCAGGTCAGGGTTGGGTAAGCAGACAATTTTTAGGGCATCTTTTCTAGACTCATTCTTAAGGCAAGTGATCAGTATGATCCTTAAAAGACTGCTCAGACTCACAAGAGCTGCTTCCAGTGAGGAGATAACCCCATAACTTGGGCCTCCGCTGTCCATGGTTGTGACTATACCTCCCAGTGTATCTGCAGCTGCTGCTTATCACTTGCCTGTCACCTTAGGACTTTGAGATAGGAATGGTAAAATGGTATGGGTGATGTTGATCCATACATATATTGAATTTAAGTGAGTCATGAAGCTTCATTCTCTCTTCCAAAGGCATTATTGTCCAGGGCAAGAGAGAGTCAACACAAGTTAGTGGCTCAAGATTTAGCAGATGAGCTTGGCATTTTTGATGTCTAACCCAGCTCTAAACATTCCATAGCTTGTGCTTCAGTTACCTTCCTGGATATTGGAAAAAATTGTTCTCATCTGTCCATTCCACCAAGAGAAGTCCTCACATATTTGGTTGGAGTAAATATTGCCCTAACTCACCAATGAGCTTGAGATCTCTCAGTTACTTTCAAACTGGGATGTAGCTGCTTTGCATGCTTTGGCTTCTTGGAATCACAGGTCAAAGTTAGGTGTACACCACAGGTGGAAAGGAACCTTGAAATGGGCTTGGCAGCTCTCACATCAGAGGTACCAGTTTCCCTGAATATACCCTGCACCTTGGCAGGAAGCAAGAACAGTAGATGACTTAGACTCCAGTGCCAGGGAACATGGAGGATATTTTATGCTCTATGCAATGTTTCTTTAGCACAGCTGAAATACAAGACCTTAAAAATCTAGAGTTCCAGAAGGGGAATCCCCTGGACATTCTCTTGGCAGTGAATGATGAGTGGTTGGTTGGTGGGCTAGTACTGAGATCACATTGAAATCTTCCCCAAGTGTTATGCTAATCTGGGTAGTGTGGCCAAAGAAGAGACTCCATTTGAACCAGGCATGACTTATAATTTCATTAACACTCCCTAGGAGAACCAGAATCAGGGAGTGTACAAGGACCATGCTCCTTGTCATCAATGGAGTTTCCATTCACATAACCAGCAAGTTCTCCAGGACTCTCATCTACATGACAATTCCCCTGAAAAGACCTCCCTATTTACATTTTATTGTTAATTCTGCACTTGACAGTTCAATAACTCAAAAACTGTAATAAAATCCTTGGTGAACCCTGCATACATGACAACAACATTAACAACTCAGTATATGCCACAGTGAAAAGAGTACACAATGGAACAGTGAAAAGATTGTCAGAGATGTTCTAGGAAATACTTTGGAATCGTTTTGTTTACAAGGTATTAGTCAGAGTTTTATCCTAACATCCTTTGAGAAAGAAGGAGGTTGATTAGACCTGTGATTTCATTGGTATAGAGGACTCTCTATTATGTTAGAAGTTGCTGAGACTGAGACTTTCAGTTACTTGGCCAATGTCATACAACTCATTTGTCCCACCTACTTTAGAAGATTCAGGCTCTATTCCTGGGAGGGAATCACTTCCGAGGACATCAGCTTCCTGAGTAATAAGATCAGAGGATTGGGAATTGGTAAAGGGGACCTGAGAGATCAATGACTCCAACTTCCTCATTTTATAGAAGAAGAAAACAAATCTCAGAGAAGTGACTGGAACATGGTCACAAGGCACAATAACTGAACAAATAGCAGAATAGGGATCTGAACCTAGGTCCTCTTCCCCCAAATCCAGTGTTCTTTCCACTATGATCAATAATTATTGATGTATAAAGAAGCTAGAGGGCATTCAGATCTTTCCTGACTTCCAGTCTTAGAACCCAGGATTCCAGACACCAAGCCCATTGCTTCAGTCTGATCTCTTCATTTTTCAGATGAGGTACAGATAAGATTTGCTCAAGATCAAAGAGTTAATGGCAGAAAATGGACTATGTTTCTTCATCTTCCAAAAGGAGAATATATCTTATGAAAATATTATAATTGTTTTCTTTATCATTTAGAAAAAAAAATCTAGCCCCAAATTCAATTCAGGTCTAGTGAAATACCAAACATTTGTAGCATTATATAAAAGGGGGGTCACAAAGCAGAAACCAATTAATTCAGGAAATGGCTAAACAAATTGTGGTAAATAAATTTAGTGGAATATTCCTATACTGTAAATTTATGAATATGAAGAATTAAGAAAGGATGAGTCTGTGCATTTTCTCTGACTCTAAGGAGATATACCTATGCTCTGACTCAGGGCTGAATGATTTGCACTTTGGGGTGACACAGCAGACTCTTATTATCCCTATGATTGTAGGCTTTGATAAAGAGGATTGACAACTAACCTAGAGAAATCCACCCCCCTCCCCCAAGCAATAGTCTATAAGTGCAAAGAAAGGACTTCCAGAATCTTTAGGACCTACCTAGTTTAGAATCAGATCTCCCTTAGGCTTCTGGCATTTGGGAGAGGGGAGTAGGGGAACAATTTTTCTCTCTTCCCCTAACCCTTAGCAGTCATAAGAGCTAGAGGTACATGATAACAACAATACTGCTTCCTTAGGTGAACCAGAGACTGGACCTTTAGACCTTATCTACCACTTTTGTCCTGATTTTTTTCCCCTCTCTGAGCACAAATAACCAATAGAGATCCTAAGAGATGAGTATTTTCCCTGTTTAGGTCTATGTCTTTAGTTTGAGAAATTAGGAATCCTTGAGTTAGTATTGGATGCTCAGGAAATGATCATCTTTCCCTGAGGGGAAGGGCACTACTTCCAGAATTTAGTAACTAGTGCCCTTCTTAGATAGAATGCAATTTAAATAGTGTAAGCATGGGAAAAAAGTGAAATGTTTCTTCAGCAGTCCCACAAAATACTTTAATCTTTGAGGAATGTAATATATATATATATATATATATATATATATATATATAGTGGGCTATATTATTTATGTTTTAGATATTCATTGAAATACACTTATGAATCTTTTGTGTTTTAAGTATTTTTTTTTGTAGTGGGGCAAAAAAATTAGCTGTCTTATACCAGATATCTGCTTTTTATAATGAATATTTTTATTAGAAGGAACAATGCTAATTCCTTTCAGGATAGACTCTAGACATGCACTTTACTTAAACTTTTTTTTAGAAATTTTCCTTAGGACTCCGGGGTGGGTTCATAACAAATAAAGGAATATGTAAATTTCTGGAGCTAGGGAATATGTTCAGCCTCAATGGCTATTAGAGAAGGATGGGGAGAGTCATATGAATAAATGAGGAGTGATAAAATAAGAATCAGGAAAATATATACAATGACCACATGAATACAAGAAGAAAGAGCAAGAATAGAAATTACTGTATAATTATGACCAGGTTTAACTCTAGTGAAGAGATAAAAAAAATGCATCGTCTATTTTTGCAATCTTGACAAATTATGAGTATGGAGCAATATAGTGCTTTGCAAAGTGGACATTACATAAGAGTTTGCTCCTTTCACTTCCTCACTGATGTTAGTCTTGCTAAGCAAACCCTTACCCCCTCCCCCTCTTTTCATCCTTTGTTACAAAGGGATAGCTTCCTGAAACAGAACCTTTAGTCTCTGGCTATCACCTCTGCTTTGTATTTCTTTTCCTAAGCCCAACTGAGGAGATGAACATATATTCAGAAATAAAGTCAATTAAAAAGTTTTGATTAAAAATATTTAAATTAACAATCCTTGAAGTACTTTTTGTGGTAACCAAAAAAAAAAACCTAGAAAAAAGTGGGTAATTGTCAATTGAGAAATGACTGGATAATTGTGATATACCAATATCACAACCTTAAGGAATGAAGACTATAAGGATCAGAAAAGCATGGGAAGACTTATATGATGAAGTGATGCAAAGCAAAGCAAATGACTATAATGATATAAATAAATACAACTCTTAAAGGCAGCCCAATTCAGGCTAAATGCAATGTTAACCAGTGTTGGGCCTATGAAACCAAATGATAAGTACTTGTCCCTTTTTAAAATATAGAAATAGTATTGTGAACATAGCACTACATATATTATTAAATATAATTGATTTATCTCTGTCTTACCTATTTTTATTATTAAGAAATAAAATTATTGAAAGTAACTCAACCCCGTTCAAAAACAATAAATGTTATAACAAATAAACATTAAATCAGCAGCAGCAGTTAGAGCAGTCAGAGAAGGGATGCTGGAAGAAGGGAGATTTGAAGGGATAATGTTGAGATTGAGAAGTGAAAATGTACATTTTATATAAGGGAGGCAGCAAGAGAAAAAACATGAAGACAGGAGTGAGAAAACTTTGAAGAGATAAGTCTGGCTAGAGCAGAGGGTGGGATGTAACCAGGGAAAATAAGGACCAGAGCTCTTTTTAAATATAGTTTTAGTTTATGGAATAAAATAAGCATTCCCATGACATATGATTAAAAAAGATGATTGTAGGGCGGCTAGGTGGCACAGTGGATAAAGCACCGGCCCTGGAGTCAGGAGTGCCTGGGTTCAAATCCGGTCTCAGACACTTAACAATTACCTAGCTGTGTGGCCTTGGGCAAGCCACTTAACCCCATTTGCCTTGCAAAAAAACCTAAAAAAAAAGATGATTGTACATGAAACTATAAATCTATCATTTCAGCTTCCTATTTTTTAAAGACACACAACAAAATTATCATGTATATTTCTTTTTTTATTCTTTCTCCTTAGATGGCTACCATTAGCTACACGCATATATACAAATACATTCTATTCATAACTGTATTTATCAGTTCTGTCTCTGGATGCAGAGAGCATCTTTCTTCATTATGTCCTTTACAGTTAATAGAGATAATAGACAAGATAACTTATTTGCTCAAAGTTGCTTTTAAAATATTATTACTATTATGGCAATCATAGCTCATTCTGAAGGTAAAGATTGAATCCTTTATTCCATCATTGAATCCATCATCAGCTAATAATGGCTGAGCTAGAAAAAAATAATAATAAAATTCATCTGGAGCAACAAAAGGGCAAGAATAGCACAGGTACTGATGAAAATAATGTAAAGGAAGGTCTGTCCTCTAAACTATTTAAAACTATTAAAGCAGCAGGTATCAAAACTGCCTGGTACTGGTTAAGAAATAAAGTAATGGATCAGTGGATTAGGATAAGATCAAAAGAAACTGCAGTAAATGATTACAATAGTCTACTATTTGACAAACCCAAAGACATCAACTTCTGGGATAAGAACTCATCATTTGACAAAAATTGTTGAGAAAACAAGAAAATAGTATAGCAAAAACCAGGCATATAGATCCAGAGCTCACACCCTGTACCAAAATAAGGGCAAAGTGGGTATAGGATTTAGACATAAAAAGTGATACTATAGATAAATTAAGAGATCAAAAATTATTTATCTGATCTATGAAAAAGGGATAATATATGACCAAACAAGAATTAGAACTCAGTATAAATTGCAAAATGAATGATTTTGACTATATTAAATTTCTTTTAGGATTTTTTTTGCAAGGCATATGGGGTTAAGTGGCTTGCCCAAGGCCACACAGCTAGGCAATTGTTAAGTGTCTGAGACCGGATTTGAACCCAGGCACTCCTGACTCCAGGGCCAGTGATTTATCCACTGTGCCACCTAGCTGCCCCTTGACTATATTAAATTAAAAGGGTTTTGCACTATCAATGCTGCCAAAATTAGAAGGAAAGCAGAAACAATCTTCACAACTAGTTCTGATAAAGGTCTCATTTCCAAAATATATAGAGTTGCATCAAATTTATAATATTACAAGTCATTCCCCAATTGATAAATGGTCAAAGGATATGAACAGATAGTTTTCAAATGAAGAAATTAAAGCTTAGATTAGGCAAGAAGAGAAAAAGAGAAGATGATCAATGTTGGAGAGGTTGTGGGAGGATTGGGTCATTGATACATTCCTGGTGAAGTTGTGAATGAATCCAACTATTCTGGAGAACAATATAGAACTATGCCCAAAGAGCAATAAAATTGTTCATACACTTTGACCCAGCAATTCCAATTCTAGGTTTATATCCAGAAGAAATTATTAAAAATTGTGAAAGTCCTACATGTTCCAAAATAATCATAGCACCTCCTTTTGTAGTGGCAAAGAATTGGAAATTGAGGGGATGCCAATCAATTGGGGAATGGCTAAACAAGTTATCCATGAATACTATGGAATACTCTTGTTCTTTAAGAAATCACAAATGGTTGGACTCTAGAGAAGCATGGAATGCTTTATGGGATCTGATACAGAGTGAAGGGAGTAGTACCAAGAGAACAATGTACACATCAACAACAACATTATGAGATGGATAAGCTTGATGGAAGCAACTCCTCTCAGCAGTCCAGAGAGCAAGGACAACTGTATTTGACTGGTTATTGATTATACTATCCCAACCAGAGGAAGAAAAACAAAACAAAAAAAGCACACAGAAAAAAACCTTAACTCTTCTGAATTTGAGGTACACTTTATAAAACTTATAAAAAATTATGTATCTCTTTCCCTTAATACTAATTCCTCATGCCAAAAATTACTAATTTGTAATCATGTTTAACAAAATATGTATGTGAAATGCTAACCTGACTATTGCCTGCTGAGGAGAGGAGGGTGAGAAGGGAGACTAGAGGGAAATTTTGTAACTTGGAAATAAGTATGTGCATATGGATGAAAATAAATAAATAAAATTTAAAAAGGAATTAGTTTAAATAGGAAGGGGCCAGATGTTATACTTCCTTTCATTGTCATTTTAGATTGGAGATTATGTTCCTTGTCACTTATAATTTGTGGCATCTCAGGTGCAAATATTACTAGGTATAGCTCTAGTGATTGCTCACCAAGGATATGGTTATAATCCATAGCTATAAAACCAAGTAAAGCTAAATTGACTTGTACACGTATCAAATCTATGACTTTGGTAATCTTCACACTGCTCTCTAATTACAAGGTCATATTTTCTTGGACTTTCTTGACATTTGATCTGCTCTTCTCCCTGTCCTCCCTGTCTTGCCTTTCAGTGGACAGCTAGGCGGTATAATGATTAGATTGCCAGGCCTGGAATGGGGGAAACCTGGATTCAAATCTGGTCTCAGACACTTAATAGCTGTGTAACCCAGGGTGATTTACTTAACCCTCTTTGTCTCAGTTTCCTCCTCTATAAAATGAGCTTGGAAAGGAAATGGAAAATCCCTCCAATATCTTTGCCAAAAAAAACCTCAAATGGAATCATGAAGTATTGGACACAACTGATCAAAAACAACCTGCTTTCAGTGTAGTTATTGGGAAGAGCAGGTCCTGCTGAGTCATTGCATAATTGTATGTTGTTTTGTGTCTTTGCCGACCATCTTGAGTCATGGCAAATAGAGTGTTTTGAATACTTGGATCACAAAAAAATTGAAAATGCCTTCTTATGGTCCTGTGAGAGGCCATGCATAATATCCCTTTAAAGATCAGAGTGACCTCATGTGGTGTTCTCTTGTTTGAATCTCACAATTAAATAAATTTCAGTTCCAGATAAAGAGAACACACAAAAGATGAGTGATGATCCTAATGCCTGTACTCCAGAGTCAGTTTGGTTGACTTCTAGATCAGGAAGCTTACAAGTAAATGTGTTTGAGTCTCTAGAGATATCATTAAAAAAAAAACCTGATAATGAGCTAAGGATATGAATAGGAAGTTTTCATATGAAGAAATCAAAGTTATCTATAGTCATATAAGAAAAATGCTCTCAATCACTATTGACTAAAGAAGTAAAAATTAAAGCAACTTTGAGGTGCCACCTCGTACCTATCAGATTGACTAGCATGACAGAAAAGGAAATTGATAAATGTTGGAGAAGATGTGGAAAAAATGGAACACTAATGCATTGTTGCTGGAGTTGTGAACTGATCCAACCATTCTGCAGAATAATTTGGAACTATGTCCAATGGACCATAAAACTGTGCATGTAAAATGGGAAGGGACCCAGATGTGAAAAAATATTTATAACAATTCTCTCTGTGGTGAGAAAGCAATGAAAATTGAGGGGGTGCCCAAAAACTGGGGAATGACTGGACAAGTTATGGTACATGAATGTAATAGAATTATATTGTTCCATAAGAAATGATGAGCAGAAAGATTTCAGAAAAGCTTTAAAAGACTTAGAGGCAGCTAGGTGGCATAGTGGATAAAGCACTGGCCTTGGAGTCAGGAGTACCTGGGTTCAAATCTGGTCTCAGACACTTAATAATTACCTAGCTGTGTGGCCTTGGGCAAGCCACTTAACCCCATTTGCCTTGCAAAAACCTAAAAAAAAAATTTAAAAAAACTTTAAAATACTTAAATTAACTGATTCTGAGAAAAGTGAGCAGAACCAGAAAAACATTATAACCAGTAACAGTAACATTATGTGATGATCAACTATGATACATTTAGTTCTTAGAAATACAATGATCCAAGACTATCCCAAAGCACTCACAATGAAAAATGCTATCCAGATCCAGAAAAAGAATTATGGAATCTGATTGCAGATCAAAACATACTTTTTTCACTTTTTGTGTTTTTTCCTTTCACAACCTGATGAATGTGGAAATATGATTAATATGATTGTACATGTATAATCTATATCAGATTATTTGCTACCTTGGGAGGACAGGAGGAGGAACAGAGAAAAATTCAGAACTCTTATAAAAATGATTGTTTAAAACTATTTTTGCACATAATTGGAAAAAATAAAGTTATATTTAATGTACAAAGACTGAATCATTTGTCTTCTACACAAATGAGTCATAAGAAATAAAGTCAGAATTGATTTTGAAATTAGTCACTTCTTATCAATCCATGATAATAAACAGAAGTTATAGCATTAATGGTACAGAAGTCACTTGTACCAACAGTTTCAATGAGTTTTTGTTTGTATTTGAGGTTTTGCATTGTTAGAACATATCCTTATAATGGGAGGGGGGCTGTAAAATAATCCTATTTTCCATTTTATTTTCAGTCCAATTCACTCTCCACTTCATATTGCTAAGCATGGTGACCATTTATCCCTGCTAAGGTATAAATTACAACCCAACTATAACTTCTTGTTTGATTCTTACCAATGTCCTCCAATAAATCTGCAATTTCTACCCAAAAGTAGAGGTCTGCTTCTTTTGCAATAAACTTGGAGTTCCCTGTTCTGTCACTCACATTAAAACAAGTCTATATCGTATCCTAATTACATATTTCCTATGAGACATTTTGCTATACTTTATATATAAAGCATTCATTAATAACGTACTGTTTCTACTTTATAGAATCAAAGATTAGAACTACAAGAAAATTTAGTGACCTTAGACTAACTGACCTTAGAAGTCACAGAATGACCAAACCAGTCATATACTGAAGAAGAAAACTGAGACCTAGAGTGATTCAGAGGACCAGTCTAAGATAATGGATGTTATATCAGGATCTAGGAATGCAATCAAGGTTCTCTGAATCTAGAGTTATTATACCATGCCTCATCCCCTGGGATCCAAGGTATAAAAAAATCTAAATATAGTCATTCCCCTCTCATTAGTAGTGAAAATTATTTGCTATAACAACTATGACAATTCTATTCCTCCTTTTTTTTTTTCATTTTGTGTGTGGAAATTTATTTAGTCCTTTCCATTTTTATCTATATATGCTCTTGGAATGACTTGATTTAGTTATATTATATGCCAAGTCTTCTGCTGTTTTGTTTTGTTTGTTCCCTCCTTCACTGCTCTTCACCCTTCTGTGTGGCAGTACAGTTTGCAATCTTCCTCTACCCTCCTCTGCCATGTTTTGAAAATGAATTTATATTCTAGACTGGTGTTGCCCTTGGCTGCCATGTCTCTGCCTGGCAAGGAGATCAACCATTTTGTTTGATGGCTGATGTAGTTTCTGGCCTTTTGGGGACCTTCTTTTGAATTAGTTAAACTTTTAGAAAACTGGAATAATCCCAGTCATTGATCAATGTCTTTTCCTTTTCCCATTTCCTATTTTTGGCAGGAATGGCTTATTTGCCTGGGTTAGGTAAGTGCTATTTTTGCTTTTTAGTGACTTCTTTCGGCTTCCTCTTAATTTGATTCTGACTTTGATCTTTGTTATCACTGCTGTTCAGTGATCTGGCTGTGTGGGACTGATTCTAAAAATGACTCCCACGTAAGGATTATTTTTCATTTTTCAAAGTAAATTCAATATAATTGCATGTTTGAAGGATGTTTTTTGCTATGATTGCTATCTTTGTTTTTCTTTTTTGAAGAAAACATTGGTGAGTTAGGATGCTTCTGTATATTCTACAAACCTTTGACTATTTAATTTTTTAATCTCAAACCATATTTTGCAATATATCTTTACTGTACTCTCCATGCACTTATCAATGTATATGTCAACTTGGTTTGAAGATTCTTGCCAAGTTCTTCATATAATTTCTTTGCTTCTTCATTGTCTCTTCTATTTTTTTTAGATTTTTTTTTTGCAAGGCAAATGGGTTAAGTGACTTGCCCAAGGCCACACTAGGTAATTATTAAGTGTCTGAGGTGGATTTGAACTCAGGTACTCCCAACTCCAGGGTTGGCTCTATCCACTGCACCACCTAGCTGCCCCCATTCTCTCTTCTAAAATCCTACTTTGATGCTTCTTCATGGCATGAAAATAACCCTAGATTCTTAGAGATGGCACTAACAAAAATACAAGTTTTGGGAGATCCTACAGAAGTAGAAAAGTAGTAAAAATAATCTTGACTCCAATTATGCTTACTTTCCAAAGACCATTCCAAGTATCATTTGCAGTCTTATTTCTAGATAATGAATTCTTTGGTTATAATTAATTTATTAGAAAAACAAAAATTGGTTTTCAGTCATAATTAGCCCTCTTCTTTTGCAGTGTCAGTATGGCAGAAAAGAAGGTAGAGTGCACTAAGAATTACAATTTAAATGCAGTCTATAAAATTTAATTTAACTAATGAGAGGCAAGATGGCATAGTGGATAGAGGGCTAGGCTTCACATTAGGAAGATTTTGTTCAAATCCTGTTTTTGAAAAGAACACTAGCAATGTTGACTATGAGAAAATCCTTTAACCTCTCAGTGTTTCAAGATGAATTTCAAAGAGTCTAAGTAATAAAAGAGTTGCAGATCTGAATTATTGAAGAGAAGCGCCATGTCAGGAATTCCCCATACTGAAAAATTACAGATCCAGACCCCATTTCACCTCCTCAAATTATGGGTCCTTATCAATAAAGGTTATCCACATTAATATTCTATGTATAAATATAAAATATATCTATATAATACAAAGCAGAATGTATAAGATGTTATAGTCAATTAGAAGGATGAATCAATCTTCCTTTAGAAAGCAAAAAAAAGGGTTAACAGAAATGGTTCATTGTTCAACCAAAGGCAAGAAGAAACACTGCATATTTTTTCATCTTATGTTTTGAAAACTCATCAATGAGTCCATTCTCTATTATAAAGTTCTTTGATTGAGATAGCTAGGAAATGAGTGAATAGAACTCCTGGAGTCAGGAAGACCTCATTTCAAATATAGCCTCAGACAAATCTTATTTCTGTGTCCCTGGGCAAGTCTTTTAGCCACTTTCTGCTTCATTTTCCTCAACTGTAAAGTGAAACTAAGAAAGAGTTTAAATGACTTGACCAGAGTAACACATCAAGTAAATACCTGATACCAAATTTGAACTGAACTAACATTATCAAACCTGCCACCTGAATTCTAGGAAAAAGAAGGAGGGAGAAGTAGGGCATTTTGATTTTGTTGTTCAGTCATTTCAGTCCAATCTAAACTCATCCCCTTTCCTTTTCCAGCTCATTTTAGAAATGAGGAAATTGAGGTAAATCATGCTACTTGACTTGCCCAGGATCACAGAGCTTGTGAATGTCTGAGGTCAAATTTGAATTCACAAATTTGAGTCTTCTTGAGTTCAGGTCCAGCATTCTGTCCAATGTGCCACCTTGCCACAATCAGATGGTCAAAGGCAACTAAGGGTAGTGATGAACCATGAGCATCATGAAGCAGTCTTCATGATTATGAGATATCCAATGATAGCTTTCATGAGGGCATGATGGAGAAGTTCAAAAAGAGTAAAGCTTAGTGGGAAAAGACAGACAATTTAAAATTGGACAAATATTAAAAATCATTTCAGGCATTGAGCTAACTTAATCAAATTATGTACAATGAAAGGGGTACTCTAAGCAGGAATTCTTAATATATTTTTAAACCTTTCATGGACCCTTTTGGTAACCTGATGAAGCTTTAGACTCCTTGTCAAAATCATATTTTACAAAGGCATGAAATAAGATAGACAGAATTATAGTGGAAATCAATTATATTGAAATACAGTTGCCAAAATACATATTTTTATAAACAGTCTTGATTCTCAAGTTCAGACACCTAGTTCAATGGGGTGGTCAATAAATAAATCTGTGACTTTAACAACCAACTCCTTGTTTCTCATTTATTTATTTGTTTCTTTTCTTATTTATTTATTTATTTAGGCAAGACAATGGGGTTAAGTGGCTTGCCCAAGGCCACACAGGTAATTATTAAGTGTCTGAGGAGGATTTGAACTCAGGTACTCCTGACTCCAGGGCTGGTGCTCTATCCACTGTGCCACCTACCTGCCCCTCTTGCTTTTGATTTATATCCAAATCCTATCTCTGAATTTTTCAGAGGCTGATGATTCAGTTTTCTAATTTACCAAATTTAATGCTTCATCAAGAAATGCTAGAGAAGATATGTAGTATTCTCAGATATTATGAAAGAAATGAGATTGTGAAGCATAAATCTTGTTTCAAAATTCCTATGTTAACCATTCATAGAAACACTGTGCTATCCTGCCTTGGTAGAAAGAAATGGAACACTTTTTATTTAAATTTCTTTGACTTCTGTAGAGTTATATAACACTCTTAGAATCTGAAAGGCAAAGAAGCTCATTCTCAAAGAGTTTACATTTCCCCTACTTATAGGTAACTAATGGTTTTAGTTAAATCAGTCATAGTTTAGCCTGCTCAAATGAATGTAGGAAATTTGTTTATTCTCCTTCTGGCTAATGCAAGGTAACTTCTCTCTATCATGCTTTCCTATTCAGTTTTGTACTAATAGATTGGAACAGAGTACATATTGGTTCTTTTTTTTTTGATTCTTGTTCACTCTTGGTAGATCTACAGGTATTCATCTCTAGATCTGTGGGAGGTAGTCCTAAAAGATTAGAGAGTTATTGTTCTTTATCTGTAAAATCCTAAAAGAAATATAATAAACATAAATGCATTTTAAATTTTTATGTGCTATATTAAACTACAACAAATTACTACAGTGTTTCAAGTATGCATGGTTTTGCTTGGGTTTATATATATATATATATGTATATATATATGCTCTACCTTTGTTGACTAAAACCTCATCATACCATAAGAAGTGATTTTCAAGAGTTGTGATATAAAAGATTTTAGCACCCGGTGGCCACCTTTTTGGTGATGAACTTAGTTCAAGTCCTTAGATCATGATCCATCACCAGGATGATAACTAAAACCTTTCCAGTTAAACCCTGTTAATTTTTCTATTTAAATTGCTTAGCCTTTAAAGTCCATGTACCATGGTGGGGAATTGAGAGTAAGTAAGATTTTGAAGGAACATAAATAATAAAATTCTAGATGTTGATTTCCCAATTATTGTCACAATTATTCAAATTTTATTAAATTGAGTAACAAAATGCTTACATTTCAAATTTCTCACAGTAATGGATTTAAAATATACTGAAGGGGGACAGAGCCAAGATGGCTACAGGAGAAGAGCCTCTTTTAGGTGCTCTCTCAAAACTCATAAAATAAGGATTCTAACTAAATTTTTGAGAGACAGAACCCACAGAGGGATCCAGTGAGGCAGTTCTCTAGCCCAAGGCAACCTGGAAAATAGTGGAAAGACTCCACTCCATGGGGTTAGAGGGGTGGCCCACCAGAGTGAAGGAACTTCAGCCTCCTGGAGGCAGCCCCAGGGCACCTGGGAGCCAGTCCCAGGGGGCCTCTGCCAGAGTGAAACCAGTCCGCAGGGCACTCAGTGAGCAACATAGCCACAGACAGCCCAGATCCAGGAACGGAAAGTAGTTGGAGCTGGTAAGCAGGAGCCTCCAGGCAACTCAGCCTTGAGTACTCAGCCTAAGTAGAGGAGTGGAGAGAGAATTCAAAGGTCTGTCCTCTGTACCTGGAACAAGACTCTGGGGCTCTGACCACATTCAGATCCTGATCACAGTCTACGCCCCCATAGAACAGCAGCCCACCCCCCACCTCAGCCCCATGGCAGAGGGGTGTGCTTGTGGGCATTCACATACCAGGAGGGAAGATGGAGCTTCACACACTGAGATCCTTGTTGGGGGGGGTGTACCAATAATACTCAAAAGCTTAGGAAGCACCCTAAGACTAGGCACAGGCTGCGTAAATGAGTAAACAGAGAAAAAAAAGGAACACCATCGAGAAATACATTGTCTATGATCCCAAAAAGGATTCTGAAATCTGAAGACTCCAAGAAAAATGGAAACTGTGTTCAGGCTATGACAGAGCTCAAAAAAGATTTTGAAAATTAAATGAGGGAGATAGAAGAAAAATTGGGAAAAGAAATGAGAGAGATGGAGGAAAACATGAGAAAGAAGCCAGCAGTTTAGTCAAGGAGATAGAAAATAATGCTGAAGAAAATAGCATGTTAAAAACCAGTATAGGTCAAATGGATAAAACAGTTCAGAAAGTTATTGAGGAGAAGAATGCTTTAAAAAGCAGAATTGGCCAGATGAAAAAAGAGATAAGAAATCTCTCTGAGGAAAACAAATCCTTATGATCTAGAAAGGAGCTGAAGGAAGGTGCTGACTTTATGAGAAGTCAGGGCACAATACTTCAAAACCAAAAGAATGAAAAATTAGAAGAAAATGTGAAACATCTCAGTGAAAAAAACAAGTGATTTGGAAAACAGATTCAGGAAAGATAATTTAAAAATTATTGAGATACCTGAAAGTCATAATCAGGAAAAGAGCCTTGACATTATTTTTAAAGAATTCCTACAGGAAAATTGCCTAGATATCCTAGAAGTAGAGGGCAAAATGGAAATTGAGAGAATCCACCGATCTCCCCTGGAAAGAGATCCAAAAAACCAACCCCCAAGAATATTATAGCCAAGTTCCAGAATTCCCAAGTCAAAGAGAAAATATTACAAGCAGCCAGAAGGACACAATTCAAATATCATGGAGCCGCAGTCAGAATCACACAGGACTTAGCAGCAACTACATTTAAGGCTCATAGGACTTGGAATGTAATATTCTGGAAGACAAAAGAGCTCAGAATGCAACCAAAAATCAACTACCCAGCAAAACTGAGTGTCCTCTTCCAGGGAAAAAGATAGACTTTCAATTAACCAGGAGAATTTCAAATGTTCCTGCTGAAATGGCCAGAGCTGAACAGAAAGTTTTATCTTCAAATACAGGACTCAGGTGAAGCATAGAGAGTGGAGGAGAAAGGTAAAATATGAGGGACTTAATGATGATGTATTCCTGCATAGAAAAATGATACTGATAATACTCATAAGAAACTTCTCATTTAATAGAACAGGTAGAAGGAGCTTTGAATTTGAAGATAAAATAGATTGTAAAAATGGAGTCAATGGCTAATAGGGAAATGTAGTGGGAGTAAGAGAAAGGAGAGGTGGAATAGGCTAAGATATTTCACATAATAAGATTTTTTTATTACAATGAGCTATTGCAATGATATGGAAGGGGGGGAAGGCAAGGGGGAATGAGGGAACCTTTGCTCTCATCAGAGGTGGTTTGGAGAGGAAACAGTATATATACTCAATAGGGTATAGACATCTAGAGTAAGAAGGAGAGAAGGGGGACAGGGGAGAAGGGGGGATGTGAGTGATGGAGGAAAGGGTGGACCTTGGGGGAGAGTGGTCAGATATAACATATATATATATTTTTTTACTTCTTGCAAGGGGCTGGGATCGGATGGCCTGTCCAGGACCACAGGGCTGGGTGGTTGCTGGGCCTTAGAGGTAGTATGTGGGTTTGGGACCTCTTGGCCCCAGGTCTGGCGAATTGTCTGCTGTGCCACTCAGCTACCCTATAGCACATTTACAAAGAGGGACAGAGTGAAAGGAAAGAGAAAATATAGTATATGGTAGTGGGGAGGTATGAATGGAGGGAGTTGTGATCAGCAATGGCAACAGTGGAAAAATACGGAAGTATCTTTTGTGATGGACTTATCCTAAAGAATGTGATCCACCCACTACAGAACTGGTGGTGTTGGAACACAGACTGAAGCACATTTTTTATTATTATTATTATTATTATTATTATTATTATTTGAGGGGAGGTTTGCAGGGCAGATGGGGTTGGGTGACTTGCCCAGGGTCACACAGCTGGGTGATTGTTGGGTGTTTGAGGTTGGATTTGAGCTCGGATACTCCTGCATCCAGGGCCACTGCTCTGTCCATTGCACCACCTGGCTGCCATCATTATTATTATTATTATTATTATTATTATTATTTTATTTTGGTTTTGGTTTTTGGTTTTTGCAGGGTAATGGGGTTGGGGTGGCTTCCTAGGGTTGCACAGCTGGGTGATTGTTGGGTGTCTGGGGCTAGATTTGTGCTTGGGTGCTCCTGACTCCAAGGCCAGTGCTCTGTCCACTGTACCACCTAGCTTCCCCTGTTATTATTATTATTTTTACTATTTTTTAATTTTAATTTTTCCTCTTTACTTTATTGTTCATAAGGGTCTATGTTTTTTTGGGGGGGACGGGGTATTATGCTTACTCTTAAACAAAAATATTTTAATAATGTATTAAAAAACATCATTTTTACAAAAATAAAATAGTTACAATTAAAAAAAAATATACTGATGTGTGTATTCCTGTGAATGTCATTTACTCCTCATGGTCTTTCCCATTCACTATTGTGGCTAAGTATTTATATTAATTAATTAGCACTTGCCTGTAATCTTCCCACTCAAAAGATCAGCCTGATCCCAAAGGTGAGTTTTGTCCCAATTCTGTTGCACCCATGTCAAATATTTATTTCGTTCCTATTCCAGAATTTACTTTCATTAGGCTCTTCAATTTTTTGTCACTCTATCCTTTCCTCTGGTCAACCCCCCTACCTCTCCATATCAGTTTCACCTAGTGAAGGTTAGTCATTCTGCCTCAGTTCAATTTTGGTGGAAGCAAACAAATATAACCATTGCTGCACAAAATGAAAACATCAAAATATCTCCTGTCCCTTGTAAGTCCCACAATACTATATATATATATATATGTATATATATATATATATATATATATATATATATATATATATATATATATACACACAGACATGATATAGGAAGAGAGAATTAGAAGTAGGAAAACTTTATTCAATTTTTTTTCTAATGTATCCTGTGTGATTCTGATCAAATCACTTAACCTTTCATTTCCCTAAAGAACTCTCCATGACTATAAGATACAAGGAGTTGCCAACCTACATTACTAGGGTGAATTTCTCACCTATGAGATCTCTATACTAATAAAATAAAAGCCCTATCAATATGAATAGGTCTACATGTACATATGCATATGTGTATGTAGGTTAATGAATCCTACAAACCTTGGCAATGGTTTATCTAGCCACAAAATATCCTGTGAACCTATATTTCTTCCACCTTTGGAAAGAGAAAAGTAATTGAGATCTCTGGGGTGAAGGGTAGAGGTTTTTCACAAATAATGGTGATGGGAATTGGGGAGTCTCAGTAATAACAAAAAAGCAAGTAGTGAGAACAGATGAAAGTCTCATAGCAACATGTGCTATATGTGCTGTTCCCTCCTTGCTTTTTTCCCCTTCTTTAAAACAATTAGAGATGACCTATATCTAAATGGATAAACCTGGAAATGTATGACTCTATGTTTTAAAGAGGTCAGAGGTTTGAGGTATTGCTAGCCTAAGAGAAACACACCAGCACAGTGGATTCTATCTTACTCCAGCTTAACTCCCATTTATTTTTATTATATTTATCCTATTAAAATATCTTCCAGATTTAATATTAATTTTCATAAACATCTGTTAGCTAGCCTGTTCTCATGTTGCTAGATGTCCCTTTGTTTGCAGCATGGAGTTGCATGGGAGCCACACAGGAGGGAGTCAGGTCAAGTCAAAAAAACAATTAAAAATTTACTGTGTGCTAGACACTTCTGGGTTTTAGAGAACTAGGGTCATAAGCATAAGTTATTATATAGCCAGACTTCTAAGTGCAAAATTTCTATAAATTTGCTAGTTGCTAGTCATAGATTACATATATATAATATATATATATGATATGATATGCAATCATCAGTATCCATGTATGCTTTATAATATATTGTTGTAATAAATAGGTAAAATGCTAGACCTGAAGTTAAAAAGATCTTACTTCAGATTTGGATAAAGAATAGCTACTTGATGCTGGCAAGTCATTTACCCTTTTTCTGCCTCAGTTTTCTCATTTTTTAAAAACTGATATAGTAATAATAATAATATCTACCACCTAGGGCTATAGGGATGCTAAAATAAGATAATACATAAAAATAAATTTATGAACCTTGAAGTATTATATAAATCCTAGTTATTGGTATTTTATTTATACATACATGCAAATATATGTATTTACACACATGCACACACACACACACACACACACACACACACATATATATATCGAAAGAGAGAGAGAGAGAGAGAGAGAGAGAGAGCTATGCCTCAGCTTCCTCAACTAAAAGAACTGACCTATAATTTTATTATTACAATAATCTCCAGATGAGAAAATTCTTTCTACAATGGAGGTCAATACCTTCTCTGTAACTTAGTTCTTTAAAATTATTTGAAAACAGTTGCAAGCCAGGTCATTAGCTTATTGCATACCAAACCATTCTTACCTAGTGGATCCATTCAAAAATAGGCAAGTAGTCAATGCAAGAAGGGGTTTGCAAATGCATGGAAAAGTTGTAACCCACTTGCAATTGGTACTGCAACCACTTTAGGTCGAGGTGGAAATGAAACTCAGGTCTTCCTAATTCTAAGGCCATTTCTCTATCTATTTTATAATTCTACTAGTCAATTCTGATTTCATATTTTCTCACTCTCAATGTCTTGAGAGTGAGAATTACAAATTGTATTTTCAGATAAATGAAAGAAAAGCTTCTTCATCTGTAAAATGAAGAACCATATGCTCTTTGAGAGCCCTTTCAACTTTAACATTCTCTAAATTTTCATTATCTCAAGTCATAAAGATGTAAGAAATACAAATTAAGAAACAGAATTTTAATATACTTCAGGGGATGGACTTGAACAAAGATATATTAAACTTTGAGGAATGGATTTTTTTTCAAGCACAAAAGCAAACCAGCATGTGGGAAGGCCAGGAAACATATAGGAAAATGTCAAAATGGCTAAACCCATAACTATAAAGAGTAGAATAGCAAATAAAAAAAAAAGGAATAAAATATTGAAACCAGATTGGGTCACAAGGTAGAGTATACACATAAAGACCACTATTATGTAGAAGGTGAAATGAGAAAAACTAGAATAGGAAAGGAGATGCAGCTTGTAAGAGCAAAGAATGGTAAAAGAAAACTGTTCTTCAATTACTTAAAGAAAAAGAGAAGGACCAAAGAAAATGTCTCTCCATCAGTCAAGAAGAGAAAGTTGTTTAGAAGACTAAAAGGCAGGCACTCTGTGTGTGTGTGTGTGTGTGTGTGTGTGTGTGTGTGTGTGGTGTGTGAATTTTCTTTTTTTCCTTATCAAAAAATGTCTCTGGGATCAGTTGTCTTAGGTTGAGCTCTAAAGCCCAACATAAAGTCGACAAAGAATCAAAGTTAAGAAAAATATTGCATAGAAATCTGTACTTAATATTGTTAGGAATTGAAGGGTATTATTATAGAGGCACTATCCATGATTACTAAGAATTTTTGAATAATAGGGAAAGCCTCTAAATCCCAGAAAGAAATAAAATAGTGATCACTCTCCCAAAATAGAAGAAACCAAGAATCAAAGACAAAAAGAAAACAAACTTGCTCATTATAGATTAATTAATTTAAATGCCTTATATGTTATTAGACCATGAAACATATGACATTGATTATCCAAGTGATTTTATGAACCTAAAATAAAAAATCTATTAAGATTTTAGAAAATTTAATATATGATAAATTGACAGTTTGCAATTAAAAAGAATGTTTATGCATTAAAAGTACATTTCTATTATTTGAGGATACACATAAAAGGAAAATTCCCTCCTTTGACACAAAAGTATCCCTTGGTGCTACTGTCAAACAGAGGAGACAAGATTGGACTTGATTCTCATTTCATATTATTGGATGGGGAAGGGGGAATCAAATCATAACAAATTATTGGCACAGATCAGGAAGGAATTACTAATATCTATGTATCTGGTTCAATTGAGCAAATATTCAGTTCCTACATGGTAAAGGGAACTGGACTAGATTCTATGGAAGAGGTAGAAAATTTAGATTAAGACATGATCTTTGCTTTCATATAATTTATAATCTTTAATAATGATATGCATATGCATAATGATAATAAAAACATTGGCACTTATAGTGATGCACAAAAAAATGTGTTCCATGAAATAAGAGATGGAAAATATCATTCACTGTAGACTAAAATGAATGAATAATAAACTGAATAATTAATAATAAAGGCAATAACATCTGAGTTAAATTTTAAAGGATTGGTAGGAATCCCCTATCTAAAAGGGGGAAGGAGGGCATTGCATCAAAAAGAACAGCAAGAACAAAGGCACAGAAGGCAGAACAGATTTTTCTCAAGTTGTCAAATTTGTCAAGAATGAGGAGGTATGTAGGAGATATTGGGGGAAGTTGAATAGGATCAGATTGTATAATGCTTTGAAATGAAGACAAAGAAATAAGAATATTATTCATTAGGTATTAGGGAATCACGGAAAATTAGTGAATAAAGGACTTTATCTGCCTGTTGAACTGTGCTTGTTCAGCAAAAGCAGGGTCTAACTCTCGGAAAATCCATAGTCATCTGAGATTATATCCTCTCTTGTGCTCAGTGCAAGCATTGAAGGTGGTGGCAGTGGGTTGTTTGGGATCTGAATTCTCTATAGTTCCCCAAAGAGCAGACCAACATCTATTTCCCAACTCTGCCCCTCTCTGGATGATTGTGCTGACTTACTTATCTAGGGGATATGGATTATTATTGATTTATAAAATTAGAACCAGGGTTTGAACCTCTCCTCAGGCAAAAGTCATCCTTTTTTTTCTAAATTCATTTTATTTCCCTAAGTTCTAGTCCATAATAATGGACAAGTATGCTTCTTTAAGGTTTATAAAGAACTTCATTTATTTTTTAAATTTAAATATTTTCTTTATGTGTTTTTCCAACTACATGAAATGGTAATTTTGTCACTTTTTTTTGCAAGGTTTTGAGTTATCATTTTTTTCTCTTTCCATCCCTTCCTTCCCCCTTCCCCCAATAGAAAGCAATTATATACATATATATATATATACTTTACATTTAAAACCTTGTCAAATATAGATCATATTGTGATCAAATCCAAATTGAAGAGCGTTAGAGAGAAAAAAATGACATAATACATGACAACTTTTAAAAACTGAAGATAATAAATTTTGCTCTTCATTTAAACTCTGCAGTGCTTTCTCTGGATATGGATATTTTCCTTCACAAGTCTTTTAGAATTGTCACAGAACACTTTATTTTACTTGTTTCTCCCAATAATCTATGAGGGGAGGTACTATTATTATTCCAATTAATAGATGAGGAAATTGAGGCTAGAGAGGTTAAGTGACTTATTTATAGTCCCATAGTAAATAAATGAAGGATTTAAACTCAGGTTCTCCAGAAGTGAGGTCCAGTACTATTTCTATCATGTAAACCTGATACATTTTGGCAGAGTAAAGAAATAATCCATCACTGAGCTTCACCCTGTTGTGGTGGCCTCTACTGAGGTTAAAGATACTTACAAATTAAGGATTTGGGGGATAAACACAATACAGTTTTCATTAACTCCCATAGCTCATCTGCCTGCAAACTTCCAAAGAATTATAGACAACATAAAATAGTTGTCTATAATTAAATATTTAATTCTTGCACAACAGGGTCAAATGTTAAACAAAGACAAAGGAATTTGAGACCAAGGAGTGAGAAGCACCTCTCTGAAGGAATGGAAAGAATATTGAAAATGTAGTCAAGGAACCTTAGTTCAAGTGTTGCCTGTGCCACCTACTCTTGTTTGGACAAATCATTGAACTTGGACTTTTTTAATAGAAAATGAAGAGTTAAAAATGATTTCAAAGTCAAACTCTAAATCTACAATTCTATGTTCTCACATGGAATTCAGGATTTGATGAAGACTGGAATTCCCAAAGTCCAGTTCTTTCCCATTTGATGTCTTGTCATTGTCAGGGACCTCAAGCAGTTATTGACATGATTAGCTCATCAAAAAGTAAAATGGTGAACACTGACTCTGGAGTCAAGGGGAATTGACTTCAAATCTGACCTCATACACTTAATAATTACCTAGCTGTATGATCTCGGGCAAGAGAGAAATCATATCCTAAAGGAAAAAAATAAAGTATAAGAGATAACAAAATAGCATAATAAGATAATGGTTTTTTAAAAATTAACAGTGATAGTCTTTGGTGTTTGTTCAAACTCCACAATTCTTTTTTTCTGGATACAGATGGTATTCTCCATCACAGATATTCCAAAATTGTGCCTGATTGTTGCACTGATGGAATGAGCAAGTCCATTAAGGCTAATCATCACCCCCCATGTTGCTGTTAGTGTGTACAATGCTTTTCTGGTTCTACTCAACTCATTCAGCATCAGTTCATACAAATCCTTCTAGGCTTCCCGGAATTGCCAACTCTCCTGGTTTCTAATAGAACAATAGTGTTCCATGACATACATATACTGCAGTTTGCTAAGCCATTCCCCAACTGAAGGACATTAACTTGATTTCCAATTCTTTGCCACCACAAATAGGGCTGCTATGAATATTTTTATACAAGTGATGTTTTTCCCTTTTTCATCATCTCTTCAGGGTATAGACCCAGTAGTGGTATTACTGGATCAAAGGTTATGTCCATTTTTGTTGCCCTTTGGGCATAATTCCAAATTTCTCTCCAGATAGGTTAGATGAGTTCACAGCTCCACCAACAATGTATTAGTGTTTCAGATTTTCCATATTCTTTCCAACATTGATCATTGTTCTTTCTGATCATAATGGCCAGTTTGAGAGGTGTGAGGTGGTACCTCAGAGCTACTTTAATTTGCATTTCTCTAATAAGTAATGATTTAGAGCAATTTTTCATATGACTTTGGATCTCTTTGATTTCTTCATCTCTAAATTGCCTTTGTATATCCTTTGACCATTTATCAATTGGGGAATGGCTTGTTTTTTTGAAAATTTGACTCAGTTTTCTGTATATTTTAGAAATGAGTCTTTTTTTCAGGAATACTAGTTGTAAAAATTGTTTCCCAGTTTACTACATTTCTTTTGATCTTGGTTACAGTGGTTTTGTCTGTGCAAAAGCTTTCTAATTTAATGTAATCAAAATTATCTAGTTTATTTTGAATGATGTTCTCCATCTCTTAATTCATCTTAAACTGCTTTCCTTTCCATACATCTGACAGGTAAACTACTCCTTGATCTTCAAGTTTGTTTATAATATTGATTTTTATGTATAATCCTATATCCATTTGGATCTTATCTTGGTATAGGGTGTGAGATGTTAATCTAATCTAAGTTTCTTCCATACTGACTTCCAATTTTCCCAACAAGGTTTTATCAAAGAGAGAGTTTTTATCCCAATAGCTGGACTCTTTGGTTTATCAAACAGCAAATTCCTATAATCATTTCCTGCTATTGCACCTAGTCTATTCCACTGATCCACCAGTCTATTTCTTAGCCAATACCAGACAGGTTTTTTTTGGAAAGACTTTATTTACTTTGTTTTACAATTCTTTCCCCTAATCTTGCTTCCCTACCCCCAATCCCCACAGAAGGCAATTGTCCAGTCTATACATTGTTTCCATGGTATATATTGATACAAGTTGAATGTGATGAAAGAGAAATTATATCCTTAAGCAGAAAAAGAAAGTATAAGAGATAGCCAAATTGCATAATAAGATAATGGGTTTTTTTTTTTGATAAAGTGAAGGTAATAGTCTTTGGTCTTTGTTCAAACTCCACAAATCTTTCTCTGGTTTCTGCCACAAGCCTATCATAACTAAATTTTCTAACAAACTATGCACCTTCTAACTTCTTTCTTGTTTATTTTATGATTAGATTTATCTAAATCTGAGAGTGGGTGGTTGAGGTCTCCCACTAGTAGAGTTTTGCTGTCTATGTCTTCCTGTAGTTCTTTCAGCTTCTTCTCTAAGAATTTGGATGCTATCCCATTGGGTGCATACATATTCAGTATTGAAATCACTTTATTGTCTATAACACCTTTTAGGAGGATATAGTTTCCTTCCTTATATTTTCTAATGCTATCTATTTTTGCAGCTGCTTTGTCTGAGAAAAGGATTGCTACTCCTGCTTTTTTCACTTCAGCTGAGGCAAAATATATTTTCCTCCAACCTTTTACCTCTATATGTGTCTCTCTGCTTCAAATGAGTTTCTTGCATGCAGCATATTGTGGAATTCTGGCTTTTAATCCACTCTGCTATTTGCTTCTGTTTTAAGGGAGAGTTCATCCCATTCACATTCAAACTTATAAATACTAACTCTTTATTGCCCTCCATACTATCTTCCCTCTGATTGTATTTTACCCCTTTTTCACATTATCAATATTCCCCAGTATTTTGTTTCTGAATACCCCCACCTTCAGTGTGTTTGGTTACTATCCACCCCCTTCCTTTTCTTTCCCCTTTCCCTTTTCCCCTTTTTCCTTCCCTTCCTTCTGTTAGTTCCCCTTTTTCTCTCCTACCCTGTTTCCACCCTCTCCCCTTTTCCCTTTTTAATAATTGAAAGGTAAAATGTTTCTTAAGTTAACTGAATGTGTGTGTGTGTGTGTGTGTGTGTGTGTGTGTATAAGTTAACTTAACTTTAATCTGAGTCTGATGAGAGGAAGATTCAGGTGTTTTTCACCTCCTGCCTTCTTCCCCTCTATTACAATAGGTCTTTTGTACCTCTTTATGTAATGAGATTTACCCCATTCAATCACCTCCTTCCTCCCGTCTCCTTCCTGTCCCCCTTTTTAAGCAGGTAATGTTTTCAAATCATTTTCTGTGAGTCACAGAATATAATGAGTATACATCACTTCTGGTTAAGTATATTTTCTCTAATAGAGTTACAGTTCTCGAGAGTTATTAGAGTCTTTTTCCCAAATAGGGAAATAGCCAATTTCTTCCCATTGGATAGCAGTCTCATGAATAAGTCTTGAGTGTCCATCACTTCTGGCTAAGTATAGTATCTCTAATAGAGTAAAATTCTCAAGAGTTATGAGAATCTTTTTTTCCATGCTGGGATATAGCCAGTTACATCTTATTGGCTAGCAGTTAATTTTTCTCTTTATCCCCCCCTTTTATATGTTTTCATGTGTCTTTTGAACCTCCTGTTTGAAGTCTAAATTTTCTATCTAGCTCTGGTATTTTCATCAGGAATTATTAGAAGTCTCCCATTTTTTTTAAATGACCATCTTTTCCCCTGGAAGAGAAGGCTCAGTTTTGCCAGATATGGACTCTTGGCTGCATTCCAAATGCCCTTGCTCGTTGGAATATCTCATTCCAGGCCCTTCGATCCCTCAATGTTGTTGCAGCCAGGTCCTGCATAATCCTTACTGTGGCTCCTTGGTATTTATATTGTTTCTTTCTGTCTGCCTGCAGGATTTTCTCTTTTATCGATAGTTCTGGAATTAAGTCACAACATTCCTTGCTGTTTTTATTTTAGGTTCCCTTTCTGGAGGGGATAGATGTATTCTTTCAAAAACTATTTTGCCCTCTGGTTTCATGATATCAGGGCAATTTTCCATCACTAAATCCTGTAATAGTAAGCCTGGGTTTTTTTTCCTCTTTGATGTTTTCAGGAAGGCTTATAATTCTGATTGTCTCTCCTTGATCTATTCTTGAGGTGAGTGGTTTTGCTGATGAGGTATTTTACATTTTCTTCTATTTTTTAGATCTTTTGGTTTTGGTTAACAGAATCTTGTTGTCTCATGAAGTCATTTGTTTCCACAGATGTCATTCTTTTTTTAGAAAAGAACTTTCTTCATTTACCTTTTGTAACTCCTTCTCCAATTGGTCAATTCTATTTTTGAAGGAGTTTTCCATTTTTTCAAGTGTAGTTTTGAGAGAATTATTTTCTTTTTGCAATTTTCCCTATTGAGGATCTGAGACAACTATTCTAATTTTGTATTTACCCAATTTTATTTTCAAAGAATTTGTTTTCTTGTTGCAAAGTGCTAATCTTCTCTTGGATTTCTTTTCCTAAATTTTCCAACTGATTTTTAAACTCCTCCCTGATTTCTTCAAGGAGGTCTGGGCTGGAGACCAATTCATATTATCCTCAGAAGTGTTAGTTCTCTCTCTAGGTTAGAATCTGTTTCTTCTAGGAATTTCTCCATGGGGCCCCCCTTTTTACTGTCATTTCTTCATTTTCCTAGGATCTTGTGCTGGGGAAGGGGCTGACTCTCAGAGGTTAGCTTTTTAAAACCCTAGAGACTTTGTTCACTTGGTTTGGGAATTCCAAGTGCACTGCCTAGTAGGAGGTGCTGGTTACTTTCTCTGGAGTGTTTGAATCCCTCTCCCTAATCCTGGAGGGAGTGAGGAAGGGCAGCAGGGTCTGAGATGACTTTGAACAATGGGCTGGGCCCTGGGGGAGGGAATTGATCTCCCTTTCAGCTGAGTGAATTCTGTTGCCCACACCTGAACATGAGGGGGGGTGCGTTATTTACTTTGTATTATGGGAAGAATGCTCTGCAAAAATGTATAGAGCTCTGGTCCCATGCCCAGATGGTCATTTTCCAGGCATGGTCTACAACTCTTTGTGGTGTAACTCACCATCCTGCTGACTGGGGTTCACCAGAGCTCCTCTTCCCCAAGTCAAAGATTTTGTGGCTAACATTGGTCTTTGGACCACCAGTCACCAAAGTTTCTGCAACTAAGGCCAGTCCTCTGGCTTCACCCCTCTGCTGTCCCTCCCTGCACTCACCCTCTGCTCTCTGTTTCTGGTTCATCTATGGTCCCCTGAGATACACCTTGTTGGTAGGTGTTCTTCTCTTTGCTTCTTTTTCTGGGTTTGGTGATCAAATTTCTGTTAAGAGGTTTCTTTCATGTTATTTTTGAGGGGCATCAGGATCACTTAGCACAGTGCCTGTCTTATCTCTGCCATCTTGGCCAGAAGTACAGGTTATATGATTCTTAATCTGTTGTCAACAAATTGATGCTTATACCCTATACCAAAATAAGGTCAAAATGGGTACAGGATTTAGCCATAAAAATTGATACCATAGATAAATCATCTATCAGATCTATGGAAAGGGGAGAAATTTATGACCAAACAAGAATTAGAGCACATTATAAACTGCAGAATGAATGATTTTGACTATATTAAATTAAAAATATTTTGCACTAATAAAATCAAGGTGCCAAAATTAGAAGGAAAGCAGAAAGCTGGAAAACAATATTCACAACTAGGAGTTCTGTTAAAGGTTTCATTTCTAAAATATATTAGGAATTGCATCAAATTTATAAGTTCATAAGTTACTCTCCAATAGATAAATGGTCAAAGGATATGAACAGACAGTTTTCAAATGAAGAAATTAAAGTTATATATAATCATATGGAAAAATGCTCCAAATTATTATTGATTATAAAAATGCAAATTAAAACAGCAAGGAGATATCATCTCACACCTATCAGATTGACCAAGATGAGCAAAAAGGAAAATGATCAATGTTGGAGAGGTTGTGGGAGGATTGGGACATTGATGCGTTGCTGGTGGAGTTGTGAATGGATCCAATCTTTCTGGAGAGCAATATGGAAAAATGCCCAAAGAACAATAAAACTGTTCATACCCTTTGACCCAGCAATTCCAATCCTATATACAGAAGAAATTATAAAAAAGGGAAAAGTACTATATGTTCCAAAATATTCATAGCAACTCTTTTTTTTTTTTTGTAGTGGCAAAGAATTGGAAGTTGAGGGGATGCTCATCAAATGGGGAATGGCTAAACAAGTTATGAATACTATGGAATCTAGAGAAGCATGGAATGACTTTATAGCACGTGATGCTGAACAAAGGGAATAGAACCAAGAGAACAATGTACACAACAACAACAACAACAACAGCCTTGTGAGATCATCAATCTTGATGGAAGCAGCACCTCTCAGAAGTCCAGAGAGCTAGGACAACTGTATTTGACTGACTATGAATTATGTTTTCCCCATCCAGAGGAAGGAAAGCAAAGCAAAACACACACACACACACACACACACACACACACACACACACACAAATAACCCTTCAGAATTTTATGAGCACTGCATACAAATTATCTCTTATATATCTCTTTCCCTTAATCCTAATTCCTCCTATCGAAATTGACTAATTTGTAAACATATTTATCAAAATATGTATGAACAATGCTAACCTGACTGTTTGCTGCTGAGAAGAAAGGGGTGGGTAGGGAGGGTAGAAGGAAATATTGTAACTTAAAAATATACATGTGCATATGGATGAAAATAGATAAATAAAATTTAAAAACCAATTTGTTATTTTTAATTTCTTTTTAAATTAGACTATATGTTGTATTTAGTCAAAGATTCCATTAGTTTCATGATACTTATTCTTTCCCTATTTACGTGCAAAGATAGTTCTCAACATTCAGTCATTTACAAGTCTGAGGTTCACATTTTTCTACTACCCACTCTTCTCCCCACCTCTCCCCATGGCAGAAGACAATCTCAATTGTATTTATCATATTTTCATATTGGTCATGTTTTAAAAGAGGAATTAGAACTAAGGGGGAGAAGCCTTGAAAAAGAAAAAAAAAACATAAAAGAAAATTTAAAAATTGACCAGAGTATGCTTTTGCTCTGTCTTCAGAATCCAGTTTTTTGTTTTGTTTTTCTGGCCTATGATGTCATTTTTCATAACAGGTCTCTCAGAATTGTCTTTGATCAATGAACTGCTAAGAAGATCTGTGTCCAACATAGTTGATCCATCTCACAATGCTATCATTAATATATATATACTATATTCTCCTGCTTCTGTTCACTTCACTCAGCATCAGTTCATGCAAGTCTTTCCTTGCTTTTCTGAAAACCCATCCCTCATGATTTCTTACAGAACAATAGCACTCCATAATATTCATATACCACAACTTGTTCAGTCATTCCCCAATACAGGTATCTCCTCAATTTTCAATTCTTTGCTTATACAAAAAGAGCTGCCATAAATATTTTGCTCATGTCATTCTTTCCCCTTTTTAATGATCTCCTTGGGATATAGACTTAATAGTGGTATTGCTAGATCAACACTACTTAAATTAAACACAATTTGCAAACTGTATTTAAATATAGTTTCCTTTGTAATCCTTTATATTTTATATATATTTAAAACTACAATTCTATGAAAGGATATGAAGGTTTCAGCAGATTCCCCAAAGTGTTCGGGCCACAAAAAATTTATAGACTCCTTATTAGATTGAGGTAAGAGTTGAAGAGGGAAGAACTATTATTAAACTTCTATATTAGCTCAGAAAGTTGCAAGGGTCTAGAGTAGAGAGGTAACAGGCAGAAAAGAGATTAGACAGTTGCAAGAATGGCAGTTTATCAGTGTGGGTTGGATATAAAAGAGGGAGGAAATTATGAGGGATACTAACAAGATTTTGAAGATTAGCAGCTACATGAATAGTGATGTTGCTGATGATAAGTAGTTTACTCAGAAGTATGCTTGAGAGGAAAATGAAGCAACTCAACTTTCAGTCTTTTGTATTTGAGATTCTGATGGAATGTTCATAGCTTAAAGGGTTAAAGAAGTTCAAAAGATAAAATTGACAATTGTGTGCATAAATTAAAAAGGTTTAACATTTAGCAATATAATTCAGTTAAAATTTTAAAGAAATTAATTGTGAAATGTGAAAAACTTTTATTGAAAATTTATCTACATCTCATACTCAATGTATTTAGAAAACTTCCAATAATAATAGTTTGCATTTTTCTAACAAGAACAATAATGAATAACATTTACATAGTACTTACAATGTACAGGGTACTGCATATACTTTATACTCATTTTATCTTTTAATAACCACAACAACCCAGGGAAGTAAGTGTTATTTCTATTATCTCCAACTGAAATTGAAGCAGTTCAAGATTAAGTGACTTGCTCAAGATCAAATAGCTTGAAAGTATATGGGGGCAAGATTTGAATTCAGATCTTCCTTCAGATCTGGTGCTCTATCCATAGTGACATCTAGCCACCATATGATCTTTAATGTTTGTAGAGTGATTTACAAATATCATTTCATTTTATTTTATCCTCACAACTGCTCTGCTAGGAAACCATAATTATCATTTCCATTTTACAGATGAAGAAATTAAGACAAACATGTTAAATAACTTGCTCAGCATCATATAGAAAGTTACTGAGGCCTGTTCAGAAGTTACTCTTGAGCTAGTGTTGTATGCAGTACATATTTACTTCTTCAGTTCAAAGGTATAAGAGCAATTTCCCAATAGATAAATGATCAAACAATATGAAGAATGGAAGAAATTGAAACTGCCAACATCCATATTTAAAAAAAGAAAAACCTGATCCAAATTAAGACAACTGTGAGGCTCCACTTCAGACTTATCAGATTAGCATCAATAATTAAAAAAAGAAAATGACAATTATTAAAGATTTAGCTGGGAAAACATTGGTAGAGATATGAATTATTATCTATTGGTAGAGATATGAATTATTCTAGCCACTATTAAAACTAATTGGAAGCTATGCCCCACAATGCACTCAATTATTTTTTAAAATTTAATAGTAACTTTTCCAATAACATGTAAATTTAATTTTTAACATTCTTTTTTTTAAAAAAATCACTTCCAAATTTTTTCCTTTCCTTCACAGACCCCCTCTCAAGATGGTAAGCAATTTGATATAATGAATGTACAGTCATGTAAAAAATATTTCCATGTATTATGTTATGAATGAAGAAACTGGTCAAAAGAACAGAAATATGAAAATTCATACTTCAACATGGATGTGATAGTATGTTCTATCGTGAGTCCTTTGGAATTGCTCTTTATACTTGTCCATTGCACAGTATTGCTGATACTGGGTACAGTGTTCTCCTGGTTCTTCTCACTTCACTTTGTATCAGTCATTCTAGGTTTTTCTGAAACCTTACTTGTTGTCATTTCTTATAGCATAGTAGCATTCCATTGCATTTTTTCCCATTGCATTTTAATACAAGTTATTTAGTCAATTTCCAATCAATGGACATCCCCTCTACTTCTAATTCTTTCTCAACATAGAAAGAGTTGTTTTATATATATTTTGTACATGTAGGCCCTTTTCCCTTTTAGTTTTGTGACTTCTTTGGAATATAGATCTAGTAGTGGTATTGCTGAATCAAAGAGTATACACAGTTTGATTTCCCTTGGGGCAAGGTTCCAAATTGCTCTCCAGAATTGTTGGAGCAGTTCTCAACTCCACCAGCAGTTCATTATTGTCCCAATTTTCCCACATCTCCAACATATTTCATTTGCCTTTTCTGTCATATTAGCCAACCTAATAGGTATGAGATATTATCTCTGAGCTATTTTAATTTGCAATTCTCTTATCAATAATGATTTAGAACATTTCTCCACATGACTACAGATAACTTTGGTTCTTCAACTGAAAACTCCTTATATAATATCCTTTGACCATTTATCAAATGGGGAATGACTTTTGTTCTTATAAATTTGTTTCAGTTCTCTTTATAATTTGGAAATGAGGCTTTCATCAGAGACACTATAAATATACTTTTTGTTTTCCTTCTAATCTTGGCCACATTGGTTTTGTTTTTTCAAAAACTTTTTAAATAACCAAAATGATTCATTTTACTCTTTCTTATGCTCTCTGTTCAGTGGTGGGATTTAATTGGTTCACACTGGTTCAGCAGTACTGATACCTAATTTTATGTTGAGTTTAGTGAACCAATTGTTAAAATCACATTTATATGGGGGTAGAGCTAAGATGGTGGAGTAAATACATGGACTCCCAAGAGCTCTCCCCCAAACCACCACAAATACCTTTAAATAATGACTCTAACCAAATTCTAGAGTGACAAAACCCACAAGAAGGTTGAATGAAACAATTTTTCAATCCAAGACTATTTGGAAGATCTGCAGGAGGGGTCCATTACACTAGGATTAGAAAGGGCCTGTAGCCAGGGCTGCATTGGAGCATAGCAGTCCCAGTCATTCAGGAACAGACCTTGGGACCCTTGGATCCATAATAGCATTGTTGGTTTCCAGACATCTCAGCCCAGGGATTGCCAAGGACAACTTGAAAGGTCAGCAGGAAAACTCTTCCACCCAAGAGTGACAGCAAGAACCCAGCCCAGAGCAGGTCTCAGCTCAGACCCAGCCCCAGGAGACCAGAAGTAGGCCTGGGGAGCCAATCTGCAAGGAACCACCTGTCAGCTGTTTCCAGGGTGCTCAATCCATGGATAGTAAGGGGGTCTGGGAAGACTGCAGAAGTCTCTTTGCTATCTCTGAGTCAGTACTTTCTGGCTTTGTCCTTACTCAGATAAAATGTGTCCTTCACCTTGGAAGCAGAGTTAAAGCATCCCCCATCTTAACAAAGAGCTAAAATCAAGTCATAAGCTAGGGAAATGAGCAAACAACAGAAGATAAAAAAATCCAACATAGAATTCTTTGGTCTTATGTAGGATCACAAATATACACCCAGAAGATAACAAAACCTCCAAGAAAAATATTAATTGGTCTCAGACTATGGAAGAGCTCAAAAAAGGTTTTGAAAATCAAATAAGGGAGGAAGAGGAAACATTAGGAAGAGAAATAAGAGCAATGCAGGAAAATCATGAAAATCATGTTATCAGCTTGGTGAAGGAAATACAAAAAGACACTGAAGAAAATAATATTTTAAAAACCAGTTTGGTTAAATGGAAAAAGCAGTCCCAAAGGCCAAAGAGAAGAAGAATGCCTTAAAAAATAGAATTGGACAGATGGAAAAGGAGATACAAAAGCTCTCTGAAGAGAATTCCTTCAAATGTAGAATGGAACTAAGGGAAGCTGATAATTTTGTGATAAATCAAGAAATAATAAAAACATACCAAAAGAATGAAAAACTAAAAGAAAATGTTAAATTTCTTATTGGAAAAACAACTGACCTGGAAAACAGATCCAGAAGAGCTAAAAATTACTGGACTTCCTGAAAGTCATAACCAAAAAAAAAAAAGACTCTAGACTTCATTTTTCAAGAAATTCTCCAAGAAAACTGCCCTGATATCCTAGAAGCAGAGGGTAAAAAGAAATAAAAAGACTTCATAATTACCTCCTGAAAGATACCAAAATGAAAACTGCCAGGAATCAACTACCCAGCAAGACTGAAAATATTCTTTCAAGGGAAAAGATGGACAGTCAATGAAATAGGAGATTTTCAAACTTTTCTGATGAAAAGGCCAGAGTTTAGCAGAAAAGTTTGATCTTCTAGTAAGTAACTCAAGTGACACTTAAAGAGGGTGGATGGGGCAAATAATGAGGGACTTAACAATGTTGAACTGCTTGTATTCTTCATGGAAAGATGATACCGATATTCATATGAACCTTCTCATTTATCTGGACAATTAGAAGGAACACATATATATATAGACAAGACACAGGAGGGAATTTGAATTTGAAGTTATAAAATATTAAATATTAAAAAGATGGAGTTAATGGAGGTGAAAGGAATGTCCTGGGAAAAAAGGAAAGGAGAGGCAGTTCTCATAAAAGAAGCAAGAAAAAACTTTTGCAGTGGAGTAGAAGAGGGGGGAGATGAGTGGGAGTGAGTGAGCCTTATTCTTATGGGAAGAGGCTCAGAGAGGGAATAACACATACTCAATTGGGTATAGGAATCTATCTTAAGAGGAAAATAGGAGAGGAAAGGGATGAGAGAAAGGGGGTGGGGGAGTGGGGGGATGTAGTGATAGAAGAGAAGGAAGATTATACGAGAAGGTAGTCAGATGTAACATCCTTTTGAGCAGGGACAGGGTAAAAGGAGAAAGAGGGTGGGGACAGCTAGGTGGAGCAATAGATAGAGCAATGGCCCTGGAGTCTGGAGGACCTGAGTTCAAATTTGACCCCAGACACTTAATAATTACTAAGTTATATGACCTTGGGCAAGTTGCTAAACCCCATTGCCTTGAAAAAACCAAAAAAAAAAAAAAGGAGAAAGAGAATAGAGTAAATGGGGGTGGGGGGAATAGAATGGAGGGAAATTCATCTAACAATAGCAGCTGTGGGAAAAACTATTTAAGCAATTACTCTGAAGGACTTGTGATAGAGAATGATATCTATCTCAAAGACAGAGCTGATGGTAACTGAATGCAGACCGAAGCATACTTTCTTTCTCACTTTATTTTTCTTGAGGTTCTCTTCATGTATTTAGAGTGTATGTTTATTTTTATGGTACTATTATATTAATATTAAAAAATAATAAGCATACAGATCTCAAGAAAAACCTAGAAAGACTTACACGAATTGGTCCTGAGTGAAGTGAGAAGAACCAGGAGGCCATTATACATCTTAACTTCAACATTGGGAAATAATCAACTATGATGGATTCAACTAATCTCAGCAGTAACCAAAAAATAATTCTAAAAGACTAGTGATAGAAAATGTTAGTCACCTCCACAGATGGAACTATGGAATCTGAATGCTGATTAATGCATACTGTTTTCACCTTATTAATTTTGTCTTACTTTTTCCTTCTTGTGATTTTTCCCTTTTTGTTCTGATTTCTTCTTTCAAAGCATGATTAATATTGAAATGTGTGTAACATGCTTGTACATGTGTAATCTGTATCAGATTAACTGCTGTCCTAGACTGGGGGAGAGTAGGGTAGGAAGGAGAAAACTTTTCAAAAATGAATGTTGAGGGGATGGCTAGGTGGCACAGTGGATAGAGCACCAACCCTGGAGTCAGGAGTACCTGAGTTCAAATCCGGCCTCAGACACTTAACAATTACCTAGCTGTGTGGCCTTGGGCAAGCCACTTAATCCCATTGTTTTGCAAAAGAAAAAGAATGTTGAAAATTATCTCTACATATAATTGGAAAAATGAATAAAGTTAAAAAAAATACAATCACACTTGTAATCAAGATTCTCTCTAAGGTGGGTGCCTGATTTCCACCTAATGTGGAAATCACAAATTTATATTCCTTATACTTTTTTAATGTTCATCTATGCAACAGCATCTTTTAAGGGCCTAATGTTCATTTCATCCACAGGTGAAAAAAATTTATGGAACTATGCTTGTAATATTTATTTATTTGTTTCTTAAAACTCATTATGCCTTTGGTAAAATACTATATTTTAATTCCCTCATTTTTGTTACTTCAGTAAATAAACATTTAACATAAAGAGAAAAGGTGCCAAACAACCACCGGTGACAAGCTGTCATTTGTTTCCACTTTGTGTTATGCCTAAAATTCCCCCTGAGAAATTATGAGTACACTGGTGTTCCCTGAATGGTGAAACTAATAGGAATGTGGAACACAATGAACCAATAGAAACAAATTTCAAGGGTTACCTTATCACCCATTTTGGAAGCCCTGTAAATAGAAGGAAAAAAAGAGTTAGAATAGAGTAGAATGAGTTTTGGTTCTTCATTTGTTCTAACATGGCTGCTGTAGTCACGTGGCTGCTTTTGCTCCATTAAGATATGTTTACTTATTGTGAGTAATATAACACAATCTAGGTTGGTGTATCTCCTTTATTGTTCTTATTTTTGTATTAAATGCATGAAATATTAAATTACCTTTCTGTATATCTTAAAATGATCATTAGGGCAGAAAACTGGTAGTTAATTTATTTGAATTCCCCCACTGTCTTTGTCTCTTGTTTGTTTGCAAGTTCTTCCCTTTTTTAATAGATCTTGCAGGTAAACTTATTGCTTATTCTCTTAATTTTCTTCGGTATCACCTTTTATGTCTAAATCATCTAACCATTTTGACATTATTTTGGCAGTCTTGTCATATTATTTTCTAGTTTTCCCAACAGTTTTTTGTCAAATTTGAGGTTCATATCCCAGAAACTGATACCTTTTTCTTTGGCCTGGCAACAGTTATGCTAAGTCTATATCTGAAAGAAATCTGAAAGAAAAGATGCACAAATATATTTATGACAGTTCTTATTATTACATCAAAAGGACTAGAGACTTATGGATAATACCTATCAATTTAGAGAATGACTGAAGAAATTATGATATATGAATGTAATTTGTGACTATTGTGATATTGGTTGAAATTTGTCCTTCAGCAGGGAGGTGATGCCAAGATATGCAAATGAACTGGACTTAGACTTGAAGACTTCCCCCAGATCCTCTTATCCAATTAATTTTCTTGGTATTTTAGGAAGTTCCTTTCTAAGTTTGGCCCCAGTATATATTGGCAACAACTATATTCAGAACAAGGTTTAATTTTATGTTCTATTTGTTCTATAAACTGGAAGTATACAACTATTCTGAGGGAAAGAGTTTATTTGAGGTTGAGAACATTGCTTTCAATGTTGTGTCCAGTCAAGACATCCCTCTAGACTGACTAAAGGAAAAAATCCATATTTTTTGTAATGAAAATAATTTGGGGGGAGGTTATTTGGTTTTCTCACTTAAAAATTGATTCCATGATAAACTGATTTAGCATAACTCACTCTTAAACTTTTACAAAGTATGAAGAAGGTCATTAGCTCTGAGTTCTGCCTTTTCTGCCATATAGGTCTGTGCTACATCCTGCATCTTCCTCTATCACTGAGTATAAGGGACTTGTCCAAGGATAATCAAGTAATGAATGTCTTAGCTGACATTTGAAAACAGAGCTTCTTAATTCAAATACACCAATACATTATACTTTCTCTGCTACTTAACTATTTATGTAACTTTGGGTGAGTTGTATTTCATCACTCTGAGTTTCGTCTTCATCTATACAATAAAGGAATTTGGATTAGAAAATTTCTGAAGTCCCTTTCATATCCCAAAGTCAATTTTCTAGCAATTTAATAACTGTAATTAGAGAGGTAGCATAACACAGATGATAGCCCATTACTCAAGAATATCTGGGTTTTGCTTCACTGTGTAATGATGAACAAAATGCTTTATTTCTCTGAACCTTTTATTCTATCTGTAAAATAGAGAGTTTGTATCTGAAATGTTTTTCTGAGTCTCAAAAAGATTATTTATGCAATATTTTATGCAAACCTTAAAGTATTTTATAAATATAAGTTTTAATCAAGTACATAATCTTCACTGGACAGACTATGCTCTGATATACATCTCCAGAAAAGATCAGATAAACAGATAACAGTAGTTTTCCATTTTTTGTGTTGTACAATCCTGTCTGACTTTGCATGACCCCATGGACTATAGCTTTTCATTGAGATTTCTTGGCCAAAGGTAATAGAATAAATGATTTTTCCACTTCCTTCTCTAGTAGATTCTGTGGATACTTTTATCAGTCAAAGTGACTTATCCAGGGTCCCACATTAAAAAAGTTTCTGAGATAGAATTTAAACTCAAATCTTCCAGATTGACTCCAGGCCCAGTGCTCTATCCATTCAGCCAAAAGCATCCTGTGTGCCTTTTAGAGGAAATTTAAACATGAAAATTGAATCAATTAACTCATTGAACATTGAAATCATTAGGAGACAATTTTTTCTAGATATCATATTTTTTGTTTTCAATTTGATGAATGTTTTTGGCAATGTACCCTTTAAGGAGAGTCTTGACTGTGACTATTCTGTGTTATAGCCATCTTTGTCCTAGTCCCTAAATGAGCCAGATCCTTGACTTCTGTAGCACAAAGCACAGCATTTTCCCAATCATATTTTAATATTAGAAAGAATAAAAGCAGAAAAAATTAAATAGAAATATTTCCAACTTCTTAAGAATCTATTTACAATTGTGTTTTCATGACCTCCAATTTCCAATCAGTATCCAAGTCCTACTCTTTCTTCTTGTGCCTCTCAAATCTATTGCTTTTTTCTTTCCATTCAGTTGTCACCACAGAAATCCAGGTGCACAGGCTCTTACATTTTACACTGTTGCAATAGCCTCCTTATTAATCTTGATGATTTAGGTCATTTCTCTTCATATTGTACCTAGATTATTTTCCTCAAAAAAACAATTTCATTGGTAAAAATACCTCAAATGGATTTCAGTCATATCCTCTCTATAGACTAAAGTACAAGCTTCTTATTCAGATATTTAGGTCCTCTACAAACATGTTCCAACGTCCCTACTTTCCAAATTCATTTTACACTAATATTCCAGATAGACACATTCTATTTCTATTGAATTGGTCTGGCTCATCCAACAAATATATTTCAAGTATCCCTGTGATTCCTGTCATTGTTATTTAGAGTTTCCCCCATCTCCACCTCCTTTCTACCTATGAAACTATTATAATTATAAAGACCAATTCAAATCATAATTTCTTTTGCAATCTCCCTTGATCACCTAGCCTATCGTTATCGCTCTACCTCTTCCCTGTAGTCTCTATGTTCTGGTAGCATTTGCATGGCATTATGGATTCACAATGAGGATATAAATGCATGAATAATGTTTTATCCTTCTTTCTATATCCCTAGCATGATGCCTTGCAAATTGCTGGTACTCAAAAGTAAATATTCATTGGCTGACCATAGTCAGATGCAGTGGAAGCAAAGGACATAGTGAGTCCCATTCATCATTGCTGGGAAAACTATCCATTCAATGATAGAATCTGGTATTTATCATTTAGTATTTCCTTTTTAATTCATGTATATTGGTCATGATGGCTACATTTGAATTAATCCATAATGTAGACTTTTTTCAATCTGCTTTTTTCATGTAAATACTAAACTATGAATCAATACGTTTTAGTCAGTTCTCTAAGTACTTTAATTTTACTGAATGTGCTTTTCACAGATGGCAGTGGCACTGGCACTGAGATCCTAGTGACTCACAACTAAATCAATTCATTGAATCAAAAGCAGAAAAAATATTTGCAGTGAAAATCCAGAGTCTTTATTGTCTACATTGCAAGTTACATTTATTTTAAAAAACACAATTTTGTCTCTGAATCTACCTTCTCTATGAGACTACTTTTGTCATTAGAGATTTATAGGAAATGCCCCTAGAGGAAAAACTTTGCTCCTGTAAAGTAACACACCTAGCCCAATGTCATTTCCACTACCTCCCCAAATACAGAATCCAGTGAAAATTCTATACACCAGCGCTACATAGAGTCAAGCCTCTAAATCAAAAGCGAATCCAAAACAATGGATATGAATGTTTTTGAAACCATAAAGTCATCTTTGTGGGTAGCTTCTAATGATGATGATGATGTTTGTCTTTCCTCCTCAAAGAAGACTATAACATCAGGTAGGTGATGCCATAATGCCATGCAAATGAATTGGATTTGGATGAGGGAGGTGCGTGTTAAGTTCCCAGCCTCAATTTCTCCTCCACAGCTATCTGAGACAAGTGGTCAGAAATGAATCAGTATGAATGGAGATAGCCCTGGACGCAAGGCAATCAGGTTTAAGTGCTCCAGATTGCACAGCTAGTTTGTGTCTGAGCTTGGATTAGAACTCAGGTCCTCCTATCTAGAGGGCAGCTAGATGGTGCAGAAGGTAAAGCCCTGACCCTATGGGTAGTTTCTGGTGATCTTTTAATGAAGGCTGTCTTTTAGAGTTGGAATAAAACAAAAATCATGAAGCTCCATGAACATGAGGGAATATATTAGTATTCTTTTAGATGGAATAATCTTAGTTATAATCATGAATTATGGATAGTCTATAATTGGACCTCACCACCCAATCTTCTATGATAAATTTTTCTCTTGTCAACCTTCTAAAAAGTCAGGGACCATCAAATATTGAAGTTCAGTGTGCACTTCTTTTTTTCATTGCCTTTATTAAAAGAAAGGATACACAGAATATGAAGCCATGGGGTTTTCCTGATTTGAAGACAAGATTTAGGTAAAGACATCTAAAATGATATTTATAGTGTAAATGCCACCTTTATTACATGAGAAGCAAATAAATCACAACTCTCACTACAACATATATTTGTTTTGGTCTTGATGTTGAAGATGTTTCTTTGATAAATTATGTAGAACTCAAAAAATAGTCAATTTGTTCATCAGATTTCTTTCAAGAATTCTGAAAAATAAAAAAAATAGTTTTAATCACAAACCTCATTTTATTTAAAAAATTTAATCTCATTTTTATAATGAATATCTTAAGATTAATCAACAAGCTGTAAGTAATTATGCTAGCTCAGAGAGGGATCTACTTTTCAAAGAATATGACCCTTAGAGGCCTAGCAGATATAACATTAAATAATTACCACTTCTAAACAATGAATCATTAATATTCTGCCTCAGAGAAAATTTACATATATTAGAAAGTTATCTAATCAGAGAGAAAGGGTAAGTATTAACTTGATAGAAATGATAAGAAATCAAAATGAGTTATTGTAAGCTAATTATTGGTTTGGGTTCTACATCATTAGAAACAGAATTGAATAGGTTGAAATGGTCCACTAATATGAGGTATTCTACTCTTAGGAGGAGATATTTCTCTTAAGGAATAAGCAGAGGCTCATGAAAAATGATGCTTAGATATACAGAAGGGACAGAAGAAAATAGGAATTCTTATCATGCCTACTACATTCCAGACTCCATGGCAAAGTACTTTACAAATCTTATTTATTTGATCCTCACAACAACCCTGGGAGATCAATAATTTTATAGCCATTTTCATCAAGAAAACTCAGGCAAATAAAATTTAAGTGTTTTGCTGAGGGTCACAGAGTATCTAAGGCAGGTTCTCCTGCCTCCACACCAGCACTCTATTCACTGTATGAACTTTCTATAGATTTAGAGGGGAGGCAACTGTCCCTAGAGCAGGATAATTAATGTTTAGACTTACCATTAGGAAGTAATTGCAACAGTTCTACTTCTGGAGCATCACTTTCAAGGTTCTAGGTTGAAATCATCTTCTTCACTGTGTTAAACAAGAGAAATGAGCATTTTGAGACTTAGTTAATCACAAATACCAGTACTAGAGATTGGGGGCCCCTTTACCAACATTTGGGGAAATCTAGATGTGAACCATACCCTGAGTACATGAAGTTGACCCCTAGGGTGAGGGCAATGAACCATTAAATGAAGATTGTGCTCTTGGGAGTAGCTCCCTTAATTGGAATAGTCATATTATAAAGTCTTGGCATTTGTACTTTGTCCATTTATACCCGTGTGTGTGTGTGTGTGTGTGTGTGTGTGTGTGTGTGTGTGTGTGTATAATTATTTTTTCTTTACCTTCTCTTTCCACTCAAAAATTTTTCTATATATTTCTTCAATGCCTTATTCCTCAGGTGTTGGCTGTAACTGTCAGTGAAGACTGCATCTGAGTGACGCTTTTCTAGCAAACGGTTATCGCTAATGGACAATGAGGGAAAAGAAACATCCAATTTAATGGTTTTAGCAAATATTTCAACACAGAAATAATTTTTTATTTTGATTAGGACAAAAATCATTGAAATAATATTCATTTGAAGACAAGATTTAGGTAAAGATCTCTAAGATGACATCTTTGTTAATGAAATCAAAATATTGTTAGTGAAAAATTAATTTGTGATTGGTAGATTAAAATGCAGTTATTAAAAATAAGTAGCTCACCCTTCTGATTTTTCAATAAGATATTTAAAGAATTCTTTACCAGAAAGTTCCTCCAAGAATTGGTAAGGTCACAGGTAAATATCCCCTCATTATGTCTGCTATTTCTAAAATGGGGGAAAGTTCACTTAAAGTTTAATATGTTCATATTTTGTCGAAAGATAAGAGAAAATAATTGTTGCCTTTCAATACCATGAAGAAAATTATTTGGAATAAAATTTTAGCAATTTATTATAGTGCTTTAAATGACAATTCTCATTCAAGTCATCAACTTAAGTACAAAATTTTCTTTATCCAAATTTTATGACAATGACTTCAATTTGATAAAGTTCCAATTTATACAATTAGAGCTTTAAAATAATTTGGAAAATAACAGGAACATAGTTATAGTTAAACTTAGTTTTGTTCTCTACTTTTTTGAAGGGATTCATACCTGATTAAACAGATTCTCATACCTAACTCCCTTTGTTGTCTTTATTTCTTATTGACTGACAATTTAATCAATTATTTATCTGTGATAAGGTGTATGGAGCAAGAAACATTTGCAATCATAGAAGAGTGAAATGAAAATAGAAATTAAAGTTGAGCACGTTCTTAGTAAAGGATCTGCTGCTATCCCCTTTTCAACAAATAGTAATACAAATACAAGTTCAATTTTTAATCTACTTTTAGTTTTTGAAAGTTCTTTGGAGGGAGTGAAGATCTCTTAGCTACATGGAGAACAACTTCAATGTTAAACATTTAATGCTTTTAGTGGCTGGCACAGACTAAGATATGAGTACTGTGAAACTGGGTGCTGCTGATAGAATTAAACAACTTGTCTCATTATAATGTATCTAGCAAACACATAATCATAAGAGATATAGAAATTTTAATATACGAATGAGCCAAAGTAAGTCAAATTAACCAACTTTATAATACATAAAGTATTAACATGTTGTGGTATAGGAATAGAACTTTAGTAGTGCAGTATTATACATGTTAATATAATGATAATGATGATAAAATAACTAGCATTTACATAACATTTTGAGATTTGCAGAGAAGATCTCCATTATTCATACAATCAGCCTGGAAGTTAGGTGGTCCTGTGAATAGAGTACTAAGTCCAGTCAGGAGGATTTGAGTTCCATCCTAGCATCAGACACTTACTAGCTTTATGAACCTAGGGCAAGTCATTTAGCTTGTTTGCCTCAAATCCTTCAATTGTAAAATGGGAATCCTGGAGAAGGAAATAACAAACCACTCCAGTATTTTTGCCAAGAAAATTCTATAAAAATGTAATTATGAAGAGTTAGGCATGACTAAAGAATTTAATAACAGCAGCATTACCTCTTTATCAAGAGGAAATTGAGGCAGAGGTTGTGAACTATCTAGGTTTACTTGTCTAGTGAGAATCTGAGTCCAGATTTGATCTTTGGTCTTCTTGACTCCAGGTGCAGAAACCTATTTAAAATTCTCAGATAAAAATGAGTATAAATGTACTCACGTCTTCAAGAATCTGGGAGCATACAAAAAAGACAAGTCACTTTCTGGGAATGAACTTTCCAGACGATCATTTTCCACCTTTAATAAACCTAGATTTTGGTCAGGTTCATTAGGGCCATCAAACAGTATACCATTACCCAGCCTGTTGGAGAGGAAAAAACCATGAACTTGTTATAACATACCACATAACAAAGAAATATCTAGAAACATTAAAAGCCATTCAATGCAAGACATTTACAAATGCATCTTAAAAATAATTCTCTATTAATGGTGAATAGAAAATAAATGAAGTTTTTAACTGTTCCTTGTTATGTGAATGCATCTGCAAGTGTTTATGTCTGTGTGTGTGTGTGTGTGTGTGTGTGTGTGTGTGTGTGTGCATGTGTGAGTAATATAGATTGTACAAATTGAAAAAAATACTGAGCAGGAAATGAAACATCTATTTCCATCTTGGGGTGAAATTAAAAAAGTTGAAAATTAACATCTCTTAAAAAGAGAGAAGAATGGAGAAGAGTGTAAAAAATGAGATACAAAAGATGAGAATACCTTGTTTTAGCCAGAATTGAGGGACAAGATATAAAACTCTAAGGAAGATAAAAGAGGCAGTCAAACAAAGGACAGATGGAAAGCAATCCAGTACAGGATATAAGAAAGGAGGGAAAAGGTAGGAAGATTAAGGGTGTGTTAGGAATCTTTGTAAATATAGATGAGGAACAAAATCTTATTACAGATCTTTTAAGGTTCTCAAAGAGCAGTAGGTGGCACAGTGATCCTTGAGTCAGGAAGACTTGAATTCAAGTTCAGCTTTAGAAACTTTTTAGCTATGTGACCTTGGGCAAGACACTTGACCTCCTTTTGTCTCATTTTTCTCAATGGGGATAATAATAACACTTGTTTCCTGTCAAGATCCAATGAGATAACATTTATAAAGTGCTGAGCACAAACCCTAGACAGTAGGAAGCACTATAGAAATGCTTAATCCCTTCTTGCATTCCCCCTTTCCCCATAACAACTCAATGATGGGTATAATACTAGATCTTTAATTTAGGCAGCAGAAGCTGTGACTTGCTTCTGATAATAAAGCTAGAAGTCCACCTCAAGGCTGAGATATAAACTGAAGTCTCCTGACTTCAAGTCCACCTTTCTACTTCAGTGTATTATATCTCATCCTGCCTATTGCCTAATATATACCCTCAATTTAGATGCATATGTGTGTATTTCTGTGTGTGTGTTTGCTGACATAGATACAGAGAAATACAATATAGATATACACTATAGAAATAAATATATAGGAAAAGGTATAATACTTTTGTGTTTATATGCATAATAAATATATTGATTGTATATATTCTAAGTAAAGTCCTCTAGGAAAGTATCAGTTTTCTCAGAATTTTAAAAATGTACAATGATGTAGTGTCCTACCAAGGGAATGTACTCCTAAGCAAGTAGCATTATTGGGATTGCAAACTGGACCAAATCACTACTAATAACTCCATATCTTATACTTCAGAATACTCTGTTGGTGCTGCCACTAAACTGCTTTCTGGGAAGCTTCCAGAGATATACAGAAGCCAGCTTTGATTGTCTAGCTTAGAGATTGAGAACTGATAAAAGAGCAATTTTCACTCAGCTGGATAAAGGTCTGACTGGTAAGGAATAAGGAAGGATTGTAGAGATGGCAAAAGATTTTATCTATTGAAAACTAGAAGGAGAAATTGACTCTGGGAATTTTTCTTTTCCTTTTTTGAAATTTAGCACAAAACTACAAAAAATCCTTAAAGATATATTTTTTTTGATTGACCTCCAATTGGTGTAGGGATTTTTTAAAGCCATGAAATGTGAAAATCACCATAGAGGAGGGAATAACTAAACATTTAGGGATAAAAATCAAATCATATTACAAATGGTTTACACTATATGTAATTAACTTTTAAAAGACTTCACTTTGAATTAATTCTGTTCTTTATATATCCAAAATATCCAAAATCTATTTTAGCTGTAATACATGATATCAGAACATGGTCAAAGTGCCATAAGAAAAAAATTTTGGATATTTTCAGAATGTATTTCAGGAGAAAGTAATGAAAATGAAAATGTCATTCAGGTAACAGATATTACATGAGAAGGTACACTAAGCTAATGACGGTTTTGAAACACATTTTGTTCTAATAAGACTTTAATAATGAAAGAAAAGTCTCCTTTTGAATTATTTGGAGATGTACTCTGACCTACCCATAGCCTATGTCCTACTGCTTCAACTAATGCTAGAGAAGTGAATTCCAGGACACTTTTATAATAATTTATAATAATAGAATTGATTGGGAATAAAATGAATAAGAATATCATATTTTTCAAGTAACTCCAACTTTAAGGCTCCTCATTCTACCACACAACAAAATTGGGAGAGAGAGATAACATTTTCTCAAGTTAAAAGACAACTTGCCTCATGGTAGAATATGACTCAAGAGGTAATGCCAGTGCTTGTGAGCAGAAGACACTAAGGAACATCAGTGAAATCAGAAGGTGGAAGTTATTTCTTGCTTCCATCTTTGTGTATCTGAAATAAGTGAAAAAGAAACCAATTTAGCTTGCTTTCAGGGGCCACAGATATCATCTACAAAATAGTTCAGAATATCCCATCAATTTACCAAATTTTTTACAAGTTCAAAACAATTAACTCTCATTCTATATCAAAACAGATAAAGCTACACCATACTTACAGGTTTAAGCTATAGAATTTCTGTCATTTTTCTGCATTATTATGGATATAAATTAACCTCCAATTATATGGAACAGACTATATATAGATTCCACACAATTATATGCTATATGTTGGTTTTTCGAAGAAGCATATATGAATTCAGGGGACTAGCACTAATCCCTTTTTAATCAGAGGCATAATCAGTCAAATTGAAATACTTTACCTACTAAAGTAATGAGTTTCAAAAATGGGACCAATGAATATTTGAGTTTTCATTCAGTTATTATCTTAATTATCTAGTCAGGATGAGAAAGTTATGGAGAAATCAATAGAGTTATTGAAACATAGAAAGATTACTCAGGACTCTCTTCCCGTTTCCTTGCAATCAAATATCTTAAACACTATTAATAATAAAATTAATGCCAGGTTCTCATTTAATAGTATATTATCATTCAAATATTTGTTCTTTTAGAAAAGAGAAACTGTATGGAGGAAGTAAGGGGTATTTTTCTTAGCATATCTCTGCAAGTTTCTAAAAAGAAACAAAATTTTAATTTCTTTTATGAGAGGATTAACTAAATAGTTAAAAACTGCAAAAACCTAAGACTTAAATACTATCATAATGAAGCAAATGATTATAAAATAATAACTGCAGTGCTTGAATAAAACACAAGTTAAAATCTTGTCACAACTACTGATTAAAGAGTATTCACCTGTAAGACACCTTGAAACAAGAGAAATCATACAAGAGTAACTAAAACTGAATGAAGAAAAAAACAGAATTAAATATTTAGGAACCAATAGAGTGAACAAAAGCAACCTATATAGAATAGGCTTTCCCATTTCCTAGTATTACCTGAAAAACTTGCTATTATTATTTTTGTAAAGAAAAAATACCACACAGAAAATTTCTTGATAAAGAGAGAAAATTCTGTATAAGCTGTGAGAAGTTCTAGGGAAAAGATAAAGAGGAGTAGAGTTTCTACTTATCCTGACATGCAATGTCCTTCCTGTGATAAGATGACTCCCTTCTCCAAGATGCTGGATAATGTTCAGAATCTTCCTATGCTGTGAATTCCTTTGAATCCACAAAGGACTTTACCTGTTCAGTGAAGTAGATCTTAAGCTTGGCTACAGAGACTGCTGTTCTTCCCAACTCCTGAGTCTGACTCCTCGTCTCTTCACTATACTCTGACCAGCATTTCAAACACCCTCCTTTTTATAGGGCTTACACATAGGGCCAAGCAATCACAAAGCTTTCTGTGATAGACGTCACAAATGTTACTCCCCCGGAGATGAATGGATGATTTTCCTGCTCTATGAGGTAGAAGATCCTATGTAATCCATGAAGAACACGCAATGTTCTTATTATGAATGATTTCTATTAACTTATGGTGAGTAACTTCAAGATGTAAGGTACAGAGGGAAAACTCAACTTATTTAAATAACCACTAGGTTCATTCTTAATAGGAAATAGTTGCTTTTTTTTCTTTAAATGAATGTGAATATAATAAAGTAATGATTATTTAAGTGTATTTTACTGGTCATGAAGCAATGTCTCCCAAGAGAGGTTTATCCTGAAAACCTTTCAAAGGAATTGCAAATAAGATCATACTATGAATCAAAGTAATGGAATCATTTGGTAGTTGTGTGTAATGTCTGTGTAATATCATGTGCAAAGACATGCATTAGGAAATCTTCATTACATATTATTGCTTATTCTTATTCTAATAGGAAAACAAGGTTCATCCTTTAATTATTTACATTTCATTCCTATTATTATAATTTCTTTCTTTTTTTTACGTGAGATTTATGAATGATGATGAGATTTTCCAAACAGCTTTAGCATCACTTGGGCACTCAGGTGTTACTGATTATTCCCTATAGAAGACATAAAGCCTCAGAAGTTTCATTTCTTTAAAATAAATTCTTTTCACCTTTTCTCAGATCTCATACATTTTACAGGAATATTTTATCTGCTAAGTTTTCATTTCTTATTGAAACACAACCTTATTGATCCTTTCTGAATAATATAACTCTTGGTATATTATTGAATATTATTGAATATATTACTCAAGTATAACTCTAGGATCTAATGTTTTACCACTGAACTTCAAATGAGGAAAACAGAAACTAATGAAATCTCTCTCTAGTAGAAGGTTCATTTTGCAAATGGAATGCAGCATCTATTTCTGAGAAGGAAGTGGGATTTGGAGTAAGAGACCTACAGTGTGAATCCTCCCTCTTCCACTAACCAGGTGTGAGCTCCTAGGTCAATCATTTAACATCTCTGTGGACCAAATGATCTCCAAGCTCTCTTCTACCTCCAGAACAATTACTTCATCATGTACCTTTTTTTTTGTGAAAGGAATATTCCCCAAACGCTCTGCATCAGAACAGCTTTCCTGATTAGGAATGTAGATTTTTTTTTGATTCTCCAAACAGTTCAAAATCAATCACTGTGACTTTAAAAGTTTCAAGGGAGAAATGAAGTGTGCATTTTATAATAATCTTACTTATGTTTATAAATGATACAATTATGAAAGCAACATATAAGGGATTCATAGATTTAGGTTAAGCTAAACAACCTTATAGGCATCTAAGCAAACTGTAATCAATCAAACAACCCCTACTTTTGGTTTCCAGAGAATGTTCTTTGTGTCCTTGTTTGAAGTTACCTAATAGTTGGATGACTAAATTTCCCTTCTTATTCTTGTTTCAAGATTTTAGTATATCTGTTTGATTCATTCTAAGACAGCCTGGAGTAGCAAAGGAGTATTCTGCTATTCCTAATCACATCTTCTAATCCATTTACATGAAAAATTAAATGAATTAAATTTCCTAATGTCTGGAAATTTGTTTCCCAGCTGACAGCTCTGACTTAAACCAGAGTTCCTGTGATGGCTTAATTCCAGGAAAATTTTTTTACCTTATTATTATAAACTGGAGATCAAAATAATTCTCATTTGGAGGGGAGGAGGTGGCATTATTTCTTCATCCCCCAGCATCCAGTGAAGATGTTTTATTTATGATCAGTATTGGACTGCATTTGATTGATTGTGGCAGAGAGGTGATGCAATGAATGAGAATTGGATTTTGAGTTAAGAAAAAAAATCTCAGTTCCAAAATAACTGCAAACACTTACTTTGAGTTTGACCACAGATGTGTCACCTAAACTCTCAATACCTTAGTTTTCTCATGTGTAAGGATGAGTAACACCAGTATTTGCCTACAAAAGTTTTTGAGAAGATTGAAAGAGATATTTATATAGAGGTTCACAAATCTTAAAGCACTAAATAAATTGTCACAGAGCTCTCATTGATGGAAGGATTAAGAGGAAAAAATGAGAAAAATTCACTGTGACTAAAATGGTAACAAAAATCTAGGAAAAAGGGTAGATACTTAACTTTTGTCAAGTGAATAACTTTCAGTTAAATGAAGTCTTATACCAGTTAATTAAAAAAAGAAAACAAATGAAATTTAAAAAATTATTTTTAAAGATTCTTAAACTAAATTAAAGGTCAACACCAATGAAATGAAGTAAAAGGATCTAAAGTTGAACATACAGTTCAAATGATATCAGAGCACCATCTACAGGCTGAGACTCTCATTTCCTATATTAGCAAAAAGGTGGTGATCAAACCCTCAAAATTTCAAGGATATTTGAAGAATGGTGTTTGCTTGGTTTAAGAAAAAACACCTATAAAAAGAGATGTAAGGAGAAAATTTGATTTGATCTTAAAGTTTTATTATTTATTAAGTTTTGTAAATCAAGAAAATGCAAAATGTTTACTTTGCACAAACATGTATTTTCAATTCAAAATCATACCTTCTCTGATCCCACATTACTAAGTATTTAGAAATCTTATTCCAGAATCTACAACATGCACATCTTTTTGATAACATCTTATTTTCAAGTAGGAGGTTCATTGATGTAACAATTCTTATAATGCTTAGTCCTATTATCAAATCTTACAGGTCATTTCATTCTGAAAAATTATCTTTTCCTTTCAGGAAACTGAATTCTCAAGAAATTTTAGGATTTGCTTAAGCTCATACAGATGTTGCTTGCTGGGTTTGAATAAGAACAAATATCTTTTGACTCAATTTAATATTCTCTACAATACATTAAAATACTTTTGAACAATTTGCAAAAACATGAAAAATTTTTTAAAATACTATCTCATTTTTAAATTGGATAAAGTAGATAGATATAAACTCAGAATTCCTATTTAAATGACACTGAAAGTAAGGAGAGGAATAGTAATGTGAGGGATTCACTCCCCCCCCCATTCACTCAGTTTTATTTTGTGTATACCTTTGGTTTTTAAATATCTATTTATTTTAATTTTAGATTATAGAATTTTCTTTTCCAATCTGTTGCTCTTCTTTTTTATTTTATTGTATTATTTAATAAATTCACATTTAAGTTAATGAAGGTACATTTATGTGCCTAGTTGTTTCTTTTTTTTTTTTTTTTGCAAGACAAATGAGGTTAAATGGCTTGCCCAAGGCCACTATTAAGTGTTTGAGGTCAGATTTGAACTCAGGTACTCCTGACCCCAGGGGCGGTGATCTATCCACTGCGCCACCTAGCCGCCCTTCCTATTTATTTCTAATATTGTTTTTAAGTTGTAATTCCCCCCCACCCACCCATAAACTAAGTCAGTGTGATGTCTCCTAAATTGTTTTAATTTTAATCTTTCAAGCTAGCCCCTATTCCCACTGTCTATCTTTCTCTTTCCCCTAGTCTTCTTCCTTTTATTTCCCATTTCTTTTTGAGAGTTTTGCTTATTGCTGTCTTTTACTTTTCGGAATTTATAAGATGTTCAAGGAGGACTAGCATCTTTATTGGAAGGGTTTGATGAGCTCTTTTCAGGGCTGCTCACCCAGGTTTGGTTTTTTTTTTTTTCCTGCCACTCAAACTTCAAGAAACTGTAGCTTACACAGTAATCACACTCCAGTCAGGTCTTCTTGGAAAATGAGTTAAATCAGATTGAGGGTAACTAATAGACCATCAAACTCATCATTAGGAAGATGCCTACCTTAAGCATGTGAAGGTTTCCCTAGCAGAATGGGTGGATAAGAATAATTTGTTTCAATTGCAATGAAGGTGTTTGAAGCAGGTACTGTGGAGCACTTAAAGCTTAGTCAGACATCTGCTAAGGTTATCTGCTATATCCTGGGCAATTGCCAGTTGTCTTGAATTTGTCTTCCCACTGAATTTAGATGACTCTGGAACAGAGAGTGAGACTGATGACTTTGTGCAACTCTGTATCAGTTAAATCAAATTTACCCAAAAGTCAAGACATCACACTATCCCAACATCATGGCATCATTGGTTCTCTTTCAAAATGAAGGACAAACAATAGGACATTTTCTTGTTTTTGTTTTGTCATTTATTTTTCTCCCTTTTTGTTTCCTCTCAGTAAAGTAGATTCTTTGTTCCTATTTTTTCCCTTCTAGTCCTGTGAAAATGTTTTTCATAGAGCTACTCAAGACAGCTATCTTTGAGGATTAGGCATCAGATGAAGAGAAAGTATGAATACTATAAAGGTCATCACTCATGCTCCCCCAGGAGAATTTAGTGACATGCTTAGTGATATCTTTTTCCTATTTAACAATGACAATCTTCTCAGGAAAGGGGAAGTTTATACATTTACCCAGTATAATATGAATCAGTTGCCTTAATTACAGACACAGTGACCTGAATAGTGGCAGATTTTTAAATTCAGTAAATAAAATATACTTGAGGTTTAATCACTTAGGGAAAGAAGCAAATGATTTCCCAATCTGAGGACATAGATGGAACTTTGAAGTCATGGAAAAGAATCCTGTAACAGTACAACGATATAATGACTTTTGTACTGTTTATACTAAAATTATAGATGGACAGCAAACTGTTATTGCCTGTATCTACACACACCAATTTCAGTCTAAAAATTACTGGAATGGTCTTTGGAGCTAGAATGGAAGTTTGTGGTGCCTCATAAACAAGTATGGTATTTTGCTAGGCTTTCAGGTTTTCTAGTTTCTTGGAATACTATTGAACCAATCACTTTGTCTTGATGTGTGTGTATGTGTGTGTGTGTGTGTGTGTGTGTGTGTGTGTGTGTGTGTTTATCCTTGCAATGTAACTTCCTATTGTGACTATCTGTAGGGTTTTTTTTTTAATTCAATTACTTTTGACATTGAAAAGGAAAGAGAAAGAGATATATCCTGGAATTTGTGTTCTGGTTAGAAAATTTCCTAGACATGAAAGCTCTCTCACAAACAGATAGGTAATGTTTTCAATACTCTCCCACCCTTACTGTTAATAGCACTACTGACACAAGTTTGCCTAGCATAGCATGCCCTCCATAAGGAAAGCAAAATTGAAGTAGCTCAAAGGAAACATGATATACTTAAGTTTACAGTAGCCACCTGAGATGTTCACATGGTTTATTTGGGTCTGACCTGTGGTATAGCATTCAAAGCTCATATTAGTCTGATCAGTCACAGTCAGATATACTGTCATTTGTCTCTAATGTAGTGATCTCATTTTGGTCTTCTTCAATAATAAAGGACAAGAACTAACCAGCATTACTGATACACCAGGTTTTTAGTCATTAGCTTCTCTGTGGAAAATTTGGGTGTTCTGTGAATCAAAAGACTTGAAATACATTCATTTCCTCCAAGTAAACTTGTTTCCTTCTTTCCTTGTCTGAAAATTCCCTTCCTCTAGTACTGGATGTTATAGGTATCTGCATTTTTAGAATATAACTACCCATATCTCCATCTCTCTCTCTCTCTCTCTCTCTCTCTCTCTCTCTCTCTCTCTCCCGATCTATCTATCTATCATCTCTCTCTCTTTATCTATATTCAAGAAATGCTGACACAGTCTGGATGTAGAAGAATAAATATTAACATTTGAAAAATGTAGCTACCTAAGTAATAATAAGCAAATTATGCCTTAATGCTTTCTGACAGGTTAACTGAGTTTATACTCAAAGTCTATGAATCACAAATAAAAACAAAAAAATTGCACCGAAGTGAGAAGAATAACTTCTTAGCAGTATCTTTCTATTCTTTCCTGTTTCTTAATGTACTTAAAGGGAACATTAGCAATTCACTCTAAGTGGTTTGTAAAACTTGTTTGACATTCTTTGGTTCTGCTTGCCAAGAACTCATTAGACCTTGATACAGCAGACCTTACAGAAGGGTAAGTGAAGGTACATATTCCATAGGTCACAAAACACAGAGAGGCACCTCAGATTTGCTATAGCTAGTATCAAAACTATGTACAGTGAATGCATTCTAACATTGTTTACCCTTAGATAAATTAATATGAGATCATTTTTTTCTTAATCCAAATGCTGTCTTCTGATCTCCAAGTACACATTGAAGAGGAGGATGTTTGTGGCATTAAAGTGGCATTGTTTTTGTTAAGCAACATAGTTTAAGCAAAGTTAAGCTCCATTGCTCATGTAAACTTCTTTTCCAAAATAAAGTATATTTATTAGTCATTTTGATATCCATCTACATTTTTAAAACCCTCTGCTTATACTAGTTAAATTATAATGATTTTGTTATAAAAAGATAAAAGAAAAAATTTTTCACTCATTTTCTTCATTATCTGTCCTCTCTTTCTGTCTCCTCTTTATCCTCCTGCTCTGGTTCATGACCTCTATAAAATATCTAGTGTCTATTTTGTGTATTCTATAGACAGTTAAAACTTCTGAGGTATGCATTCTGGATTCTTCCCTCTAAGTAGTTTCTGTCCTCTAACTTGTAGAGTTTACCCTTCAGAATTCTCCTTTCCCAAAAACTCCCTGAAAGATATCTATTATTAGAAGTGACTGAGAAGACACTACCCTAGGGAATCTTCTCCCCAATGTGTTTCTGATTATGTAGCTTACCTATGACTTATACTCTCCTTTTGGTCAACTCCTTTCCCTATTTGCTTCAAAATCTTCTCACAGGATTTTTGCCTTCCCACTCCCTCTGAGAACACTTGCTCACAAGAGTTTCAATTCCCTCCCCCCCTCCCAAAACAAGATGAATGGTCTTTTAAAGCATCGAATTCCAACTGACAATATTCAATACATGGAAATCACTTTCTTTTCAGAATATCTCTACCTTCCACTCTTCACTCCTTTTCCCTTTCTCCTCAGACATTTCCATGTAGGTTCTTTACATGAAAGACCCAAGAGATCACCTTTCCCTTGTTGCTGGGACCCAGGCATATAACACTCTACTCTGTCTTCTATTACCCTCTTCCTTTTTTTCCCAACAAATCTTACCATTTTTAAATATAGCCCTAATGCTATATTTAGAAAGAAATCCCTTACTAGTCTCTCTATTGTTAGTCCATAGCTGTTGTTCTCCTTAGTTGCTGCATTTATTCACCTCTCCTGTACTTATATTATTTGGTATGTTTTTAAAGCAGATAATCTCTCCTGTCCTAATTTTCTTTCTAAAAATATTTCAAACACCTCTTTATTCTTGAATATTCTTTTTTATTTATGATTAAGCTGCAACTTGAGCTTCATTACTCTTCAGAAAATATTATTCTATTTTCTCCTGCATTTTTCTAGTGGGTACAGAATAGTCTTGAATTATTTGAGTTTCCTTTCCTTTATATTTAGATTTTTCTCCTGATCACTTGAAGAATTGTTGTTTCTGAATTAAATTGTTAAGTTTAACTTCAGTGATTCTTAGACAATTTACGCATCTATTTCAGATGGTATTTCATTATCTGTGTTCAGAAAATAAGGACTTTTTTGTATTTTTCTTTCATAATGCTATTTAGCTTTTTTTTTTGACTTGTTTTCCCCTGGGAGACAAGTAATTTTTAGATATTCTCTATACATCAATTCTTCAAGATCAGTATGTTTTGTTGGAATTGAGAGCATGATTCTTTTAATGTTATTTTTGCTTTTTGCTTTTTTCTTGGATATTTCCATCACTTTTGTATATTTAAATTCTTCATATCTTATTTTCTCTTTTGTTTCTCTCGTGAAACTTGCCATTACTAATTCAAGGTTTTCAATTTGAGCAATTATTTCTGCTGTGCAGGCCAGTAAATTCTATTTTCATAATTCTCTTTTTTCTTCTAATCTGTTTAGAACAGCATGCTATAATTCCATATTCTCCTCAAGTTCCACAGGGTCCTCTGTCTCATTCAGTGTTGAGTCATTTTTGTTTGCTTTAGTAGTATTTATTCATAGAAACTTGTTTCCTTCTGCTGTTATTGTTTTTCCCTGAGATTTATCAGTTTGTGTTTGAGGTCTTTGAGCTTTCTTTCTCAAGAGATATTTAGTCATTTTAGCCTCCCCCCTTTACTTTTCCTTGTTGCTCACTTTTTGACCACTCCCCACCCCCAATGTGGTTTCCTTGGGAGTTGGATCTAAAAGTATATTTGCCTCCTCACACACTGGACAACTGACAGTTCAACAGTCTAGGTCTCTGCTACAAAAGATTTTTAGCAGGAGAGAACTAACTCAAACTGGATGCTGTACTCCTCCCTCAGACTTTCTGGAGTGGTTCATAGCCTTTCCCTGCCCCTCCCCATACATAATGCCCTGTCCCATCCCCTCTGTTTGTCAGTTCTCTGACCCAGAAATATGGACCACTACAACCAAGGTTGACTTCTCTGGTTGGGGGTTTAGATCTCCTAGATTCTAGGAAGAGGGCATTGATGTGGGGCTACTCTCTAATGCAAACCCAGATACGTGTTCACCCTTATTTCCTCTATTCTTCCACTTTCTTACAGAAATCTTGTGTAGAATAGAGTACTACTGCCATGGAGCTTTCCATCAAGATGCCAGAATTTTTCCAGAGACTAAATTACTGTATCTGCATAGAAAAGGGGAGAGGAGACCAGGGTCAGAGGTTGGATTTGAGTGTAAATGAATGGATCAAGTTGATTAGTGAAGCCTTGATGTTGATAGTATGGTGACAGTAGTAGTAGGAAAGTGAGACTAAATGGGCTCAAGGTTTTTTTTGGTAACCTTCCTTTGGATTCCTGGTACCCTTAGATTTTAGTGACAGCTGAAATTGCTCTATCTTTGGATCATATTTTTCATTTTGGAGAGGTTTAAGAAGTTGTCAGGCTCAGATAAAATGTCAGGTCATATGATCTGGAAGTCAGAAGGAATTTTTATTCATTTGTAGATCATTCCTTATTTTCTGGGAGGTACATAGAGGATCACAAACATCTTTACTTTCTTTAATTATTAGTGGATCTTCCCTAGATAACTCCTCTTATTTTGTCTATTAAATTGAAAATTAATACCTTCCTTCTCCACATAATGGGGAACTCGACCCACCTGGCGGTTTGTGATAGACTTTTAACTCTTTTCCCCAGCTATTGTTTTAGACCTCCCAAGGTCTAGTATCTCCTAGTATCTTCTAGCCAATATGGTTTTATTGAGATATTGAAACTAAGGACATTGCAGGAAATAAGGTGGACTTTACTTTTCCTGGTCCTGTAATATTATTATTCCATTTGACAAGAACTTTATATCATTAGAAGTACCATGGTGCTGTGGACGAGAGCTGAACTTAGAACCAGAAAGACCTGCGTTCATGTCTTGCTTCTTATACATACTAGTTGTGTGAATTTAGATTAGTCTTCCTTGTTATTGCTCTAATGTGTTCTTCAAGACTTCACATTGCTAAGATAGGGTGACAGGTATTTATCCTCTTTTGGAACTTCCTTATAGCATTGATATCATAAAACATATCTATCCACCTTTGTATCACTTTTTTTCAAATTGTACATTATTTTAGACATTGTATTCTTCAAGGGGAGTTATTTCATAGGATTAAAGACTGTGGTTATTCTATATCATGGCCAACTTTAGAATCTTAATCCCCTCATGGACCAACTTCCCAGCGCTCCTTGCATAAAGCAAGGTATTTTCCCAATCATATAGTATCAGATATTAGAGAGGGTGATAGAAAAAGACTATAGAAATATTTCCTGTCTCTTAAGAATATTTACAGTCATGTTTACATCAACCTCAACATCTAATTAGTTGCCAAGTCCTAATCTTTCTTCCTTTGCAGTAACTCTCATATATCTATTCCTTTTCCTTTCCCTTTCATTTTCACCATAGAAATCAAGTATATTATATATATATATATATATATATATATATATATATATATATATATATGTACTTATACCTACGCTTTTGCAACAGTATCCTTGTTGATCTATGTGTTTCAAGTCATTCCCCCTTGCTAATTTATTTCTTCATATTGTTCCTAGATCATCTTCCTAGAAAATGAAAACACAAGTACTGAGGGAACAAAAAGCAAGAGAGTGATCTAATATGGGTAAACCTAATCAGGAAAGACTTCTTGGCAGAGGTGAGATTCATGGTAGGTCTTGGGTTAGGTGATATTTTGGCTGGCTCAGAGTGAATGTAAATAGCAATTGCTTCTGTTTTGTCCAGAAACCTTATGGATATTTACCCTTCCAGAATGATTTTTTTTCTATACTAAAAAGGTCACTGTTTACTTCATTTCTTTTTAATGCACCTTAATCAAGGAATGAGCATTGCCTCAGTCAAGCTGAGATCTGATAAAGGCCAAGGTCTCCCACTGTATTCAGGGCCATCTCCAGTTGTCCTGATCTACATCAGGCTTACCAGTCCCAGATGACTATAGAGGAGAAAGTGAGGCTGGTAATTTGTACAACCTCCCCAATTTTCACTGCCCCCCCACTAGATTTTTTTTTAAACTAGATAAAATACGCCCTTCTTTGCCTCATATTTTACCTAACCTTAATCACTGAATGCGTGCTGCCTCTTCTGAGATTAGGAAAAGATTTAGCTTTAAAAGACCAAGTTCTTCCACTGCATCCATCTCTAGTCATCTTGATCTATATCTGGCTACTGGACTCTTCCATTAGCATCATGGCTCTAGAAGAGAAAGTGAGATTGGAGATTTTTCATAGCTCTTCCTCACTTAAATCCAATTCATGTGCATATCATGGTATTGTTTCCCTGATGTCATGGTCTTCTTCAAGAATGAAGAACAGGAGCGGCTAGGTGGCACAGTGAATAGAGTACTGGCATTGGAGTAAGGAGTACTTGGGTTCAAATCTGACCCCAGACACTTAATAATTACCAAGCAATGTGGCCTTGGGCAAGCCACTTAACACCGTTGCCTTGAAAAATCTAAAAAAAAAGAATGAAAGACAAACAATAACAAGATCATCTTCCTAAAAGTCTAGTTTTGTTGTGTCATCTTATTACTCAAAAGTTCTTAAATGTTTTCTTTTTGTAATCCTGTCTACAGAATAAAGCAGAAACTCCTTATCCAGGTTTTCAAGTTCTTCTAAAAATCATGCCCCAACTTCTTTACCTTTTCAAATTCAACTCATGCTAATTCTCTAGAAGAATGTGTTTTGTTTCTAGCCTATTGGACTGACTCATACAAAAAATATACTTCAAGCATAGCGTATAATCCATACCTTTTTCATTTCAGAATTTCCACATCTCCACCATCCTATTTAAAATTTCAAAGCACAATTCAAATCTAAATTTTGTTTTTCTATAAAGATTCCCTTTATTGGGCAGCTAGGTGGCATAGTGGATAAAGCACCGGCCTTGGAATCAGGAGTACCTGGGTTCAAATCCGGTCTCAGACACTTAATAATTACCTAGCTGTGTGGCCTTGGGCAAGCCACTTAACACCATTTGCCTTGCAAAAAAAAAAAAAAACCCTAAAAAAAAAGATTCCCTTTATCACGTAGTCTAAAGTGATCTCTTCCTTCTCTCCTTTGGCTTCTAATAGATTCTGGTAGTTTAATGGTCTATATATTTTATTTGACCAAACATGTAGGGCTTTATATTATTCCTTATCACTTTATGGAAATATTTCTTAAATCCACAACTATAGTGTTCCATAAAGGCAGAAATAGTATCTAATTTTTTTTGTATCCCAAGTATGATGACTTGCACTTTATTGCTTATTACTCTTGGATTGGCCAGTGTACAATACAATGTATCCAAAGAATGTAATGGATCCAATTCACTATCACTGGTGAAACTATCAAAGAGAGGTAGAAACTGTTGTTAGTGACTTAGCCTTTACTTTAAATCCATGTGTCTTAGTTGTGGTAGCCACACTTAAATTAACCCAAAATGAAAATTCAAGTTCATTCTACTTTTTTTCATTTAAAATTCAGTCTATGAATTACTATTTTTTAGTCAATTCCCTAAATAGTTTCATTTTTCTGCATGAGTTTTCCCTGAAAGGCAGTAGCACTAGTACCCTAGATTCTGGAGACTCAAAGCCAAATCAGTTCATTGAATCAAACACACAAAAAAATTTTACTGTGATGTTTAAATGTATTTATTGTTTACATTTCATTAGTTACATTCACTTTGGAAAAAAATTTTTTATCTCTGCAGCTACCTTCTTGTGAGAGTGATGCTTACATCAGATATATACTGAGTACTCCTGGAGAAAAACCTTTGTTCTTGTAAAGCAACAAGACTATTTCACTGTCACTGCACACCTCTCCAGACATAGACTCTAGGAATAGGTACATACTACAGAGATAGAGATAAACCCCTAAATCAAAAATGAATCTATTCTGATGCATATTCATGCATTGGGAACTTTAAAGATAAATGTGGGTGACTCCTATTTATCCTCCAACTGAAGGCTACTTGTCAGGTTTGGAACACAAAAAATATCATTTCAAGAGTGTGGGGGGAATACATTAGTTGTTTTATGTATGTGTGTGTGAACAATCTTAATATAGTAATGATCTTGTATAGCACTTTTTTGCCTACAGATGTATAGTTCCACTGATAAAAATTATGGATTATCTGTTAGTATAACCTTGCAGCATTTTTTCTCATAACTTCAAGAAGAACATAAAACAATAAGTTTGGGATTTCTTTGTTTCTCTTACTACTATTCCAAAAAGTCAGGAACCATGAGAGAATTGATTTGCATATGTCTTTTTTTTCAGTACATAATTGGAAGAAAAAATACACAGTATATTGTCATGTGGTTTTTGTGATCTAAAAACAAAACTTTAAGGCAAAAAAAGACAAAAAAATCTCTCAAAGAATACCAATTTTATTACATGAGAAGCAAATGAATCAAATCTTTCACTACATCATATATTTATTTTTGGCTTTGGTGAAGTTTTATATATATATATGTATATATATATATATATACAGAACTTAAAAAATAGTCAATTTGTTCATAAATTTCTTTCAAACATTATGAAAAATTGAAAAAAATCATTTTGAGAAAATCATTTCATTAAAATTAGTTTCCTTTTTATTACAAATACTTTAGTTTAATCGACTCATTATAAATAATCATGCTAAATATAGGGAGATAAAGTATTTGAGATTAAAATTTCTATTATATATGCCAACAAAGCAAACAAAATTTTTAACATAAATGTCATGTCAAAAATGGTTTTTACACTTACTACCTTTTGAAAATAAAATGAAATCATATTAATTTATTAATTTATTGCACACAATGTAAATGCTATTGTGAACAATGAAAAATATATACATGATTAGCTGACGAAGATGCAGTTAGCAGGAAAAATAGCTTTACCTTTCTCCTTGTTTGGTAAATATATTTTTTCAGGGAAAATTCTATAAAACCTCACTGAAATATTTGCCCCAAAATACATCAGCTTTCTTGTTATTTCTAAAATGGAGGAAAGCATGATTTGAAGACAAAGATATGCTTATTCATGTGAGTTAGTTGAAGATAAGAGGTTAGCTTTTAAATAATGAGAAAATTGGAATACATTTTGAATAATTTTAAGTGCTTCAATGAAAAAAGAAATCTCCTAACTCAAAACTGTACTATTACTTTAAATGTAAATTGATCACCCATATTCCATGACAATTCCAATGAACCAATTAAGGGTTCATCATATGTAATATGATTTATCTACACCTGAATTTTAAAACAATTTAGAAAATTAGGGAACTTGAATGTAATATTAATACTAATTAGGTTTATACCTAGTTAATTAAGTTCTTACATATGTTTCTTATCTTCATTTCTTTTTTGCTTGATAGTTTAATTACTGAATTATGCAAAAGAAAAATAGAACCTAATTGTAATCTTAGACTAGCAAAATAAAAATAGATATTAGAGTCTAGTCTAAGGCAATTAAAGAATCTATTTCTCTCACTTTCTTGTTTTATGGTTAACCTGTCAGTCTAAACATTTCTAATTACAAAGAGCTCACTACTTTACAAGACAGCAAGTTTCATTTTTAGATATCAAGTAATTTCATTTTTAGATATCCATTAATTTTTTTAAAGTTCTTTGTATCAGGATAAAAACCTCTTGCCTATATGTAGATAGCTCTAATGAATCTCTTTTGTGAGTAGCAAGCAGAAGTTAAAATATGACTTCATAGAACTGGTGCTTTGAAAGCTTTTGAAAGCTTACTTTATGTTTCTTCCTTAAGGATATGATTTCTCTCTCATCACACTCAATTTGGATCAATGTATACCATGGAAACAATGTAAGGACTGGAAAATTGCCTTCTGTGGGGGGTGGGGGGAGGAAAGTAAGATTAGGGGGAAAATTGTAAAACTCAAAATAAATAAAATCTTTATAAAATAAACATAGACATAATGGTTAAATGAATGGACTGCAGTGAGCCAAATTGACTTTTATATAATTCTACCATCATGTAGTATAGGCATGGCCTTCAGTAATAAAGAGCATATAGTACATTAATGAATTAATATGATTTTTATGGTAATAGCTAGATACATCACTTATCTAATGTGATCTCTTTCCATCCTTAACAACATCTCTGGGAAATTGGTGCTATTATTATTTCCATTTTCAAATGAGGAAAGTGAGACAGACTGAGGTTATCATTAACTTGTTTAGTATTACAAAGCTAGGAAGTATCTGAGTTCAGATTTCATCTTGTTTTCCTGATTTAAGTCCTATACACTAACTGCCTCAAAAGTATTCTTGAATAATCAATACAATAAAAAAAATTAACTCACTTCTTTCTTGATTTAGACTTCTTAGATAGAAATGAATATTTTCAAATTTTGAGCTTTGTTCAGAATAATTTTCTCCATTCATTATTACACTTTGAGTTTCACCCTGTTCACTTTTGTTGGAAAAATAGCTTTTTATTTGCTAATGAAGAAGAAGATTTTCACAATGAATTCTAAATGATTATATGTTTCTAAATACTATAAACATCAATCAAAGCAAGACATTTTCCAATTGAATCATTAAAAAAATCTCTATTAGGAGTAGGTATATAATGAATATAGACAATTCTTCATCATCTCAGGATCTTTATATGCCCATAAGAATACTTGTAGATTACACAATTTGAAATAACAACAGGCAAGGACTGATATTTCCAATCCTATTGATAAAAGATGAAAGAAAGAAAGAGCTAGAGTGTGAGAGAAAGAAAGAAAGAGAGGAAGGAAGGAAGGAAGGAAGGAAGGAAGGAAGGAAGGAAGGAAGGAAGAAAGAAAGAAAGAAAGAAAGAAAGAAAGAAAGAAAGAAAAAGAAAGAAAGAAAAGAAGGGGAAGGGAAGGAGGAAGAGAAGAAGAGAAGTAATAATAATAATAATAATAATAATAATAATAATAATTAAAGAGAAGGGAAGGGAAGGGAAGGGAAAAAGCTATTTTGAAAGACAAGAGTATGAATGTCTGAGAAAGATAAAAGACAGTCAACCTAGAAGAAGAAAGGGAAGCTGGAAAATATTCATCATGAAGATATAGAAGTAAAGAAAGTAAAAAGAATTTGAGTGGGAAGGAGAGTGGTGTTTGGAAATTTATATAAAGATGACCTATTTTAATACTCCAAATTTATGTAATATTTTATGGTTTAAATTTTTATGTTTTGAAAAACTGTGAAGTCTATAGTGTCAATATTATTAATAGTTTTACAGCTGAAGAAACTGAGGTTTATGGAATTTAATTGACATGCCCACATGAAAATATCTAATAAATACCTGTTCTTTCTGACTCCAGACCCAGAGCTCTACTTCTCTCCCTAGATACTTCAAAAATATTCTTATTTCAAGCAATTTAAACAAACTAAATTATTTTTGACTTCTGAATCCTCATAATAACACTATTTTGAAAGAATGATCTTTGTTGATGATTATTTTCTTCTTTTAATGTTTCTTGAGTTTCCATGAGTTTGTTTATGTCATCAATCTATCGTTTTTTGCTCATTGCACTGGAAGGGAAATTCCATCTGTTATTCTAAACTATCAAATGACAAAAAATTTTCTATTGACTTCAAAAGTCAATCCAAACAAAACTTTTTTACCACATAATATGAAAAAATTCTGTACCCAGTGCATAATGACATAAAAATCATTCTTTGTAAATCATTGTTTTGTGTGACTATTTCTGTGTGCGTAAAATATACAGAAGGGGACAAAGTAAAACCAAACAAACAAACAACAATAATGGAAGAGATTTAATATCACTAAAAGAGTGAAGGGAGAATAGGGTGAAAAAAATGTTTGAATGCCAACCAACAATTTGAATGTCCTGTTTTTGGCAGATCTGAAGGACAAAACATTAAGAGATAAGAAAGGTAAAAAATGTCAGACACAGGAAGAAGGGAAAAATAAGATAACATTCATTTTAAGAGATATTGGAAGAAAGTAGAGTAGTGAAGTAGAAGGGTAGAAGAATAAAAGTGGCACAGGAAGCTTATCTTTTAAAACTTAACTGAGAGGTAGCTATTCTTATAGGTCACAGTTGTATAGTTTTTTAAGGTATATGAGGTAGTTTATCCACAATAACCCTATGATGTTGGTAGTGCCAATATTACTATTATTCTTATTTATAGGTGAGGAAACTGAAGTTTTAGAGATTAAAAGACTTGTCCTGAGTCATACATCCAATAAGTATAGTTTATATTACATTTGTATCAAGTTCTATCTCCAACACTCTATCCAATTCCCCATCTAAGTGAATCAAAAGTATTCTTGGATTTCTAACACCCAGTATAAAAGAATTTGCCTTTTCTTTGCCCTAGCTTTTTCAGAATAGGTCTGCTCATCTTCAAGTGGTGAGCTTTCCTAGAGAACATTTTCCATTTTTAATGAAGCTTGTGTTTCACTAAATTCATTTTGGACATCAGGTTTCATTTCTTTGCTCATCATACTGGCATGGAAATATATTACAAATTTTTTATACTATGTGACAAAATTTTTCTGCTGAGTTAAAAAGTCATTCAAAGTAAATGATTTATAAGTTTGTTATTAAAAACTTCTATTCACAGTAGATAAATAATGAATATAGAAATTTTTTATTTATCCCCTAGGGTGCAATATATGCCTGTGTGCAACCTGGAAATATGTGCATATTTATATAATGTAATTTCAAGTCCATTTTTGTTTTTAACCTGTGTATTTTTACTTATCATAACTGGAAAAGAAAAGCACTATGAGGTTAAAGTAACCTACTACATGACAATATATTTCCAAACACTTCAAAAATAATTCAATGAAAGAAATTTACAAATGAAACATTTCAAGTTTTCTGTTCATGGTGGATGAATAATGAATACAGAAAATATTTTGTTATACTAAGATGAATACAAGCCAAACTCTATGTGTGTGTGTGTGTGTGTGTGTGTGTGTGTGTGTGTGAGAGAGAGAGAGAGAGAGAGAGAGAGAGAGAGAGAGAGAGAGAAAGATAGATAGAGAGAGAGAGAGAGAGAGAGAGAGATGTTGATTATTCAAAGGAAATTATATGAGGCAACAGTTGATAGTCCAAATCCTCTTGTATCTTAAAGTTGGGGGGGAGGGAGAAAGAATAGATGAAAATTGATATCAGTAGAAGAAACATGAAGGGAAGGGAAGAGAATGAAAAGAAAAAAATTGGAATATGTTTTATCATAATGTCATATTTTAGGTAGATTTTGTAGACATGAATAGCGAGTTTTAGAGGAAGAAAAAGAAGTTAAATATGGAAAAAGAATAGAAAAGATGGTAAATATTATAGTATATATGAAATATAAGAAAGAATAGGAAGGATAATTCTGCGTTGTTGTTTAGTTATGTTCAATTCTTTATGGCCCCATGGACAAAGTTGTCCATGGGGTTTCCTTGGCAAAGATAGTGGAGTGGTTTGCCATTTCTTTCTCCAGTTGATCCAGTGAATCCTTTTCTTAGGCAGAGTTTAAGTGACTTACCCAGGATCAAATAGCTAGGAAGTGCTTGAGGTTGGTTTAAAGGTCTTCCTGACTCCAAGCCCAATGTTCTATCCAGTGAGTTATCTTTTATAAGTTTGTGAAGGGTAGTTATTTTTGTAAACTAAGATGAGGAGCTATTATAATTTGTGTAGCATTTTAATCCTTTCAATGAACACTCCCAGTAATAACCTTGTGAGTTAGATAGTATCAGTATTAGAATTCTTATTAGATATATGATAAAATAGATGTTTAGGAATAAATAGCTAATAAGTATCTCAAGATGGTTTTGAATTCAGGTTTTTCTGACTCCAGATCTAACACTCAATCTTTTCCACCACCTGGTGCAGCAAAAATAGAATTTGTGAATTGCATGTTTATAGCAGTTCTCTCAGGTGGCAATGAGAACCACAGTAATTCCAAGCTATTGGGGAGTGACTGAACAAGCTGTGGTATATGGATGTGATGGAATACTACTGTGCTATAAGAAATGATGAACTTGATAATCTTTGAAAAACATGGAAAGACTTGTACAGAATAGTGAAGAGCAAAGTGAACAAAACCTAGAGAACATTGTAAATGGTGACAGCAACATCATATCATTTTAAGAACAACTTTGAGCAGCTAAGTCATTTTGACTATTTTAAATACACAAAATAAAAATAAAGGACTTATGAATAAAATGCTATCTGCATCCAGAGAAAGATGAATATAAGCATGTATAGAAGAATTTCGCATATTTATGTGTGCAATGGTAGTTATCTCTAGAGTGGAAAAGAAGAAAAAAAGAAAAAAGAAAAAAAGAAATTCACATAATAACTTATCATACATTTAAAAAGAATAGCAAGTTGTACATAATAGATTTTCAATTTTATGTGCAATCATCTTTTTTATTTTAGTAGGATATGGAAATGCTTTTTTATTACATTAATTGAACATAAAATGATTTTTTTAAAAGAAAAGTATTCTTGGCTCATCAAAACTTAATTTAAATAAACTTACCTCTGCTTGGGAATCCTCAAAAAAAGTATGCTCATTTTCAAATCAAGAACTTTGCGGTGGTTCTGTGCTTCTTCTTTTAAGGCTTCATCAGTTTCATCATTGTCATTTTTTGTCTCAAACTGTCTTCCTTTGCTCACTTTACTAGAAGGGAAAGAGTCAATGAGGTTATCCTAATCTATAAAATGACAAAAAAAGGTTCTATAGGCTTCAATGTCATTCAAAGCAAGGCATTTGAAAATGTATTATAAAAATTGTTCATTAACAATGAATACAGACGATTCTTGTCATTTCATAACATTTATGCATGCTTGCATGTGTGTGTTTGTGTGTGTGTCAATATAGATCATATTGGATCAAATTGAAATAATAAAAGACAAGGACCAAACATAAAATACCATCATGTTGTAAAACAAAAAAGAACAAATGCAAGGTAATTAAAATCAATAGGAAAAAAAGGTGATTAGAAAAGCAGAAAAACAATACAGCTTATAGAATGTCATATTTAGATAAATTTTAAGGACAAGAATATGAAACTCAGAGGAAAAAAAGGATCAAAATGGAAGAAAATGGTCAAGTTGGAACATATTCAGTAAAGGAGGCATGAAAGAAAAGATTGGAAGAAAGAGTAAAAGTTATGTGAGTGAACTTAGGTTTGCAAACTGAGATAAAGAAAAAAGTGATTGTTTTAATTTTAATAGCATTTTATGATTTTCAGAGTTTTCACACAACCTTGTGAGGGATAGTATCAGTGTAATTTTTCTTCATTTACATGTGAGGAAATAAGCTTTGAGAGATTCAAAGGTTTGTCCAGAGCCACACATTGGATAGATATCTAATAGTACATTTGAACATTCTTCTTCACTCTAGGTCCCTCATTCTATCTATCCACCTATGGGCCATAGAAATATTCTTGACTAAACAAAGTCAGCATGAAAACTTCACCTCTCCGTGGTTTTGGCATACTCAAAATTGGATCGCTCATCTTCAAATTGTGACCTTTGCTCCATTTTAGATGAAACTTGAGTTTCACTAAGTTTATACTGGGTAACAAGCTTTCATTTATTGCTCATCATCCTGGAAGGGAAATATATCACAAAATTACCATATACCATATGACAAAATCTTTCTATGAATTTTAAAAGTCTCCCAAATTATGGGATACAAATGCATTCTACAAATTCTACTCACTATGAATGAATAATTAATAAAGTCAATCATTTTGTTAGATCCTAATATGTGCATCATTGATATATTTGGTGTATGTATTATGTTGTATGTGGGTGTATGAGGGAGAAAAAAACTACGATACCACAGAAGAACTAAAGATATAAATTCTATTGTGGAATAAAGTAAAAATGGAAATATGGGAGAGAATTAATATCAGTTGAAAAAGAGAAAGGAGGGAAAGAACAAAACAATTTAAAGTAGGTGATCAGAATGTAATATTTTAGGAAAATTTGATAGACAAGAACACAAAGTTCTAATTAAGATAAAAATTATATTAAATCTAGTAGAAGGACAAGGTTGGAAATATTTAAATTCAGAGATATGGGAGTACAAAAGGATAGGAAGAATTAGGTGGTAGACTGAAAAAGGAACTTAAGTTTGCAGAGAAGGAATTATTGTCATAGTTCACAATCATTCTTATTTTACAAATAGGTTAACTGATGTTTAGAGAGGTTAAAAATCTTATCCAAAATCACATATCTAATAAGTATCTGATGGTAGATTTGAGCTGGATTTTTTATAACTACAGGTTCAGGGGGCATCTAGGTGGCCTTGTGGATAGATTACCCATCCTGGAGTCAGGAGGACCTAAGTTCAAAGCCATTCTCAGACACTTAAATACTTGTTTAGTTGTGCAACATCAGGCAAGTCATTTAATCCCTTTGTCTCACAAAAACTAACCAAAGCAAAACAAAACAAAAAAAGTAAAATTATGGGTTCAGATCTCTTTTGCCCCTAGCTGCATGAAAATCTAATCCCCAATATAAAACAATTCATCCTTTCTTAGATCTGACATTCTTAAAATGTAACTCATTTTTAAATTGTGAAATCTGCTAGAGATTCTTAACCTTTTTAATACTACTTGAATTTCAACAAGTTCATTTTTGACATCAAATTGCTAAGTGCAATGGAAATTAAAAAAGGCCATGAAGTCACTACATATGACTAGGAAATAAATTAACTTTAAAAAAATCACTCAAAGTAAGAAATTCATAAATTTGTTCTATGAAAAAATCTATTCACAGTGGTTGAATAATAATAATAATAAGATTAGGGGGAAAATTGTAAAACTCAAAATAAATAAAATTTTTAAAATGAAAAAAAGTATCTTTGGATAAGCAACACTCAACATAAAAAATGCATCCCATATGAATTCCACAATATTGGATTGTACATCTTCATTATGAATTATGCTAAAAATCATTTCCTCTTACATTATTTCTTGACTTTATTTTGTCCAACCTATTGTAAGGGAAAAAATTTTATTAAAGTTAATTTAAACCAATATATAACCAAATGTTTATAAATGGTAAAAGTTAGTAAAAAGAAGACATTTACAAATATTTCCTTCTAAAAATTCTCTATTCACAGTAGACTAAAAAAACACCAAAACTTGTTCCATGATACATGATGTGTGTGTGTGTGTGTGTGTAATATAGATCACACAAAAACTACAACTAGTAGAAAAGGTCCAATGGTCAAAATCCTATCATAGGTTAAAATGGGAAGAAAAAAAGATTTATATTAATTAAAAAAGAAGGGAGAAAGGAAGAAGGTAAATGAATATTGAATACTAACAATAAGAATTCTTTACTGCAGACAAATTTATGGACAAGAATATGAAGCTCTTGAGGAAGATAGAAAAGGGGGTCAAACTAAGAAGGACAGGATGAAAAACCTTCAGTGAATGTGACATGGAAGGAAAGAAAGGATAGAAAGAATAAGGTTGGGTAGCTAGGTGGTACAACTGGGCACCTAAAATATTGATTAGAGAATGAGGTCTAGAATCTGAAGAACATGAGTTTGAATCTGACCTCAGACACTCACTGTTTGATGCTGAAAAAGTACCTTAACCATGATTGTCTCAGGGGATTAAAAAAAAGGAAGTATATAACTGAGGAGGATATATTTGCCAACTCACATGAGAAAGAACATTTTAAAGTCCACAAAATGAAATCTTCTCAACAACTATGTGAAATGGATAATATCAGTATTATTATCCTTGTTTTACAATGAGGAAACTGAAGCTTGGAAATCAAAAGATTTCGCATATTTAACAAATATCAATTGGTAGATTGAATTCAGTTCTTAATTCCAGGTCCAGCACTCCATCATCTACCTTACCAAGGGACCTCCAAAGTATTCTTGAATAAACCACACTCTATCAAAATAAACTCACCTCTTCTTGGTTCCTCCAAATCCTCCAGATAAGACTACTCATTTCGAAGGAATGAACTTTTATGGGAATCACTTTTCATTTTTAATGTGCTTTGTCTTAAGTTCATCTTGATATCTGCAACCAGTATTCTGCCTTTTGCCTTGCTACCTAGAAGGGGAATACTCCGAGAGTTTAAAGTAAATTGTCACATGATCAAAATCATTGAAAGTTATTCATTTATAAATGTAGCCCTTAAAAATGTTCTGTTCCCAATAGGGAGGAAATATGAATAATCAATTCTTTGTTAATCCGTGATCTGTGTGTGTTTGTGTGTGCATGTGTGTGTGTGCTGTAGATAGTACAAATTGAAATTATATCAACAAAAGATTATATAATCAAATCCTACATTTTATAAAGTGAAAAATGAAAGAGAATAAATGAATGGAGATGCCACATTTTAAACAAGCTGTATTGACAAGAACATGGAATTCTGAGAAAGATAGAAGAGGAGGTGAATCATAGAAAGAAGAGGATAGAAAAGATTTGACTTAGAATAAATAGAGGGAGAATGTGTATGTGATGATGTATATGTGAAAAACCTTTATTTAAAAATATTTAAAATTCCCTGTTTTTATTGAAGATAAATTTCAGGATTAGAAAGTATTTACTCACAATATAACATATAAACATTTATTTCCATCAAATTTTTGATGACTGCTATGGCTTCTTAGTAATTAAGTAGGTCCATTTTCTTTATTTTTAAAAATTATTTTTAATTTATGGAAGAGCTATTGCTATAGCCCACATTTATATAACATTTTGTGGTTTAAGGCTTCTCCTGAGATGAGTTATATCAGTATTATTCACATTATTTTATACATGCCCAAAATGACATGCCAAATTAATATTTATTTCTGACCCAAGTTGAACTCAGGTCTTCTGGAGTCTAATCTTGTATTCTATCCATTGCATACCCTCAAAATTATTTTTGGCTAATCAATGTTCAACATAAATAAACTCACTTCTTCTTGGCTCTGTAATTCTTTAAATGGGACTGTTTATGTTGAAGGAATGAATTTTGTTGAAGATTATTTTGCTTTTTAAATACTCTTGAGTTTCACCAGTCATTCATAATGTCAAACTGCCTTTTTTGCTAACCCTTCTAGAAGAGAAAAACAGAATCTGATCATTCTAAATTATTACAAGCAAAAAGTTATAAAGAGTTCAGACATCATTTAAAGCAAAACATTTACCAATATATCCTGAAAAACCATCCCCATTCCTAAAAAATAAATAATGAATATAGACTATGCTTTACTATGCTTACATGTACATATGTATAGGCATGATAGAGAATATAGAAATTAAAGTAATACCAGAAAAGAACTAATCCTATTATGGGTTAAAGTTAAAAAAGGAGTGGTAAGAGAAGAAAGGAGTAGAAAAAAGAAGAAAAGACAATAAATAGGAGGGATAATAAAAAAATGATGTAGCACAGATGATCCAAATGCCATATTTTAGATAGATTTGTTGAACAAGAACTTGAAACTCCGAGGAAGATACAAAAAGAAAATAAACATAAGAAAAAGAAGACAAAATTGAAAATGTAACTACAGGAGACATGGATGGAAAGATATGGTAGTAAGAATAAGAATTTGCAGATAAGCCTATGTACAAATTTAGATGAGGAGGAGATTTTGGGAGATATTATATTACCTCACATTTGCATAGAATTTTAATGTTAACAAAGAGCTTTTCCCAAAACAGCAATATGAGGCTGGCAGTGTGGGTCCTTATTTTACAGATATTCCTTTATTTTCCTTTTTTTTTTAACAGATAAGGAAATAGAAACTAAGACTGAATAAATGACTTTTCTGCATACATAGAGCTAATATTTGTCTGATAATGGGTTTGAAGTCATTTTACTTGCCACAGGTCTAGAACTCTTATCTGCTGTACTGTAATTTTCTTAAATTTACCTTTTCTTGCTTTTGTAATTCTCAAAATAAGATTGCTCATTTTGAGGTGATAAAATTTCTTGGAACTCATTTCCCATTTTTAAAAATACACTTTGAGTTTGAACTTGTGTAGTTGTGTCATCAAACTGTCGTCTTTTGCCGATTCTGTAGCAGAGGAAGGACCCAGTGGGGTTGCTGTAAACTACCACATTAAAAATACTGCTGTTTATTTTAAAGAGCTTTCTTCAAAAAATCATTTATACATGTATGCTAAAAAATTCTGTATACAAAGTGGATGCACAACAATACGCTGAGGAGATAAGATAAATGTGTAAATTTTACTTGAATATTTTTTATCTGTAAGAAAGATACATTATATTTAGTCAATAAAATGATTCCAAGATATGTCAAACTATATCTATAAATAAATCAGCATACATTCAGATTCTTCTCTATTATTTTTCAAAACCTTCACTCCCCAAAGAGTTTTCATCTCAGACTTATTTGAGCAGAATAGCAACTCCATAGTTGTGGCAACTTTGCTCTCTCTTTAATGGTAATTTGTGAGAATGTGGTGTATGCATAAGAAAAGTTTTACATCTGAAACCATATGAGAAAAATGAGAAAAACTTGAGAAAGAAACTATCCTTATGGCCAATTTCCTTCTATCCTCTAATAGGAAATGTAGACTCAGCATTTATCATTTTAAATCTCTAATCTCTGTGGCTATTTATTTGTCCTTAAATAGACCAATAAAATGAATAGAAATATCATTTCAGCATTTGTTAGAAGATTTTTTGAAAAGTTCCAAAGTTTTTTCATAAGTCATGGGATTTGGCAGGTAGACTGTCTTCTTTATTTGTAAATGGGAACAATTTTGCTACAGAGTATACAAGATTATACAATAGAGAGTCATCAAGATGACCATAAGAAACATACTTATTTTATACTCAAAAAAATAATCCAAATAGCAAAATTGAGTTTTTTGAGAATGACAATCAGGAAGTTAGTTTGAAAAATCAGATCATGTAAATTTCACAACCCTATTTAGTCATTTCAAAGCAAGGGTGATGCCACCAGTCTTCCCAGCATTCTTAAAATGTGCAATTATGTAGCATCCTTCATAGAAACGTAGTTCTAAGAAAATAATGTTAAGGATTACAACTTGGACCAAGAAGAAGGATAGTCACCAGGTCGCATTCTTCAGAATGTTCTGTGCCATCTTCCTTTACTCTTTCTCAGATTTGATTGTTTTCTAGGTAACTTTCAGAGAAATACAGGTGTCAGGTGTAGCTGGCTACCTCAGAAACTGAGTACCCCTGACTATAGAGACTCCTGAAGAGTTATAGAGGTTGGCAAAAGATTTATCCATGAACCTAGAAAAAGAGATTTAGAGTGGGAGTGGTTTTTTTTTTCTTTTTGAAGTTCAACATGAAGTTGCTTCATTAAAAAAAATATAGATACACCTTTTGTTTGACCTTTACTCAAAAAATTTTAAACTATAAAGTGTGACATCCAACATGAAGAATATAATAACTAACTGTTTAGGCATAAAATCAAGTCATATTTCAAATGGTATATACTAAATATATGATGAATTTTTAAAGTCCATATTGAATCAATTATTTCACAATTTATGATTTAAAGATTTGGCTCAATTCATTTATATATGCATAATGATATTAAATGTATTGATTTTCACAATATCAGAATATGGAGACTAACCAAAGTGCCAGAAGAGAAAATTTTGATAAAACCAATATTGATCTCTTCTATATTTCCTGAAAATTTCTATACCCTACATTTCAGAAGAAAGTTACTAGAATAAAAATGTCATCCAGATAACTGTTGTTTCATGAGAAAATGCACTGCAGTGATGATGATTTAAAAAAAATTCTTATGAGGCCCTGTATTGAATGAAAAGAAATGAAGTTCCCCTTAGAAGTTTTGGAAATACCTATCCATAGACTATATCCTATCATTTTGGCCAGTGTCATGAATGTGAATTCAAAGATACCTTTATAATCATTTGCACTATGAATTTAATTAGGAAATAAATGAGAACACACACACTACATCACTAAAGATCAACAAATAAAGATGACTCATTTCATATTGTTCTAGTTTAAAGCAAAAAAGCAGGTTGTGGCTTTTCATTTGCCTTCAGCAAAGGTAGGAAAGAGATGGCGATTTCTCAAGTTCAAACACATAAATAAGCAACAAATAACTTATTTTGTTGTAGAATGTATTCCAAGTGTTTATGAACAGAAAACACTAAGAAACATCAGTAATACCAGAAGCTGTGAACTACTTCTGCCTTCCATTTCAGTGTATCTGAAATAAATAAAAAAGAAGTCAGTTTAGATAATTTTCAGAGAACACAGAAATTTGCAAAGTTCTGTGTTGGCTATCATCCCACAAAAGGAGCTAAAAAGGAGCTAAAACTGCAGCATGATAAAACTATTGAAAATACTGCTGTAATTTTCCTTCTACTTTTTTGAAAACAAGTTAGTTGGCAGTAATAAATATCATACCACTATCATGTTCTATATGTTGGCCTTTCAATGAAATATGTATCAATCTGCAAGACACTCCTCCTTCCTCATCCCTTTATGAATAAAGTCGTCTGTAAATGGTCAAATTAAATTACCTTTCTAACTAAAGAAAGACATTCAATAAAGGGACTAATGGACAATTGAATTTTCTTCCAGTTCTTGTCTTAATTATCTAGTAAAGACAAGAAAGTTATGGAGAGAGCTAGAGATGAAAGGACAAAAAAAATTGCTAAAACATAGAAAGATTGCTCAGAACTCAGCCTAAATCTGAATACACTAAATGTTTAATAATGAAAATTCATGCTAATTTATCACTTTCCTTTATCATTCAGGTAGGTATTTCTTTAGAAAAGAGAAAGTGTATAGAGGAAGGAAGGAATATCTATATCTACTCTCTTAATATATCTCTGAAAGTTTCTAAAAAGTAACAAATTCCCTTCAAGAGGATTAATAGAATGAAATCTTTAAAATTACAAGCAAAGAAAAATCTAATTACTATAGTGAAACAATTGATTATAATAAAAAAGCCTCACTGTTAGAAAAAGATACATTAAAATCTCATCAAAATCACTGATTAAGGAGTGTTTTACCTGTGAGATGGGTCTTACATGAAAATAGTAGCTAAAATTGAATGAAGAAGAAAGTAGGATAAAATAATTAAAAATTAGTAAAATGACTAAAAGTAACCCACAAAAGATAAATTTTCCTATACTAATGAATTTCTTGAAAAACTTTGTTTTTTATTATTATTAAAAAATTACATAAAAACACATTACAAACTTCTTACAATGGAGAGAAAAATCTGTATAGCCTTTCTGAAGTTCCAGAGAAAAGATAAAAACAAGTAGTATTTCTACTTGCCTTGACATGTAATATCCTATCTGGAATAAGATGTGCTTCTCTCTCAAAGATAAGATGCCAATGAATGTTCAGAATCTTCCTGTGCAGTGAAATCTTTTGAAACCACAAAGAACTTCACCTGTTCTAGTTCTCCAGGGACAACTGATCTTCCTAACTTCTGAGTCTGACTCCTCTTTTCCTCTCTGCTCTACTCTGACCAGCATTTCAAACACCCTCTTTTTATAAAACTTACACATGGAACCAAGTAATCAAATAGATATCTGTGATAGACAACACAATTTTTATTCTCCTGAAGTTGAATGGAAGATTATACTTCCATATAAGATAGAAATTCCTGTATTGCTATTATAAATTATTTAGATGAGAAATTTCAAAATATAAGGTCCATGGAACAAAACTACTTATTTACATACCACTTGTCCTTGCTTAGTAAGAAAGTTTCTTTAAAATGAATTTTATGAAGTAATGGTTATTAAATATGTTTTATTGGTTATTCACAAATATCTTGTGAAAGATGTCTTTCAAAAATTGTTTCAAATAAATTTAAAGGGATTATCCTGTGAATAAAATAATAAAATCATCTAAGAGCTGTGTGTTTTTGTGTATGTAAGATCATGGATAGAAAAATATATTCAAAATGATAGGAAAACAGCATTGTTTACTTAAGTTATACTTCATTAAAATTTTTATCTTTCATTTAGCAAGATTTGTTTACTTTAATGAGACTTTTAGAACAGCTTCAAATTCATTTTGACATTCCAAGGTTACTAATTATTTCCTTCAGAGAACTGTTATAGGAAATTTAAATCTTATTTTTACCCTTTTCATATTATATTATAGGCATATTTTATTTTGTCTTTTCTTTTCATTTCTTATTCATCTCATAGGACTATTATTAGTTTATAAACTATCACTCGGGTAGAGAAGTTTTCAGTGCAAATGGTATGTAGCCTGTTTTCCTGGGAAGGATGTGGAATTTGGAATCAGAGGCCTATGATTTGAATCAGCAGGCCAAGGAAAGAACCTTATTCCAGTAAAGATTTTTCTTAAAGTTGACTCTGATGCATTAATGATTACATTTTAAGTCCAGTCATGTAACCTAAGTTGGGGAAGAAAGGGGAACTTTTGCAGACCCTTAGTTGTATTTTAGGTTATCATTAATATATAAGGGATAAATACAATTAAAAAATTGTAAATATAAATAAATATAAATATAATATCAAATAAATATAATGTCAAATATAATGTCAAAGACTGATTAACCATAATATTAATAAGGGCTGAATCTGCTGAGTATTTAACATAGGAAACTGAAAGGAGGGAGGTAATTCCCACTCTTGGTACAAGTCAGCACCATCTTTGCAACTTATAGTCATTGACTCAATATTTACGTCAAGACATGACCTTTCCTCCCTGTAATACTTCTAATAAAATTCAGAAAACTGAATTTTTCGTTTTATTGAATCATCTGTTCTATAGAAGAGTCAAAATATAATTACATTAAATATCATGTGAGTAAGCATCCAACTAAAGTTTTTCCTGTGGGATTTTAGTGCACTCTTTCAGGTCCTCTTAGAACACATATAGTAGAATAGAAGGATAAAATTAACCAAATTATGTGGTAAGAAGAGAAGACCACTCTCTCTAGAGACTGATATGGTGTAAGAGAGAGTATATCCCTGAGATGTTGAGGAAAATATTTATGCTTTTTTTTTTAAGATTTTTTCAAGGCAATGGGTTTAAGTGGCTTGCCCAAGGCTATAAGGCTAGGTAATTATTAAGTGTCTGTTGTCAGATTTGAATCCAGGTACTCCTGACTCTAAGGCCAGTGCTCTATTCATTGTGCCACCTAGCCACCCCCTATTTACGCTTTTTTAAAGCTACTCTATAACTCTTTGTAAAATCCATTTGATGCTAAGTGGAACTGGGGGACTAGACACTGGTAGCTGACCATTGGAGGAAATCTAGCCTTTGGACTTGAAGCAATACCATTAAACAAGAAATACTCCAAAAGATGAATTATAAGGAGGATTATTAAGTTGACATATCCCCAAAATAAGATGCTTCATTATGGGTTGCTCCAACCAAGCAAAAAATGTGTCTGAAAACATAAGATTCACAACTGAAGAAGAGTGTTGATTAAAAATCCAGGAATATTTTTAAAAGTAGTATTTAATTCTACATGTATGTAAATTCAGATTTTGCTTTTTCAGCTTTTGAAAAGTGAATTACCTTTAATAGACCAAACATATCTTTTGATGAATCACCTTTTCTTTTAGGGAATATGTGTGTGTGTGTGGGGGGGGGGGTGTCATACATTTGTTTTGGTTTAAAATGGGCTGAAAAGTTCAAAACATTAACCCTGTTGTTATTACTAAACCATTTTAGTGTCCTCATAATATCTCCTATGAAGATTCATATCATCTCTTTTAAAAAATCCTGCCTGTAGGGCTTTTAAGTGCATTTGAGAATTCAAAAACATGTCACAGTATGAAATAGCAATGTTACTCAACCTTTTGACTAGTCTTCCCTAGAACTGACCATTTTTCAGTCTTGGGAGGGACAACCACTAAGCTACATGCAAAGACTCTCACCATGCCTGAATGTCTTTGTATTTTGCTTTAAAGACACATTTTTAATACTCTGGAGTTAGATAGGAGTTTGCCATCTTTTTATTTTTGTGACAACAATCAATGAAGGGAAAGGTAGTTTCTGACTTGCCTACTAGAATAAATCCCAAAGTGGGACCACATTCTTCCTTGCTATAAGGTTTTGTTCCAAAATTTTCTGGTACATTGCCCTGGGAATGTGGGATTCTTTTTCATGTATACAGTGTGGGTTGATGAAGGAAACCAGGATACTTATATTTCTTGGGAATTGAGGAGGACAATTGCATGGGAATGGACCAAGGATGTTTGAGATTAATAAGACATGATAATATTTTCAACATTTCTACCATAATGTTGGAATTAAACACACTGGTCAAATAAAGTTGAATTTTTAATTAAAAAATACATTAAACCTTCCAGGGTATCACTAGAATTCTGAGAAAACAATCTTGAAGAGTGAAACCTTCAAATATTCATTATATTTTTCTTTTAAAAAAGTAAATAATAAATTACTCATATTACTTTAAAAAAAACCCTTATCTATTCTTCCTTCTGAAATTCTGTGCATTTAAAAAAAGTTACAATGAATCTCATTTTTTTATATCATCATTTCTAACCTACTTTGATCATTAACCAACTTTTTCACTAAAAACCATGAGGGGGAAAATTATGTAACAAATAAGTGACATCCAATTGAATTGAAACAGGGGTAATTTCCAAAAATTACATCTTTTTTTGTATTTTGTGCCCATTACCTCTCTGTCAGGAAATGGTTAACATACTTCATCATAATTACTGTAGAGATATGTTCATTCATTGCATTGATGTATAAGATTTTCAGAGTTGCTTTTCTTCACAAAGTTGTTCTTTGTTTTGTTTTGTTTTAGGTTTTTGCAAGGCAAGTGGGGTTAAGTGGCTTGCCCAAGGCCACAGAGCTAGGTAATTATTAAGTGTCTGAGACTGGATTTGAACCCAGGTACTCCTGACTCCAGGGCCGGTGCTTTATCCACTGCGCCACCTAGCCGCCCTACAAAGTTGTTCTTGTAAAAAATCATCCTTTTGTCATATTGAACTGATAACCATTTTTTCCACTACTTTCATGTTTGAATATTTTCCTCATTTTTTACCAACTATGAGAAGTTGCAAGAGCACTTCCCCATTCCTCCTTTCCACACAAATGTTTCTTTTATTTAATTTAATCTTTCTTTTTCTTATTAATTACTTTGACCTTTGAGTACATTTAAGATTCTGAAGGGACAATTATTTCTTATCTTCATTAGAGTATAAAAACTACAGCATTGTATAACTCCTACTAATGGTGCAATTAAATTTATTTTTCTAGGTTTCTCTGAACTCATGTATTTGAATTTCTAAGTTAATACTCATCTCTGATCTTTTCATCAGAAATACTTATCTTTTATTTCATTAAAGCTATTTTTCCACATAAAATTTAATTGTTTTTCAGGTAAGCTATTTAAGTCCATTTCTTTTGTATTCTGGAATACTATATTCCATTATCTCCCCTCATTTTGAGTACAAGCTGCCAGGTCTTGTATGATCTTATCTTTCCCTGATACTTGGATTGCATCTTTCTAAATTATTTTTTTATTGCTTTCTTAATATGAGAACTATGATCTTTGTTTATTCTTGACACTTTTGTTTTGGAGGTTCTTTTCAAGAGGTCCTTGGTGGATATTCCACCTTAATTTATTCCACTTGTTTTAACATATCTGAGCAATTTTCATTATGATTTCTTGTGATGATACCCAGGTTTCATTTTTAATCATGCTTTTCAAGAAATCCAATGATTTTTAAATTGTCTCTTCTTGACCTGCTTTCCATTCAGTTGTATTATGTATTTAATGATATTTCTAAAACTTGAAGTTTTTTGCCAGAGTCAGATTCTGCCTCCCCTACTGTGCTTTTAGATTATTTTTATGAGTGGTAGGTAATCTTTCTTGACCTCACTCTAGATCTCTTTGATTATTGTTCTGATTTCCACTTCCTGGAGTTATCTGCCTCCACAGTTCTTTAATTGAGGCACAAAATGTTGGATATTTTGAGTCTTATCTATTATAACAGGACACTTTGTTAGGGACTATGAAGCTTGGGTCTGGACTGTCCCATTCTGAATTCCATGGTGCCACTGTTTAACTCTACTTGGTGCTCTTCACAGTCTGCTGCAACTTCTTGCAATTTCTAATGTGCTCCCCCCCCCCCCCAGGAACTTTCTGAGAAGATAATTCTGTTCTTTCTGACTCTGGACAAAACCTTGTTGCCTATAGATGTTATTTCTCTGGTTGAGCCAATTCTAATTTACAGAAGGGATTCCTTTTTCTTTCACGATTTCAATTGCCTTTGGGGTTCTGGCTTAATTGCTGTTCAGGTGTAGTCATCCTACTAGCATTCTATTTTGATGACATTTCTTTTTTAGAATCCAGTTCTCAGATTCTTTTTGGTAGCCTATCTGGTATCACCTTGCCAAAATGTGAAAACTAAAATTTGGGACTTCTTACTGAGAATAGTAATGTAACCATTCTAATTTAGAGTTAACATTATGTCTCAAAATGAAACAAATACATGTTCACATGTACTATATATATGTATATATACACACATATATGTGCATGTATATATACATGTATGTATGCATGTATTTATTTTCCACCCTTTTTACATAGTGCTAAATTTTAATATAAAATTATATAACATGTAATATTAGAGAGAGAGAAAAACTATGCTGCCTGTCCTAGACAAAACAATTAGAGAAATGGAATTTTATCTATAGGGATAACTATATTTATTTATAGGGCTGTTATATGGTGCCTAAGCACTGATCTTTGAATCAGGAAGACCTGAGCTCAGATTCAGTTTCACATGCTTACTAACTGTGTGAAGCTTGATAAGTCACTTAACTCTATATGCCTTTGTTTCCTCATCTCTAAAATGAGCTGGAAAGGAAAATGGCAAACTCTTCCCAGTATCATTTCCAAGAAAACCCGAAATGGTATCACAAAGAGTCAGAAATGATTGAAATAAATGAACAATACATTAGTTGTGCTACATATTAGATATATAGAGATAGATGATGATATAGCTATAGAAATTGATATAGATCTAGATATATAAATTTAGATATAAAGAGAAAAGAAAGGAGGGAGATACAGAGAAAAGGAGGAAGGCAGAGAGACAGAACTAGAAACAACAGAAGTTTAATGAAAGAGAATTCTATGACTTAAAACTGTAAGATCACTGCCTTGTCATGGCATGGGGACTTCTGTAGTTCATTGATAATATTAGCTAGGCTGTGAAGGATTACTTAAGATAGATAGGTCATAATAGAGAGTTCTGAAAAAAAGGTGATCCACTGGAGAAGGAAATTTCCTTCCTCCAGTTTCTTTGATAAGAAATCCCCATAGACAATATTAGAAAGGATTAAAGAGATGACAGAAAAATGAGTCCCTTGGGTCCAAAGACCTCTAAAATGCCACTGAACAAGACTGGAGAATAATTATAGGTAGCTCTAGCACTAATGAAGCATCTGGGGCAAAGTTAAAAAGAAATTTAGTTGTAGATGCATCTAGTGATGAAAGGAAAGGTTGATGCTGTAAAAATCAATGCTGCATAAGAACCTATAATTTAAAATCTATGAACAAAGGCAAAGTGAATATGGTTTTAAGAAAGGAGATGAAAAGATCAAACATTGATATTTTGGACAGCAGTAAGCTTAAGTGGATAGGAGTGAGCGAATTTAATTCAGGTATTTGTTACATATAGTACTGAGGCAAGAATCCCTTAGAAGAAATGGAATAGTACTCATAGACAATAAAAAAAGTGAGAAAAGCAATATAATTTCAAAAGATGACAAAATGATATCACTTCACACCCAAGACAAACTATTCAATGTCACAGTAATACAGATTTATGATACAATCACGGATGCCAAAGAGGTCAAAGTTGATCTATTAAAAACTACACCATCTTCAGAAATAACATTTAAAAAAAAGAAAAGAAAGAAAGAAAAGATGTCATATTCATCACAGGGGACTAGAATGCTAAAATAGAAATCAAAAGATAATTATAATTGGAAGAAGCAAATTTGACCTTGGAGTACAAAACAAAACAGTGGAGAGACTACTTGAGTTTCCAAGATAACTCACAGGTCATAGCAAACATTTTTTTCAACAATCCAAAATGCAAGCTGTATACAGGAACATCAAATAGAATTCAGATTATATATTTTACAGCCAAATATGGAGAAGCTCTATACAGTCAGTCAAAACAAGACCTGGAGCTGACTGTGGCTCAAGTTATAAGCTTCTAATTGCAAAATTCAGACTTGAACACCCTATCCTAGAACAAGAAGATAAAATAGTCCTTGAAAGAATCCATTGGTCTCCCCCCGCCCCTGAAGAGATTCCCAAAATAAACACTTAGTTAAAGAATTTTCAAATAAAGGAGAAAATACTTCAAGTTACCAGAATGAAATAATTTAAATCCCAGGGAGCCACAGGCTTATCATGACTTATCATTAAAGGAACAAGGGGCAGCTAAGTGGTACAATAATTGATATGCAATAATATGCAATAATAATAGTGGTGCAATAATTGGTACTGGAGTCAGGAGTTGCTGAGTTCAAATCCAACCCCAGATATGATCTAGCTGTGTGACCTTGGGCAAGTCACTTAACCCCATTGCCTGGCAAAAACAAAAAGCTCAAAGGATTGGAAAACAGCTCTGAATGATGCCTCTAAACAGATTCTAAAGCAAGAGAACCCACCCAAAGAGCAGTTAATTTTTCACTTCAGGTAATGATATATCACATTGTCAAAAGGGAACTATAGCCTCCAGCAAAAGAGCAGGAAAACAGAGAGAGGCTTTTAGCCACAAGGTAGCCAAGATCCCTACAGAACCCTGCCAGTAGTGAGGGTCACGACTCTAGACTGGAGGGCAAAGTTGCCAACTTAGGTTCCTATAGTCAAAGCTATGGTTTTTCCAGTAGCAATGTTTGACTGTAAGCATTGGACTATAAGGAAAGCTGAGTCTTGCATAATAGTTTTGAATTGTGGTGCTAGAAAATTCTCTTGAGAGTCTTTTGGACGGTAAGATCAAATAAGTTAAATAAATTCAGGACATTTTGGGGCAGAATCAGGATGGTGGTGTGCAGCTAGGAAGCTCTGGGAACTTTTCATAAAACAACTATAAATGAAGCCTCTAAACACTCTAAAGTTACAGAACTCATAAAAAACAAGTTCTTGGGGGGAAGAAGCCGCGGGGGAAATGGTGGACAGGAAAGCGGGAGAGGAGAAGCCGGAGAAGCCGGAGAAGCCGCAGGGAGCAGGAAACGCCGGAGGACCTGAAGAAGAGGCAGAAAAACCTGTGAAAACTAAAACTGTTTCTTCCAGTAATGGAGGGGAAAATTCGAGTCGCAGCGCAGAGAAGCGATCAGCTGAAGAAGAAGCCGAAGACTTTTCATCCAAGCCTGTGCCCGCAAAGATAGCCAAGTTTGCGTTTGCCATAGGCAGTCAGACGGCAAAGAAAGCACCAGTCACATCCATCAAACTTGGAGCAAATAAACCTAAAGAAACTGTTCCAACTCTTGCCCCTAAAACCGTTTCAGTAGCAGCAGTTTTCAATGAAGATGATGATAGTGAACCAGAGGAAATGCCTCCAGAAGCAAAGACGCGGATGAAGAATATTGGAAGGGATACACCAACATCAGCTGGACCAAATTCCTTCAATAAAGGAAAGCATGGATTTTCTGATAACCAGAAGCTGTGGGAACGAAATATAAAATCTCACCTTGGAAATGTCCATGACCAAGATGATGACTAAATGATGTGTTTCAAGATTGGGGTATGGGGTGGGTGTGATGTTAAAAGAACAGTTTCCTTTTTCTATTTTCTTTTGTTAAAGAAAAAAAGAGTGGTATAAGACTATCTTTGGAGCCACTTTAAAAAAAATTGAGTGGTATACTAATAAATGAAAGTTTGAAATTAGAAGTAATTTGTTTTATATACAGATTTCAAGACATTTGCTAATTTTGTAGTTTCATGTGATTAGTTTCAAAAGGTTCAGATAATAAAGAGGTCAGAAATGGTACCTTTTTAAGAATTGCTTATTTTTTTAGTCACAACTATTAGCACATTAAGGAGGAAGCAAAAGGTTTCTGTCTCTTTGACTGTTCAAATTAAGAACAACTACTTAACTCCATCTTTACCTAAACTATCTGGCTCCCAAGAACAGCCTTATAGAGAAGAAATGTTGTACTTGGAGGGAAGTATTACTGGAACATTGATTTGAAAATAATTTAGACAAAATAGAAATATGACAGCTTTTTTTCTGATGGATTTTTTTTAGTCATGAACTAGGCATTGATAACAGCAGCTACAGAAGCTAACAAGAAAAACCCATAATTACTCTTTTGAAATTTTATGTGAAGTGTTTAATATATGATGTGGCCTGATTCATACCTTAACAGGATTTGTCCTAACTTCATTGGTTTTCAAAGGACAAGCAATTCACTGTGAAAGTATTTTAAATGTGTTTCTCTGAGTTAACGTTATTATGCTCCTGTAAGCATTTCCACCAGAACTTGAGGTAAATATAAGGAAGCTGTTTCTTTTAAAAAGTAAGACACCACCAAAAAATGTGATTAAAATATGTACATTGTTCAAATACATTTGGCTTTTTTTAATTTTAAAAGAAATGACACACTAAAAATTCATTAACATTGTATAAAGATGGTAAAGAAGCAATTTTTGTATTTGTCAGAACATTTAAATTACTGATTTAGTGAAAAATTAATCTGAATTTAAGCAACATTAATTTTCTCATTATTAGACTAGTATATAAAATACACTCATTTATGAGCCAATTTCTTTATAGATCACTGGCCCATTTCAGGTACTGAAAATATAAGAGTGCATCTTTAAAATTATTTTATGAAAGATTTGACCACTTATACTTTGAGTCTGTAAGTTCTAAGAGGTTTCTTTTGTATTTTTGTATTGTATATGTAATCTTAAATTTCTTTGAAATATGATGCTGTTGGAACACCTGTTCTAGTATCTTTAAAAGCTTTGTCATAAACAAATGTATAATATTTTCTTGAAAATTCCTTCAATGTTGAATTTGAAGGCAGCTTTAGACTATTCTATTGGTGGTAACTGCCAGTTAAACTCTTAGAATAGGTAATCGTTCCAGAGGAGCTGCCTTTTTCTGTATATTCCTAATACTTTTGTCCAGTTGCATTTATATTTAGAATAAGCCCCACATAAAACAAGGAAAATGTACATAGAATTATTAGTTCTTTCTTATTCGACTTAACTGTATCAAAATTCGTAAATTTATCTTTAGATACTCTAGACAGACTTTCCATTTTTTCCATTTTATTGTTATGTTTAAAGTAAGAATTCTTCCTCTTCTGAATGTTTTCTTGACCTAAATGAAATGATCGCCTAAGGTCAAGTCGGGAGAGAGAGCAATGACTGAGATGAATGTCTTTACTAAAATACCAATAAATTTGCGAAACTCAAAAAAAAAAAAACCAAGTTCTTAAGTCAAGAAATCATGGAGGAACTTCAGTAAAGGACTGTCTCACATGCATAAAAGGAGAGTATGGCCCATAATAGGGCGGGGGGGAGAGTTTGACAGTCAGTGGAAGGTTCTTAGCAGTAGCACAGCTCAGATCTGGCCTCAGCAAGGCAGTGGTGCACTGGACCAGCAGTGAGGGTCTCTCAATCCTAGCTCAGGAGACAAAGATTGAGCCCCAAGAATGCTGGTATAAGAGACAGGACTGACTTGAGCTACCCAATGCAAGGAAAAACCCACTAACACAGGTAACACCATAATTAATGCCATAGGCAGGCAATAAGTCAGGGATCCAACCCTCAGTCCCAGCACACAAAAAGCTTGGACTATGTCCCTTTTGCCTCAAGAGGAGAGCTCATCTATCAAAATGAACCAAAAAACCCCAAGAGAAGTGAAGAGGGACACCAAAATGAGAGGGACACTATAAACCTATCCCAGAAGAGGAAAGCAGTGACGTGAAGCCTCACAGGGGTTTTTGCGTTGGTCCCAAATCCAAGAAGACCATTTGGAAGAACTCAGAAAGGATTTAAAAAAACAAACTCAAAAAGAGAAGAAGAAGAAAAATGGAGAAAAGAAATGAGTCATGAAAGAGAATTAAGAAAAATTGATTAAAGATAACAATACCTTTAAAAGTAAAATTGGCCACATGGAAAAAGAATGTAACTCCTTTAAAAATAAAAAAAAAAACTATTGGAAAAGGAATGTCAACCAAAAAGTAAAACTGACCAACTGGAAAAGGAAAAAAAGTAGAAACTAATGACTTTATGAGACCCCCAAGATTCTATCAAACAGAACCAAAAGACTGAAAAAGTAGAAGAAAGTGTAAAGTACCTCTTGGGAAAAGTGACCAACCTGGAAAATACAGAGATAAATTACAAATTATTGGTCTACCTGAAAGTCATGATAAAAAAAAGAGCCTGAACTATATCATCCAGGAAATTATCATGGAAAACTGTTCTAATATTCTAGAACAAGAAGATATAAAATAGTCCTTGAAAGAATCCATCAATCACCCCCCCCATAGAGATCTCAAAATAAAATTCCAAGCAATATTCCTAGCAAAGTTTCAGCATTCTTATCTAAAAGGGAAAGTGCTGAAAGCTACCAAAAAAGAAGAAATTTAAATTCCAGGGAGCCACAGTCAGAAGATTACACAGGACTTACTAGCTTCAACATTAAAGGATCAGGAAACAACTTTGAATGATGCCCCTAAAAAGATATTAAAACAACAGAACTCAAGAAAGTAACAGTGATGCAACTTTTTAGCAAAATAATTTTATGGAACTTCAGGAAAAGATTTGTCATGTGAGTAAAAGAGGAGTATAGCCTAGGGGAGGCAGAAAAACTGAAATACCAGTAAAAGGACTTTAGCCACAGCACAACTAATGTCCCAGTGCAGATCCATCAACAGTGAAGGTCCCAACCCTGACTAGGAAAGTCAGGTTTTGAGCCCTGGGAAGCTGGTGTGGTATTAAGGTTACCTAGTATAGGGAGCAAACTGGGAACACCAGAAACACCACAGCAGAAATCTGGGGATCAGAAACCTGGCCCCCCGCAAAAAATCTTGGGACTATACATTCAGTACCACAGGAAAAGCATTTAATTGATGACACAATGACAAAAAAAGTGCCAACCAATGACAACTACTATTCTGATAGGGTTCATAAAAACCACCATCTCAGAAGAGAAAAAACAGTGACAAAATGCATATATATATAATGCCTCTAAGGATATCAATTTCAAAAAGACCTCTTAGAAGAGCTCAAAAAGAATTTTAAAAAACAAAGAATGGAAGAAGAAAACTGGAGGGGGGGGAAACAAGTCTTATAGGAGAATTATGAAGAAAAATAATAATTTTAAAAGTAAAATTGACCAACTGGAAAATAAAATTAATCAATTGGAAAAGGAAACAAAAACAACAAAAACAACTTTGAACATTAAAGGATTGGAGGGCCTGAAATATGATATTATGTAAGGAAAATGACCTTGGATTACAGCCAAGAATCAACTACCTTGCAAAACTTGAACATATTCTTTCAGGAGAAAAGATGAATTTTCAATGAAATAGGAGACTTTTTAACTTACCTGATTAAAAAATCAGAACTGAACAGAAAATTTGATGTTCCAATATAAGACTCAAGAGATGCATAAAAGGATAAGGGGAAAGAAAAAAGTTTATCCATAAGACTAAGGAAAAATGTTATTAAGACTTTATTAAATGGAAGATATTGTACAATTGAAAGGAACATAATTAGAAGAAGGGTGTGGATTTGTCCACTGAGACAACTGGAAGGAGGATACTTAGAATATGTGGGTGTAAACTGTTATAAATTGTGGATGTAAATTGATCAAGATTTGGCTTATAAGGCTTATAATTCTATTGGGTCAAATGGAGGGAGTATAATAGGAAAGAGAGTGTGGGTATAAATTGATTATGATATGATCATTTTTATGGCTCTTGAGAATTGTAGTTCTCTCAGGAGAGTTGAAAGGACTCTACTTTGACTAAGGATATAGGTACAAGGCAGGTATAAAATATTTAGGAAATTGGGAAAAAAGATTATGCTGGGAAAAGAGGAGAGAGATATTAGAGGATAATTACCATGTGAAGAGATGAAAAAGATCTAATAGAGGGGAGTAGGAAGAGTGTAAACACTAAGTAAATCTTACTCTCAACAGATTCAATTGAAAGAGGGAATGATAATCATTTCCAATTAGGTTTAGAAATTTATCCTACCAATAGGAAAGTATGAGGGAATGGGGGGAAGGGTAGTATGAGGCAGGTAGCTGTTGAAAACAAACCATTGGTGAGGAGAGATAAGGGGAAAGGAGAAAGAAATATAGGGGAAGATAGGAAGAAGGGAAAGAAAAAAGTTTTTGCATATATAAAAAACATTGCAACAAAGATTAGAAGGAATGTAGGAAAATGGGAAGCAGTTTTCACAGCTAGTATTCCTGGAAAAAAATAATCAGCAGGCAGATTTTGAAAAAGACTGTAAAGACTTGCATGAACTGATGCTGAGTGACGTGAGTAGAACCAGGAGAACATTGTACACATTAGCAGCAACATTATGCAATGATCAACTGTGATGGATGCAGCTCCTCCCAGCAAGTTCAATGATCAAGGAAAATTCTGACTGACTTTTTTTGGTAAATGACATCTATATCTAGAGAAAAAATGAAGTCTGAATGCAGAGCAAAGCACATTATGTTCACTTTTAAAAACTTTTTTATGTTGCTTCTTTCTCTTTCATGATCTCTCCCCCCCTTATAATTCTTCTTTCACTACATGCCTAATATGGAAATATGTTATACACAGCATGTACAACTTATATCAACTACCATGGGGAGAGAAGAGAGAGTGATAAATAATGTGGAACTCAAAAGTATGCAAAAGGATGAATGTTGAAAATCATCTTTTATATCTATTTGGGGAAAAAATAAAGAAGGGAGGGGAAAAGAAATTATTAAGTTTATTAAAATACCAGAGCTGAAACTTAAATACTTTAGCCACATAATAAGAACATGGAACTCAGTGGCAAAGACTTTGATGGTGGAAAGGATCAAAGGGAAAGGGATAGCAGAACAACAGATGGACAATATCATGAAAAGAACAAAGATGTAGTCACAAAGAGTCTGACGTGACTGAGCAACATCAGAAAAAGGTTAGTTAGTTGATTAAAAGTTAAATTGTGACCAGAAAAATTGATCTCTTAGACATGAGCAGACATGGGTTGTTCTGATTTTTGCTTTTCCCCCCATAACATTATAAGGGAGGCAAAAGAATAGATACTGAAATAATAGTTCTTAACACTATAGCAATTTAATGCTTTTATCACAAACTCTCTATTAGACTTTCATACTTAGAGATTATCAATTCAATAAACAGAATTTCTCAGAGGTTTTTAAGAATGTTTGAGGAGATAGCAGGGATAGATGAATACTTTCTATAATGCTAAAGTGCTTTGTATTAAGTTAAATTAATAGCTATATTTAAAGCATATATTTTCTTGTAAAGGCTTTTTTTAAAATTAAAGTAAATATCTCCCATTTAGTGATGAATAGTTAAGAAGTCAAAACCTAAGGACTTTGTTAGATAAACTGAAGTTTGAAGTTAATCCTGTAATCATTTGTAAGACAAGTTAAGAATTGCAAGATGAATATAGATGAAATGACATTTTTGACATTCTTGGGGGTGGGGTGAGAAGATAGATATTTATTTTGATCTATTACCAAAATCCCACTTTCTCTCCTTTTTACCTTTTGTTTACATGGTCAAATAAAACAAACTCCTTTAAAAGTCACTTCCAAAAACATATTTAATCCGTACTCTGAATTTATTGCTTCTCTATCAGGTAACAGATAGCTCATATCACCATGACTCCTGTGGAATGAATCATGATTGATCATTGCATTGATTAGAGTTCTTCAGTCTTTGAAGAACTGCTTTTCTTTAGTGTTGCTATTATATAAGATCTTCTCCTGTTACTATTCACTTCACTTTATATCAGTTCCTACAAATTTTCCCAAGTTTCTTTGAAACTATTCCCTTTGTCATTTTCAGCACAATAATATTCTACCACATTCATATAATATGATCTAGTTAAACATTTTCCAACTGATAGACCTTTCCTTGGTTTCCAGTTTTTTTTGCTACCATAAAAAAGAGATCTATTTTTATGGGTCCTCCCCCACCTTCTTTTGTCTCTCTGGAATATAACACTAGAAACAATACGTGCTTTAGTGACAAATTGCTTTCCAGAATGACTGAATCAGTCCACAGATCTCACAGTAGGGTACATTTGAGTATTTTTCTAAGTTCTGGAAAATATCCCTGATAATTTGATAGTATAGCATTAACAAATCCAGTTTGGTTGTACTGTCATTTTTATTATTTTGGCATGGATTGGCAATGAGCACTGGATATTCCTCCATCTATTTAAGTTTTTCTTTATTTCTATAAGAAAAAAGATATAATTAAATTTGGTTATAATGAATGATTTTGCACAATGTTCTTCTGGTTCTGTTCATTTCACTCAACATCTGTTCTTGCAAGACTTTCCAGGCTTTTCTCAAGTCAGGTCAATCATGGTATCTTACAGAGCAATAGGACCCTATGATATTTAAAAACCAAAATTTGTTCAGTTATTCCTCAATTGATTGTAAGTCATTATAAGGAGTATTTCACAAAATTTCACAAATGCATCTATTAATTATCTTAAAATTTACTAAGGATATCTTTCTCCTTCCTTATTTCTTTTATTTAGATCTATTTTTTATTTTGCTTTGTCTAGGAGCAGAATTGCTACTCCTGTGGGGTTTATATGCCTGTATTTTTGCAAGGCAATGGGCTTAAGTGATTTGCCCAAGGTCATCCAGCTAGGTAATTTTTAAGTGTCTGAGGCTGGATTTGAACTCAGGTACTCCTGACTCCAAGTCCAGTGCTCAATCCACTGTGCCACCTAGCTGCCCACAACCCCTGCTTTTTTTTTAAATTTTTTTTGCTTCAACAGAAGTGTATTATATTTTGCCTCATCTTTAGCTCTTTTTTTCAAAGATGTTTCTTGTAAACAACTTATTGTAAGATTCTGTTTTTTTAATTCACTTTGCTCTCTACTTCTGTTTTATGGAAGCATTCATTTCATTCACATTCACATTTAAGATTACTAATTCCATATTTCCCTTCATCCTATCTTCTCCCTCTGTTAGGGACTGTTGTGTATGGGAGTGCTGTGAACCTTCATTACCTGCTGTCCTTGATCACCAGAGTCTTATTTTACTAAGTGCCATGGGAGTGGGAGTGGATTAGAGACTGGGGGAATATTTAAACACTGGTATTTGGTTCAATTAACAGAGACCTTGGAGACCTTTGAGATCTTGAAGACCATGGTATATATTGTCTTCCTTGTCTCCTGCCCCTCCAAAGCTTACCTGGGGAAAGACTGAGGGAGTCCAGAAAGGGACTCAGCATATGATGTCTGAACTAGGACTCAACATAGGGCACTCGAACAGGAACATGGAAGGCAGAATTATCTGAGTGAAGTTTGGAATAAGTAAACAGCAGATACAAGCAAGACAACCAGTCAACAACCCAGAGAAGAGGACTCTGAAGAAAGTAACAGGTTGATTTGTTACTAGGGGGCTGATTTTAAAGAAAGAGGTGTAAAGCCAAAGTGAGAAGACAAATAAGCATTCAGAATTAAGGAACCAGTGAAAGTGAGAAAACAATTAAGTATTTAACATTGAGGAGTCAGCAGAAAGTGGAGTCTGGAAGGCAATGCCGTAGGGGACAGAGCTTCTTCCTCATCAGGAGTCTGTACTGGTGCCATAAATGGGATGTGGAGGACCTGCTTACTGCTCTTTTTGACTGTGACTGCAGACCTGAATGCACTTTGTGCATTAAGCACAATCCAAACCCCTAAACCTATGGGCAATTTTAGAGACTCCTCCTCATTGCTGAAGACCCTGAGGCAGGCCCTGATGCTGAGATTGAATTTCACTCCAGAAGGCACAAGTTTCACTTCCCGCCTACAGCCAGGAACAACTCAGTGGTTGCTCCAGCAGCAGAGGGCTGTGAATTGAACCCTGATTGTACTACCTGTGTTGAAACTGAAGGTGTCATATGCTATTGAACAGTTTGTTATACTATTGACTACTGTTCACAAAATGCAACAACTCCAGATTGTACTGTTAACAACTCAAGTAATTGCAAATGCTCTCCTTTATTCTCTGCCATTTCTACCTTCTGCAGAGGGAGGGGGGAGGGAGAAGGGAAAGCTTTCTTTTTTGGAACTTTGAAACTCAAACCCATATCTCAAAAAACTTATTCTAGAACTAAAGGGACCCCCATGCCTTCTTCCTGGTTTGAGGAGGGGGGAGTTGGGCAATGACTATGTTTTTCTTAGGCTTTGATTGGGAAGCTTCATGGTTCAGTTAGTTTAGAAAAAAGGGGAAGAAGACTTTATTCTGGGATTTGGAAATGTAGATTTTGATGCCTGTGCCTATGGCTTGTATTTCTGTTGACTGGTCTTAATTGGTGTGTCATATGTATATGTGTATTTAATCATCAATAGGACGTTTTTACATCTCTCCAAAGGAGTGCTATGAACCTTCATCACCTTTGTCCTTGAGCACCAGAGTGTTATTTTACTAAGTGCCATGGGAGTGGGAGTGTATTAGAGACTGGGGGATATTTAAGCACTGGTATTTGATTCAACAAATGGAGACCTTGGAGACATTGGAGACCTTGGTGTATATGTAGAAACTTGTCTTTCCTGCCTCCTGCCCCTCCAGTGCTCACCTGTGGAAAGATTGAGGGAGTCCGGAAATGGACTTAACATATAACATCCAAACTGGGACTCAACATCCCTCTTTGTACTTTTCTCTCTCCTTACTCTTTATTCTTTCTCACTAATACTTTGCTTTAATCTGCTCCATCTTTCATTCTGCCCTCCCTTCTACTTGGCCTCTTCCCTGTTCTCCATTTCCTCATTTGCTTTACTTTTTTTTTAATTTAACTTTACCTCTACTTTCCCCTTTCCTTTTATCAACCTCACCTTCTCCTCCTTCCCCCCCCCCCCCCACTTCTCTGTAGGGTAGGATAATCCTATTTGAGAATGCACATTATTTTTCTTTGAGCCAAATCTGTTGAGAATAAGATTTACCCAGTGCTCACAACCTCCCTAATGTGCTTCTTCATCTAGGATTATTTATCCTATAATGTATTCTTCTGGTATAGTCCTCTTTTTCATGTCTTAATTATTTCACACCTGATTTATACCCACCCCCTCTGTCAAAACATACTCCTATTATATGTCCTGAAAGAAGTATAGCTCTCAAGGGTTGAGTAATTGTTTGCTTGAATGATATATAAAATTACATCATAAGCACTTCATACTGACACCCTCTGTACAAGTACCTTCCCTTCAACTATCCCTTTAGAAATACAATTCTCCTCTAATGCTTCTACCTTCTTATTCCAGCATAATCCTTTTCTTTTCTGATGTCCTAATTGTTTTAGAGTTTCTTGTAACCACTCCCTCTATCAAAGTAATTGCCCTGATAGAAGTAGAGTTCTTTTTTTTCTTTTTGCAAGGCAATGGGATTACGTGGCTTGCCCAAGGCCGCACAGCTAGGCAATTATTAAGTGTTTTAGGTGGTATTTGAACTCAAGTTCTCTTGACTCCAGGGTGGGTGCTCTGGAAAAATGTGCCACCTAGCTGCCCTAGAAGTAGAATTATTAAAGAGCCATAAGCATTTTAGCATCATAATCAATTTAAACACACCTTCTTTTCAAGAACAATCTCTCCAACTGCTCCAATATAAATTTAATTCTCAAAAATTAATAGTTTGATCATATTATAGTCAATTTACATACACACATCTTATTTTCAAGTACCCTCCCTTCCAATGACCAAATTAGAATACAGCCCTGAAGTGGTAAGTTTGATCACATTACAGTCAATTTATACCCATACTCTGTCCATTCAACTGTCCTAAGAGAAATAGAGTTGATAAGAGTTACAAGTATTGTCCTCCCATGTAGGGGAAACTAACTTTTGCTCCCCACCCCTTCCTTTTACTTTTTTATGCTTCTCTTTAGTCTGTTATTTGAAGATCAAATTTTTCTATTCAGGTCTTATCTTTTTATCAGATAAGTTTGAAAGTTCTCTGTTTTGTTGAAAATCCATCTTTTTGGGGGGCAATTAGGTTGCTCAGTGGATAGAGAACCAGTCCTGGAGTCAAGAGGACCTGAGTTCAAATGTGACCTCAGGCACTTAGCTGTGTGTCCTTGAGCAAATCACTTAACCATATTGCCTTGCAAAAACTAAGACAAAAAGAAAGTCCATCTTTTTCCTGGTAAAAAATATGCAAAAATTTGAAGGCTTGTTGACTCTTGATTGTAATCCAAGATCATTTATCCTCTGAAATATCATATTCTAGGTCCTCCAATCCTTTAATGTTGAAGATGGTAAGTAATCCTGTGTAATCTTGACTGGTTCCCTTGGTATTTAAATTGCTTCATTTTTGCCTGCTTGCAGTATTTTCTCCTTTAACTGAGAATCCTGAAATTTTCTGGATTTGGGGGGAGGAAGGATCTCTTTCTTGGGATGATTGGGGGTAGATTCTATCAAGGACTATTTTATCTTGTTTTATGATATCAGAACATTTTTTCATCATAATCTCCTGCATGATATTGTCCAGACTCTTTTTCTGGCATTCAGGTAGATAATGTGGAAATTATCTCTTCTGTATCTATTTTCCAGGTTGTTAATTTTTCCTGAGGCACTTAACATTTTATTCTATGGAATCTTGATGTCTCCCAGAGTAATTCATTTCCACTTGTCCAATTCCCATTTTTAAGGTTTTATTTTATTCAGTTATCTTTTTTTTCCTTTTCCAGTTGATTAACTTTGGTTAACTTTATTTTTCAACTGATCATTTTTTCTTTTAAAATTACTGTTTGCTTCAGTTAATTTTTAATAGTTCTTCTGCATGACTCATTTCTTTTCTTCATTTTTTCTTCTTCCTCTCTTCTTTCATTTTTAAAATCATTTTTAAAATCTCTTTCAAGAGGTCTTTTTGGAATTATGACCAACCCTTTAGAGGCTTCACATGTAGACTTTTTGTCATTGCTTTCCTCTTCTGAGATTGTATTTTTATCATCCCTATCAGAATAGTAGTTATCAGTGGTTGGTACTTTTTTTGTTTTTCTGTTTGTTTTGGATCATTTTGTTATTTGAGCTCTATTTCTGTGGTCTAGGGTATATAGTCCCAAGGTTTCTTTGCTGGGGGCTGGGGTTCTGGTCCCTGACTGGGATTACCAGCGTTCTCAACACTAGGGTAGCCCAATGTAGTACCAGCTTTCCAGGGCTTGAAATCTTGCTTTGCAAGTTGGGTTTGGGATACTCTCTACTGGTGGAGCTACTCAGGGACCTTAGCTGCATTGTGACTAAAAACCTTTCACTGACTTCCCAGTTCTTCTGCTAACACTGGGTTGTGTGCTCCCCTTTAACCCATGTAACAGACCTTTTCCTGAAGTTCCTCCAAGATATCTTGCTAAAAAGTTGTTTCACTGGCTTTTCAGTGGTTTTGTCATTTTAAAATCTGTTTAAAGTCATCAGTAAAAGTTATTTCAGGAAGAGTTTCCCATGTTGTAAAATTCTGTAAGAAAAATCAGTCCAAAATTTTGGAGAAGATATCAAGAAAATAATCATGAAGAAGCAAGCAGAAACAATTTTATTAATAAAGAAAATGAAGAGTCACAGCTTACCTCTATCCAAGCATGCTTTCTAGACCTGTTAAACATCTGTTTGCTTTTGAATTCTATAGTTGATGAACTGAATGATTATCTAAAGAAGATTATTAGGATGCATGGTACCACTGAATTTGTAATTAGGAGATACGTGAATTTGAATTCCACTTCTCTTATGAAAGTAAATGTATTCCCCCACCTGCAAAAAAAGGAATCTCAAGAAAAATTAAGTTTAAAAAAAGGATGCTTCAATCTGTATTCAGACACCATCAGCTCTATCTTTGGGGATGGATCATATTCTTTATCATAAATCCTTCCAGAAATGTCTTAGGTCACAGCATTGCTGAGAATAGTAAATCATTCCACAGCTGATCCTATTGCAATAACAGTGTTATTTTGTACATAGTACATTTCCCATTGCATATGTTCATGTAAGTCTTTCTTATTAAGAGTTTCTTGTTCATCATTTTCTAAACAGAAGAATATTCCAACACAATCACACAATACAATTTGTTCAGTCATTCCCCACTTGATGGAAGTCCCCTCAATTTCCATTTATTACTACCAGAAAAGAGCTGCTATAAATATTCACATATGAAATACCTGTTTTTATCTTTTCTGCAATATAGACCTGACAGTTGCATTGCTAGGTCAAAGGGCAGGAATGTCTTTAAAGCCCTTTAGTTTTAAATTTCTCCTCAACATTGTTGAATCATTTCACACCTCCTTCAACAGAGCATTAACATCTCATTTTACCTCCATCCCCTCTGACATTTGTCATTTTCTCTTTCTGTTCTATTAGTCAATACAATAGGTAAATAAAGTAGCACCTCAGAATTGTTCTAATTTGCATTTCTCCAATCAATAGTGAATTAGGACATTAAAAAATATGACCATAGATAACATAGATAAATCTCATCTGCAAACTTCTCATCTTTTGATCATTTATCAATTGGAGAGTAGCTCTTATTTTTTTTAATTGACTCTATGTTTTAGCAGAGAAACTTGTTTCAATATTTTTCCCTACAGTTATTATTGTTAACTTTATATCCCTCCATTCTATTCCCCCTACTCCCATTCTATATTCTCTCTTCTTGTATCCTATCCCTCCTCAAGTATTTTCTTTCTGATTAACCACTTCCCACAATCTTCCCTCTCTTCTATCACCTACCCCCCATTTCTTCTATCCCATTCCCTTCCTACTTTCCTCTAGGGAAATAAAGATTTCTATACCCGATTAAGTGTGCACATATTTCCTCTCTGAATGAATTTCAGTGAGAGTAAGTCTTACTCGCTTCCCTTCAACTTAATTCGCTCCCACTCCACAGCAAAAGTTTTTTCTTAGATCTTTTATGTGAAATAATTTGACCCACTCTACCTCCCCCTTTTCCTTTCCTCTAAGTACATTCATCTCTCACCCCTCAATTCTTTTTAATATTATCCTTTCATATTCCACTCCTACCTATGCCTTGTCTATATATACTCCTAACTGCTCTAATAAATGAGAAAATTCATATGAATTATGAGTATCATTTTCCCATGCAGGAATATAAGTAGTGCAACACCATTAAGTCCCTTATTATTTCCCTTTCATTTACCTTTTTATGCTTCACTTGAGTCTTACATTTAAAGATCAATTTTTTTTTTACTCAATTCTGATCTTTTCAACAGGAAAATTTGAAACTTCTGCATTGAATGTCCATCTCTTCTCTTTTACTCTACTGGATAGCTGAGTCTTGGTTGTAATCCAAGATCTTTTGCCTTCCAGAATATCATTATTACAAGCTTTACAATCCCTTAACATAAAAGATGCTAAGTCTTGTATTATCCTGACTGTGATTCCATAATAATTGAATTGTTTCTTTCTGGCTGCTTGCAATATTTTCTCCTTGACCTGAGAAATTTGGCTATAATATTCTTGAAACTTTTCATTTTAGGATCCCTGAAAGGTGATGATTGGTGGATTGTTTTTTTTTAGGTTTTGCAAGGCAAATGGGGTTAAGTGGCTTGCCCAAGGCCACACAGCTAGGTAATTATTAAGTGTCTGAGGCTGGATTTGAACCCAGGTACTCCTGACTCCAAAGCAGGTGCTTTATCCACTATTCCACCTAGCCACCCAATTGGTGGATTTTTTTCAATTTCTATTATATTCTCTGATTTTAGGATATCAGGCAGTTTTACTTGATAATTTCTTGAAAGATGACATTGAGGCTCTTTTTTTTTTTGATCATGTATTTCAGAGAGTCCTTATCTCTCCTGGATCTGTTTTCTGGGTCAGCTATTTTTTTCAATGAGATTATTTCACATTTCTTCCAAATTTTTATTCTTTTGGTTTTGTTTTATTGTTTTTTGATTTCTCATAAAGTCATCAATTTCCCTTTGCTTAATTCAATGTTTTAAGAAATTACTTCTTCAGTGAGCTTTTCTGTCTCCTTTTCCATTTGGTCAATTCTGCTTTTTAAAATATTTTTTCTCCTCATTGGGTTTTGGATTTTTAAGTTGTTATTTTCTTCAGTATTTTTTTGTGATTTTCAAAATCATTTTTGAACTCTTACATGGCCTGAGACCAATTCATATTTTTCTTGGAAGCTTTGGATGGAGAAATTTTTACTTTGTTATCTTCTTCTGAGTGTGTATTTTGATCTTCTTTATCTTTATATTTACTATCTATGATTATTTTTTTATTCTATTGTTTGCTCATTTCCCCAGCCTATGACTTGATTCCATTTCTTTGTTAAAATAGGATTCACTTCCAGGTGGAGGATGTACTGTCCCAAGTAATTTAAAGGTATTTGGAGTGGTTTTGGGGAGAGCTTGAGTGAGTTCATACTCTACCATCTTGGCTCCTTCCCTAGCTGTATAACTATTAACAAATAATTTGGGCGGGGGTTGTAACTGTTTTCAGAGACACTTCTAGGGATTCTCAAGTTTTCATTTCTTCTAAGGTCTTATGACCTAAGGAGAGATTTGCATCACTCATCTGGATTGCACTCTGGTATGCAATTGACCACAAGCACTCCTTTCTGCCCTGGAACTGTGAGGAGGGTTCCTTCTCCACTGTGGTGGTAAGCTCTGTTATGCTTTTGCTCCTCTTTCTGGGAATGGGACTCAAGACTGTGACTCAGATATGATTATGGACAAAGCAACAGATTCCTGTCAGTAATAGCAAAGATATCCCTGTAATCTCCTCACCCCCTTACTATTTTGAGGTTGAGAGCTCTGGCAGCTGTAGTTGCTGATTCAGTGGCTCTCAGGGGCTACTCCTGGCCTGTTGGGGTAGGGTCTGTACTGCTGCTAGCTCTATTCCACTCTGACACTGATGGGGCAAACTTTTCCTGTTGACCTTCCAAATTTTCCTTGGCAATCTCTGGCCTGAGAAGTCCGGAAACCACCACCACTGCCACTGATCTCACAAACTTTTGTCTCTCTCTGTGAGTCTGGTACCCTGCTCTCCTCTTTTACTTCAATGCCGCAGACTCTTCCCATGGATATTCCAAGTTGTCTTGGGCTGGAAAATTGTTTCATTTAATCGTTTTGTAGGTTCTGTCACTCTAGATTTTTTTAAAAATCATAATTTAAGCGTATTTGGAGAGGTTTGAGGAAGAGCTTGAGTGAGTCCCCACTCCACCATCTTGTCTCCTCCCCCAGCCATATCTATTGACACATCAATTAACCTTTCTGAGATTATTGTCAAAAAGAACTAGAAACAAGGAGGTTGTCTGTGTTATCTGGCTACTCAATAAGCTGTAGTGGCTCTCTTTTACCTGCAGGATCATATATGGAAAATGCTTATTTGATATACAAAGTCCTTCAAAACCTGAGTCCTATTTTTTCAGGTTGTTGTTATTGTTTTAATTTATTCTCTTTCACACATTCTTAAATCTAACTACACTCAGATATTTACTATCCCTTGCAAAACACTCCATCATCTAATCCCTCTGTTTAACGGATTGTCCTCTATACCTGAAATGGTTTTCTTCCTCATCCTTGTATCCTAGTTTCCCAAATTTCCTTTAAGACATAATGATAATTTTGCCTTTTGCAGCAGTGCCTTCTCTCTATTATTACCTTTCATTGACTAAAAGGCAAATAGCATAGTGAATAGAACTGTATCTGGAATCAGAAAGGCTTCAGTTCAAATCTGACCTCAGAAACTCACTATCTCTGTGTGATCCAGGTCACAACTTCTGTTTGCTGCCTCACTTTCTTCAGTGGTAAAATGAGGGGGAATGATATCATGTAATTGCTTCCTTTCTTTTTTTCCTTTATCGGTGATAAAGGGTAGATGCCTAAAAAGCAGGAAAATCTAAATTCAAATCCAGTTTCAAATATTTACTAGTCATGTGACCCTGGAAAAGTCACTTAACTTCAGTTGCCTCAGTTTTTTCCATCACTATGATTAATAATAGTACCATCCATATCCCAAGGTTATCATGCCTATCATATAATAGGCACCATATCAATGTTAGGTTTTATTATTGTTATTAATACTCTAAATATATATCATACTGTATGTGTATGTGTGTATATTGCTTGCATACAGTGTATATTATACTGTGTATATGTGTATATATATATATATATATATATTTAAAGTATAATATGCACATAGTTGTTTGATTCTTGCATCTCCCATTAGAATGAGAGACAGGATCATTTATTTTGTCTTTCTTTTTATCTTTAGCACTTAAGACAATGTATGGATGCCTTGAAAGTCATTGTTAATTCTTATGAACTTTCTTATTCACTCACTGACCATAATAAATAAAAATTAAGTAATTTAATATCAGATTGTTTCACTTTCATCTTCTATTCATGTTTATTTTTAGACCTACGTGAATTTACTCTATTTCCACATCTGTATCTTTAGAAAATTCCTTTTTCTTCATTAGATTTTTTCTGTAACTTTAGAATTTCATTTTTGAAAATTTTCCCCATTTTTTGAACTGACTCATTATGAATTATTTTAGGTGATGGAATCTTGCTCCTATTTTCTCTGAACCCTATATACTCAAGTGTGCTTGGAACATAAGTGTTTAATAATTTGTTTCTTGATTAACTGGCAGTCAAACTTATTAATAATCTGACATTGAGTAAATATCCCAAAGTTAAGAAGTGCCAGTTCATGCTTTTTTTTGGTTCACATATAGTTATATTAACCTTAAAATTTTTTAGTATAATTATATAAATCATCTCAGAGATCTAAAGAATTATAGAAGTTAATAACTAAAAGGAATCTAATATTTGGCTAATGAATCAGTAAGTATACCTTTGTCCAGATGAAGAAACTGAAATATGAGGTAAAAATGATTTCCTCAGGTCATACAATCAGTAAACAGCAAGGTCAAGATTCGAATGCTTACCCTTTGAATCCAAATCCAGCATTCTTTTCACCATTTCAAACTGATTAGAGGACTTCCTTTCCAAAAGTTTAATTGCTTTTAGTCAAAGACAAAACTTGACTTCTTTTAAGATTCACAGGTAGCTAGAACAAGAAGTGTCTGTTAAATCAGGAAGTATGGTCTTCTGACCTTTTCTTCAAAGCTAAATACAGCAAGTCACAACAGGAACCTAGAGTACTGTAATTCAAATGATAAATGACTTTAGAATAAAGTGAACAGCATCTGGAAAAACAGTTTTAAACTTTGCTAAATGACCACTCCTTATGACTTTGTAGATATAGTTTACACTCGAGTGACTCCAAAATCCTTAAAGCTTTGTTATTGCCAAAGAAAACCATAGAATCAAAAAGATAATTTTTGAAGGTTTCTACAGTAATACTGTGCAATAAATATTAGTCACTGAGTGAGTCTTCATATATGCAATAGCTTTAGTTGTTTGTCAGACATCACCACCACCATCAACAACACACACACACACACACACACACACACACACACACACACACACACCAGATCTAATAAGTAGTAGTTCTCATTTTCAGTTGATTTGATAGCTAGTAAGTCCAAAGATTGAAAGTTTTCTTAAAATTTCAAATTATCCCCAGAAACAGCAATTTGTAAGGTTACTAAAAGAATCATGTCCTTAAAAAAAACCTTTAAGGAAAGAAAGGTAAACTAATATACTCTTGAATTATGAATTAAAGTGAACATCATGCTCATAACAAAAGTAAAGATGATTCCAGGAGATAAAAACCTCTCAACTTCTCACAAGGGACAGCGTCTTTATATCCCATTTAGATTTCTTGTTTTAGAACAAATGGATATACCAGGCATCAAATATGTTGACAATATCTATAGTCACATGAAAAATTGCTCTAAATCTCTACTGCTTAGAGAAATGCATATTAAAGCATCTCTGAGGTACCATCTCACACTTCTCAGATTGGCCAATGTACAATGATCAATGTTGAAAGGGATAGGGGAAATCTGGAGCCATGAACCCAACCTTTCTGGAGAGTAATCTGGAATTATGCCCAAAGGGCAATAAAAAAGTGTAAACTCTTTGATCCAGCAATACCACTACTGGGTCCATATCTTGAAGAGATCATGAAAAAGGGTAAAAACATCTCTTGTACAACAATATTCATAGCAGGTCTGTTTGTAGTGGTAAAGAAGTGGAAATTGATGGGATGTCCATCAATTGAGGAATGGCTAAACAAATTGAAGTATATGTATGTTATGGAACACTATTGTTCTATTAGAAATCAGGAGTGGTAGAATTTCAGGGAACCCTAGAAAAACTTGCATGAACTGATATTGAGTGAGATGAGCAGAACCAGAAGAACATGGTACACCCTAACAGCAATATGGGATGATGATCAACCTTATTGGTCTTGCTCACTCCATCAGTGTAATAACCAGGGACAATTTTAGGGTGTCTGCGATGGAGAATACCAGCTGTATCCAAAAAAGAACTGTGGAGTTTAAACAAAGACCAAAGATTATTATCTTCAATTTTTTTAAAAAGTTGTGTTATGTACTAAATAATTTTGCTATCTCTAATATTTTATTTCTTCCTCAAAGATATGTTTTTCTCAATTTTGATCAATACATATCACGGAAACAATATAAAGCTGATCAAATCACCTTCTGTTGGGGGGAGGAGGAGAGAAGGGAGGGAGGGAGAATAATTGTAAAATTCAAAACCTTACAAAAATGATTGGTAGAAACTACTATTGTATATATTTGAAAAACAAATAAAATATTTATATAATAAAAAAGAAATACCAAAAATGTTGCTAAGATAGTAAACTTGAGGATTACAAATTATGAGAATAATTCATTTTTCCTTTGCAGGTAGCTCAAACTATTTTACATAATTATTTTGCCTCGGTTCTCAAAGAGTGCTGTGGTGGTTACGAATGATGTTGACTTCATTCTCTCTTCCTTTGAACTTGATATCCTCCTTCCATTCTGACTCAGGCTTAATGGATCAAGCCATTGTTTTTATTTGTCCTTTGTTCCCAAAGGGGACCATGACATCAGTGAGGTGTTGCCATGACATGAAAGTAGTTGTGCAAAGTAACAAAACCCCAAACGGAAGATCTGGAATAAATGGAAACAGCTAGAATAACCTGTGAATGCATAAGTGTATCCATAAACAATCAGGAATTTTTCCAGCCGCTTCAAAAGTGCCTGGCATCTACTTATCCAAGAACTATGCATTTATACGTCTCAGAAAAAACTTGTTTCAGTGTATATCTTGAACATTCGATTCACTCCCAAATGGACCTTATATATGATTTGTCATGTCCAGTATAGGATAAAGGGGTATTTAAATAGTTTTATTACAGCCTTGGATGTGTTCTTGAAATATCCTTTGCTTTCACAACAACAATTTGTTAGAAGGTAAGTTCACTGATAGCATGAAAAGAGTACCTTGACTGTATGGGAAAGAGTCAATGCAGTCTTTAAAAGTTGATTCTTTATGGATACTGAGGTTGTCTATATTTGCCGGCTTATAGTCAGCATTGTACTCATTGTATAAAGTGCTACAACTTTGCAACCTCCTGAAAAAATGAGTCTGTTCTAACCAGCCTCACAAGAACAGAGAAGTGGATGCATAATGTCTATTTTTCAGATTATAATAAACAGAGAGAAATCAAATCTATCAATATATACAAATAATCAATATCCTATATGCATATGCACACATCTTTATTCTTTATCATGTACCTAATCTTTTAAAACTCTCTGAAACTAACTTATTGTCCATTATAAATGTTTGTCTCAGAGACTGGACATACATGATAAATATTTCCCTCAGGGAAAGGTATTATAAATGGACAATGAGTTAGATCCAAAATTAGACAAGAGGAAGAATAGGAAATTGTGAAGATCCTTTAATGAATACCAAATACTTAAGATTTTTGTTAGATGTTTCTGAAGAACCAAAAATTAATAGAAGTAGAAAACAATAAGAAATAGAAAAGAATAGAGAAAATTAGGGAAAAGAATAGAAAATAATAGAGAAACCCATGGTGAGTATGATTAGATCTCACATAATGTGTGAAGGGTGAACTTATGATATATGTGACATTTTAAATTTGAGCAAACCTGGGCTTCTTTTAGAACCCACATATCTTTAAAGTTTGGTTTATATGTAATTGATGTTCCATTTTCTCTCTAGTTCCTATCATCCCATCATGGCAACATGGCAATAGGTATCATTCTTTTTTGCTCTCAGGATCTCTACATTTTTTAAAAAAGATCTATTAAGGACCCCTTAAAGAATTTTTGTTAATGTGGTTCATACCTATCATTATTCAGTGTATTGGAATTTAAATGTCTTAATATTGTAGCAAAAATTGTTTTGACCTTACAGTGCCAGCCCCTCCCTAAAATGGACTCATGGTTGCTTAGGGGTCCCCAGATCACACTTTGAAAAACTAGTATGTTAGAAAGAGCACTGATTTTTAGTTAGATTCTTTGTTTTTAAATTCTTCCTAGACTACATGCTACTTTTAACTTTCTTTTATAGATGAGGAAACTGAAACCCAGGTTGATTTGCTTATGATAACATAGCTATTAAGAAGTAGGAAACAAAAAGCAGAGCTTGAACTCAGATCCTCTGATTTCAGACATTTAACTCTTTTGGGTCAGTTCTTTATCCACAAATGAGAGGGATGTATTAATTTCTTTTTTATTTTTTTGCAAAGCAATGGGGTTAAGTGGCTTGTCCGAGGCCACACAGCTAGGTAATTATTAAGTGTCTGAGGCTGAATTTGAACTCAGGTACTCCTGACTGCAAGGCCGGTGCTCTATCCACTGTGCCACCTAGCCACCCCAATGTATTAATTTCTGAAAGCTCTTCCAGTTCTAAATCTTTGAGTAGAGACCTCTCCTGATATAAGCATACATAATTCCCTCCTGTATGTCCATTCTCTGTGTTGTTCATTCTCATTATGGTATCATTGGGAGGCAAGAGCATAGTATATGATTTAGTACATGTTTCAACAGGATTATTCTTTTATCAATCTTATAACAGTTATTGCTTTTGAATTTTTGGTGATTTGGCTTGCTCTCTAATGAACTCATTTCAGCTGATTCTTTATTCTTTTGATGTTCTTGTGCCAATCTCTTCCCTCTTTATGTCTCCTGAAGATTTGTCATCCTGAAGGACAGAAAATTCCTTCTTTCTCTACTTTGTCCCATATCCCTTGATTGCTTGAGATAGCATGCTGACAATAATTTTTTCTTAAAATAAACTGAAAAGGTTAATGCTGATACTATTGAGAATCCCATTTTTAAAACCAGAGACCCTGCATCTGCTCTTGCCTAGACTTTCACCAGTTCCAGACTCATGTATTCTCAATTCTTATCTGGCTTAATCTTTAGCTACTAAATGGTTCAGCTAGCATAATGTAATATATTAATTTACTCTTATTCAAACACAATTCTAGCAGCTTTGAAAAAAGTCATTTTTCATTCTGTATCCCTACTGCTTAGCATAATCCTTGGTACATATTTGTGGATGAATGACTGAGTGAATGAATGAATAAACCAATAGTAAACATATATATATATATATATATATATGCATTTATTTATACAAAATAAGCATTTTCTTTCTTTCTCACCTTTCTGCTTTCTGCATTTTTGTTTTTATTGAAAACAATCCAAATTCATTCACAATTTATAGCTTTTTCTTCTTCTTCTTCTTCCTCCTCCTCCTCCTCCTCCTCCTCCTTCTCCTCTTTCTATTTCTCCTTTTTCTCTTCTTCCTCCTCTTCCCTACTATTGAATACAGGCAAATACAATTCTCTGTTTTCTTTAATGTGCTTCAGAATTGGTTCAGATAAATTTCATTCCTGAATCCTCTTTCAGCACAACCATTACCTCATGAGCACCAACTAATTTTATAAAGTGTCTGTAGTTGAGTGATCTGGCATTTGTTATTTTATTTTTGAAAAGATATTTCCAGTAAATGCAGTCTTCAGTTTACACTTACGAAGTCAAAATACCAAGATGACTCAAAAATCATGTTAAATTACAAGTGAACTTTACAGATTTGATTTGGCAAAGATAGAATATATTCAATGCAATTGTATCCACAATATGCCTGAGTAAGCAATCAGAAATCATTTAGCAAGAAAATGTCAAGGGATAGAATGAGAGTCACTTACGTTAATATCTGAGGTTGCAGCAAACCTATTAGATGATTTTTTTTCTGACGTGGAAAAAGAATTCATCAAGTCACGTGAAAAATACTACTAATATATATCCTCTAAAAAGTATCTCTATAAGGAGGGATCAATGAAAAATCTTGTGATTTTAAAACCAAAGTCAAATCATTCCCATACTCAGAGAACAAAATGATAGATTTGGATCTAGAAGGAACCCCACCATTCCTCCAATTTAATCCAATTTTCCTTGTGAAAAAAAAAAGTGTGGCCTAGCAAGATTAAATGATTTGCCCAAGGCTGCATAAGTACCAAGTGATAGGTAAAGTATTTTTGACTTAATTTTATCAAATCTAAATCCAAATTCTCTTCCTTCTATGATATAATACCTACCAAATTTGGGGGAGAAACGTTCTATGAGATTTTTGCCTGTGATTTATATAAAACTAGGATCAATATATTAAGTTATACTTTATAAACATATTAATTGAAACATACTCTCCCAATGTATGGAGTTTTTTTGCTTTTTTGTTTTTTTGTTTTGGTATTTGAAAGTTCCATTCCATCAACAGTTATGTAGACATTCTCTTTTTTTTAAATTTTATTTATTTAAGGCAACGGGGTTAAGTGATTTACCAAGTTCACACAGCTAGGCAATTATTAAATGTCTGAGGCTGGATTTGAACTCAGGTTATCCCTGACTCCAGAGCTGGTGCTCTATCTACTGCCCCACCTAACTGCTCCAAGACAGCCTCTTAATAAATGTTGATTAATGGGCAGCTAGGTGACACAGTGGATAGAGCACCAACCCTGGAGTCAGAAGGACCTGAGTTCAAATTTGGTATCAGACATATAATAATTGCCTAGCTGTGTGACCTTAGGCAAGTCACTTAACCCATTGCCTTAAATAAAATTAAATTTTTTTAAATAAATGGTGATTAATACAGGTCCTTCAAGTATACCAATTATTGAGGGGAAGTAGCATATACAAAGAGAAAACAAATACAAAATAAACACAAATAGAACTCTAAAAATAGAACTTCTGAGGAAAGAACACTTGGGGAGAAAGGAGAAGACCAAAATAGATTTCTGGATTGAGCTGTAAGAAACTAGAGATCCTACAAACTAGAGATGAGAAGAAAGTATATACTTTTTGTAGGTGGGAAGTTCAAATCCAGTCTCAGATACTTGATAGTCATTACCTGTGTGACCTTGGGCAAGTCACTTAACCCTGTCTCCCATTTAAGGGCCATCTCCATTTGTCCTGATTCATAACTGATCACTGGAACCAGATGACTCCAGAGGGGAAAGTGAGGTTAGTATATTTAGCCCAGAACCCCCTCACTCAAATCCAATTCATGTGTTTGTCATGGCTTCACCTCCCCGATGTCATAGTCTTCTTCAAGAATGAAGGTCAAACATCAGGTGGGAAATGGAATTTCACATAAAGGATAAAGCAAATCGACTAATTTGGCTGCAGCATTCAGTGTGTGAAGGAACATGCACAAGTCAGAAAAAAGTAAGCCAGAGTCAAAGTTAATGTATTTCACATTCCAAATACAATTGTTTTTATTTTATTCCAAAGACAAGGGAGAGCACTTTCTAAAGCAGATGTATGACATAGTCAAAGATTTGATCTAGGACTATTGGTTTAGCAGTTAATGATACCTTAGCAACATTTTAAATGGTTAAGTCTACTCATAAAGGAAAGATTTATGAAGTGCCCACAGGTAAGGTACTGGATTCATGTTACTAACTGGTAAAATAGGAAGATCCCTAAATTCTAGGATCATGCCATCTGAAAAATTAATCAGTGCAAGCTCAATTTTATAAGACCATATATAATCTGTAAATATAGAGAAGGAATGAACTGAGAAATGATAAGAATCAAGCAATTAAATGATGAAGTTAGAATACATATATCTTATGTTTGTTATTAACCCACCTGTCAAAATTTCTTTATCTTAAAAATTAATTTATGCTCAAATGAATTTTCATTAATGAAGTAAGAAAAAAATCCAAGGGGGAAAATTGGCATTTTCTCATGTATAAGAAAATTAAAGTGCTATCATAAAATTTATTTCCTAATTCAAATAGTTTATAGGATTTGATCGTGGTTAAGGCATGTTCTTACTGGATTTTTCTCAAGTGGTCGTAACTAGACTCACTGCATCAAAGGTAGATTTCAGGCCAATATAACAATTAGAATTAATCCAAAAATAAACTCTCTTTTAAAATAGTGAGTTCATTGCTACTGGAGATTTCCAAAAATAAAAAAAAAAAACTAGATAAGGACCACTTGCTGATAATGTGATAAAGAGGAATGAAATTGGACTTGATGACTTCCAGGGTCCCTATCAGCTCTATGATCTGAATTCATCAAAATTGTATTTCTAATTCATGTCATGATTATTTTAAATAACAAATCTTGAAAGATTTCTCCTGTTAACTCATGTAGTTTTAAGGGTTTATATATTTCTATGAGAGAGTTGGGAGGATTATGTCCAACTAACATGTTGTGAGCATATAAATCACCATAAGCTTCTAGGATACGATAGTCTCTTCACTTGTTCAATCTATATGAACTTCAACATGTGCAAATAGATGAATTAGGTTCAGTAATACTAGACAAAATCTAATTGCAAGGAAAAGTTAGTTTGCCAACCAGAATTAATTTGTGAATTCATAATCAACAGATTGTTCTTAAATTTTTTCCTCAATAATTTTCTCCAACAGAAGTTGTGAACAATATGAAATGAAAGACATTGAATTGAACTGAGCTGTTGACATCAAATAATGCTGGTCATGGCAGTCCAAATTTTCACCTTGTGTAGGAATTCTCTCTAACATACAAATGAGAGATGGTCTCCTCTGACAGTTCTGTTGTCTTTCATCAAGCAAGTTACCCTGAAACTCCCTTTACAATTCAAATGTCATAATAAACCCTGACTAAAAATCTATCTAAACTGTCAAGGTAACATTTAGGGGTTTGAAAGATGGTGTAATTAGTCAGTCAATGAACATTTATTAAGCACCTACTATTCAAATATTTATTAAACACTACTATAAGTTCAGCAAAAAACTAGCTTTTATTCAATTGAAACTTTTCTCTCCAAAGTTACAAACTATCTCTTAATTGTCTAGATTTTTTTTCTAGATCTTCATGATAGTCACCCATTAACAATGAAGGTCCAACAGGTCTCTGTCCTGGTCTCTTTTTTCTTCTCCCTCTATATTATTTCACTTGTTCATAAACTCTCATTGGTTCAATAGTTATCTCTATGCTCATGATTCTCAAATATACTTAGCCAATCATAACCTCTCAGTAGACGTCCTTTCTTGCATCTCCAACTGCCTAGTGAATATCTTAAACTGGATATCCTATAGCTATCTTAAATCAACACGTCCAAAACTGTACTCACGATCTTCCTTCCTAAATCTCTCTCCTACCAAATTTTACTATTTCTCTCAAGAGAAGACTACTAGTCTACCAATCTAGGTGTTACCCTTAATTCCTTGCTACCCCTCACTCCTCATAACCAATATGTTGCTAAGGTCTATTGATTTCATCTTTGCAAGATCTCTCAAACATATTTTTTTCTCTCCTTTCCTGTGAATAATACTCTGGTGCAGGCCTTTATCTCCTCCAGAGTGTTGCAATAGCCTGATGATTGGTCTTCCTGCCACAAATCTCTCCCTGCTCCAATTCATTCTCCATTCATCCACCAGAGATTTTCTTAAAGCATAGATCTGACCATATCACTCTACCCCACCTTCTTAATAAACTTCAGTGGCTTCCTATTACCTCCAGGATTGAATACAAAATCTCTTTGAAAGGCAAACCCTTCAAACCCTACTCCTTCTCAATGTTTCCACTCTTCTTACACCTTACAGCAAGCACACACACACACACACACACACACACACACACACAAATACTGTTCAAGCCAGACACATTGGTCTCCTTGCTGAGAGACTCCGTCTTTTAACTCAACATGTTCACTGACTGTCCCTCATGACTATAGAGAATTCTTTCCCTTATTTCCCCTGCCTCCTGATTTCCCTAATTTTCAAGAGTCACTTCAAATCCATTTTGTACAGGATACCTTTCCCATCCTTTTAATTCTAGTACCTTCCCTCTGGATTGCTATTTTTCCTGAATATAGTTTGTACAGTTTGCATTTGGTCTCCCCATCAGACTGTGAGTTCCTTGAATGTAGGCACTTAAATATTGACATACCAATTCAGTAACTTTTCAATAGAAGGAAATAAAAGTAGTTTTGAAATGACTTGTCCTTTCTTTGAAATGAATTTTTACTTTATTTTCAAATTTGCATTCCTTCCTCCCTCTCCACACCACAAGTTAAAAAATTAGCAAAACTCACATTGCAAACATGTAGAGATAGAAAAAAAAAACATTGGTTCTCATTCTGTACTTTAAGTCCATCATATCTCTATCAGGAAATGGGTAAGGTCGGATGTCTTGACCTGTTCTTGAAGCAATATAAGTTCCACATGTTATTTCTTTCTTATCTAGATGTTCTTTTAGCATTTCTTACTATTCATCTCACACCAAGACAGCTTGGTTAGTACCATACAGTGCATCATATCTCCTACCTTTATATTTATATTCAAATCCTTATGTCATCTAAATTATTGCAATTTTTTATCATCTTACTTGTCCTTTTCAAATGATATTCCTTTTGATATTGTAGGTATATTTCTATTCTTCATCTACAATTTTTATTGGTTTGAGATGACTCTTCTTTAACCCTTTTTATTTTCTTATACTTATCCTCAAATTAGCAGCAAGAGATCTAGCCTCATTATTATTAAATCATTAATCATTAAATCATTAAAAGATATTTTTATTGGAGCATCTAAGTCAATCTACAAGTGTTTAAATAACTAGTATATGCCAAGCACCTGGCAAGATACTAAGTCTGTAACAAGATCAAGATGAAACAGTTCTTATTCTTTAGGAGCTTATATTCTATTGCAAGATATAATAAATATATCTATAAGTATATACAAAACTTATACAAACAGTATAAGGAGGCACTAATAACTGAGATCTGAGCTAGATTGAAGAACACCACATGTTCTAAGAGGGCAGACTGGATAGATTACTATAAATTCAGCAAGAAACTTGCTTTTATTCCATTGAAACTTTTCTCTCCAAAGTTCTAGGCCTGGAGGCAGAAAAGCTCATATCTTTTGAGTTCAAATCTGGTCTCAGATGTTTATTTTCTGGGTAAATCACCTAATCTTTTTTGACTCATTTTCCTCATCTCTAAATTGAACTATGGATGGAAATAGCAAACCATTCAAATATCTCTGCCAAGAGAACTCCAAATAGAGTGATAAAGAGTTAGATATGCCTGAAATGACTGAACAACAGCAAAAATGTGTTCTAAGAGGCAGAAGAGAGGAGTTAGTAAGTTCCTTTTTAATTTTTTAACACAATGGGGTTAAGTGACTTGCCCAAAGTCACACAACTAGGCAGTTATCAAGTGTCTAAGACTGGATTTGAGTTCAGGTCCTCTTGACTCCAGGGCTGGTGCTCTATCCACTGTGCCACCTAGCTGCTCCTGAGTTAGTACATTTCAAGCAAAAGAGATAGGCTGCTAAGAGGCACAAAAATAGGAGATATAATGAATATGTCTGAGGCCACTATGTTTAGATTCCTTACTATTTAAAGGTGAAAAATGTTTTATAAACCTAGAGGAACTTGGTCAAAACTGTTTTAGAATATTCTCTGGCATATCTGTGGAAAATGAATTGGAAAAAAGATTTAAGTCACAGAGATCTATTAGGAGACTTGTGCAATAGTCTTGGTGAGGTCTAATTAAGACTTAAAATAGGTTAGTGACATGTAAGTAGAGAGAAAGGAATGAATTTGAAAGATATCCAGGAGGTATAATTGACAAGACCCAACAATAAGTATATGTATGAGTTGATCCAGACTAACAAATTGAAGATGACTCTTAGGTTGAAAACCAGGGTGACTGGAAAAATGGTTTGTGCATCTAACAGATAAAGGAAAATTATGACTAGGAGAAAGCTTTAAAAAAGAAATAAGTTCATGCTTGGACCTGTGGAGTTTATAACTTGTGGGACATCTAGATGAAGCTGTCCAGCAGTTTGAGATTATACTAGTGAAATTCAGGTGATCTTCTGTATAGAGATAGCAGTTAAATCCCTGAGAGCAAATGAGAACCTTGACATCAAAAGTGTAGAGCAGAGGACACAGGATGGAGCTTGGTCACAGAAGAGGGTTTGGGAACTTAGACTGATGAATGATGAAACAGAAGACTCACGTGAAAGCAGTGGCACAAAAATCCAAGGAGGCAAGGATCTCTAGAAAGAGTGGTGAGTGACAATGTCAAATGTTGTAGAGTGGGTTCAAAAGTGAGGAGAACTGAGAGAAAGGTATTCAATTTAATAGTAAAGAGACCATTTGTGACCTTGGAAAGCACATCTAGATTGGTAGGCAGCAACCCAATCTACCAAAGTGTTCTGTTCTTTGTTCTCTCCTGTGTGTGTGTGCGTGTCTCTGTGTGTGTGTGTGTGTGTGTGTGTGTGGTATGTGTGAAATGCTAAAGAAAAAACTACTTGCTTAGCAACTAAATAAAATTCCATTTTCCTCTAAAAAGATTCCCAAATTATGTCAGGTTAATTACAATAATTTTATTAAAGAATGTGTCAGATTTTATGCTAAGCTAGATTTTTGATTCTTTTACAGTGCTGTCTCTAATCACTATTGTCTCTGTACTTTTTAGTATACATAAAACCTTCTATTTCCTTGTTCCTAAGAAGGATTATAGTATAGGTTTCTTTCTGGAGCATTTTTGGTTTTCACCTACTCCTCCCATTAAGGTTTATGCTAAAATGAAACAAATTTAATAATTTTCCCTTCCCCACTTTCCACTGCCTTTGAAGACATTACCAGCATATTGAATGATATACCATATTGTTCCAGGGAAACTGATTAGCATGAACTATAGGAGTATTTCCTAATGATAACACTTTTTTTCCCCAGGGCGTTTATATTTTTTGTACCTGTGTATATTCCCCATTCCAGTCAAACTGGCCAATTTAATCTTATGTGCATATACTATGCTACCTATCATCTCCATGCCTTTGTACAGATCAGCCTTCATACTTGTACTCCTCAACTCCATTACTTCCTTTCCAAAATTTAATTCAAGTACTTCTTCTTCCATGAGTCCTTTCCTGATCTTCCTTTTTTCTCTGTTTTTACCCCTTGAAATTATTTTGTATGTACTTTTTTTTTACTTATCTGCATGCATGTTATATCTTTACACTTGAATTCAAGCTCCACAAGGGCAAGGATTTTTTTCATTTTTGCTTTTGTGCTCCTAGTTCCTAGGACAGTGCTTTGCTAGGACAATTTACACTTACATGTGGTGACTTTTTTTTTCAAATTTTCTCATTTGGTTAATGTTCATTCATTTGGTATACAATTTACCTGCAAAATAGCAAAGCAAGCAGTTCAAATTAAATTAATTGTTTTTTAATCAGAAAAAAGTCATTTGGAATCATAAAAACAGACTAATCAATTGAGGGTTTAAATTATTTTCATTTTTCAAACACATATGTAACTAAAATAGCTATAAAAGATATAATTATCTATATTTATCACTCTCAGTACTATCTTTAGATTGAAATGTCTAGACTGCATATAGGGCAATCAGATGGTGCTGTGTATGGAGTCAGGAACTCTCCCTGAGTTCAAATCCAGTCTCAAACATCCACTAGCCTTGTGATTTTGGGCAAGTCAATTAATTTAATTATATCAATAATTATGTCAATTATGCCTGCCTTCTGATTTTTTAAAAATGGAAATTTCAATATAGCTGTTACTTAATAATTTCTAAAAAGTAGTATAACAATTACATTTGTTATGAACTAAAGCTGAAATTAATTTTAGTCAAATATTTATCCAAGAATAAAAGCTTATAAAAAACCAAAGTTTTTTTTGAGAATACTTTTTTTGAGTGTATTGAGAAGTATTGGTGGAAGGAAGAGTCATTAGTTGACTATCAGTTTCCACAGGTAATCTCAAATTTTTGTCTCCCAACACACACAAATACACAAACACACACACACACATTCTGTAGTTTCTATTACCTTTACAAAATACTTATTTAATGACTGCTATGATCATTTTTTAAGCATTCTGTCTGACAAGTTGTTAAAGGCATAAGAAGATTTTAGTTTTTATTTTCTTAATAGTCTTTTATTTCCAGTGTAAATTTCAGATTAAGAAAAGTATTTCTCATACAAGAAAAAAATAAACTTTTTACAAATGTAAAGCTTTCTTAAAAAGCAGGCTTATGTTGAAAATAAAAGCTCTGTCTTTTAAAAAATCCTCATTCAAAAGTAATTGTATCAATTCAATTATCACAGGGTTTTCTAAAAGAATATAGCACTCAATGGTATGTATCTGAAAGGTAGCATAGCATAAATAACTCTAAGGAATAGAAAAGCAAAAAAGAAATTTAATTAAAACTATCAAGAAGATCATAAGTAGAATTTCAGAATGAATTTTAAAAATTAAACTTTAGCCCTATATTTAACTATGCCATTGGTACCACTCACTGACTTTTAGAAATAAAATGAAGATCATTCCTCAACAAAATGTGCAAAATTTTATTCAGAAAATAAGCTGCACTTTCAATATAACTGATCCTAACAATGGTTTTCATTTATATTAATTGAACCCATTGCCTGACAAAGGTCACAGCATCAGCATAAAATTGGATCAATTATTATTTTCTAGCATCTGGAGGGGTGTTCTTTAAGAGAATGACAGCCCATAAAAACAGGTCCTTAAATTGCAAAGATCCATGTACCTTACTTGTCATTCAATATAATTTATCATTAAGTAAAAAAAAATCATAGGAAATTTTTCAACAGCCATTAATATTGATAAATTAGGAATTGGTTTCTTTGGAACAAAACCTTATCTTTATTTTTATAAAGGATAGGATTCTTCTCTAATTATTATACTTCAATTGAAAAAGAAAACGATGATTGAAATATATATATATATATTTTTTCCTGAAATACAAATTAGCTTTAAACCATAGAATAGGAAAAAAAACCTTGTCCTTTAATGCCATATAGTTTTATTGTAAAATTCTTTACTTAGTTTTTTTTCAGAGATAATAATTGCTAAGAAAAAAATGGAAGATAGTGATAACAATTCAAGTTCTAACATCCTAACAATAAATCAAGGACAGCTGGTAAAATAGTGGAGAGAGAGACTTTGCCTGGAATCAGAAATATCTAAGTATAAATTTGGTCTCACAAATTTACTAGCTGTGTGATCCTGGGCAAGTCACTTATTCTCAATTTCCTTATTTATAAAGTGGGGATAATAATAGCACCTACCTCTAAGGGTTGTTGCGAGGATCAAATGTTATAATATTTGTAAAATGTGCCTATCCCAGTGCTGGTAAAATAGTAGCACAATATCAAAGCTAGTGCCCATCCATCTGTGTATGAAATCTCCACGGTGATTTTATTGACATGAATAATCTTGAATGAGGAAAAACCTATAATAAAGTATCTCTGGAAACGAAAAAGTCCTATACTCTTTCTGATAATTGTTTCCCTAAGGTATCTTTTACAGGTCAGTGCAAATCAGTATCTTTTTGTTACGATTTATAGACCACCAAATGATTTTAAAGTGTTTTAAGAGATCATTTGATATCAAAATAGAGGTTTTTCAAAAACTCAAGTTTTCATCATATACTGCATAGGGATTTAAATTAAGTTAAATACCCATGAAGCATGGGTATTTAAACAGTTTTTCCATAATTAACATAAGAAAAAGCAGGATATGAAAATACAGATTCATCAGTTATGTTTAAAAAAACACACTAAAGGAGGTATACAATATTTCACCATCCCTCTATTCAAAAAGCCTTATAATATAAGAATACAAAATAACAAAGCAAATAGTATAACATAAAGTTTTGGGGCACATAGACTTTTTGGGTACAAACTAAATGTAGTGTATCTATTTCCAACATTGCCAGCATAATACAGTCCTAGGGATTCTCTAGTCATCTTATATACTTATCCCCTCCTCAAAATTTATTTAATTTATTTATGAAAAAGAGCACAGATAATCTTCTGTTCAAGAATCTGGAAATGCCTTTATAATAGACTCGTAAGCTGGGGGAGGAGTTTGGGTTGAAAGTCCAATACGAAGACTATTATTAGACCAATGAAAGTCAGGACGGCCTAAACTGTGTGTGGTATTGATGAGTGGAGAAGTATTGGTGGAAGGAAGAGTCATTAGTTGACTATCAGTTTCCACAGGTAATGGAGGACATTGTAAGAAAGGGTGGAAAGTAGAGGCTCGGAAACTTGATTTTCTAGGAAAAGAGTTGCCTTGCTCCAGGGAAGCTTGCCGTTGGAAGGTGAGGCTGGCTAAGCTGAGGTTGCTGCGACGTTCACAGCCACTGTGTCGGTAAAATCCAGTCCTGTTGTGGGAATAAGGTCTGGAACGACGATTTGAACTCCATCGGGAGATGGGGGCACTGGCTCTTCGTCTGGACAGACAAACAAGCACTGCCCAGATGATCCCTCCAATGACAAGCCCAATAGCCATGGATACAGTGAAGGACATTATAAGATCATCTAAAAGAAAGAAAGCAAAATTTCAGCTAAAGAAAACAACAAAATACAAGACTGCATATTATTCAAATGAATTTGAGAATTCATTATTCAATATTAAATTAGAGAACTGGGAAAATTTAGTAAATAATGAACAAAGAAGTTCCAAGTATTAAAAGAAGATAATGCATAATATAGTTTTTAATAGACCTCAATATATTATTGCTTGAATTATTTTGGTGATCTGAAAGAACTTAAAAGTAGACATTTCTCACAAGAATACAATAAATTTTAGAGGCTTTTCAAAGGATTTAGTTGCAAGAGTCAAAGGATTTTCTTTGTAAAATAATCCCCAAATAGACCAAATTGGAGGAGGTATATGGGGGATGTAGAAATGATTTATTCAGGAATACTTTCTTGCACTAGATACCAGAAGTATACAACTTCTAGTTGAAGAGGGTATTTCCACAGTAATAAATTTACAAAGATTGTCATTAAAATCTTGCCTGAAATACTTCAGTTCAGTGGGATTTTTTTCTTTGCTTGTTTTTTACCTCACTGGGATTATGTATTCTTGACATGTCTCAATTAATTGTGTGACTATAAAAATATCTTCTGTTATTGAAAATGATCTACCTAAGACTTTCTCTTCCTTTTTTTATCATCTTAGCTAGGATACCCTGAGATGTATATATTCCATTCTCATAAATATTTTTAAGAGATTACCAAAATGAATTGGTAATTGCTAATGTCTTACTGGTCACTTTTTAATGGTAACTGTATCTATCACCTGGGATTTTTCCCCATTATTTTGGAAACTACACATTTTTTAGACAGCTTGAAAAGTGAGATAAAAATGCCTTTAAAGACTTCTTTGAGGTGAGTTCCAGGTGTATTTTCAAGCTCATCTTAAGTGCATAGCAGATTCTCAGGTGGTAGAAGACAACTAATTTTGATCCATTAAGGAAGAGAATAAATCATCCATACAATCATTCATCTGTTTGTTCATTAATTGTTTTGGTTATTTGTTCATTTCTTCTGGATTTGTAATTTCATTGGTATTGGTAGTAGATATATAGAAATAGTCCCCATGGCCTAGAGTCAGGAAGACTTAAGTTCAAATTTGGTCTGAGATACTTACTATGTGACCCTGGGGGAAGTCACTTATCCCTGTTTACCTCAGTTTCCTCATATATAAAGAAAACCCCAAATGGGGTCACAGAGAGTTGGAAATGACTAAACAACAACAGCAACAAATATAGAAAACTCCTACTTATACAGATATGCAGAACAGAAACTCTTCTATAACTTATGTCCTTAGAAAGTTGTCTGTAGCACTAAGAAGCTGTGTACCTTGCCTTTGGCTGCACACCCATTAAGTATCAGAGGCAAGATATGAAGGCAGGTTTTCTTTATAACAGTTAATCAGTTTTTAAGCAGAACTCAGCATGGATCTTCTAGAGATTTATTCTTGTATTATTTAGGTCTTTCTTTTTCATATATATATATGATAAATATAAATTTATCAATATAATGTATATAAATATATCAAATATAAATATACGTTTCATATATAAAATATATTTATATATGACCTATGATTTAATTGATTTAGGAAATTCACAGAAATTAAATTCCTTTCTACCAAAATAATGTCTTAAGAAATATTAGTCTTAAGAAAGTTGCTTGAGGCACTGAAAGATATAATGATTTGGGTCACAGTCATACAAATTTTGAATCATAAATAGGACTTGGAATCAAGTCTTTGTAACTCTGAAGTGGATTCTGATTTACTATAGGATGCTACCTCAGTGGTTTGCTAGTCAAAGAAAAAAATTCTAATGAATTACAACCAATGGCTATTTAATGAGCACCTTCAAATTACAAGAGACTATGCTAATTTTTGTGAAAGTCAAGAAGTTATTTTTATATATCTAAAAGCATACACTTGTTCATATTACAGGATTGTCAGAAAGGATGAAGTAAATTGAATCATTAAAAATATATATATTTTTAAATCCATGTGCTGCAAATTGCATGTGTTTTAGTTTTTTTCAATGTATTGATCAGTATGTTTATTTTATCCTCTTTTTTGTCTTTATTATGAGATGATTTGGGAGGGGAAGGGTGGTGATTCTGGGAATAGCTATGATAGTGTAAAAACAGAAGATATCAATAAAAACTCATTTAAATTTTTTAAAAAATTGTAATGTTTTAAATAACCCGCCTCTCCCTCCATCACCCATAGAAAAAAAGGCTAACCTTTGATCTTTCAGTCAAACATTGAAAATTCCTTCATAAAAGAATAAAGAAAAGGGAATAAAAAATATTTAAACATTAGAAAAAATTGATTCTAAGAATAATCTAAAAATTTCATTATTGTTTATTAAAAATGAAATTTAGTTAAAAATAGTCTAATGTATTATTTAATAGAAAATAGCCTACATATGATACAGAATCAATGTCACATAGAAAAATTGCTCTAGGTTTGAGTTTCAACAGGTGCACTTGTTAAGAGTTAGTAACTAACTAATATTTTTGAATATTATCCCTTTATAATACCTCCCAATGAAATTGTTAAAAATATAGAACTTACTAAGCAAAAAGAAGAATTTTTAAATTGTGCTTTTATTGTTATCTTAAAGACAAGAAAATCTAAAATACAAACATGTCTGGATATATTTGATTTCAGATGCTTTGCAAAGAATTATGACATGGTTTCAGGAATAAAAATTGGGAGACATCTCCCTCTAGTGGACAAAAGATATTTGCTATCTATATTCAAAAATGGCTAATTTTGAGGATTTTTAAATATTAAGTTTTTCTTTTTACTTAGTTTAAATTTCCCCTCTTCTAGAATTTACCAGGAAAACTAATAGTTAGGGGATCAACTGAAGAGAGTACTGGAACTGAAATCAAAGAAATTAAACTTGAGTTATAATCTGGCCTCCAACTGAGCAAGTCACTTTATCCTGTTCTCCTCAGTTCTGTATCTGTAAAATGAGCTGAAGAAGGAAACAGAAAGCCTCTCCAAGTCTTGCAGCAGAGAAAATCCAAATGAATACATGAAGAATTGGACCTAACAGGACAGATGCCAACAAAATAATAATTCTCAATATTCAGAAAACTCATCGATTTACAGTGCTTTCTAAATCATCAAAGATTATATTCAGCATTGTTTTATTGTTCTGTAATATGTTACCAGCCTTTGAATAAATGGAATAAACCTCATAGTCAATAAAATGGGCAAGAAAAGCACCTCTGTAGTTTAATCTAAAAAATGACAGAATGATATCTGTTTGAATCCAAGGCAATTTATCAATATCACAGTTACACAATTCTATGCTCTAACCACTGACTGAAGAGGCCCAAGATAAATAGTTCTATAAAGACCTACAATATCTTCTAGAAACAACACCCCTCCCCCAAAATAGATGCCACATTCTTCATAGTGCAGTGGAATGCTAAAATAGAAAATTAAAAGATAATCAGAATAACAGAAAAGTTTGACTTGGGAATATAAAATTAAGCAGGGCAGAGCTCATAGAGTTTTTGTCAAGATAACTCGCTAGACATAGCACTCTTTTTTTTAACAACTCAATAGATAATGCCTTTGGGGCATCAATAGATGGTCAATATAGAAATCAGACTGATTTTATATTTTGCTATCAAAGGTGGAAAAGTTCTTTAAAGTCAATTAAAACAAGAACTGGAATTGGCTGTGGCTCAGATTATGAACTTCTAATTGCAAGATTCAGACTTAAATTGTAGAAAGTAGAGAAAACCATCAGAATATATAGGTATAGGAGTGGCTAGGTGGCACAGTGCATAAAGCACCGGCCCTGGAGTCAGGAGTACCTGAGTTCAAATTCGATCTCAGACACTTAATAATTACCTAGCTGTGTGGCCTTGGGCAAGCCACTTAACCCTATTTGCCTTGAAAAAAAACCCTAAAAAAAACAAACAAAAAGAATATATAGGTATAACCTAAATAATACTCCTTATGAATATGATATTGAAGTGACTAATTGGTTTAAGAGATTGGATTTGATAATCTGAAGAACTATGGAAACAGATTTATAATACTGGACAAGAATGAGCAACAAAAAATAACCCAAAGAAAAAGAAGAGCAAGAAAGTAAAAAAGTTTGATAAGGCTTTACAAAGAGCTGAGGAAAGAAGGAAAGCAAAAGAGAAAGAGAAAGCTATAGCCAATCGAATGTAGGATTCCAGAGAATAGTGAAGAGAGATAAGATTTTCTTAAATGAGCAATGTGATTAAGTAGAAGAAAGTAATAGCATGGGAAATACAAGAGATCTTGTCAAGAAAATTAGAGTTAGCAAGGATTGATTTCTTGAAAAAATGGGCATGATAAAAGATAAAAATGACAGGGACCTAATAAACATAGAAGAGATTAAGAAAACGTGACCAAAAAAAAAAAAGAACCATACAAGAAAGATCTTAACATCATCAATAAGTGTACACAATTGTGTGATTAGTGACCCAGTCAGACATCTTGGAAAATGACTGTCAAGTGGTCCTAAGGAAGCATAGTTAATAGTAAAGCTAGTAGAGGTAATGAAATTCCAGCTGAACTATTAAAAACTATTAAAAATGATTATATTTCTTAAGTGCTGCACTTAATATTTCAGATAATTTGGAACAGTCAGTATAGATCACTGGACTAAAAAAGATAAGTTTGTATCCCAATCCCCCCCAAAAAAGGAAAATGCCAAGGAATGTTCAAATTACTGAACAATGGTGCTCTTTTCACACACCAACAAGATTATATTTAAGATTCTGTAAGCTAAGTCCAGCAATATGTGTAGTGAGAATTATCAGAGGAGTAGGTTGGTTTTCAGAGATGTAAAGGAACTAGAAAAGCAATTGCCAACACTCACTGGATTAGGGAGAAAGTAAGGGAGTTCCAGAAAAATCACTACTTCGGCCTTATTAACTATACTAAAACCTTTGACTGCATGGATCAGAAGAAAATATGACATGTCCTTAAAGATATAGGAGTAGTAGATCATCTTACTTGTCTTCTAAGGAACCATTATTTAAGTCAAGGAATGTCATTTAGAGCCAAACATGGAGCAATTCATTAATTTAAGATTGGAAAGGGGGTATGCTGGAACTGAATATTATTGCCTTATTTATTTAACTTAGATGCAGAGCACATCATATGAAATGCCAGATTGGATGAATCAAATACCAGAATAAAAATTTCCAGGAGAAAAAACAACAATTTCAGATACGCAGAAGATAACTCTCTGATGTGGTGAAATGAAGAGAATTAAGAAGTCTCTTGATGAGGATGAAAGAGGAGAGTGTGGAAGTGGACTTGAAACTTAATAAAAAGATCTAAGATCTTGGTAAATGATCCCATCATTTCTTGGCAAATTGAGAGAGAAGAAATGGAAACAGAGTCAGATTTTACATTCTTAGGCTCAAAGATCACTGCAGAACATGACTGCAGTCATGAAATTTAAACAAAATTCGTACTCCTTGGAAGGAAAGCTGTGGCACAACTGGACAATATACTAAAAAACAGAGATATCACTTTGCTGACAAAGGACTTTATAGTCAAAACAATTATTTTCTAGTAGCAATATTTGGCTGTGAGAGTTGGACTATCAAGAAAGCTTAGTGCCATAGTGTCAATGCTTTTGAATGCAGTGCTAAAAACTTTTGAGAGTTCCTTGAACAGCTTCCTAGCCGCCCCATTTTTAATACAAGTAGGTAACTATGAGTTTGAAACATTTCAAATAATCACTTTCTCATTTATTAACAGATTTTCCTGAATTGTTCTTTCTTTTTAATCTTTTTTTTAAATAAGGACTCTATGAGTGAGAAAATGAGAAGAAATGCAGTGGGAAGTATAGGTAATATAATCATAGAAGAAATCCAAAACAACTTAATATTTAAAGAAAATAGTGAATGCCCAATAAACATTTATTGAATCTAATTTTGTTATGATTTCTTAAAACACACATGTAATTTTTTTGATGAATCTATGACTTCACGGATATAGAAAAGCCTTTTAAAAGAACTCCTTTTACCTTTTATACATCTACTCTGTAATTTATAATTTTAAAGTGTTATCTGGGGCTCTGAAGGGCCAAGGACCATGAAGACAGTTTGCATTCAAAGATGAGAGTTTAACCCAAATCATCTTAATTCTTAGTCTACTGAGTCTCTCAACTATATACCTGCCATCAAGAATAACACTCTGGGGCGGCTAGGTGGCACAGTGGATAAAGCACCGGCCCTGGAGTCTGGAGTACCTGGGTTCAAATCTCAGACACTTAATAATTACCTAGCTGTGTGGCCCTGGGCAAGCCACTTAACCTCGTTTGCCTTGTAAAAAAAAAAAAAAAAAAAAGAACAACACTCTATATGGTAGTTTGTATAATCTAAAAAGAATGAATGTAGTGGACTGTATAAATTTCCAACATTTGATTAGAGAACCTTGTGTTATTATAGCTCTTTATTTCTCAAAGGGAAATTCTGTTCTGACATCATTCAAATTGGTATTGGGATTTAAGTTTAATGGAGCATTTGTTTCTGTAAATTGTTGACTCATCAACAATGGTCTTGATTCATCAAGACCTTAAGGATTGATGGGTGACTCAGCAACTTTAATCATGGAAAAGCTTCAGGTATTTTTAGTTACATTGGAATATAGCATCCTCAGAGAAAAACTACAGAAATGTTGAATATAAATACAAGCATTTCAAATGAACTGATCATATCTGACAAATCATTTTACTTCCAATGGTAGTCAATGAAAACAATATTCTGGTATGCTGAGCATGTTATTTCCTTGTTTATTCCTGCCCTATGGAAGGAATTCTGGCTCATATCCTCCTAGGATATGATTAGCTAACTGTCCATGCCAGAGAAACATAAAGAAATTGAGATAAGATAGAAATAAAAAAAAGTGACTTTTGGGAAAAAAATGTATTATACTGGAGAGGAAATGTGCAGATGGTACTTTTTCTCAGGAAAGCTTGTAATTATTAAATAAGACAATGTAGTCAGGCCAACATTATTATGAATTTGAGTTAATATTTTTCCTCAAGTAAACTAATCTTAGAGGTCCTGGATAAAATATTTGACTATGAATTCATGAAATTTCTTTTTCATTCATTCATAGAGACTTTTGTACTTATTAGGTGCTTAAATATTTATTGGATGGAATTCACCATACACACACATAAATCTATCAGTTTATCTATTTAGAGATATATATCCATATTTGACTAAGATTAACTAAGAGATGAACAATTTCCTAAAGACAGAATGGAAATACTGCAGCTATCATTTTTCCCTCTAAAATTATTTCTAGCTTATACTCTTTTTTTTTACATAGAAAATCTGCAAGGGCTTTGTTTTGGCTTTCTTTTTATCCTTTGAACTAGTACAGTGTCTGGTACTGAACAGACACTTTATAAATGCTTGTCAATACCACTTAAATAATTTAATAGCATAAACCACAAAATATTGTAACAGCATAATGAATAGGAGGTAAGACTATAAAATGACTATTTTTAAACAAGCCTATCAAAATGTATATTAGCAATGGCAGAGTGAAGAGAGCATATAGTCAGTGATCTTAAAAAAATGGGAGAAGTGTAGAGATTGGTTAATGTACTGCTTTTCCAAAAAAGGGAATTAGTTAGGTTCTCAAACTATATTCTAATGATCTAGAAAATCTTTTGTAGTTCAGTTGTTTTAGTAATATCTGAATCTTCGTGGCACCATTTGTGGTTTTCTTGACAAAAGCTAATGGAATGGTTTGCTGTTTTCTTCTCCAGCTCATTTTACAGATGATGAACTGACACAAATAAGGTTAAGTGATTTGCCCAGGGTCAGAGAATTTAGTAAGTGTCTGAGGTCAGATTTGAACTCAGGAAAATGAGTCTTCCTGATTTCAGACCAGACACTCTATCCACAGTGCCCCTTATCCCTGGAAAAAACAAAAAAACAAAAACTTTAGAATGCACTCTTAAAAATGGATGATCTATTGATACTTGGAAAAGGAAATGGTTATTGCAATGAGCTAATAAGTGCTTATCAGGAAAAAAATCATGTCATGCTAGCCTCACTTCCTTTTTTTGATAGGATTACTAAATGAGTAGTTCAGAAAAATATGGTAATTCTGGATTCCAGTTGAGTATCAACAAAGTTTTTTTTAATGATGTTTCTATAAGTAAGAAAGAGAGATGAGGACAAAATAATATAAATAGCTAAATTTAGAAACTGGCTAACAATCAGAGTATTGATTACTTGATAGATTTTAATCACTGAATAAGGTCTCAAGCAAAATAAACACTGCAGAGTTTTGCTCTTGCTCTTGTATTGTACAGCATTTATATCAGTGATTTACATGAAAACATTACTTGGAATAATAAATATGAAGATGATACAAATATGAGGTAGAGAATTACTAGGTGATTGAATGATTCAATTATGTCCAAAAACATAAAGATAGTCTGGTTCAAAAATGAAATTTGACTAAAGATGGTAAGATGAATTTCTTGTTTTATAAAAATAACTTCATAAATAACTTGCACAGTCGTAAAAGTGTTAGGAAAATTACTTAAGTCTGATGATGGATACATTGAGGCTTCAGGTATCAAAAAAATTTTATTCAGTATTTCACAGTATGAAATCATTCTCATTAATAGAGAAAACAGAAGCAAAATACAAATTCAGAAGTTCTGATGTCTTTACCTGATTATTTTATATCTTCCTTTCTTTTTTTTAAGCTTTTAGAGGAAATTGGAGTTTAGTGTCTTGCCCAGCATCACATATCTAACAAATGTCTGAGGCCAAATTTAAACTCTAGTCTTGTTTTTTTTTTATTCACTGCACCACCCAGTTTCCCCCAGTGGTTATGTTTCTATTGTTTCTTCAAACCTACAAAGATAACTATTTTGAAAAGCAACAAAATGTGCAAATATATATATATATATGTATGTATATATATGTATATTATATATATTGTATATATATATATATATATACATATATATATATATATATATCCCATGTTGCTTTAAAGAATTCTCAGTATTTTATAATCACAATTCAGGTATCAAGCACTTATTAATGTTACAGAATGTCAGTTGAAGGAAGCTCAGATGTTTTCTAGTTCAACCTAAACTTAAACATGAATATTTTCTATAACCCAAAAAGTGGCTATTATTCTTTTACTTGAAAGTCTTGATGTTGGGAAACTTTCCAAGGCAGCCAACTGCCTTTCAATATTTTTCATTGTGGGGAAGTTCATTTCCTTAAAAAAGTCAAAATTGACCACTTTGTAACTTTTGCTCATTTCTCCTAATTCTTCCCTTTAGTGTTTACCTGAACAATTCAATAATATTTTTTTTCCAAATGATAATCCTTCAAATATTTGAAGATAGTTATATTTCATTCCCCATCTCCATCTTCTTCATTTTCTTCTGAACCTAATGTTATATAAGTGACCTCACCAGGGAAAAGAGCAGGAGAACTACTATATACCTCATTTTTGAATATTTTTGGGATGACAATGAGGTTAGGTGACTTGCCCAAGGTCACACAACTAGGTAATTATTAAATGTCTGAGGATGGATTTGAGCTCAAGTCTTACTAAGGTTGACACAGTTTATAAGTGTTAAAAATTGCATTTAGGCTATTGGTGATTCCCTGTTGTAACTAATTTGCAGAGACCATCCTAAAATAATTGCAACTAATATATAACAATTGAGGATGAACTAGTAAAAAAAAATTATGAGGAGTTTGTAAATAACCTCAGAATCAGTATTTATGCTGATAGCTGGTGACTTCACTGCAAATGTAGAAAATGTGAGAATAAGTATGGCACATGTAGAAAGAATGTGAGAAGCCAACAACCTAAGTATTTCACAGAAATCTCATACCTATACAGTTTGAACACTGATTTTTTTTTAAAAAAAAGGTAGACAATAGACATGTAAGCTCCAAATAATACCAATAAAAATGTCATAGATTATATTTTAGCAGGCAGAAAAAAACATCTTATTATGGATGTAGGAGTTAAATCTGAGTCAGATGTGTGTGCGTCAGACCATTGACTCATCAGAGTTAAGAGTAAAATTAGTTTAAATTTTTTTAAAAGGTGGAAATATGAGAAAAAGATATGACATAGAAGTGAAATGACAGATCTAAATCATTTAAACAGGTAATTAATTACTCAAAGTCACTTTACTGCTAGGCATACGCCCCAAGGTTATTGACAAAAAGAAAGGGCTCATATTCTCCAAAATATTTAAAGCTGTACTTTTTGGTGATGATAAACTGGAACAAAGAAGATGCTTATCAACTGGAAAATAGCCTAAAAATTGTTATATTTGAATGCAATGGAATACTCTAGTATTATAAGAAACAAGCAAGAGAAACAAGGAAACACATAAATGGACATGAAATGAAACAAACAGAACTAGGGAGACAATATACACAATGCCTGCAATAGCATTAAAGGATAGAACAACAGAAAACAATCAAAGTGAATGTTATAGAATTAGAAAGGAAAAACTTGACCTCAGAGAAAGTATGAGAAGACATCTCTCTCCAATTCATTATAAAGGCTAAAGTTCATGAGCATATATTTGTAGTTTTTCTGAAGTCTGTACAGATTCTGAAATCTATAGATTTTTCACTTTTGATTTGTTTTATTTTTTCTTATTTCTTATTTTTCTTCCTTTGAAAAAATTCTTTGTAATAAGAATTTATACTTTGGAAAGGAAGAATAGGAGAGATATGTGGATAGGACTAGCCCTTTGAAGAGCAAATTTACAGATGGCATATTATTAAGGTTTTTTTTAATTATACAGATTTTATTTTGACACAATTTTTCCCCTAATCTTACTTCCCACCCCCCGACCCCCCAACTGAAGGCAATTGGCCAGTATACATTGATCCAAATCTTATTTATAAGGAAGAAACATAAAATATAAGAGATAGCAAGATCAGACAATAAGATATCAGTTTTTTTTTTCCTAAATTAAAGGTAATAGTCCTTGGTCTTTGTTCAAACTCCACAGTTTTTTCTCTGTATACAGATGGTACTCTCCAATGCAGACAGCCCCAAATTGTCCCTGACTGCTGCATTGATGGAATGAGGAAGTCCATCAAGGTTGATCATCGCCTCCATGTTGCTGTTATGGTGTGCAATGCATTTCTGGTTCTGCTCATCTCACTCAATATCAGTTCATGCAAATCCCTCCAGGCTTCCCTGAAATCCCATCCCACCTGGTTTCTAATAGAACAATAGTATTCCATGACATACATATGCTACAGTTTGCTAAGTCATTCCCCAACTGAAGGACATTTACTTGATTTCCAATTCTTTGCCACCACAAACAGGGCTGCTATGAATATTTTTGTACAAGTGATGTTTTTATCCTTTTTCATCATCTCTTTAGAATATAGACCCAGTAGTGGTATTGCTGGATCAAAGGGTATGTACAATTTTGTTGTCCTTTGGGCAAAGTTCCAAATTGCTCTCCAGAAAGTTTGGATGAGTTCACAGCTCCATCGACAATGCATTAGTGTCCCAGATTTCCCAAAACCATTCCAACAATGACCATTATCCTTTCTGGTCATACTGGAAAATCTGAGAGGTGTGAGGTGGTACCTCAGAGAAGCTTTAATTTGCATTTCTCTAGTAATTAATGATTTAGAGCATTTTTTCATATGGCTATGGATTGCCTTGATCTCCTCATCTGTAAATTGCCTTTGCATATCCTTTGACCATTTGTCAATTGGGGAATGGCATTTTTAAAAAAAAATTGACTCAGTTCTCTGTATATTTTAGAAATGAGTCCTTTGTCAGAAACATTAGTTGTAAAGATTGTTTTCCAGTTTACTACATTTCTTTTGATCTTGGTTACAGTGGTTTTGTCTGTGCAAAAGCTTTTTAAATTTAATGTAATCAAAATCATCTACTTTATTTTTTAGTAATGTTCTCCAACTCTTCCTTAGTAATAAACTGCTTCCCTTTCCATAGATCTTACAGGTAAACTAGTCCTTGATCTTCTAGTTTGCTTATAATATTATTATTTTTTATGTCTAAATCCTGTATCTATTTTGATCTTATCTTGGTATAAGGTGTGAGAAGTTGATCTAATCTAAGTTTCTTCCATACTAACTTCCAATTTTCCCAACAGTTTTTTATCAAAGAGAGAGTAGCTGGACTCTTTGGGTTTATCTAACAAATTACTATAATCATTTCCTGCTATTGCACCTAGTCTATTCCACTGATCCACCAGTCTATTTCTTAGCCAATACCAGACAGTTTTGATCACTGATGCTTTATAATATAATTTTAGATGATGTAGGGCTAAGCCACCTTCTTTTGCACCCTTTTTTAATCGAACCCTTGGATATTCTTGACATTTTATTTGTCCATATGAATTTACTTATAACTTTTTCTAGATCATTAAAGTAATTTTTTTTGGAAATTTGATTGGTAGGGCACTAAATAGGTAGTTTCCTTTTGGTAGAATTGTCATTTTTATTATATTAGCTTGGTCTATCCATGACAGTTGATGTTTGTACAGTTATTTAAATCTGATTTTATTTGTATGAGAAGTGTTTTGTGATTGTTTTGAAAAAGTTTCTGAGTCTGCCTTGGCAAATAGACTCCCAAGTATTTTATGGTCTCTGAGGTTACTTTGAATGGGATTTCTCTTTTTTAGCTCTTCCTGCTCTATCTTGCTGGTCATATATGGAAAAATTGAGGATCTATGAGGGTTTATTTTATATCCTGCACCTTTGCTAAAGTTGCTAATTGTTTCCAGTAGTTTTTTGAATGATTTCTTGGGATTCTCTAAGGTATACCATCATGTCATCTGCAAAGACTGAGGGTTTTGTCTCTTCCTTCCCAATTCTAATTCCTTCAATTTCTTTTTTTCTCTAATTGCTGAAGCTAACATTTCTTATACGATATTGAATAGTAATGGTGATAATGGGCATCCTTGTTTCACCCCGATCTTATTGGGGATGCCTCTAGCCTCTCCCTATTGAATATAATGCTTGTTGATGGTTTCAGATAGATACTGCTTATTATTCTAAGGAATAGTTCATTTATTCCTACACTCTCTAGTGTTTTTAGTAGGAATGGGCACTGTATTTTGTAAAAATATTTTTCAGTATCTATTGACATAATCATATAATTTCTGATAGGTCCATTTTCCTAATATTGAACCAACACTGAATCCATGGGATAACTCATACTTGGTAAAAATGTATTATCCTAGTGATAACTTGTTGTAATCATTTTACTAAGATTTTATTTGAGATTTTTGCATCCATATTCATTAGAGAAATAGGTCTTGCGAATGCATTCTTTCATCAGGCCCTGCAGACTTTTCCTTAGGGAGTTCAATGATGGCTTGTTGAATTTCTTTTTCTGAGATAGGGTTGTTTAGGTATTTAATTTCCTCTTCATTTAACCTGGGCAACTTATATTTCTATAACTATTTGTCCATTTCACTTAGATTGTCAAATTTATTGGTATAGAGTTGGGCAAAATTATTCTGAATTATTATTTTACTTTCCTCCTCATTGGTGGTGAGTTCACCCTTTTCATTTGTGATACTAGCAATTTGGTTTTCTTCTTTCTTTTTGTTTTAATCAAATTGACCAGAGATTTATCAATTTTTTTGGTTTTTTCATAAAACCAACTCTTGGTTTTATTTATTAATTCAAGAAGTCTTTTTATGCTTTTGCTTTTAATTTCCCTTTAATTTTTAGAATTTATAATTTGGTATTTAATTGGGGGCTTTTAATTTGTTCTTTCTCTATTTTTTTGTTACATATTTAGTTAATTGATTTCCTCTTTCTCTAATTTATTCATGTAAATGTTTAAAAATATAATATATCCCCTGAGAGCTGCTTTGAGTGAATTCCATAGGTTTTGGTATGTTGTTTCATTATTATCATTATCTGGGATAAAATGGTTAATTCTTTCTATAATTTGTTTTTTGGTACACTCATTCTTTAAAATGAGGTTATTCAGTTTCCAATTGGTTCTGGTTCTATATATCCTTGACCCAATATTACATATGAATTTTATTGCATTGTGAACTGAGAAAGATATATTCACTATTTCTGCCTTTCTGCAGTTAATCATTAGGTTTTTATGTACATGGTCAATTTTTGTATAAGTGCCATGTACTGCAGAGAAAAAGGTATATTCCCTTCTATCCCCATTCAATTTCCTCCATAAGTCTATTATATCTAGGTTTTCTAACAATCTATTTACCTCCTTAACTTCTTTCTTGATTATTTTATGATTTGATTTATCTAAATCAGAGAGCAGGAGGTTGAGGTCTGCCACTAGTAGAGTTTTGCTCTCTATGTCTTTCTGTGGTTCTTTCAGCTTCTCCTCTAAGAATTTGGATGTTATCCCATTGAGTGCATACATTCAGTATTGAAATCACTTTATTATCTATGGTACCTTTTAGGAGGATATAGTTTCCTTCCTTATCTCTTTTAATGCTATCTGTTTTTGCAATTGCTTTTTCTGAGATAAGGATTGATACCCCTGCTTTTTTTTTTTACTTCAACTGAAGCAAAATATATTTTGCTCCAACCTTTTACCTTTACTCTATATGTATCTTGCTTCAAATGAGTTTCTTGTAAGTAGCATATTGTAGGATTCTGGCTTTTAATCCACTCTGCTATTTGCTTATGTTTAAAGGGAGAGTTCATCCCATTCACATTCAATGTTATAATTACTAACTGATTATTGCCCTCCATGCTATCTTCCCTCTATTTGTATTTCCCCCTTTTCCCCCTTTACCCCTTTATCTGTATCACCCAGTATTTTCTTTCTGATTACTAACCCCTTCCAGTGTGTTTGCCCTCCTAGATCCACCTTCTCCCCTTTCTTTCCTCTTTCCCTTTTCCCTTCCCTTCCTTCTGTTAGTTCCCCTTTTTTATTCCTTCCCTGTCTCCATTCCCCCCTCCCCTTTTCCCCTTTAAATATTTGAAAGGTAATTTTTTTTTACTGAGTGTCTGTGTGTATAAGTTAACTTTAAACCAAGTCTGATTAGAGAAAGATTCAGGTGTTTCTCATCTCCTCCCTTCTTTCCCTCTATTACCATGGGTCTTTTGAACCTCTTAATGTAATGAGATTTACCCCATTTAATCCCCTCCCTCCTCCCATATCCTTTCTGTCCCCCTTTGTAAAGAGGAAATGTTTTTAATTCATTCTATCTGAGTCATAGAAAATTCTGAGTATCCATCACTTCTGGCTAAGTATACTCTCTCTAATAGAATTACAATTCTTGAGAGTTATTAGAGTCTTTCTCCCAAGTAGGGATATAACTAGTTTCATCCCATTGTGTAGCATTCTCATTGATAAGTCATGAATGTCCATCATCTGACAGAGTTACAATTCTCAATAGTTCTGAGACTCTTTATTCCCATGCTGGGATATAGCCAGTTTCATCTTATTGGATAGAAGTTTTTTTCCTTTACACCCCCCCCCTTTTTTACTTTTTGTTGTCTCTTGAACCTCCTGTTTGATGTCTAAATTTTCTATTTAGCTTTGTTTTTTTTATCAGGAATTGTTGGACATCTTCCATTTTGTTAAATGTCCATCTTTTTCCCTGAAAGAGAAGGCTCAGTTTTGTGGGATAGTGGATTCTTGGCTGAATTCCAAGCTCCCTTGCTCTTCAGAGTATCTCCTTCCAGGTCCTTTGATCCCTTAACGTTGATGCAGCATAATCCATACTGTGGCTCCTTGGTATTAAAATTGTTTCTTTCTGGAGGCTTGCAGAATTTTCTCTTGTATCTGATAGCTTTGGAATTTGACCACAACATTCCTTGGTGTTTTCATTTTAGGATCTCTTTCCGGAGGGGAGCAATGCATTCTTTCAATAACTATTTTGTCCTCTGGTTTCATGATATCAGGGCAGTCTTCCATCACTAAATCTTGTAATATTGTCTAGGCTTTTTTTTCTCTTCAATGTTTTCAGGGAGACCTATAATTCTCAGGTTGTCCCTTCTGAATCTAATCTCAAGATCAGTGATTTTGCTGATGAGGTATTTCACATTTTTTCCTATTTTTTCAATTTTTTGGTTTTGATTAACAGGCTCTTGCTCACTCATGAAGTCATTAGTTTCCACAGACTCCATTCTTTTTTTTAGAGAAGAGTTTTCTTCATTTACCTTTTGCAACTCCTTTCCCAATTGGTAAATTCTATCTTTGAAAGAGCTTTCCATCTGACCAATTGAGGTTTTAAGAGAATTATTTTCTTTTTGCATTTCCCCAAATGAGGATCTGAATTATCCTCATTTTGTATTTCTCCATTTGAAGATCTGAGAGAATTGTTCTCATTTTGTATTTGTCCAATTGTATTTTCCAATGATTTGTTTTCTTGTTGCAAGGTGTTAATCTTCTCTTAGATTTCTTTCCCCAAATTTTCCAATTGATTTTCAATCTCCTTCCTTATTTATTCAAGGAAGTCTTTCTGTGCTGGAGACCAGATCATAGTCTCCTTAGAGGTTCTAGGTCTCTCTGAGTTAGGGTCTTTTCCAAGAATTTTTCTATGGACCCTCCTTCTCACTGGCCTTTCTTCATTTTACTAAGACCTTGAGTTGGGGAGGGTCGGGTTCATGGAGGTTTGGTATTGGGATCCCTAGAGACTTTACTCACTGAGTGTAATATCTCCAGCTGGCCAGTAGAGGGTGCTAGAGGATTTGCTCACTGTGTGTGTAATATCTCCGGCTGGCCAGTAGGGGATGCTGATGGCTTTCTCTGGAGTGTCTTTGACCTTGATTGAGGCCCTCTCCCTGGGCCTGGAGGGAGTGATTGAAGCTATTAAATACTTTTGTCTTTGACCAATAGTGGGCTATACCCTGGGGTGAGGTGATCACTCTCCTTTTTGTCAGCTGAGGTGGTTCTGCTGCTCACACACCTGCGCCTGGGTCAGAGGTAGTCTATAATTATTTTTGTTCTAGGAAGAGGCTTCAGCTGCAATGGAGGCCTGGACTCTTGAGTTCCTCCTGACGAGATTTGCCCAGGAATGATGTCTGCATCTCTCCTGCACCAGAATTCTCCTTCTAGCCCTGACGGCAAGCTCCTGAAGGTCAGTGCCAACACCAATGCCTCTGCTCCCTAGTTGACCCAAGCCCCTGGTAGACCAGGTTCTAGCCCACCTGCTGATCAAGCTGGTCCAGTTCTCGGGCCCTCAGGCTCCTGCACTCAACCCTGCCCCTAATTCATGGTTAATCCAGGCTCCCAGGCTCTCCCCACTTCTGTGCTCCAGGCAGAGTCTGCCCTCTGCGCTCAGACTCACCGGCAATTGCAGAAGACACATCCTGAAGTAGATGTTCTTTCTCCTGGTTTTTCTTTCTGGGTTTTGTCGATTGGATTTCTGTTAAGAGGTTTTTTTTTTTTCCATATCATATATGGGGAAAGATCAGGAGATTTTAGAACTGTGCCTGTCTTTTCTCTGCCATCTTGGTGGGAAATTCATACTATTAAGTTTTTTTTTTTTTTTAGATTTTTCAAGGCAATGGGGTTAAGTGGCTTGTTTAAGGCCACATGGCTAGGTAATTATTAAGTGTCTGAGGTCAGATTTGAACCCAGGTACTCCTGACTCCAAGGCCGGTGCTGTATCCACTGCGCCACCTAGCTGCCCCCTTACTATTAAGTTTTAACTGCATTAATATTTTCCTTCAATCATCAAGCCCTGATTTGTAACATATGCCAATTTCGAGATGGAGCTACACTGAAAATTTAATAATCAACTCTTGTGACTCTAGCACAGATAATTCAAACAGAAGAGAAATGTTATGAGTGTCATGATGAAGGATAATTATAAAAAATTTTAATCTGGAGAAAAGCCTTGTTGATGTGGTATGAAAAAAGTCTTTTCTCAGATTTCAAACTTTATTTGCTATTAGACAATACACATTGAAAAGAAAACAATAATAGCTAGGTTTTAAATAACAATTCAGGTTTGAAAAGTGTTTTCATAGGTTAACTCATTTGATCTTTTTTAACCTTATTAATCAATGTATGTGAGAAAATCTTTGGTGGGAATTCAAACCTTATTAATATCAATAAATTCACAAAGTAGAAAAATCACATCAGTGAGATTTATGATTAATTTTGAACTTTCTAAATGTCAAGTAATTATTGAGGAAAGCTAATCAATGTAACAGATCCAGTCTATTAATTGATCATCATTGCTTTTAAGATATTAGAGAAGTGAAATTGGAAAGCAAAGAGAAAAGGTAGCAATTTGAATTAAAACTAAGATTCTGTCAAAAACATTTACCCTTTAAAGTTCCTAATATAATTTCCAATTAAGTTCAGTAATGAAAGGGAGCAGTTGTGTAATTTATATACAAAATCTGGATGATTCCAACTTCATAATGTGATCTCTATTCAAAAATTCTTAGACTCATTTTGACTCCCATCAAAGCCTGACTTTATATTTCCAATTTAATTTGTATCTATTCCCATCCCCAGTAGAATTTAAGTTCTTTAAAGTTATTGTGTTTTTGTCTTCTTTTATCTCCCTTGCTCAATTTAAACTCAGCTCAATGAAGTTGTTTTGCTTTGATCTTTGTGACACCAGTGCAGAGTACAATTTGTTATACAAAATAAGTACTTAATAAATGTGTTTTTAATTTAATTGCATTCACTTCTGAGCATCACCTTTTTAAAGCGTACTGGCAAACTATCCAGATGTGCCAGAACAGTGAAGACACTCAAGATTAAGCCATATAAGGATGTAAGGATTGTCTTACTGCTAGACTGGCTAACTATCCCCTAGCCAACAAAAGTGACTCATTATTTGATCACTGATTGACCCACCTATGTACCAAAAAGTTCCTCTAAATTAGGTCACTCCTAAGTACTTAATAGTAATTTGTCTACTATATTTAAGCAATAAACATAAGGCTTTACTGACCATAATCATTTTAGCAAACTTCATATAATTAAGGCATACAAATTTAGCAAACCATTCTATTTAAAATACCTTTCTTATTAATAAGAGTGAGAGTTCACAGTTCAGACCACCTATTACTACATGCACAAAATGAGCTCCCCCTTCCACACATTCCTTGTGAATAATCTGAACGACAACAGTCAAATGCAAGGGAAGAAATCCAGGGGTCTGGTCTATCAGACAGGATGCATCCTACTATATTTCTGAACCACCAGCTATGATCCCTGTGGAACTGTAGATATGGGAAGCAACATGCTTATGAGAAATGAACTCTTCAAGAAGGATCATCAGAAAACACCAGGGGAGAGGGATATTTAACCTATAGAAGAGAAAATTTAAAGGGATCATAATAGACTCTTAGGTATTTGAAGCATCTACCTGAGGAAAAGGGATTAATGGTGTTATATTCTGCCTTTCCCTAATAAACAGAAAGTTTTAGGGAGATACATTACTCCCAACATCATGAAAAGCTTCTTACTAGAACTACCACCAAATTATATAATGGACTTCCCCTAAAGGTCTTCAAGGAAAGGGAATCTTGGTCAGGTAATGGGTTAGGCTAAATGCCCTCTGCTATACTTTCAAACTCTGATATTCCAAATAGAATCCTCCAGGTAAAAGTGAGTAATTTCATTCCACCAAAATATAATTAATGAAGAAGAAATTCAATGGATACCATTCTCCTTTAACAATAATAGAGCTGATTGTGGAATCACATTTCTTTTCTTTAATTGTTTGTTAAAAGTTGGTGAAGATAGGAAGTACATTTGGAAGAAGCCTGCTAAATTATATCCAATGTTCAAAACATTGATTTCTATACTAGCATCTAAAACTAGTAGTTTTAATTAGTATTCTCAACTAATTGTATTTGTAATTCTTCTTTGTACCCCCAAAATGACAGGATAACATACTTTATTGAATAGAGTTCTGTATCAGTGGAATAGACTAGCTGCAATAGCAGGAAATGATTATAGTAATCTGCTGTTTGATAAACCCAGAGTCCAGCTATTAGGATTAAAAACTCCCTCTTTGATAAAAACTGTTGGGAAAATTGGAAGTTGGTATGGAACAAACTTAGATCAGACCAACACCTCATACTTTATACCAAGATAAGATCAAAATGGATACAGGATCTAGACATAAAAAACAATATTATAAGCAAACTAGAAGATAAAGGAATAATTTACCTGTCAGATCCATGGAAAGGGAAGCAATTTATTACCAGGGAAGAGATGGGGAACATCATTAAAAACAAACTAGATAATTTTGATTACATTAAACTAAAAGGCTTTTGCACAGAAAAAACCATTGTAACCAAGATCAAAAGAAATGTAGTAAATTGGGAAACAATTTTTATGACTATTGTTTCTGACAAAGGACTCATTTCTAAAATATACAGAGAACTGAGTCAATTTTTTTTTTTTAAAAAAGACAAGCCATTCCCCAAATGACAAATGGTCAAAGGATATGCAAAGGCAATTTACAGATGAGAAATCAAAACAATCCATAGTCATGAAAATTTGCTCTAAATCACTAATTATTAGAGAAATGCAAATTACAACATCTCTGAGGTACCACTTCACACCTCTCCCTCTCGGACTGGCCAATATGAATAGAAAGGACAATGATCAATGTTGGAAGGGATGTGGGAAATCTGGGACACTAATGCATTGCTGGTGGAGCTGTGAACTCATCCAACCTTTCTGGAGAGCAATTTGGAATTATGCCCAAAAGAAAACAAAAATGTACATACCCTTTGATCCAGCAATACCACCACTGGGTCTATACCCAGAAGAGATTATGAAAAAGGATAAAAAATCACCTGTATGAAAATGTTCATAGCAGCTCTCTTTGTGGTAGCAAATTAATGGAAACTGATGGAATGCCCATCAATTGGGGAATGGTTTAACAAAATGTGGTATATGTATGTGAAGGAACACTATTGTTCTATTCAAAACCAGGAGGGATGAGAATTCAGGGAAGCCTGGGAGGATTTGCATGAACTGATGCTGAGTGAGATGAGCAGAACCAGAAGAACATTGTACACCCTAACAGCGACATAGGAGTGATAATCAACCTTAATGGACTTGTTCATATCAACAGGGCAACAATCAGGCACAATTTTGGGATATCTGCAATGGAGAATGTCATCTGTATCCTGAGAAAGAATTGTGGCATTTGAACAAAGACCAAAGACTTTCTATGTACCTTTAGTTTCATTTTAAAAAATTTTCTTATATATTCTGCTGTATCTCATACTATATATTTCTTCCTTAAGGATATGATTTCTCTCTCATCACATTCAACTTAGATCAATGCATACCATGGGTATGATGTAAAGATTATCAAACTGCCTTCTGTGGGGGGTGGGGGGAGGGAAGCAAGATTGCAGCAAATGTAAAAGAAAATAAAACCTATCTAAAATTAAAAAAGGAAGGATAAGACAACATAGTTTAAAATTAAAGGGAATTGAATTTGTCTTATTAATTCAAAAGTCATTTATTTTATTTCAATGTATTCCCTATTGAAAGGAATACTTGAAAATGAAGCAGTAGCATTTCACACACATACACACACATGCATACTGAGTATCTATTTTACTTCTCTATAGATAAGATGACATAGGTAAAGTACCTTGTAAATAATAAAGCATTACACGAGTGCTAGCAATTTATTATTATTGTGTGGCCTATTTCTCTATGTTATTTTACATTCAGAATAGAAACATGAAAATAAAAGATTAATAAATCTAAACAGTTTTTATTTTTAGATTACAAAACACTTTTGTGGTAATTGATCCCACATTGTCCATGGCTGATAATGCTTCTATACCCTATGTAGGACTATCTAACTATAATTTATTGCTGAGGAAGTTCTATTTGGTGCTATAGGGATCCCCTTCTGAAGTGGATTCCATCCTTAGTCCTATCTAAGTATGAGGTCAGAGTAATCATTAAATAGATATAAACGTAAATGTATTTAATGAATTTTCTATATTATAGAACTCTAATAGGACTTTTGAGGGACAAAAGAGAGAAGAAAGAATGGGAAGGAGGTGATTAGGATGCACATTGCAATAAAGTAGGCATGGCTGCAATGATATGTGTAATCTAAAAAACTTTGATTGCTAAATATTTTCTAAATATGAGAAAATGAGTTATTAGTATCTAGTAACATTTATGGAAGAAAATTCCTCAGTAAAATTTCCATTATAAATTTTTAAAACTAAAATATATCTATATAATCTTAGAGGTAAGAGGGAGTTGCTGTAATCTACTGAGGGAGTTGCTGTAATCTACTGAGCAAAGGAAGAGGGGTAATGACAAGATAGGATTTATGCTTTAGGAAAATCTCTTTGGCATGTGGAAGATGGATTGAGGTGGAAAATGCTTGAGGTAGGGAGACCAATTAAAGACAATCATAACAGTGCTGGTAAGAGATTGAATTAAGGTAGCATCCATGAGAGAAGATGGAAAAGTACAGAAGCAAGAGATGTTATAGAAGTAGATATGATAAAATTTGATGACTGATTAGAGATCAAATAATGGTTAGTAGTAGTAACAGTTGACTGGAATAAGAATAATCAAAGGGGGGGTGAATATCAGAAAGCAGGAAAATTAGGTTGGAAACAGACTGTGGCAGATCTTGAATATCAGAATAAAGAAATTATATCTCCACCTGTAAATCTGTAAAGGATTTGAACAGGAGTATGATCAAAACAGACTGCTGCATTAAGAAGATTTTTTCCTGGAAGCAATGTATGCATTATTTCAATTGGTATTTCTATTTTTGTGTCCAGAAGTTCTAGGCAGTTTTCTAGTATTTCTTCTTGCATTTTGTGTTAGCTTTTTTTAAGTTTCATGTTCTTCTGGATCTATAATTCTTAGATTGTCTCTATATAACCTGTTTTCAAAATCAGAATTTATTGATTGGATAGAAAATGTCTTTTATTATTTTTTTTGCTTCTCTTCTAGATTTTTCTTCCCTCCTGCAAATTTTCATTACCAATCAATTGTTTTCTCTTTTCTCTTTTGCTAAATTAGTGAAAATTGAAATCACAGATTCATGTTTTTCAATTCTGCCACTATTTTTGCTGTAAAGATCACAATTTTCCCTATAATTTTATCTCTTTAAAATCACTCTATAAACTATTTGTTGTCATTCTATATCCTCCTCAAATTCCACAGTTTTCTTTCTTATCAACTGTTAGATCATTTTCCATTTCCATTTCCATTATTTTGCAGTATTTATTAAGAGAAATCTGAATTTGTTTACTAGATTTGGAAGTTCTATTTCCTTCTGTTGTTCATGATTTCCCTAATGATTTAGAAATTTTTGTTCAAGGTCCTTAAGTTTTCTTCTTCCTAACATCTTTAGTCAGTCTCCCCTCCCTTATTTTTCCCTAGTACTCACTCTCTAATTCCCTCCCTTAGGACTGGATCTTAAAGATTCTTATTCATTTTCTATGCTTCCTGGGCAATTCATTGTTCACCAATTTAACTCTCAACCCCAATTAACTTTTAATGGCACAGTACTGACATCAGTTGAATGCTGGACTCTTTCCCTTAGTCTTAGTCGTGCATCAGGCAGAACCCCCCCCCAATCCTATATTCATAGTTTCTTGTCCTATTTCCTTCTATTCCTCAGTTTTTTCTAGCCAGGCTGTTCAGAGCACTGCCACATTGGTGTCACTGTATATGATTTTTGAGGCTAGTTCCCTATCCATTATTCCATAATACCTCTCATTTAGGAGAAGCTGCCTACTTTCTGTGACTATCTCCTTACATATGGAAGGTAGGAATATGGGATGTGACCAAAAAATATTCAAAAAGCAACCAGGTAGGGGAAAAAAGATATCTTTAGGAATATAGTGGTGAGCATCTTTTGATGACCCGATGGGAACCTGTTAAGTACTGCCTCTTCAAGTTTTTAAAGAAACATTATCCTGTGACCTTCTAATAGTTGACACTTGACTCTTTAGTCAAGAGAAGCTTCTGGTCCTGCCTCTGACACATGCTGACTGCATGACCTTGGACAAAATGATTAAACTCTCAATACCATGGTCAACTCCTGTAGACTATAACTTAAAGAGAAGTTGAAGATTGGCACTGTTAGAAGAGATTTCCTTACTGTCATTTCCTATAGGAATGATATCACAAAATCAAACAAAGATAAATAGAATAAGATAATTATCTTATACCAACTCTCAAATAGTATTCACTATTTTCAGATCTTGGGACAGTCTGATGACATGGCCAGTGCTGATTAAGATATATTTAGGAAAATAAATACACATTCTGTTAATACCTAGATGCCTCTCTCACATACAAATAGAATATACAAATATGCCTTGGATAAAAATACTCAAGGAAGGGCAGCTAGGTGGCTCAGTGGATAAAGTACAGGCCCTGGGGTCAGGAGTACCTGGGTTCAAATACGGTCTCAGACACTTAATAATTACCTATGCGGCCTTGGGCAAGCTACTTAACCCCATTTGCCTTGCAAAATCCTAAAAAAAATACTCAAGGAACATATATAATTGCAGCCATGCCTACTTTATTGCAAGGTGCATCCTAATCACTTCGTTCTCATTCTTTCTTCTCTCTTTTGTCCCTCATAAGTCTTATTATATTTCTATAATATAGAAAGTTCTTTCAATACATTTATGTTTATATCTATGTAATTATTACTCTGACCTCATACTTAGATGGAGCTACGTATGGGATCCACTTCAGAAGGGGATCCCTATAGCACCAAATGGGACTTCCCCAGCAATAGATTATAGTTAGATAGTCCTACATAAAGTATAAAAGTATTATCAGCCATGGATAATATAGCATCAATTATCATGAGCATTACAGTTTCTGAGTCAGTGAACCAAAAGTAGATATAATATGAGAAACTACAGAGATCAATATACAAGAGAAAAGATAGACTTTGGGTATCTTAGGCCAAGGGTTCATTATCAGCTAACCAGATATAGCTTTAATTCCATAAAAAGAGCATAATTTGAACTTTCCAGTTTCTTATGACATTGTACATGTTTTCATGAACTCATACATGAGATCAATATTGCCTTCTAGTTTTCTCTCAATTTGCTTTATCTGAATATCCATGCCACATTGTCTTTCTCTGAACTCCATTGGTTCAAAATCTGTTACTATTTAAACAGAACATATAAAAATGCTTCTCTTTCACTGACATTATCCTACCTTTTGATAAGAATTAAAAATCTGCTAGGTTTTGCCAGAATTTCTTAAGTATTTCTTCTTTTTTCTGCCAACTAAATAATGCAGTGGGTAAAGCTCTGGCCTGAGTTCCAGAAGATCTGAATTCAAATTTAACCTTAGAGGGAGCTGAACCGAGATGGTAGAGTAAAGACAATAAATTCCACAAGTTTTCCCTCAGACCAATCCAAATACCTTTAAAAATGACTCCAATCAGATTCTAGAGTGGTAGAACCCACAAAAAGACTGAATGGAGCAATTTTCCAACCCAAGACAACTTGGAAGATGCACAGAAAATGTCTGTTACACCAGAATTAGAAACAACTGACTGGCAGCGCAGTCTGGCCATGCCAGAGTGAACTGGCTCCAGGCATCCAGAAACAGCCCACAGGGTGCCTGGGTCCTTGGAAACACCTGGGTCCATGGCAGCAGTGGTGGTTTCCAGACTTCTCAGCACAAGGATTGCCAAGGGCAATTGGGAAGGGCAGTGGGAACACTGCCATACTAGGGTGAGAATAGAGCCCAGTCCAGCACAGGCCTCCATACAGACTCAGCCCAGGGACCCAGGACCAGCCACCCAACAGAGACCCATCTGGCTACTGCTTCCAGAGCACTCATCCCATGGACAGTTAGGGGGTTGGGGGAGATTGCAGAGGTCTCTTTGCTATCCTTGAAGCAAGACTCTTGTTTTTGCCCATACTCAAAGGAGCAGGGCCTCTCCTCTCAGTTGTAGGTCAGAGGGGAGTGCATCTGGTCACCCACAGACCAGAGCACAGGTCAGTACAGCAATGAGAGTCTCTCATAAGACCATGAAGGAATTGAAGTCCCTGGGGGTGCAGTGTTCCTGTAAACAACTGCAAAAACACTTAAAACCTTGAGATAGTGTGTCCACTCTAGAAGCAGAACTCCACCCTAACAAAGAGTTAAAATAAAGTCATGGCCTGGGGAAATGAGCAAATAATAGAAAGGGGGAAAAAATCTGACCATAGACAATTATTTTGATCCCATGGAAGATCAAAATACACATTCAGAAGATAATAAAGTCAAAGCATCCAAGAAAAACATGAATTGGCCTTAGATTATGAAAGAGCTCAAAAAAAGATTTGGAAAATCAAGTAAGGGAGGTAGAGCAAAAATTAGGAAGAGAAAAGAGAGAGATATGAGAAAATCATAAATACCAAATTAGCAGTTTAGAGAAGGAATTACAAAAAAATATAGAATAAAAATAACATTTTAAAAACCATTTGGATCAAATGAAAAAAAAAGCAGTCTAAAAGGCTATTGAGGAGAAGAATGCCTTAAAAAGCAGAAGTGACCAGATGGAAAAAGGAGATAAGAAAACTTTGAAGAAAACAATTCCTCCAAATTTATAATGAAGCTAAGGGAAGCTGATGACTTTGTGAGAAATAAAGAAACAATAAAACAAAACCAAAAGAATAGAAAAACTAGAAGAAATGTGATACATCTCATTAGAAAAACAACTGACCTGGAAAACAGATCCAGAAAGATAATTTAAAAATTAATGGACTACCTAGAAGTCATGACCAAAAACAGACCTTAGAATTCCTTTTTCAAGAAATTCTTCAGAAAAACTGTCTGGATATCTTGGAAGTAGAAAGTAAAATAGAAATTGAAAGAATCTACCAATTACCTCAAATTTAGCCTTAGATTCTTACTATCAGGGTGACCATGGACAAGTCTGTTAAACTTTGCCTATTTCAGTTTCCTCAACTGTAAAATGGCAGTCAAAACAGCACCTGATTTTTGTAAGAATAAAATGATAAAGTTTATAAAAGATAGTATCTGCCAAAAGAAATGTTTATTCATTCCCTTCACCAGCTTAACTCTTCCCTTTCTCCCTCAGTCACTTCTTGAGAATTTATAAGGCAGGTGTCAATATATCAGCAATTGTTCTATTACTTTTCACATCATAAATATGCTAGTACATCCTAGAATTGTATGCCTGATAAAGCACATTCTCTCCCATTAACTTCAGCAGAGCTGGTGTCACCCCTGCAGTTCAGTTGACATTTTTTATCATATTAACATTCTGCCTAACTTAACCTTTAGTCTGTGTTTCAGACCTCCTATCTCCTTACCTTGCTACTCTATTACTGGACCTTGAATTCTATATGCTTCTCTCTCTTAGGTGTTCACTGATATTATTAAGCAAGTAGTTTCTTCCTCCTAAACTAAATCTCTCTCATTGCTCCCACTATAGTTAGTCAGTCAACAAATATTTATTAAGCACCATGTACCAGGTATTTTGCTAAGATACAGAAATGAAAGGAAAGCAAAAAATGGTGCTGTTCTCAAGGTTTCACAGTTAAATAAGTGAAGCAAATGAAATAATGGTACATACCAGCTATAAATATATAGTACGAATAGAAAAGCATCTGAGGGAATGTGCTAGCAGTAAGGAAAGGGAGGGAGGCTATCAATAAAAGGTATCACCAGAAGAAGATAGGGAAGTTAGAATACAGAGCTATGGAGAGAGCATTCCAGGCATGGGGGACACAATGAAAAGTGTGGTATAATTCTCCATCTGAGTAAGGCTCTACTGCTCTCTCTCAGCTCTAGTGAATACTTTGGGCTCAGTTCTTATTATCTTTGTCAGGCCTAGAGGCCATTCTGAGGTTAAATCTCTCTCCTACTTAGCTGGGATCCTAGTTCTCTTCCCTTCTGTCTAAGCCTGGCTAATCAGAGATTTTCCCCTCATACTCTAATCAGGTCAGCATCCCTAAACTCTAGACCTAGTTACCTTACATTTTGCTTTGTTTTGTTCTTGTTTGTTTCTTTGTTTTTATATCTCCAGTATTAAGCACAATGCATGCCGTTTAGTAAGTATTTAATAATCACTTGCTGACTTCTTTTTCCCCACTGAATATGTAGACTTTATTGATGGTACATACCATAGATTTTCTGCTTCTCACTACTAAAAGGTAGCTTTGGGGCAAAGACAGTGAATAAGGCAAGGAATCCCTATTACAAGGGAAAAAAGTTAAAGTTAAGGGCTCTCTTATGGTAGAACTCCTCTTTTAACTGGGGATGAAGATACCTATCTTTATTTCTTGGAGGTTATAGACCATGAGGTCTTCTGTTTGGTTGTCAACAACTACATTCATCACTATGCCAGGAAATGAGCTTGATAAAATGGTCATTGCCTACAGGATACAACATAGTCCTCTGCGTAGTTCAAAATGACTTTCAAGAGTTCTTCTGATGCCTGATTCACCACCTTTTTTGGCAGGTTTCTCCAGGTCACAGGTCAGATCCACAACAGATACAACAGGAGTAAGAACTTCCCATTTAGCTAGGCTATGAATTTACCAATGGCCTCAGCAGTACCAATGAAAGCAAGGATGATATTTTAGCCAGCACCATACCTATGATGCAAAAACTTGTCAGAGGGGTCAACCACTGACTTATGCATTGCAGTAATGGCATGGAATGTGAGTCCTTCCACAATGCCATAGTAATTATAAATAGCTTTGACCAGGGTGACCAAGAAGTGGATAGTATAGGAAGCATTACTGACAAAGCTATTTTATTTCTCATTGATTCACTTCTATCACAAATGAAGGGGCATCAGCAAAAGAGGAAGAGATAATGACACACTTAGCTTCACCCTTCATGTAAGTCCCATCTTTTTCCATAGTGGCAAATAAACCAATGGACTCTCCCATTTTTTGACTTCAGCATTTCTCCATTTATTATTGGTGGGATCATGCTTCTGGAGTATAGCACAGACTTTTCCATTGACCACCAGCTTTCTATTCTCAACCTTGACAGTGTGCCTGAACTCACCATGGGTAGAATCATACTGGAATATATAAGCCTTATAATTGAGATCAGTGAAGGGATCATTGATGGCTATTTTGTTCACATTGTCTAAAGTGAATGCAATCTGGTCACCAGGCATCCAATATGGCCAAATCCATTGACTCCAACCTTTATTATTCTTTCCTAGAGATGTGACTGCAGCAATGGACCTGACAGCAGACTTGGAAGAAGAGCTGAGAGTCTAACTTCTCATAAGAGATTATAGGACAGAGGGTGGGAAGAAGAAGCCTTATCTATCACTTACTCCTTCTCTCTGATCATTTTGGCCTAGAACCTCAACTAAAGTAGTATCATCAGACACAAGGAAATGTATGCTTTTTCTAGTTCTTTTGAAGATCACCTAAGAGGACTCTCACTTTAACTTTGGAATACCGTATCCATGTTGCTAAACTTTGCTCCATTTCTGAATGTCTTCTAAGTTCAAGAAACATCTTATAAATACAGAATGCAATCAACCTGGGCCTCTTTTTGATGATGTTGAAATTATGACAAGTTCTCCTCTCCTTGATAAATAGAAAAGGAAATCCCAATGTCCCTAAGCTATAGAAACCCAGATTTATTTCACTGGAACCTGGCTCATGTGTATATCCTGAATTAAAATATGTCCTTCCTTTTTTTGTTTTTGTTGTTTCACAATCACCATCATATTTGGAAGGCTCTCACCCCTCCCTTTCACCTGCCTGGAAGATCCCTAGCCTCTTTCAAATTTTGGCTGAAGTCCTACTTTCTGCAAGTGACCTTTCCAAGTTACCCCAACCCATTGAACTCCCAATTTTATGCTAGTGCTTTCCCCTCTAAAATTACATCCTATTTTTGCTTTGTATTTTTAAAACTTTGGTGTTACAGTGTATAGAAAGTTGATCCTGTAATCAAAAAGACTGGAGTTCATATTCAATTTCAGACTCTTAAAACTATGCTATTCAACTCATTTAACCTATCTGCCTCAGTTTCCTTAACTGTAATATGAGATTAATCATAGAATTTACCTTCCAGAGTTGTTATGAGGATCAAATGAGATATCTGTAAAGTACTTAATACAATGTCTGGCATATAGATGGTGTTTAATAAATGTCTATTTCCTTTTCCCTATTAGTACATTGAATATTGTACCCCACTCCCCCCCTTATACTGTGAGTTCTATGAGTTTAAGAGTCATGCTTTTAAATCTTTCTCTTTACTGACAGTCTTTAGCATTGACACATAATGACAAATAATATGCCTGACAAATTATATGCTTAAAATCATTATTGACTGATGACTGACTTCAGCTGATATGGCTGACCACATTCAGATTCCTCCAGACCGTTGTAGTAGACTGCGGAGTATACTGTTTAAGAATAATAGTAATATGGCTCTTGAAAGTTTGCAAAGCACTTTCTGTGTCATCTCATTTGATTCATTAAATCCACTTTAAGAAGAACCTTCTCAGATCACCCTGGCTGGAAGTATTGTCTCCTTACTCTGAATTATAATAATACATAATTTCATGTCTATTCTTCCTTTTTTTATGTTTCCAGACATGATTTCATTTATACAGAGGACTCCAAAGATGTACCCTCTCTCCCAACCCAAATTTAGATAAGTAACTTCTCTGCAAGATATAATCTTAGGGAGTCTTCTAGGGTAGCACCAATAGACCGATTTCCCCCAGAATTGCTATTTAATTGGTATGTATCAGGGCCAACTTGAAATTAGACCTTCTAGGTGCTAAAACTGATCTTCTTCTGCAAGGTTAGCTATCATTTATTAACCATGAGACATTATTTACTTTCATTTTTAAAATTATTTACCTTTTTTAAATTTAGAATTGTTCACTTTGGAATAGATCACAGAATTACTTTAAAAAACCTGTTTAAATATATCTTGGAGATTTGCATATGTATTTAATAAATGCAGTCTCTTCATAAATGAAAGTAGCAAGCTACATTGTATCAGAGATAGCCTCTTTAGGAAAGAAGTTTCATGGAATAGACTTCATACTTTAAGGTTGGCTATTGATCATTAGTGTACTTATTGGAATTGGGGCAGCTAAGCGACACAGTGGATGAAGCACTTGCCTTGGATTCAGGAAGTTCGAATCCAACATCTGACACCTACTACTTACTAATTGTGTGACTTTGGGCAAGTCACTCAATCCCTGACTGCCTCACATCCTGGGTAATTTCTAGTAGTCCTGATTCATATCTGGTCACTGGACCAGTTGGCTCTGGAGGAGAAAGTAAGGCTGGTGACTTAGCACAGCACTCACTCAAATCCAGTTCATGTGCTTGTCATGGCATCACCTCCCTGATGTTGTGGTCTTCTTCAGAAATGAAGGACAAACAGTATTTTTGGAATTTGCTAGCCATATACTTAACTCCTTACTATATTGACAAACATAATTTACTTTAATTTTATAGTATTTTTTTCTTGGATCAAAAATTCATCAGTGCAAAGAATTGAGGATGTTTGTCTGTCCTTCTCAAAGAGGACCACAACATCAGAAAGGTGATTCCTTGGCAAATATATGAATTGGATTTGAGTGAGGAGTGTGATGTACTAAATAAGCAGCCTCACCTTCTTCTCCAGAGGCATCTAAGATCCAGTGGCCAGATTTGAATCAGGATGACTGGAAATGGTCCTGGATGAGAGGCAATAGGGTTAAGTGATTTTCCCAAGGTCACATAGAAATATGTGTTAAGTATCTGAAATCAGATTCAAATTACCATCCATCAGACTCTAAGATCAGTGCTCTATTCACTGAATCACCTAGCTTCCCAGTACAAAGAATAGCTAGGTGAGAAAACCATCTCTACCAATGCAGTTCAAAATCTTCTCTGCAATTTAAAGTCTGGTTGTTTCCTAGAGCCCAGAGAGGTTTGTTTTATGTAGGGTCTAGATGGATCAGGACCAATGTCTTCCTGCCTTTGAGACTGTCTTTCTATCTACTAACACCATACATATATAAAATGAATATAGTACATTCTGAATATCTATTGCTTTAACTACTCATCTTTTAAAAATTATGAACTTTTTAAGTCTTTTATATCTTTGAATGGTGTCTTTTTTAAATCCTGAACTTAAGGAACAGCAAATAAAATGAGAATTGCCATAGACAAAGCATAGCATAAAAAGATAAATAGACATGTGACCTCACACATACACAATCCAATGTTTTCTCTATTCAAGTACACAACAAATTCTTTTCAAAGAGCCCTGATTGTATTTCCTACTAACTTTACTGTTCTTTTCTATAAATTTTTAAATGTCCTTTTTCCTGAATTTTTTTCATTTTGATAACTCCATTGCTTACTCCCAATTCTCCCTATCCCATTGAAATAAAAATAAAAACACAGAAAATATACATGGTCCATCAGAATAAATCTCCACATTCCTCCATAAAAATGATTGAGAAAAATGTCTGTGATATTGGACCACTAGGGGGCGATTGAAGGAACAGAACTGCCTTTGCCTGCAATTCACTATTGCTAGAGAGAATCAAAAAGTACATTTTACTCTTCAGGTCAGTTGGTAAATATATAAGTAATGTCTCAAAAAAATCTCATAGGAATTAGAACTGGAGGAAGCCTCCAAAATCATGTACTGCCAGGAGTTCTTAGTTTTTTTTTCTGTGTTATAAACTCTTTGATGTTCTGATGAAGCCTAGATCATTTCCCAGAATAATTTTTAATTGAATAAAATATACAGGATTTCAAAAGAAACAAATCATACTGAAATATTTATCAAAATATATTTTAAACCAAATTCCTGGACCCTAGTTTCAAAAAATGCGATTCTAGTTCAACTTCATCACTTGTTTCATTTAAACACAGTTCTAGAAAATCCTCTGATTTAAGGATTAGCTAGGTGAGAAATTGCTTCTTTATTTCTAAAACTCTATGATTTCAAGTACTTCATAGTAGTCACAGCTTTGTCTATTTTTTCTCCCTCTATTTCTGTAGTCTCCTCACTTCCCTGCCTCTTTGGAAGTAAGTGTATACCTTGCCTGAAATAATTTCCATCATTAACAAACTTGCTCTCTTTCCCGTACTCATCAATTTGTATTTTTTCAAATCTCTGCTGAAAACATTTGTCTCTTGTTTATTTTTCAAATTTTCTTTTTCCTTTGATATTATTTTTAACTTTTAACAAATAGTGATGTAGTCTTATACCTTATATTGTTGAGCTACATTTTTACATTTGGTTTCATATCTCTATAACATATTTCAGCAATATTCATATTTAAGATATTAATGCATATTTAGGACATATATAAAACAACTAACTTAAAATCAATTTTTTTCTTTCAAGATGGATAGATATGCAAGAAAATAGTAAGAACAAAGCAAACAAAAGACCTCTTCTAAAGAACTTTTAATCCTATGAAATCAGGACACAAATTCAATAGCTACAATTGGAAACAAACTTTGTTTCCAAAAAATTATAATACTTTTCCATTTCTGAGTCATCTCTATGACCACTCCCTTTCTCTTACCACCCCAATATTAATTTTTACCTTTTTCTTGAACTCTATGTTCTCAGCAAATCACCTTATTCCTGTGTCTGGATTCTTTTCCAAATGAGTCTAAAATGAGGTTATCTGTAATTTTTGTTCCTGCTATTTCCATAAATCCAAACTATGCTAACTTTGCCCAGATTCTAGGAACCTAAATATTGAAAGATTATGAATGATGTAATACATTAACCAGAACCTTTTTTTCTGTACTAATTCAAAATAAAAACAAAGGAAAAAAACCTTACCCCAGAAATTTTCAGGCCATGGGCTCCCTAACAAAGTTGCATTATTAGCCATCATATCCACAAGAAACAGAGGAGAGGGAGGGGGAGAAGGAAAACTGAGAGATCCAAAAGGAGCCCTTTGATTCTATGCTTTGTGGTTCAACCCAGGAACAAATACCTTGCCTCTGCCACTCAGATACTTTTGTTTGCATAAAAGGAAATAAGAGTATCATGTTTCCTGCTTTTATACTCAAATTAGCAATGTTTGTCTTATCTTGGAATGCCACATGGTTACTGAGACAAAAACAGTTTCCTTCTCGTCATTTCCTCAGTGCAGGAGTACATGGATTTAGGATTAAATTACTAAATCCCTCCTCTCAGATGTTTTCAAACCTTGAGTTGAAGAAAGGGGTTATTTGTTTTAATTTCTTTCCCTCATTTATTATGCACAGGAAGATTCTACACAGTTAATTACTGAACTTCAGGTAAAATGTGTTTATGAAGAAAGTTCTTAAGGTTCTGAGGTTTCAGTCATGTTCAACTCTTTGTAACCCCATTTGGAGTTTTCTTGGCAAAGATAGAATAGTTTGCCATTTCCTTCTCTGGTTCATTTACAGATCAGGAACTGAGGCAAACAAGGTGAAGTGACTTACCCAAGGTCACACAGCTAACAAGTATCTAAGGACAAATTTAGAACTTCAAGTCCATTGCTCAATCTACTATACCAACCGTCATCATTATAATATAATATATATATATATATATACATATATACATATATAAAACACTTTAAGGTTTGCAAAGTGCTTTATAGACATGATCTCATGATCTCATTTTATCCTCACACAATAATCCAGGGAGGTAGTTGCAACTAGGTGGCACAGCAGTTAGAGAAAGGGACCTGGAGTCCAGAAAACATATGTTCCTGAATCTGCCTTCAGACACTTGCTATATGATCCTGTGCAACTCACTTAACTCTGTTGTCTTGTTTCTTCATCTGTAAAATGAGCTAGAGAAGGAAACAACAAAAGCAGTATTTCTGCAAAAGAGTCTGACATGACTGAAAAGACTAAACAAAGGTGGAATTATTATCCTAATTTTACAAATGAGGAAGAAGAAGCAGTCAGAAGTGACTTACCCAGAGAAAGACGGCTGGTATTTCAAGAAGGATTTGAACTCACGACTTCCTGATTCCAGATCCATTGCTTTATCCCATCTCATTTAGCTGTCTCCTACAATGATAATAGTTAATTTGACAAAAAAGAAAAAAGTAAGATATATATGTATTACAAATAGTCATTTTATATATACTTAATGGATTTAAGTTCTATTTCAGGACTTATAAATTATCTTTAGTAAATTGAAGAAGCAAAAATAAAAAAGAACTTAATATTTATGTATATTACTTTATTGAGGAGAGGAGGTAGAAAGAACAAACGTCTCAATTCCTGGAAGAATTCTCTATACCCATTCCGGTCATCACCTTCTCTGAAAGTTACAGTCTTTGAGAATTGGCTGGGGTCATACATGCTTACAATCACACAGCCAATGTGCTAAAAGTAAACCTTAATCCAGTTCTTCCTCATTCTTAAGTCAGCTCATTACCTAGTATTATGATTCTGCCTTAAATACAAATAATAATAATATTTCAATTAACTTTATAACTGTCTCTCTAAAAGAATCAGTCATATTTATTCCATCAATTACTTCCTTTTTGCATTGTACTATTCATTACTATTTTTGATAGATTAAAGATATTTTTAAATGTATTGTCAGCATATTGCATGAATTACTTACTGAATGCTAATATTCACCTTTTTTCTTACTAAAAATGGTTGAATTAATGTTCCTATGAGGTAATAATGGGGAATATCAAAAGGATTTGTATTTACTGATTCAAGGTTTCTCTGTGTAATGGATAATCCAGGGTGGTAGGTCAAGCAGTATTAACTCTTATAGTTGGTCACTGAAGTGACCATTATTTTCAAAGTTCCTCATATATTCCTGAGTAGTTTGTGAACTGGAAAACTGAAGGAATTCACAAATTTCATCCTATAATAATTCTTTGAAACTCCATTTCTCTTTGGGTTTGTCTATCCAAATCCATTAAATTTAGAGGTGGAAAATTATCTTAAATAGATGTTTATTATTTGCTGAATAAAAAAAGCTATACATAACTGATAAATTAAAATATTATACCAAATGCTGGGTAGCACAGTGAAGAGAGCATTGAATCTGGCATCAGAAAGATGAGCATTTGAATACTTATTATGTGATCCTGGGCAAGGCAGTTCACCTCTTTCAGATTCATTTTATTTAGCATAATGTCTTTTCAACATAAATATTTATATAGCATAATAATCTAGGGGTGGCTAGGTTGTACAGTGGATAGAGCAGTGGTCCTGGAGTCAGGAACACCTGAGTTCAAATCTGGTCTCAGACATTTAATAATTACCTAGTTGTGTGGCCTTGGGCAAGCCACTTAACCCCATTGCCTTGCAAAAAAAAAAAAAGCTAAAAAATTTTAAAAAAAAAAGAATCTTTGGTCTTCATAATATCTACTTATATGTAAACATTCATATATTTTCATGAAATACATATAAATGTATAATATTTCTATTGAAACAATCTTGAAAACTCTCCATTCAAAATTAATTTTGTATAATTTTAAACAATTTATTTTTATCAAAATAAATAATACAAATAGAAAGAAGATTGAAATTGGACACAGAAAAACCCAGATCCCTGCTCCCATATCTTCCTAGCTATGTGGCCTTAGGCAAGTTACTTTAGTTCTATGGTATTCATTTCCTTTATCTGTGAAATGAAGGGGCTGGACCCATATATATCACAAGTTAGCTTCCAACTCTATGATTCTGTAATTTCAACACAATCTGCTTATGTTAGTTGGTATATCCCTACTGATTAACTATGAGAAAAATTATATAGACTTTACTACTGATATAGATATCGATGCTGCCATATATCATTATATAGATTGCATTTTTCCTCAAACCAATTAGATTTTTTACTTTTAATAAATTATCTCTTGTAAAAAAAACAGCAATCTTTCCAGCTAAGGTTGTGTTTTAGGCTGGGATTTCCTTTCATTGTTTCATGCTTTAGTCACTTCACATTTTCCCTGTTAATTTATAGTTTTGCAGATGGCCAAAGCCTAATCAAAATTCTGACAAATAAAACTTTCCAGCAGGAATGTTTGGTAGAATTACTCTATGTATCACCAAGGTAAAATATACGACTTGGGGGTGGAGGAACAGAGGGCAAGGGGGGGTTGTCTTGTTTCTACAATGCAAATTTCACAGATGTTAACAATGAATAATCATCATTGGCAGAGATCCAGCTGTGTGTCTATGTGTATGTACACTAAGGAAAGCATGTATTTATATGAATCCTGTGACTTATAAACCTACACAGGAAGATAGGTATTAACATTGCCAAAATGTACAATTGGTTTTTCCTCTATTTGTCACTATGCAATAGAACGTTTAGGTCTACTGTTCCCTACTTCTACCAAAATATATTGTTCCTTAACTTCCCTCATTCCCATGAAATATTTCCAACACTTTGAAAAGGGAAACTCATAGACTAGAGACTCAGAGTGAACAGAGTAAAAAAGGTACAAAGTAGAATTCATAGCAAGTCAGATCTTTAAGGCACCATGGAAAGTAACTTATTCAATTCTTTCATTTCCCCAGTGAGGGAAGTGAGATGTAGAAAATTTAAAACAACTAACCCAAAGACAGATACTGAACTAGAATCCAGGTAATAGGCTCATAGATTCAGTTGGAAGGGACATCAGAAATCTTTAAATCTTATAGATAAGGAAACTCAGACTCAGGGAAGTTGTGACTTGTCTAGGTTTGCACAACTAATAAATGTTCCAGGGAGAATTGAACCCAGCTCTTCCTGGCTCCAAATCCAGCAAGTTATCTTATTACTATACTACTTCTATTAGTAGTCAGATAGAAAGACAAGATTTTTTTCCCTTTATATTATAGGTCACATTAATAAAAAAGTAAAACAAACTACACATAATTACATTTCACTGAGAGTATTTTGGTATTAAAATACTGGTTTCTTTTTTATATTGTTAATGACTTTTTATTTCATTTTCATCTTGCTAAATTTTTATTTTATTTTTTATTTATGGAATAGAAACATTTCCATAATATAACAAAATTAAAAAGATGACTGCACATGAAACTGTAAATTTATTATGTTCAACTTGCAGTGACTTTTAAATAAATAATAGTTATCATGTAAATTCCTTTCTTTTTCCTCTCCTGTGCCTCTTCCCTAGATATGGTTACCATTAGACAGTTTCTTAAATACATTCTATTGACACACAAAACAGTTAGCAAAGGGGAAAGTTGGGGTCCTGAAAAAGAAAAGAAAAAATTGTAAAGAAAAAATCAATTTGTAGAGTATAAGATATTGCTGCTCTTATAGTTGTGTATTTTGATGCCGAAAGGAACAGAGAAATAGCTGACTTATTAAAAAAAAACTCTTAAAATGTGTGTATGAAGATAGTTTTCCAAAGGGATTTGAGTAAATTTTTGAGGAGAAATACATAGTAGAGCAAATATAAAGACATAAATCTCTTGTGAAAGATAAAATGAGTCCTTGTTTGCATATAAATACGAGTTCAAAGAAATAGTTTCAAAAACAAAAAAAATGAGATAAGGACTATGTTTAAAATGTAGTACTGCAGGGAACATGGGCCTTTGGCATTGGTATATAAATGGTTTATGCCTAAAGGGAAGTGAAACTTAAAAAGCTTATTAATCATCTGAATATTTGGAGACTGAGGTATAGGTTTTTTTTTTAAATGATTAATTTCATAAGAAAGAATTGTCAAGAGAGACTTTTTAAGGGAAAGACTCACAATTGAAGGTCGGAAGCCTCATTTTTAAGCCATTGATAAGTATGGGAGACAGAGTTAGAGGCTGGTGTTGTGAAGACATTTAATAACCTGAAAAAGAAAACAAAAGGAAAGAGGCTAGTACAGGGACTAATTAACTGACAGAAAGCTTTTACCATGTGATTCCTAAGATTGGAGAGAATCCTCATTAAACAAGAATTTCAGTTCCAAATATTATTCCTCAGAGTCCCCTGTGCTTAAGAGGATTGAAATTTCTCAAAGGTACATGTTCTCTTTGCTAGTCCTCTCAGAAGTAAAATAGAAAAGGAGAAAGGAAGAAAGCAGGTACTGCAGCAATTTTACTGTATAAACAAAGCTGGCTAGACTAATTTGCTTAGCCTTAAGAATCAATTCAAGCTTTTCACTGTGCACTCTGGGGCAGAATTTGAATTTAGATTTTCCTGAATTCAAACCCAACACGATCAACTGTGCCAAAATAACTATAAGAATAGTAAATACTGAATCATCCTTCCCTAAAGTTTGGAAATACTCTCCCACAAATACAGCATAATCCAGGGAAAAGTAGATTCAATCTTAGCATATGTGGCAAAAGGGGAATTTATGGTTCCTAGTTGGATGATCATTCTTTTCTCTCTTATCAGTCTTCATGACATTTTCCTGAGGTGTAGCTCTTTATTGGGTTCTCAGATTTGAAGACTGTAGAAACTTGAAGTTGCCTTTCTTCAAAGTGCATAGTTTATACTCATTTTCCCATATAGCGACTGTCATTAGAGTCTACTGTTCCAGGGATACACATATAATGAAAAGGATATCTAAATATTTTGACCTTTCAAACTTTACAAGGTCTCCTTCCATTGAGAGTACTCCTCAAGGGTTTAACCAGAAATGCTCTACCTCTGGAATACTGAATTCTGAAATATGCTCCTGTTTTATCCATAACTCACCAACTGTGACTCATTTTCAATTCCAAAATATCTTTAGTGTAATGTCAACTCATTTCATTTAGCTAGAGGCTTTTTATCACTTCACTAAAAATGATTAGGGTCTTTTTCCATAACTAACATATTTTTTGTTTGATTAATTTATTTGATGAGGTTTATAGGAATTGTTTATATTCATATTATACCTTGAATTAATTACATAAATCTGTTATGACATTTTAAAATGTCATCACATTTTAAAAATATAAAGACTATAACCCCTTGCTAATTACCTTAATTGATGATATGACTAATAAACATGCTTTTTAAAATTATACTCTCTGTGCCTTGTTTTCCTTCACTGTAAATAAGGAATTTTGACTTCTTTTTTCTTTTATACTTGATATTTTATTTTATTTTTCCAATTACATGTTATGAAAGATTTTCAACATTCATCCACATGCATATACATTTTTTGTTAGGTTTTTGCAAGGCAATGGGGTTAAATGGCTTGCCAAGGCCACACAGCTAGGTAATTATTAAGTGTCTGAAGCCGGATTTGAACTCAGGTACTCCTGACTCCAGGGCCAGTGCTCTATCCACTGCACCACCTAGCTGCCCCATATGCTTTTTTATGTTACATAATTTCTTTTCATTCTCCCTTCCCACCCACGCCCCTCAGTGACAAACAGTCAGAAGAATACCGTATATACACATTTGTGTTTAGTATGTTTAAAGATTAGTCATTTTTGGTATGAGGAATTACAATTAAGGGGGGGGGGAGAAAACCATGAAATAGGAAAGAAATACATAGAGAAATTTTAAAAAAGTGAATATAGTGTTCATTCAGATTCTGAAGGGTTTTTTTATTTGTCTATTTGTTTTGTTTTGTTTTCTTCCTCTGGATGGGGATAACGTTGTCCATAGCTACTCTCTCAGGGTTATCCTAGCTTTCTGAACTACTGAGAGGATCTGCATCCATCTGGTTTGATCAACTCACAATGTTCTTGTTAATGTGGACAATAGTCTCTTGGTTCTCCCTTTGCTCAGTTCCTGCAATTCATTCCTTCTCTAGAGTCTGACCATTTATGGTTTCTTATAGAACAATAGTATTCCATAATATTTATATACCATAACTTGTTCAGTTAGTTATTCCACAATTGCTGGGCATCCCCTCATTTTCCAATTCTTTGCCACTACAAAAAGTTGCTATGAATATTTCATTACATGAAAATTTCCCACTTTTATGATTTCTTCTGGATATAGGTCTAGCATTAGAATTGCTAGATCAAATGGTATGATCAGTTTTATTGCTCTTTTAGAATAGTTCCAAATTGCTCTCCAGATTGGTTGAATCAGTTCACAACTCCAACAATAATGAATTACTGTACCAGTCCTCACACAACCTCTCCAACATTGATTGTTTTCCCTTTTTATCATCCAAGTCAATCTGATGAGTGTGAAGTGATACCTCATAGTTGTTTTAATTTGCATTTATCTAATCAATAATAATTTGGAACACTTTTTCAAATGATTATATATATAGTTTTAATTTCTTCATTTGAAAACTGTCCATATCGATTGATCATTTGTCCATTGGGAACACTATATATATATATACATATATATATATATATTAAATATATTCTATCCCTAATATGCTATGGTTTTATAATATGATTTAAAAACATTCCTCTCTCCAAAGTTTTCCTCTCTTTTTACTTCCAAGGTGATAACTAGCTAATCTATATAATTAATTTTGCTAATGTTGATCAACCTCTCCTTCCTTATAATATAATTACTTTAACAATGGTATTTTAAAGGGAGTTTTGAAGTAGTTCATGATGACTTCCTAGAAGAAGTAAGGAGAATATAATTTATTGGCCAATTTCTATGTCATGAAAATATTAATTTTTTTCTAAATACTAATCTGATTTTCTCATATTCTTTGATATTATGGTTCTAACTCAGGAAATGTTTTAGCTCTCTTCCATCCCAGAAGATCAGTGATACTACTTCCCATTTTTCTTGGTTCTGACATACAATAGCAAAAGATATCTACCTACAGATAGAAAATATTAAGTGATGATTTCTTTACTCTTTAATACCTGAAAGTCTACTGGATCAATTTCTCAAGGTGGATAAATATGTTATGGTAGTAATCTCAAACTTCTTCTGTATAAGCCATGCTTGAACTGTATTCTCCCCCTTGTTTCTGATGCCATTGATGAGGCTAGTTTTGTATTCAAAATGATTTGGCAAAAATTAATGTTTTTTTAAATTAGTTGACTATTCATCTCGTTAAGTTATCTATCTTTAAAATATTTTAATAGTAATGACTTTCTGCAAAAAATAAGACAATGAATGTACCATATATCCGAAGATATTATTTTCACACAAATTGAATTTTGTTTTGTGTTTTAGCTTAAACAAAAGAATTTGATAGTGGAAAAGTATGAACAGAGAAAAGAAGCCAGAGACACAATTGTAGGAAATAGCTTTCAGCGAGCCTAAAGCAGAGCATGTTCATGATCAGCAAATTTGCATCACATTTTGCACAATGGGTTATTTCTTCAAGATTGAAAATAATGTTTTTGTTTTGTTGTACCTTGAAAGAATCTATTCGAATTCTAACAAAAAGTAAACAAAATTTGTATTTTTCCCATGGCAATTATTCTCTTCTTAAATGCCATTCATTGGAAGAAAATTCAACCAAAAAAAGTAGTATTATCTTACAATAGAAGAGACTGGTATGAAGGCAGAATGTTTGGGTTTGAATTCCCATCTCTACCATTTGCTTACTTATGTGACTGTGGTCAAGTTACTTCTTTGAACTTCTGTTTCCTCAATTGTCAAATAAGGGAACTGAATTAGATGACCTTTTACCTCTAAGACTAGAAACATAATTCATACTGAGACACAATTCTCCCCAAACTATGAACTATTTCTTTGAAGGGCAAAATAGGAAGTATATTTCAATTAACTAACTCTCAAGGTGGTAGTGAAGAAAGTGCTACCCCATTCATATGTTACCTTTTATTTTCATTTTTAGCAAAGCATATTTCTTTCTTGTAGCCAAAAGAAAGCTCTTTTAAGCTTTAGAATAAAACACTTCATTAACAGTAATTCAAATTAAATTAAAGAAATTAATATTTCTTTAAACAATTTGACTTTCTTCTAACTTTTTTAGTCACCATTTTCCTCCTATTTTTAGGGAAGAATTAAGATTTAAAGATGGAAAGCAATTTATTGCTTAAAGAGTTATATTTAAGATTAATTAATTCCCCCCCCCCATCACATTTCCTCTTTCTTGATGCACACCCTAGCTGAAGAATTCCTGGGTAGGACATAGCAAAAAATAGAAATATCCTTGAAAGTTGTAGATAATGAGCAGATCTGTATTTATTGTCTTAATTTTTTTAACACTAGAAAGACCAGGTAAGAAAATTAATGGAAGATAGTTTTGTACTCTAGAAATAATTTTACTTTCATAATTTTATTTTAAACACATTTAATATTTAAATATGTTGTGTAAATCTTATTTAAGTGCTAAACATTATAAAATATTTATAAAATTATGTTTAAATTTTATAATTTCATTTTTGTCTAAGATGCACTTTAAATCCAAGTATTAACAAGTAGATATTGAAATAATACTTTAAAATAATTTTTTTTTTATCCTACTATCTCTAGTACATACAAAAATACTACCAAAGCTTCCCCCACCCCATCTCAACCATAGAGAGTTATAGTAAATAATGGCTACCTGTAACTCCAAAATCCTCAGTCACAAGTTTTCCACTCTCCATTCAAACTTTTTTCACCCATTGCTTGAATTTAATCTGAAACAGCTCTTGCTAAAAATGATTACCAATCATTCAAAAACATTTATTAATCACTAACTATAGACATTAGACATGTTTCAGAAAGCTGTATGCATATCCAAGTTTAGTTAAATAGGATCTCATTTTCATTATCCAGGGAAAGGTTTCTATTTTTTTTTAGGTTTATGCAAGGCAATGGGGTTAAGTGGCTTGCCTAAGGCCACCCAGCTAGGTAATTATTAAGTGTCTGAGGTCGGATTTGAACTCAGGTACTCCTGACTCCAGGGCCAGTGCTTCATCCACTGCGCCACCTAGCTACCCCAAGGTTTCTATTTCTTAATGACAAATCTTTTTGTAAAGTGAGGACACCTTTTACATTCTTAATAATTATCCCAAATGAGATTTCTTTGATAAGTATAAAACTTAGTATCTTAAAATAGGAATTCACCATTCTCTATACATCTTTAGAGCAGACAGGTATGAAACAGACTTTTAGTTTGGCATATTGTTTTTGAATTTTTTGATCCTTTTGAAAAGATTTCTAGGAATTAAGAGGTCACTATTTGATTCTTAAAGTTTTCTTTTTATTTCTTTGGTTCACTAAACACAGAGCTAGGATGTCAATGTGAAGGTGATACTTGAAGGTGTGGAAAGGATAACATCAAGTTTATTACACTTTTAGAGGCTAAACATATAAATACTGATGCATGCAAAGAGTAAGAATTGACGTAAGATAATAAGTGAAATAAAGTGCTAATTAGAAGGTGTGGAAGGAAAACCCTTTATATTTCACATTAAAGTTAATTAAGGCAATTGAAACCAAAAGTGGTAAATTTTAGTCTGAGAATTTGTAAATGGAGTCAAAGTAAATTAAAGTAGGGAAGATTTGCTGTTATGTTATAAAGTCATTGAAAAAAGCATTTGAGGGAAAAAAAACTTTCCCAACATTAATTATCATAATAACTCTCATCTAGAGTTCATAAAACTTTATCTCCCTACTCTTATCCCACTGATATAAATGTGAGGAAAAGTCAGAAAGGATGAAGTGTAGAGGAAGTATTCCTATATCAAGGAGGGGGGAAACAAAATATAACAATTCATTCTAAAAGAGATTGAATAATTTTTAATTATTGAATTGTAAAAGCAATTATAAATTCCCTCCTTGCCCATACAACACCATGGGCCAGTAAAATCATAGAGTACACTTGACTCTGGATGCCATAGATGGAGTGTTGCTCACATATTTTCTCCAGCTTCCCTGTTTCAGGGAAAAGACAGCCTTCTTTTTTTTTTTTTTGCCAAAGCAGACTTTTTTGAGCCCATTTCCTTGTTTTCCTTGGGACATCAATTCTTTAGTTTTTCCCCCTTTTGACTTCTTCCAGTGTTGCCTGCTATAAATGGCAAAGAGAGCTATCACTCATTTTACTCTGACCCATATTTTTGTGATCTGGGTCATTCCACCTCTGGAATAAGTCTTTCTCTTCAATCACACCCTTATCCCCTCCCTTTGGAAACTGGTTTTCTTTCAAATTCAGTCATAGGCAATAGAATATGTTTCAATTCCACTCTTTTTTTATTTATAGACTTAGAAATTTGTTTTTCCCATTACATGTAAATGCAACTTTTAGCATTTGTTTTTAAAACTTTGAGTTTCAAATTCTCTCCTTTATCCCCAGTCTCTTCCCCCTCAAAGAAAAAACCCAGAAAATTGATATGGGTTATAAATGCATAATCATATAAAACATTTCCAAAATAGTGATGCTGTGACTTCTAATTGTTGTAACTTCTAACCCTAATAATTATAAAAAAATTAAGTTGAGTTACCAGTATCATCTTTACCTGTAGAAATACAAACAATTCAACATCACTAAGTCCTTTATTATTTCCCTTTCCCTTCTTCCTTTTTTATGCTTGAGTATTGTATTTGAAGTTCAAAATTTCAACGAATTTCATTGCCTGAAAGAGTTTGCTCAATTTTACTAGCATTCTTGATTGTAATTTGAATTCTTTTACCTTATGGAATATTATATTGCAAAACTTACAATCCTTTAACATAGAAACTGCTAAATCTTGTGTTATCTTGACTATGGCTCTATGATGCTTGAATTGTTTCTTTCTGACTGCTTACCATATTTTCTCCTTGACCTGGGAGCTCAGGAATTTGACTATAATATTTCTTGGAGTTTTCATTTTGGGATCTGTCAGAAGGTGATCTGTGTGTTCTTTCAATTTCTTTTTTCTCTCTGGTTCTAGAATATCAGGGCAGTTTTCTTAAGTAATTTCTTTAAAAATATTGTCTAGGGTTTTTTTTTATCATGGCTGGCATTTTTTAAATTTTAAAATTTTAAATTACCTCTCCTGGATCTATTTTCCAGATCAGTTGTTCTTCCAATGAGATATTTTACATTGTCTTCTATTTTTCATTATTTTGATTGTTTATTGTATTTTTATTTTTCTTAATCATGAGTTTCAATTTGCTTAGTTCTAATTTTTAATGAATTATTTTCTCCTGTGAGTTTTTGCATTTCCTTTTCCATTTAACCAATTCTACTTTTTAAAGGACTTTTTTCCTACAGAGAATTTTTGTGCCTCTGTTTCCATTTTTCCAATTCTGCTTTTGAAGTTATTCTTCTCCTCACTGTTTTTTTAACCTCTTTTACCATTTACTGAATCTGTGTTTTAAGGTTTTGTTTTCTTCAGTATTTTTTGTGTCTTCTTTATCCAGCTGCTGACTCATTTTCATGATTTTTTTTACATAATTCTCATTTATGATCCCAACTTTTCTTCTACCTCTTTTAATTGATTTTCAAAATCCTTTTTGAGCACTTGCTGTTTTTCTTGGAGGGTTTTGGATATAGTAGTATTAATTTTGTTATCTTCTTCTGGTTTTTTTTATATTTCTTCTCACCAGATTAATTTGCTATGTCAGATTTCTTTTTTTTGTTATTTGTTCATTTTCCCAGCCTATGAATTGATTTAAATTCTTTGTTAAAATAAGGCTCTGTTTCCAGGGTGGAGAGTTTGTCCCAAGCTCCTAGAGATTTTTTGTAGCTGTTGTGAGAGATCTGAAAGCTCTCTGGAGGACCTGTTGACCTGCAAGTTTTCAGTTCTTCCAAGGTGGTAATGATCTACAGAGAAATGTTTACTACTCTCCTAGCCTGTGCTGTGGTCTATGAGTGACCACAAGCACCCTTTTTTGCCCTGGAACTGTAATGAGCGTCTGCACTTCCCTGTGACAGCAAGCTTTCATGAACTAGTGCCCCTTCTCTTCCTGGAACTGTAACCAAAAACTGTGATCCAGATCTGGGAATGAGTAAAGCTACAGAGCCCTTCCTCAGTGCTAGCAAACAGACTACTATAATCTCCTTTTGACCAGTTGGATTGAGGGTTGTGGAAGCAGCTTTTGCTGTCACTTATTCAGTAGCTCCCAAGACTGCTCCTAGTGGGTCAGGGTCTGCACTGAGTGCAACTTGAGTTGGACTGTGTCTCACTTTCACCCAGGTGTTAGAGGCCTTTTCTTCAAAGTTGTCTTTGGCATCTATGGGTTGAGATATCTGGAAACAACCACTGAAGCCAATAATTCAGTTTCTCAGAGGTCTGCTCCTCATTTATCTCTCACCCTAGTGCAACAGACCTTTCCTGCCAACCTTCTAAGTTGTCTTGGGCTGGAAAATTGTTTCACTCCATCTGTGACTTCTAATGTCTTTACTCTGCCATCTTGGCACTATCTCCTAATTAAATTCTTATTTACTAACAAAACTTCTTTGTAAATCTGGTTCTGAAACCAATGGACCCCAACTCAGAATAGTGATTTTTTAAATAATTGGAATAAATCCTGAATTTCAATTAAAGTTAATGAAAATGATGATATAATTCTTTCCCATCTAAATTCATAGATCAATGTATGCCATGGAAACAATTAAAGACTAACAGACTGCCTTCTGTGCTTCTGTGGGGGGGGCAAGATTAGGTGAACAATTTTAAAATTCAAAATAAATAAAATTGTCCTTTAAAAACAATTTGAGTCCCAACTTTTCTCCTTCCCTTTTCCCACTCTTCTTTCCTGAAATAGTAAGCAATTTCATGTAAGTTATGTAGGTGCATTTATGCAAAGCATTTTTCCATATAAATCATAATGTGAAAGAAGACAGGGACCAAAAAAAAATCTCAGCACAAAAAAGTGAAAAAGAGTATGCTTGGATCTGCATTCAGACTCCATTAATTATTTCTCTGAAGATTGATAACATTTTTCATCATAAGTCCTTCAAAATTGTCATAGATCTTTGTTTTAATCAGAATGGCTGTCATTCACAGCTGATCATTGCATAGCATTACTTTCCCTGAGTATACTAATCTGATTGTGTTCATTTCACTTTGTGATAGTTCATGTAAGTCCTTCCAGATTTTTCTGAAAGTAGCCTACTTGTCATTTCTTATAGCACAATTTATTCCATCATATGTACAAAGCAATCTCTACTTGATGAATAGGCTCTCAATTTCCAATTCTTTGCCGCTACAAAAAGAGTTGCTTTAATTATTTTTGTGCCAATAGGTCCTCCCTCCACCATTATTTTTCATCTTTGGGATACAGACCTAGCAGTGGCATTGCTGGGTCAAAAGTTATATATTGCTCTCCTGAAAGGTTGGATCAGTTCACAACTCTACCCACAATGCATTGGTGTCCCAAGTTTTGTACATCCAACATTTACTGTTTTCCTTTTCTGTTATATTAATCAATCTGATAGGTATGAGGTGGTGCCTCAGAATTATTTTAATTTGCATTTGTTTAATCAATAGTGATTTACAGAATATTTTCAAATGACTATAGATTGTTTTGAATTTTTCACCTGAAAACTGCCTGTTCATATCCTTTGATGATTTATCAGTTGGAGAATGACTTGTATTCTTATAAATTTGACTTAGTTCTCTCCATATTTTTAAAATGAAACCTTTAAGGGTGGTTAGGTGGCACAGTGGATAGAGCACCGGCTTTGGAGTCAGGAGTACCTGAGTTCAAATCTGACCTCAGACACTTAATTAGGTAATTATCTAGCTATGTGGCCTTGGGCAAGCCACTTTACCCAATTGCCTTGCAAAAACCTAAAACAAAATGAATCCCTTTGTCAGAGAACCTGCTGCAAACTTTCCCCCCTAGCTTTCTATTTTCATTCTACTCTTAATTACATTGGTTTTGTTTGTACAAAATCTATTTTATTTTAATATAATAAAAAAATTGACTTTAAAATTTGTAATGCTCTCTACCACTTATTTGGTCATAAATTCTTCCCTTCTTTATAGATCTGAAAGATAAACTATTTCTTGTTTATTGAATCATTCTTTAAGTCTAAACCATGTACCCATTTTGATTTTATCTTGATACATAGTGTCAGGTTTTTGCCTAGTTTTTGTCCTACTGTATTTCCGGTTTCCCCTGTCGTTTTTATCAAATAGTGACTTCTTGTGGTTTTGGTTTAGCAAACACTAGACAACTATATTCATTTATTAGTGTGTATTGTTATTTAATCTATTACACTAATCCACCATTATATTTTTTAGTTAGTATCAGATTGTTTTAATGATTGCCACTTTATTATGTACTTTTGAGATCTGATATGTTAAGCCACCTTCCTCCACTTTTTTCCTGGATTTCTTTGATATTCTCTATCTTTTTCCCAAGATGAATTTTGTTATTATTATTATTATTTTTTTGTTATTATTTATTTTCTTTCAAATATTTTTGCTAGTTTTAGTGGTATGGCTCTAAATAAGCAAATTAATTTAGGTAGAATTGTCATTTTTAACATATTGACTTGGCATACCCATGAGTGCTATTTTTCCATTTGTTTAGATCTGACTTCATTTTTGTAAAAACCAGTTTTGTAATCATATTTATATAGGTTTACCATGGCAAGTAGAATCCCAAGTGTTTTATATTGTCTATAGTTGTTTTACCTCTTGTTGCTGCATTTTTCTGGCAATATAAAATAGGAATGCCAATGATTTATGTGGGTTTATTTTATATCATGCAACTTTGCTTAAGTTGTTCATTATTTCAAGCAGTTTTTAGTTGATTCCCTAGTATTCTTCAAGTACATCATCCTATCATCTTGAATAGCTTTATTTTTCAATTTATTTTTCTTCTCTTATTGCTATAGCAAATATTTCAAATACAATATTGAATAATGGTGGTGTTAATGGGCCTCCCTTCTTCATTCCTGATTTTTTGGGGGGAATGCTAAGTTATCTCCATTCCTTATAATGTTTGACTAATGGTTTTTGATGATACTATTATCATTTTAAGAAAAATTTCATGTATTCCTATGCTTTCTGGTGTTTTTAATAGGTATAGATGCTGTATTTTGTCAAAACTTTTTTCTTTATCTATTGAAATAGTCATACAATTTCTGTTAGTTTTGTTATTGATATGATCAATTATGCTTCTAGTCTTCCTCATATTAAATTAGTCTTTATTCTCTCTCTCCTTTCACCCTATATCATATCATGAGTGTTTTGCTTCCAACCACTATTTTCCCTCAATCTTGCCTTCCTTCTTTTGTTCCCTTCCCCTCCTACTTCCCTATTGTTTAGGACAGATTTCTATACTCAATTGAATATGTATGCTGTTCTCTTTTTTGACCAATCCCAATGACAGTAAAGTTCAAGTGTTGCCGTATCCCAGTCTTTCCCTCCATATGTAATAAGTCTTTTATACTACTTCATTTGAGATATTTTATTCTCCATTCTACTTCTCCTTTCCTTCTCCTGGCAATCCTCATTCTCATATAGAATAAAATAGGTACAGAAATCTTTTTATATTATTCCATCAAAGTTGACTTACACCCACAACCTCTGTCTGTGTATATTTCTTCTAACTACATGTATCATGTATCAGGTTACATGTATCATCTTTCCCTCATGAGATGCTAACAATTTAACCCTACTGAATCGCTTACTTTTTTTCTTTCTTGGTTGCCTTATGCTTCTCTTGTATCTTGTATTTGAAAATCACATTTTCTGTTCAGCTCTAGCTATTAAATCCTCTATTTCACTGAATAACCATTCTTCCCCTGAAGAATTATCTCAGTTTTGATGGACAGGTGATCTTAGTTGGAATCGTACCTCCTTTGCGTTTCAGATACCAAACCCTCCAATCCTTTAATATAGAAATTGCTGAATCTTGCATAATCCTAGCTTTGAGCCCATGATATTTGAATTTTTTTTCTGGCTGCTTGCAATATTTTCTCCTTGACATGGGTGTTCTGGAATTTGGCTTTAATATTCCTAGAAATTTTCACTTTAGAATCTCTTTCAGGAAGTGAATGATGGATTTTTCCATTTCTTTTTTACCCCCAGGCACTAGGGTGCCTGGACAGTTTCAGCAATAATTTCTTGAAATATAATGTCTTGCCTCTGCTTTTTTATCATAACTTTCATGCAGTTTTTAAATTATCTCTCCTGGATCTGTTTGTCAGGTCATTTGTTTTTCCAATGAGATATTTAACATTTTCTTCTAATTTTTCTTCTTTTGATTTGATTTTATTGTTTGTTGATACCCTATGGAGTCATAAGCCTCCATTTACCCAATTCAAATTTTAAGGAATTATTTTCTTCAAGGAGGTTTTTTTACTGCCTTTTACATTTAGTCAATTCTACTTTTTAAGGAGTTGTTTTCTTTAGTAAATTTTGTAAATCTGTTTCAATTTTTTCTGTTTCCTTTACAAGATGTTAACTCTTTTTCATGATTATCTTGTATTATTTTCATTTTTTTACTCTTTTTTGAATTTTAATAATTTTTTATTTCTTCTAGTAGTTCTTTTTGGGCTTTAGATCAATTAAAGTTTTTTCTTTTACACAAAGAGATTTTACACATAGGCATTTTGACATTAGTGACATCTTCAGAACTTGTGTTTTCATCTTCTCTATCACTAATAGTAACTTTCAATGGTCAGGGGTTTTGTTTGTTTGCTTGTTGCTTATTTTTCTAGCTTATTTTTTTATTTTATTTTTATTTTATTTTATTTTTCTAGCTTATTTTGAAAGTTGAGTTCTACTCCTGGGATAGAAGAGATACTGTCCCAATGTTTTTGCATTGGGGCATTGAAGCCTCTTATTCCTTTTTCCCTCTTTTGTACTCTTCTTACTTTATTTTAGTTTAGAAAAGCTTCTTTCTCCCTTACAACCTAGAGTGTGAAGTGTAGAGATGTATTCTTTGAATTTCTTCACTTGCAGAAGAAAGATCAGTAGGAACACATATCATGTAATGATTATGACAGAAACACAAACAAGGTATGCTTAATATAAGTTATTTCATACTTTTACAGTAGTTGAAATTTTCAATGTTATTTTTTTTACTTCCTTAAGGATGTCAATATCACAACTCTAGAATCTGGTTAAAACCTGTATAATTATCATCTCTAAATCATTTAACAGCACTATTTAAATTATTTTCATTTGTGTCAATAACTCCACAGCCACAGTTATTCTCAGTTATCTTTCAGTATTATACCAGCTTCCAATTTATTGCATAATTAGCCTTACCCACCAAACTACTTTATTTTCTAATTATTTATTTACTTTTCTTTATTGACCTTTCTCTTGTGTTGCCAAGAAGGTTCTCCTTATCTTTTGTTGATTACCTCTTCAGATTTTAATTCTTTCAGAATCTTTTAACCTTTTAAATCTTCCCTAGCCTTTTCATATTCTATTTCATTTTCCTTGGTCTTTATTTCCAAACCTGGAAAGATAATTGAGACCAGTATGAGGTCTGGAGATTTCTTCAAATTTTCCCAAATTTCTCTTGCTCATAAACAAAGTCTAACTTACATCATCAGTCCAAACCCCCCTCAAGATTTTTTGATTTCTAATTTCTCTTTCCTTTCATATCCTTCTTTCCTATTGCTCTCCTAAAGACCAGAAGTAGAATATTTCTTTGTAAAAAAATCTTGATAGTAGATGATTATTAACAGATATAAGCTACCCAAAAAGCCATTTCAATGAACAAAATCCTTGAAAGAACAATATTATTCTGCAAGTAGGAATACATATGTATATACATAGCCAGAGCTTTCTTTAAAGCATAAGTTGATTGCCCTGGCCATATAGAGAGTAATCTTCCAAATCCTACTTGGATTAGTGTCATATGAAAACCTTGAATCATCACCAAAAAAATATTACCCAGACTATTTACATATCTATCCATTAAGATTTCCTGTGGCTATTAGGCATGCTCAGTTCTAATAGGACACATGATTCCAAGTATTTAAATCTATTCTAAAAGCACACTTGAGTAAGTAAGCAAAAGGTGAAAACAATTTATACAATAATAATATCAGAAAAAACAAATAACTTTGAGTTTGTAATTTGTCAACAAAATTACCAAGCGCAATTACTGAATATTCATAATAAAATATATTGTTCACCTGCTGATAGAGTGATGGACGCAATGTGCAGATTAAAATATATCTTTTTGAACATTACCAATGGAAGAATTTGTTTTGTTTGATTATCCATGTTTGTAAATATTTATGTTTTTCTTGTTTTCTCAATTGGGAAAGAAGATGTTCGGTTGAAAATGAAACAAAAATTTTTTAAATGTAATTTAATTCAAACAAATTTAAATTTTAAAATTTAAAATGTTATTTCAAAATTCATTTACAATTAAAATTAAAACATTGATAAACACACTATAAAGACAAAAATGTAACTTCAAGGAGCTTACATGCAATGTGGTCTACCTACCACATTGACATCATAGTAGAAGATAATGTAGAAAAATACAATTATCCCTTCCAAATTGTGACTTTCTCCATCATGATTTTGAAATATCACAGGCTGTCATAGGAAATTAAGTGGAAATTTTTATAAGTCTTGCAGATGTCACAGAAGACACATGGAGGCCAAGAAACAGCACAGAAAAAGTTTATAAATACAGAAATACATAAAATATGTATAGTATTCTAGAATAACAACCCAAATTTTACAATTAAGATACTGTGAACATTCTATAAAAAGAGAGAGAAAAATTTAGGATGGTTTTTCTCTGGAATTAAAGGAGGATCAAATAATTTTACTAAGATTTTCTTGATCATGGGGGTGTCTTGGGTAACACTAACCAATGTAGAAGGGATAATTCTAGTCACTTTACTAAACTAGTTTTCTTCCCTACTGAATAAAATTGAGTACCTAATTATGATTATTAAAAACTTGACACTAAAGTTTCTTTCACCTCCAAATATATGATCTTTAAAATAAAGCCTATATGACTTACAAAATACCATTGAGATAACACTTTATTTTTGTCAAAGTACTGTCATCTACATTTTCTATCTTGATTCTCACCTTTTCCCTCTGAGTTAGGGTCAGTATTGTTATGACCTTTTTAAATGTTGAACAAAGTTCTCCCAACATACTTCAATAAAAATAGTATTTATTGTTTTGAAACTCAGATTTTTTTTCTCCAACACATGGCAGAATTCTTTGTACTTTGAATTTTTCATTTCAAGTGATCCTTATTGCCCTCAATCACTTGTGCAAGACTCATTTTGATTCTGGCATCTCTTAAAAAAGACTTAAAAAGACATTCTTTCATCAACAAAGTATTAATAGCTAATTTAAGATGCTAATGGAAGTAAATTATATTTATGTATTATTAGACATTTCTGATTTATTCTGACACTAATGTGTGTGGACTTGGACAAACTATTTCATTTCTCTCAGACTCTTCATTTGTAAAAACCTGAGTTGGGATAGAGAAATTGATGTTTCACATCATGTAAAATTCTGTTACCAGAAGGTGGCAGCAAATAACTGTACATAAACTACTGTTTGGGATTTTATAAACCGAATGGGCACAAAATTCCTGTTATTTAGTCTTAACTAATTGTGATCCTTGTCATAGCAATCTGCTGCCTTATTATTTAGCCTGATTCTCTCTCTCTCTCTCTCTCTCTGTCTCTCTGTCTCTGTCTCTGTCTCTGTCTCTCTCTCTCTCTTTCTCTTTTTCTCTTTGTCATAGTTTCCCCTTCCTTCATTCCTTCTTCCTTCCTTTGTTCCTTCCTTCCTTCCAAATGTTATGTTATTTGGAACAGAACACTTTATGATCTTCAGATAGTTTAAAAATATAATGAATTGTCTCCATACTTAAAGATGAAAAGGGGACTTAGGAAATCATTGTTTCTAGGTCATATACTAGTTTCAAAAACATAGGCTCCCAAGAAATTCGGAGCACAACTATAAAAAAAAGGACATTTTCTATCTTTAGAATGTTTAAAACCATTTTTGTACATTTATCCTTTCCTTAGATAAAAATTCATATAAATAGAGTTAAAGGGACCCATCTTCTTATATAGAGGAAGAAACTGGAAGGTTTTCAGTAAAGGAAAGTGACTTGCCCAAAATCATATATGTTAGGAGGGGCCAAGATTCCAGCTCGGGTTTTCAAATATCTAATCTAGGATTTCTTCCAATGTATCATGGAATATGAGAGTACAGTTTAAAGATATAGTATGGAATTTGATACTAAATAATAATCAGCATATATTGATTCCTTTCCATTAAAGTTGTACATACGTGTTTATGATACTAGAAGAATATCAAGAATGCTTCTTTTTCTTGGAAGCTGCCAACTACAGGGCAACCTTTTTCACATTTACTAATGAGGCTGAAATATGCTGGTTTCCTTATTCAAACCTGAGATATAGAAGCCTTAATGTCTTGGCTCTATCTAAAAAAAAGAAAACAGTGAAAAATAAGAAAATTCTTTTTTAACCTAGAAGAAAGGTTATAGATATAAGCATACTATTAATGTTGAAAAAGGAATAAGGGATTCTAGACTGTGTCTAAGAAAGATAAAAACAAAATATTCACTTATCCTAAAACTCAGCTTGATTTCAAGTCATTGTCAATATTAGATTATTCCCATATGGGACTACTGAAAGCTTCTGGTGTTGGCCCCTCTGGCAATATGGTTAGCTATATTGAACTATGATACATCTGACAGGAATGTCCTGGAGTCAGCTTGCCTCATTTTGTGAGAACAAAATGCAAAAATTTTGGTCTGAATATTTATTTATACCTCAGAAAATAGCAAACACTACAAATCAGAATTTGATTTACTTTTTTTGTTGATTATCTAGACTTAAGAAAAGTATAGGGTACTAAACAACGCAAATCAAACTTAAAAGGATAGCATGTATATATTCCCACCTCTCCAAGAAAACTATTTGAATACTTACCCACACATCTTTGTAACTAGCCCAGAACTATATTGCAATGATACTTCAACAGTATATCCCCTATAATTTGAAACTTTTTATCATTATGACAACCTATTATGGATTTTTATCTTCTATGAATGAATCTAAACCTATTTGTATTTTCAGTCTGTAGCATCTTTTTGGGTAGAGTTCCATGAGTTTATTTCTTGCTTTATAAAGTGGTACTTCTTTTGATTTGTTTTAAATCAACTTTTTAAGATAAATATATCTTTTTTTAAAGTCCCTTTAAATGAAAATCAGCAAGGTTTTTTATCAGTTTGTTCTAAATATCAATAAATAAAATATAATAAAATATAAATATATATAAATTTTTGCATAAACATAAATATATAAAATGGGTGATGTGAGAATATATACATATAGAGAGAAAGGGAGAGAGATATTTTTAAAATATAAACACATATACATATGTGTGTATATATATTTGTACATGAATATATACATATATTAACCTGAGGAATGTATTATTAATAATTAATGATTTGGGGAGATTTAGAGTTCTCCTTTTCTCTATTTTAAAGACCTTAGTCTCTGAAAGTTGAGGTTTACCTTCTCCTTTATTGGAGAATCTTATAAGTAATCTTTAGTCTAAGGTAAATTCCATTCAATTAAACTTGGGGAGAGATAGAACCTTTTGTTTAAATTGCCCAAGGTTGGTAGTGGTCTGGTTATTTATAGAGATAGTCTCTGTCCAAAGGCAACATGATGTCACTCAGTCCCTCACTGTAATATTCATTCTTTCATTAATTGTTAACCAATCAGGGTTGATTCCTACCTCTAGGGAATACCTACTTTTTGAAGGATATAACAACTATGAACCCACCACTATATTTGTCTTTGCTGGCCTTCTTAATAAAATGATTAAATTTCCCAGGAATTATGTCTCTCAAACCTTTTTAATTAACACAAGCTGGTATTTGTAGAGAACTATAGAGTATTTACAAAACACTTTAATATCTCATTTGATATTTATAACAATTCTGTGAGGTACATGCTATAATTATTATTATTATTATTATTAATATTATTCCTAATTTACAGATAAGGAAACTAAGGCTGAAAGATCAGACCACTGTGCCAGATTATTGGGAAAAGACAACAGATAAAAAAGTTTTGCACTATTAAAATTTTTCCATTAATATTTTAAATATAGACAATGAGCAAAATGATAAATTTAGTCCTGATTTGCAGCTTCCTGAAATTTGAGACTCCCATTGAAAACTTAGCAGTATCATTTTGCTTGCTGCCTCTAGCAATTCTTGGTTTTACAGGTCATTCATCAAGGCCTCAGCTCCTAACTCATCCATATTCAGCCTCTAGTAAATACAGAAATGAACTCTTGTTCCCAGACTACTGGTAGGTGAGCACTTGTACAAGGTCATAACCACTTCCAGAGATCAGAGGCCTATATTCAAAGATTAATATATCAAGAGGCTTATACTTACAGCCTCTCTCTCTCTCTCTCTCTCTCTCCCATCCCCCCAAGCTATCAGTCAGAAAAATAAAGAACAAGAGACTATTTTGACGAGTTAATACATTTTGAAGAATGCACCCCAATTCAGTTGAGCAACTATTTTGTCAGACCAATTAAATACTAGATATCTACTTTCCTCTTACATGTCATTGTTTAGCTAGAGATCAGCTAGGTGACATAATGAATAGAATACCAGGTCTAGAATCAGAAAGAACTGAGTTCAAATATGACCTCAGATATTTACTACCTGCATGATTCTGGGCAAGTCACTTAACTCTGCATGCTGTTCTTTCCTCATCTGTCAAACAAGCTGGAGATTCAAATGGCAAACTACTCCAGTATCTGTCAAGAAAACCCTAAATGGGGTATTGAAGAATTAGAAATGACTGATACAATTGAATAGCAAAGTATTTTCTGAAACTGGGTTACTCAGGTTTTCTATATGGAATGGCAGCATATAGAATACATAGTACACCCCAGGGGATGGAGCATTGAAGACCTTTGCTGCTTCACTTCTTTGGAGGAAATCAAAGTCATATGAGCCATAATATCCAGGACACTGTACTGAATATTTAACAAACCAAGGCATTTTATAAAAGAAAGATCCCTTTCATCAAAAGTAGATTGCCTAAGACTGAAGCCAGAAATAGTGAGGTCCAGTTATGGGGTCTCCCTTAATGTTAAAGGTTGAAGGATAAAGTAAAATTACTTAAAAGGACATAATAAAAAGTCCCTAATCTAATTTTTGTTCCTCCATCTTTACTTCTGCCAGAGTGAAAAATAGAAAAAAATGATTTTTTAAAAATTTGATGCTCTTTCTCCTCCCATCCTAGGAATGGATTTTTAAGGGCATCAAAGTTTTCCTATGTGATGACCTTGAAAAGTAGATTTTTCTGCCTCTCTGTAGTTTTGAAGTAGCCTTTTCCCCAAATTCCACCATAACACTTTCTCAAAACTAGACTTCTCAAGCATAAAAGAAGATAGCAAACTTCTTATTTCCTGCATGTAGTTGCCACTCATCCTCAATGCCTTTCAGGTTGCATCAGTAACCCTGAAAGCTATAATCTAATAAATGCTAACTCTTAAGATTCTTGTATCTTTTGAGTATCCCTCAAGTTCTAAGCCTATCCTTAAGTATTGTGGAGGGCTCTGCTGGCAGAACTTTCAGAGAGCTAACTCTAGATAGGCAAAAGACTTTCATCCAAGTCCAAAACACTAGAGTGACAGAAGTTTCTAGAAGCTCTAGAACACATCATTTCTGTCTCTTCCTCTTCTTAAGAATAGGACTTCCTGTTCAGCAACAGTGATGGAAGTGAAGGCCCACAACAGGATTGCCTCAGACAGTATCTTCACCTGTTTGGCTGATTTATATTCTTCCATATTTAAGTGGAAAGTATTTAACTTGCTTCCACATAGTACTCTCAGACACAGCATGTGCATGCATAGATCTCTAGTTCAAAGACTTAATCTTCTAGCTGATCCCTTGTGGACCTTGACTGCCCATTTCCCCAATAATTAGAATTCTGACTTGTTAAACTGAGATATAACCCTTGCCATGTACTGCATTCCCTTGTGACTCTATTTCTTTATTTCCTCCTTTCAGTTGAGACCTTATTAGGTTTTCCTAGCCTTTCAGTTCTGAAAAAATTTTTTTTTCATCCAAGTGCTGAATACTTTGATATAAACTTGGACCAGAATATAAATTTCACAAGGGATTAATTATTGTTGCAGTTTGTGTTAGTTTCTTCTCAACTATCCTATAAATGAACCTAAAGCAAATAAGCAGCAAACAAAACTTGCAGCAAACTTTTTCAGCATAACATATTCCTATATCAAAAGAGTGAGAGCTTTCATTCTGTATCCTGTTTCCCTCTAATAGGTCCTTGATTTTAATCATTAATTAATAAATCTAGACACATTTTATTAAGTGCCTATCATGTGCCAGAAACTGTATTAGGCACTGGGGATAGATACAAAGAAAAGAAATAGTAATTAACTTATATACTATCCGAGTAAACAACATTTATGAAATAAATATACTTTAATTTGATAAAGGAGACATTATTAGCTGGGAAAATAAGAAGGTGTCATCTGAGCTGGGTTTTGAAGAAGTGATTCTATCACTTCTGGGATCAAAGCTAAATGATCTGTTTGAGATTTTGAAAACTATCATAATCCAGTCCCCATATACCTTTCCAGTTTTCTTACACCTTATTCCCCAACACCTTCTATCCAATCTAGTAACACCAGCCCCCTTGTGGACAGACACTCCATTTCTTTGCTCTGGGCATTTTCTCCTGCTGTCCCCATGCTGGGAATGATATCTCTCCTCTCTGTTCCCTGGATTCCTTTAAATCTCAACTAAAATACCATTTTCTTCAGAAAACCTTTCCCAATCCCTCTTAGTTCTAATGCTTTGATTATGTTTTTACTTCTTTCCTATTTATCATATATATATATATATATATATATATGTGTGTGTGTGTGTATATATATATATATATATATATATATATATATATATATAAATAGCTTGCTTGCTTGTTGCTTTCCTCATTATACTGTGAGTTCCTCTTGCCTATTTTTTTATATCCCATGCTTAGCAAATATCTGCACATAGAAGGCCCATAACAAATGTTTATTAACTGACTGAATTCAAAATAGATGGATATGAGGAGGGAGTACATAGTAGTGATGAGGGATAGACTTGAATATAGGAAGGATAGTTTGCAATGTGAAAAATAGAAGGGAGGCCCAGTTTAGTTGAGCCAAAGAATATTTGAAGGGAAATAATGAGTCATGTATAATAAGCCTGGAAATTCAGGTTGGGGACAGGTTGCACTCTCCTGTACCCAGCAGCAATACAACAGTTGTTGGGAACAACATTTAAGTTTATACATTCATTTGTCACCTAGCTTATTATCAGATTTTATAGAAATTATGCCAATACAATGATTTACATGAATTATACCTAGGATATTAAGTGAGAAATATCATTAAAAAAGCATCGTACATTGCCAGAAGTTAATCTAAATCCTTCCTGATAATACTTAAACCCATTCATGTTTAATGAAGAGAGAGAATTAACACTCCATATTCTTTTTTTAATTCATTTTTTTTCATGAGATCAGGAACTGAAAAGAACCTTGCAGATAAAATAGACAACAAATCCTCTCATTTTATATTTGAGGGGGGGAACAGAAGCTAAAAAGATTATATTTTTTCAAGTTCATGCAGGGAGTAAAAACAATAAGATTCAGATAGAGGTTATCAGCCTCCTCCAAACTCTTGTAGTCACTCGGAAAGGGAAAGGACTTTTTTTTTTGTATCTCCATAGCTTAGCACAGGTATATAGAAGGCACTAAATAACTGTTTATTTGTTGGTTGATTCATTGATAGTACCAAACTGCTTCTTTCCCAAGAACTAAACAAGTTAATACACTAACTGACCAATATCTGTTATTCTACTCATTACAGTTAGTAGAAATAATACTAAGCATAAATAAGTAGGCTTATTTATTTAGCTATTGAAATAAGAGAAATTTGGTTTGAACATAGAATATTTGGTACATCTTTACCACAAATACTATCTTTTATAAAAGACTGGTATGAATTAAGTAAATATTAGTTTCATTTAAACAGGAGGGGCTCTAGACAGGCTATTTGAGTTCAATTGCAAACTTAGATAATACTGGCTACAAGACCTTGGGCAAGTCACTCAACATTTCAGAGATCTTGGCAACTCTCTAGGACTATAAGATGCAGAGAAGGTGCTGAACCTAAATTAGTAAAGGGACTTTCCTATCTGGAAATTTCAAGATCAAATTGCAATTTCAGTCTCTATCCTTTGCCTCTCCCTAATCTCTATTTGAATGACAGTCAAAAATAATCATTTAAAAGAGCATAGTAGATTTTCACTATTATAAGACTTAGAACTTTTTTTTAAAGTCAAGGTCCTCATCTAGGTAGCAATAATAAAAAAATAAACAAAAAATAAACACACAAACAAAACAAACAAATAAATAAAATAGCTAACATTTATATAGTTGTGAGGCCCTACTTAAACTTTTCTTTGGTTTCCTTATCTGTAAATGGGAATAATCTTAACTCCTGTCTTGTAAGATTGCTAAGAGGATCAAATGAAATAATTACGAAGCTTTTTTTACAAATATTATTTCATTTGACTCTCACAACAAGATAGGTTTTATTGTTATCCTCTTTACAAATGATGAAATTGAGGCAAATAGAGAACCAGGGTCACACAGATAGTGTCTGATCCTAGACTTGAACTTGGGCCTCCTTGGCTCAAAGTCCAGTACTAATATAGATGAAATTAATAAGATTTATATAGAATAGTGTAATTCTAAAGCACCATGCAAATGCTGGTTGCTATACTTCACATGTACCATTATAGCATTCTACCCCATTTCCCTTTCATTTCCCTTTGTGTGTATGTATATGTTTCATGCTCAGGTGCATTTTTATGGGCATGTGTCTACCCATATGTAGAGGAAAGGGTAATTTTAAAAGATAATCAAAATAATTGCTATCATATTCAAATGACAGGATTTTAGAATTTAGAACTGGAGAGAACATTAAAGATAAGGGAGAAGATGAACTGTAGCAAAAAGAACACTGAATTTGGAGACAGACAGTCTGGATTTGATTTGGGTTTTTGTGACTTAATAGCTGTGTAATCTTGAGTAGGTTTCTGTTTTCTTATTTGTGATAAGAGAGCTCTAACTTAGATCCCAGACAAGGTCCCTTCCCCCTCTTAATGAATCCTCCTGTATCATCCATTCCTTCTTATTTGGCAGATGAAAATATTAAGGCAAAAAGAGGTGCAATGATTTATCTAGACGATAATGGGTGATTTGAATTTATGTCTTTTTCTCTTTTTTATCACACCATGCACTCATAGTATGTTTCAAGAACTCTTCATACTTCAGCTTTGGGTTATTGTCCAGATTTAAAAACATGGAACAGAAAACTATACAGACTTCCATTATTAATTACTTGTGCTTTGTTATCTCCAAAGGAAATTCACTATTTCTCAAGTTTAAGACCTAAAAGCCGTCTAAATTAAGTCAGTCTATTCATTTCTTCTAGGTAATTAAGAGATTTGATGTAAAATGCTTCCTACTGACTAATTTCAGGACAAAGCAAATAAGAGAGAATAAAAGCATGCCATCAAACAATATTATTTACTCCATTTTATTAGATAAATAGATCTTGAGAGCAGGATGTAATGATAATAATCTAAAAAGAAGATAATCCACCCACTTTTATCTCATGTCATACCCTTATTCAATACATATCAGTGACTCATTATTACTTACAGGTCAAATATAAAATCCTCTGGTTTTTAAAACCCTACACAACTTGTCCCCTTCCTACATTTCCATTCTCACACCTGACTTCCCTTCATATTCTCTATGATCCATTTCCTGACTCTAGATATGTCTGGAATTCTCTGTCTCCTCATGTCTCCCTCCTGGTTTCCCTGGCCTTCTTTAGTCCAAGTAAAATCCCACTTCCTGAAAATAAGCCTTTATCAATCCCCCTTATTGTTAGTGTTTCCCTTTGTTAGTTATCTCCAATTTATGCTATCTATAACTTATTTGTTCATAATTTATTGTATTTTGTCTATCCCATTAAATTGTGAGCTTCTTGAAAAAAGGGACTATTGTTGGTTTTCTTTATATCCTCAATAGTTACAGTAGAGGTAGAGTGCCAGGTACTTGTTAACATGACATTCTGTCTTTACACAGACACAACAAAAGGAAAACGAGTTTGACCCTAATTTAAAAATGAAGAGGAGAATACTAGGGATTGCCTCTGGAAATGTAAAGCTCCTGCTGTGAAAACTTCTCCCTGAAATAAAAACTCATCTTTTAAATATCAGTATTCTACCCTAATTTCTGTAAGCTATTAATCATGAATCACCATAGTCTCCAAAAATTAAAATGATTATTATTCAAAATGTAATGGAAGAGTACATAAAATATGCAACAAAGAATAATATTGGCAAGTTGCAATGTATAATAAATAAGAAAATACAAAGTCTTAAAAGGTGACATCAGAATCTTCATGTTCAAAAAAAGATGGATTAGTCACATAGAGAGAGTAATATCTTATGGATTGCTGTGTGCCCTATTGGAATCCTCTCATTATCTAAAGAAAGTGAGGAATATTTCTAAACTTTATGCTCCTTTGGGAATAATTCAGTTTTATTTTGTTTTTCAGCTCTGATCTCTCTCTCTCTCTCTCTCTCTCTCTCTCTCTCTCTCTCTCTCTCTCTCTCTCATATAAACATGTATAGTGAAGCAAAACAAATTCCTTCATTAGACACCAAATCCTCCCTTCTCCACAAAAAATGACCTTATCTTTACTTTGATCCTCTGGACCTCTATAGGGATATGGATTGCATGAATCATCATGAGTCTTCTAGAATTGTGATTAGTCATTATTTTGATCAGTTTCCAAGTCTTTTAAAGTTATAGTTATAATTGTATAAATGGTTCTTCTAGTTCTGCACACTTCACTTTGCATTAGTTCATGCAAATATTCTCTGATTTCTCTAAAATTTCCCCTTCATATTTAATTGCAATATAATAATATTCCATCAAATTTAAATATCATAAAATTTTCAGCCATTCTTCAATTGATAGACATTTTCATAGCTTCTATTTTTTCTACAATGAAAAGAGCAGCTATTAATATTTTTGTACATCTTAGATCCTTTTCCTCTTTCTTTAATCAGATGCAGTGATAATATCACTGGGCTAAAGGATATGCATAGTTTAATAGCTTTTTGGGTATAGTTCCAATTGGCTTTCAAGACTGACTGCCTCCACACATAGTGCATTCATATACCTCTTTTCCCTAGTCCTGCCAGTATATGTCAGTTTTCTTTTTTCTTTTTGGATACCTTTGCCAATCTATTGGATATGAGATGGTGCCTCAGAGTCATTTTAATTTGCATTTTTCTAATTATCACTAAATTATAATATTTTACATATAGTAATTGATGCTAGTATTTCTTCTTCTGAAAACTGCCTATTCTTTCTTTGACCATTTTTCAATTGAAGAATTATTCCAATTCTTATGCATTTAAATCAGTAACATATATACATGCATATATGTGTATGCATATACACACATATACACAGTACATATGTGTGTATATATATATATATAAATTATAAATGACTTTTGTAATACAACTTGAGGCAAAGTACTTGTATCTGACCTGCTTTCTTATTTTTTCATTAGTTCCATTGATTTTTTATGTTTTTTTTTCTCCAGATGAACTTTTTATAGTTGTGGTTCTATAAAGCAATTATTCATCAGGTTTATTGGTATGGCTCTAACTAATTTAGGATTATCATTTTTATTATATTAGTTATATATGTGTGTATAATTCATATTTATTATATTAGTTCATCCTTCTCATGAACAATAAATGTATCCAATTATTTAAATTTGTATTTATTTGTGTGAAGGACATTTTGGATTTTGTTGTTGTTCACAGAGTTCTTATGTGTACTTTAGCAGTTGAAATCTCAAATGAATCTTTTCTTTCTTTTTCTGTTGGAATTTGTAGTACTATGCCAAAGAGATGATAAGTTATATGGGTTTATTTTATATCTTGCAACTTAGCTGAATTTGCTAATTGCTTCAATTAGTTGTTTAGCTGACTCTCCAGAATTCTCTAAGTAAATCACAATATCATCTGCAAAAACTAATGATTGTGTTTCCTCATTGCCTGTGTTTATTATTGCCACATAAATTTCTTTTTATGATTTATTGCTAAAACTAACATTTTGAATACTACATTTAATAGTAATTTTAATAATGGAAATCTTTGTTTTATACCCAAACTAACTAGAAAAATCTCTTGCTTATCTTCATTACAGATAATGTTATCTCTTGGTTGCTTTTTTAAAAATAAGTATTAGTTATATTAAGGGAAGATCAATTAATTCCTATGCTTTTGGGCACCTTTAACAAGAATGAATATTGTATTTTACCAAAAGATTTTCTGTGTATTTTCCCTGACATCATTTTCATCAACCTAGCTGTTCCATGAACAAGATACTCCCAAGACAAACTTCTTAGCTCTGGGCTTTTTCTATGGTTATCTCCTATGTTTCAAACACTCTCCCACCTCATCTCTATTTATTGAATTCCCTAGCTTTTTAAAAATATCTACACCTAATACACATCTTCTACAAGATGCCTTCCTTAATGCCTCTTAATTCCAGTTCCATTCCTCTGTTAATTATTTCCTATTTATCCTATTATATACTTTACTTTGTATTTGCTTGTATATTGTCTCTCTCCTTTTGAAGTGTAAACTCCTTTAGGGCCAGAACTATCTTCTTTATGGCTAGATTTATTTTAGTTTGAGAGAAGAATGTTGAGATCTCCCACTAATATAGTTTTGTTGTCTAAGTCTTCCTCCTTTAGCTTCTCCTCTTAAGAATTTTTATGTCATACTATTTGTTGCATATAAGATTAATAGTGATAATACTTAGGGGACAGAGCCAGGATGGCAGTGTGAAGGCAGGAATTCCTGGAAACATGTTCCCCAAAAAACTTCAAAAGCCATCAAATTATGACTCCAGTCAAAATTTAAAGGGGAAGAATCCACAGAAAGACTGGGTGATACAATTTCCCAGTCTGAGACAACTTAGAAATTCCACAGGAAAGGTCTGTTTCACTGGAACTGAGAGTTGGAAAGAGCTGCAGCACATCTGGGCTGGAGCAAACCAGCTCCAGCCTTCCAGGAACAACCCATTGGGTGCCTGGGTCCTTGGGGGTGCCTATGTCCATGGCAGAGGGCAGTTTCCAGACTTCTTGACCCAGGAATTACCAGAGACAGCTTGAAGGGGTGATGAGAAAACTCATGGAGAAGAGTGCTGGCCTCAGAGCAGCCCTGTGTTGAGAATCTGTAGCAGGAATCAGCAAAGTCACTCAGCATTTCCAGAGTTTCCAGGACCTCAGATGGTAAGGGGGTTGGAGGAGACTGCATAGGTCTCTCTGCTATCCCTGTGGCAGGACTCTGCTGTATGCCCACACTCAGATCCAGGTTGCAGTTTGGGTCCCAATACTATCATAGCCAAGCAGGCATTCTCCTCACAACTCCAGGGCAGAGGGGAGGGCCTGTGGTCATCCATATACCAGAGCACAAGCAAAAGAGCAGTTAGAGCCTCTCATAAGACCTCAGAGGAATTAAAGTCCCTGTGTGTGTCCCCAAAATTCCCCCAAAGCCTTGGAAGTACAGTAAATCAGCCATAGACTGAGGAAATGAGTAAACAACAGAAAAGAAGAAGAATCTGACCATAGAAAATTACTTTGGTAGCATGGAAGATCAAAATACGCACTCAGAAGATGACAAAGTTGAAGCTTTTATATCCAAAAGCCTCCAAGTCAAATAGAAAATAGACTCAGGCAACAGAAGAGCTCAAAAAAAGACTTTGAAAAGCAGTTAAGAGAGGTAGAGGAAAAACTGGGAGGAGAAATGAGAGTGATGCAGATAAATCATGAAAACCAAGTCAGCAGCTTGGTGAAAGAAATGCAACAAATATTGAAGAAATAGCATGTTAAAAACCAGTTTAGGCCAAATGGGAAAAGCAACTCAAAAGGCAATGAGAAGAATGCCTTAAAAAGCAGAATTGGCCAGCTGGAAAAAGAGATTAGGAAAGGTCTCTGAAGGAAATAACTTCAAATGAAGAATGGAACTAAAGGAAAATGATGACTTTGCAAGAAATCAGGAAGCAATAAAACAATACCAAAAGAACCAAAATTCAGAAGAAAATGTGAAACATCTCATTTGAAAAACAACTCCCTCAAAAACCAATCCAGGAGGAGGTAATTTAAAAATTATTGGGCTACCTGAAAGTCAAGACCAGGAAAAGAGCCTAGACATTGATTTTTCAAGAAATAATACAACAAAATTGCCCTGAGATCCTAGAAACAGAGAGTAGAATAGAAATTGATCACCTCCTGAAAAAGATCTCAAGAGAAAAACTCCCAGGAATATTATAGTTAAATTCCAAAACTTCCAAGTGAAAGAGGAAATACTAAAAACTGCCAGAAAAAAAAACAATTCAACTATTATGGCTCTATAATCAGGATTACACAGGATCTGGCATCTATATTGAGGGCTCATAGGACTTAGAATATGATATTCTTGGAGGCAAAAGAGCTTGTTTACAAAAATGAACATCCTCTTTCAGGGGTAAAGATGGACTTTCAATGAAACAAGGGACTTTCCAAACTTTCCTATTGAAATAACCAGAGCTGAATAGAAAGTTTGATCTCCAAGTACAAGACTCAGGTGAAGCATAGTTGGGGTAAATGAGAAGGACTAATTATGAAGAACTTAATGATGTTGAATTGTTTGTATTCCTGCATGGGAAGAAGATACTGATAACTCGTATAAACCTTTTCATGTATAAGAGCACTTAGAAGGAGCATATAAAGACAAGGCATAGTAGGGTGTTGAATATAATTATAAAATATAAAGATGGAGTCAATGACTGATAAAGGGAAGTACTGAGAAGAAGGGGCTAATATATTTCACATAAAAGAGTCAAGAAAAAGCTTTTGAAATGGAGTGGAATGGGGGGAAGGGGGGGTGATGAGTGAGCCTTCATTCTCATCAGAAATGGCTCAGAGAGGAAATAACATACACAATTAATAGGGTATAGAAAACTATCTTACCCTAGAGAAAAATGAGAGGAAAGGGATGGGATAAGGGAGGAATGTGGGGAGGGGAAGGGGGAATAGATGATAGAAGAGAGGGAAGATCATGGGAGAAGCTACTCAGATACAACACACTTCTGAACAGGGACAGGCTGAAAGGAGAGAAAGAATAGAATAAATGGAAGTGGGGAGGAATAGTGTGGAGGTAAATACAGCTAGTAATAGCAACTATGGGGAAAATATTGAAACAACTTCTCTGGTAGACTTATGATAAAGAAGGTAACTCATCCCAGAGACAGAGCCATTGGAATTTGAACACAGACAGAAGTACACTTTTTTCCCCTCTCTATTCTTGAGGTTTTGCTATCTTTTTATGGGGGGGGGTTAAGTTTACTCTCACAATAAGATTATTGTAATAATATAAAGTAAATAACCAAATTGTCACTCAGAAAAACATAGTGATAAAACTTCATTGACTTTTAGGAAATGTAGTTTCCTTCCTAATCCCTTTTAATTTGATTTATTTTTGCTTTTGCAATTTCTGAGAAAAGACTTGCTATCCCTGCAATTTTTAATTCAGTTGAGGCATAATATATTATGTTCCAATTTTTTACCTTTACCTTGTGTGTGTCTTTCTTCAAATATGTTTTTTGTAAGCAATATATTGTAGGATTCTGATTTTTTTTTTTAGATTTTTGCAAGGCATTGAGGTTAAGTGGCTTGCCCAAAACCACACAGCTAAGTAATTATTGAGTGTCTGGGGTCAGATTTGAACTCAGGTACTCCTAACTCAAGGGCCGGTGCTCTATCCACTGTACCACCTAGCTACCCTTTAGGATTCTGATTTTTAATCCACTCTACTATCAATTTTTGTTTTATAGAGGAGTTTATCCCATTCACATGTACAGTTATAATTATTAACTCTATATTTCCACCATCTTTCTTTTCCCACAGTTTGCACTTTTCTCTCTCTTTTCCCATTATTCCTCCTCAGCAGTGTTTTGCTTTTAATTGCTGCTTCCCTCAAACTACACTCCATTTTTATAAATTCATTTCCCTTTTCTCTTTCCTTTTATTCCCTTTTTTTACTTTTCTTCCCCCTCCCTTATATAACCCTTCATCCTTTTCCTTTCCCCTTCTCCTCCCTTCTCAGCTTTCTTGTAGGGTAAGTTAAGTTTCTAAAACCATTTGGAAATGTTATTTCCTCATAGAGTCAAATCTATTGAAAGTAAGATTTATTCAGTTCTTATAGCCTTCCTTCTTTCCCTCTACTGTTAGGTTCTTTGTGCCTCTTCATCTTGACTCCACCAAGAAGTCCTGGATGGAACTATCTTTTGCCTCTTTTTTTTTTGCATCTCCAGCACTTAATAATATGCATGATATATATACATATATATATATATATATACATATATATATATATATATACATATATATGGCACTTAATGTATCATAATAATCATTGATCAATCATAAGAATTTTTATTTTTACAATTACTGTGGTCAATTATTTTTATAGTTTTCCTAATATTGAATCAACTCTAAATTCCTGATATAAATTCAACTTGGTAATAGTGTATAATCTTTGTGTTTTTGCTGAACTCTCCTTGCTAATATTTTATTTGCAACAATATTAATGTAAATACTTATTTTATTTTTTTAAGTATCCTGGTTTAGGTAGTAAGACTATGACTGAATGTTAGAGGGAATTTCACAGGATTTCTTTTTCTGTTCTTTTTTTTTTTCAGTTTGTACACTATTGGAATAAGTCATTCTTTAAGTGTTTGAAAGAATTTACTTGTATATCCATCTGATTCTGAGATTGTTTTTATTCTTTGAATTGCATATCTTTCTTGTTCAATTTCTTTGTCTAAGATAGCTATATAAGTATTTTATTTCTTCTTCCATTAATCCAGGTAATTCACATTTTTGTAAATATTTATGTACAATTCATTTAGATTATCTTTGCATATATTTGGGGAAACCATTCTTATTAATTTCTTTTATTTTTATTTTTCATTATAAATTCACATTTTTCATTTTTATATTGATCATTGATTTTAATTTTTTATCATTTTCTATTAAAATCAGGTATTTCATTAATAACACATGGAATCCCATTATTTCACTAATGCTCCATTTTTTTTCCTCTTGTGACAATTTTTTGGGGGTAAGTTATTTTTGGTTTTTAATTTTGATCTTTTTCCTTCTGGAGTATTCTTTTTCAAATTATCAGTACATTTGTAGTGGTGACGGCTAAAACTTGTGTGATCTTGCCTGACTTCTTGATACTTGAATTCTTTATTTCTGTCTGTCTGTAATAACATTTCATTAACCAGAAAATATTTCTCAGCATTTTCATTTGTTTGTTTTTTCCCCCAGGAGATAACTAGTAGATTCTTTCCATTTCTGCTTTGCCTTGAGGTTTAACAGATCTAAGAAATTTCTAGGACCATGGTCGTGGTTTTCAAGTGTCCAATGACATATTAGTGCCAGGTTCTACTAACTTCTACAGGGAGGGCAGAGAAAATCTGGACTAAGTTTCTGTCTTCTTGAATCCTTCTACTGCTTTCCTGAGATAGTGAGTAATTATACTTAAGGCAAGGAACCTGCAAGATTTCACTGCTCCCAAATTGATAAGATCTAGAGTGAAGTCAATTCACTGCCATCCTGACATGAGCTCTTGTGAGTTCCTGACCCATGTTTAAGTCCAATCATTACTTCTGTCAGCATGTTCCTGTCTGGAAGTTTGAATAGAGTACTGTCGGACTCAAAGCACCATAAGCCCAATGGGCAACTCAGTTGGTTCTGATTAAATGAACTGCAAACTCTCCTTAGTCTGCTTTTCCCATCCAAGTTATTCTTCTTTAGGATACAGGCAGATTTGGAGTCTGGAAGACAGTTTTGGCTCTGCTCCTGGGATCAGAGCTACATAGCTATTGCATCTTTCTCCCTCTGTATACAAATAAACCTCATGATTATGACTGCCCCTCTTTGCCACCCCTAGGTACAGATCCCCTCCTTAATCTATCCTGAACCTGTGAGCTGGAACTGGGTAATGAGTAACAGAGTTACCAGATGGCACCATTTCTGTATCCTGTGCTAGTTTAGGGATCTCCAGGGACCTCTTCCTACTCTAATGCTTCCTGTTCTGCTATCTAGCCTCAGTCCTCTTTTAACCCTCCTTTGGTGATGGGATACTCTGCCCAGTTCTCAGGGTCAGATCCTGTCCCTAATGCCTGTAGGCTTCCCTATCAATATCTCTAAACCAAATGGGGGAGGAAAAAATAACTCTCTGCCATTTTTTCTCTTGAATTTCCCATTCAAAATTTCATTTCTTTAAAAGATCCTTGTGAAGCAGGTGTATGGTTGGTGCGTTTGGGTATGTGTATGTATGTGTATATGTTGGGAGCATGGTTTTATATTTCTTTGTGCTTTCCTCCATCTTGATGACTCCTCTACCAATCTTTATTTTTACAGAACTGCTGACTCAGTTGTTCTATAGTAATGGCAGTCATAAACTGCAAATATATAAAATAAATACAAAGACTATAAGAATGCTAGACTATATGATGCCCCCATGGAAAACTGACCTCTATTTAAAATATATTACTAACACAATAGTGTCAAAAATAATTTATAGAAAATGTGGCATATTTCAAGAAGAGTTATACCAAAATATTTTCTTAACCACTTGATAAACAGGAACAATATCTAATTGTATTGATATATATATAACTGAATAGCACATTAATTTGTTACTTCATTTTATGGAAACTTTCTTCAATACTAGCAAAATGTAATTTGAACTTTGTAAGGATAAAATTCCTAAAGTTTGAGAAGTTAGATCTGATAAAAGGAAAAAAGTAAATTTTCAAGTAACAGAGATTTTAAAGTAACAGAATTAGAAGTTAGAAAACTTATAAAAATATTTTTTAGAATAAATGAACCTCAAAACATACTTGTAAAAACCAAATAATAAGTATTCAGCACTGGATTATCTTTAGATACAGATTATGAAATAATTTAATTCCAAAAGTGAATCAAAAATGTGTTGTTGGTCAACATATATATGATTGAAAATAAAGTTATATCAACAAAAGAGTATTTAGCAAATGTCTAAGTCAACCTGATGGTAGTGTATTTCTGTAGTCCCAGCAAGTGGGGTGGAGTTGGGAGAAGATGGATTTGGTTTAAGGATATTAGCTGGCAGTGGGTCAATCCAATGAGAATAGAAGGTTACCAAGCTGCTTAAGCAGAGGCAACTGTGATATGAATGTGAATTGCCCAGAGTAATGGAAGAAGAAATTCCATACTTATTATTTTTATGATTGTGTCTTTGAATGGACATTGTTGTTCCAGCCTATGTGTGATAGAGAGACCTGTTTTTCAAAAAAAAAAGAAGGAATGAAAGCAGGAAAGAAGGAAGAAAGAGAGAGAGGAGAAAGCAAGAGCTGGAAGGAGGGAAGAAGGAACAGAGGGAGGGAGGGAAGAGGATGGAAGGAAGAAAGAAAAAAGATGACTGAATATGTTCATAGAAACAGAAATATTTATCATAGGAATCCAAGATCAAGTCATTTCATAAGAAATTTCAAAAAGAACCCAGACTCTGATGGATAGAGATTTTGGAGTTAAGTGTAAATTGTACTATATATTACTATGGGCTGCAAAAATTTTAGTACTTACAGGACAACTAGAAGGCTAGGATGAGATGACTGGAATTTTGCACCAGAAGCACACTTTCTTTTATTAACATATGACAAATTTCTCTACTATAACTTTATACCCTAAAATAAAATTAAATATACAACAAATAAGCTATACTAGAAATGAAACATCCTTATAGACAGAACTATTTCTCAAAAGCTACTCAAACATCGATATACAAATAAATAAAAATATATAAATATTACCATGCCAGGAACTCATAATCTATAAGCTAAATGGGATGAAAAACTTTTAAAAATATGGATTCCCAGCAGGATAACTTAAAATCATGTGGAAATAGGGAAATAGGACAAGGTTCAAGTCATCTTGCCATTCTGGCTGCTGCTTGAGTCATTCAGAAGATACTTTCAGTAAATCTGCCAAAGATAAACTTACATCCCAATGCTCTTATCCAATTACATAGGGTAGCCATTTCATCCATTTGTGCAATATTCCCAGAACACTGAATATAAAATTATGATGGCAGGTCACTGATTTATCCCAGAATCATTTCTATCAGTATTCTACAGCAAAAGATGAGAGCAAAATGCACAATAGCATAAAGAAGAGTTTGACAAGGAGAGATAAGGAACAATAGCATTCTAAGAGGAGAGATCAGCATAAAACAAAGTCACATGTTCAGGGCTTTTTTAGAGAAAATTATCCTTTCTTCCTAGTGTAATTCTTATCAATTTAAAATGAAAAAAAAAAGCATGAAAATTAGCTATAAAATAAAAGTCTACAAATGCAAGATTATAAGATCATAAAGTTAGACAAGAAGGGACCTTGGAGATCATTTGGTTCCTCTCTCTCTCTCTCTCTCTCTCAGTCTCTCTCTCTCTCTCTCTCTCTCTCTCTCTCTCTCTCTCTCTCTCTCTCCATGCAAGGAAACTAAAGTCCAGAAGTTGAAGTGATTTGTCCCCAATATTACAATTATAGAAGTAGTGAATGGTAGGGACAGGGTCTCAGTTTCCAACTACAGATCCAGCACACATTCCTCTGTGCCCATCTAAGACATATTGACGAATTAGTTAACCTCTAACCCTAGCAACTCTTTTTTTTTGCAAGGTAAATGGGGTTAAGTGGCTTGCCCAAGGCCACACAGCTAGGTAATTATCAAGTGTCTGAGACCGGATTTAAACCCAGGTACTCCTGACTCCAGGGCCAGTGCTTTATCCACTGCACCACCTAGCTGCCCAATAGCAACTCTTAAATGTTGTCAACATCTGTCTTGCCAGGATGATCCACAGGTAATAGACAGTATACAAAACAGATCAGAGAACAAAAAAATTTATAATCTAAATGTACAATTAGTATATATTCAATTCTACTGACATAAGTGACTTCTTTGGCTAATCTGCCTATCTAGCCTACCTTCCACAGGTAATTTCCTCAACCTATATAGGCACTTCTAAATTGTAGATCCAATAACCACAATAACTAGATGGACTTTCTTGATTCTGACTCTTCTTGGACAAGTCTATCTATTCATGCTTGCATTCAAGTATGAATATATTGAATTATATCCTACTTGTCATGTGACTGAAATTTCACTCATAAGGGTTGCTTTTATTGGATTAAAGAATTTGAATCCAGTAGACCATATGCAGCATTACCTGTGAGATACATTGTTATCATTGTTAATCATTAACATAATAGTGTACACTAGTTTTTCTATGTTAAAGCTCTGAAATATAGGAAAGGGAGCAAAGGAACTAAGGGGAAGATAATAGAACAAGACTTGAAAGTCTAGGTTCTCAAATGTTTTGCCAGAAGAGCAAAAATTTTGTTACATTTTTAGCACGTTATGGTCCTAAACACATTCTGAGTCTATTTTCCAAAGATTAATCTAGCTAAGGAAAGCTTCTTGGTGATGAATCTTTTTTTTGACCATGGAAACCAAAACCCATAAAGCTAACATATATATATATATATACATATATATATATATATATATATAGAGAGAGAGAGAGAGAGAGAGAGAGAGTATATATATATATCACATTTGTATATATACACATGTTTATGTATACACACACACATAGATAGATACACCTTACAGACATATGCATACATACATGCAAATATATATATATATATATATATATATATATATATATGCATTTATTTCTAATGGCCCTCAATTCTGTGTATTTTCCTTCTTAAATGACAAGTTATGGTAGAAAGGCAGAAGAGAGAGTAACAAGAATCATCATTTTGGAATGATCCACAAACCTTTATTGACTGTGGGTACTCCAAATCTATGTGGAACAAATAGGAAGTGCAGTGGATAGAGCATGAAGCCTGAAGTCAGAAAGATCTGAATTCAAATCTCACCTCAGGCACTTACTCTCTGGTTGACCCTGGGCAAGTCACTTAATCCCTATTTGTCTCAGTTCTCCATCTGTAAAAGGGCAACCCAGTAGAGAAGGAAATGGCAAATTTCTCTAGTATCTTTGTCATGCAGAGACAGATACAACTAAATGACTGAAAAACCACAACATTATACAAGTGAACTCTTTGTCCCTTGGCCAGTGGATTGGCATATTGATGGAAGAGCTAAGTTGCATCAGTCTTGACATTTTTTGTATTAAACAATGAAGTGGTTATTAATTGGAAACGTGTCTCATAGGTATTCCTTGGAGAGGGGCGGAAAGAAGTGACAAAGTAAGCTTTATTATACAAGCAAAGATGACAAGAAACATTATTTTGTGATGTATTTGATCATCACATATTGCATTAATGTGAGCAGGCTGCAACATAATACCAATGAGGAATTCTGAATAACAAAATAAAAACTTATCAAAGAACTGAATAATTGGAAGAGAAAAATTGTTTGGTCATGTAGCAACACTTAAGTGATGAGGACAAGAGAACAGCCAGAATGCTTCAATGATGACTTTGCATGATTGGAAAAACTGAGAAAGGCCTTTAACACATTGGATGGATCCCCATAGGGAATTTAGGTGAAGGAATGGATAATACTTCATAAATTGGCATGGATGAGTTACAATTTGCATCATTGGTAAGAATTTACAAATCAATGAGATCACAGACTCATTCAAGTATTTTAGTATGAATTTTCTTTTGTTGGTGTATAGTATAAATGAGTCAATACAATTCTTTTTTTAACAGTCTTTTTTTTAGATAAGGGAATGAAGAGAATAGATACCTGAAGAAGTGATAAGGGTGTAAAAAAGTTAGACTCAGCACCAAATTCAAATTTTACTTATCTCAAAACTTTTTCTATTGTTGAGCATTTTATTTTACAAATAGGAAATAAATGTTGGGTTTGGTTGGTAAAAGGCAGAATAGTTGTAAACTTTTCAACACAGACAATTAGTCTTTGAGTTTGTCAGGATTGGCAGAATTAAATAATCCTGCTTGGTTTGTAAACTATGATTTGGAGATTTATTTTCCTCATCCCTCTCTCCACTAAATCATTTTCCTCTCAGTATCTTAAAGTCATAGAAAGTCACAGCTATAGGAGAGAACCTTAGTGATCATTCCATCTACAACTCTCATTTTGTAACTTGGAAAAATAAGATCCAGTGAAGGCAAGTGATTAATGCTCAAGCTTAATGCCAGACCTGGGATATAAATCCAGATTTTCTGGCTCAAAGTTCAGATTCTGTGTCCTATAGTAGAGTAGCCAGGCCTATGATTTCCATTGCATATAGACTCTGTGTAAACAAGCTCCCCTCTTCCTATTTAGCTCAGAAACTATTCTGAAGCTTTAGTCTTAGAGAATGGTCTGGAGCAATGAAAAGTTAAAAGATTTAGCCAAGGTCCCACAGGAAATTATATGCCATTCAGGTTTTGTATGACCTTCTTGATTTGAAAGCCAATCCTCTTAGCACTTCTGCATCAAATATATTTTCTATTCCCTTAAAAGTCCATACTTTGGCCTCAAGTATATCAGCAAAGTGGGTCATTCCTGTATTGGGAAATTAACCAAAGGATGACTAATGAGACAAAGGGTTTTGGAATGTGCAGCTTCTCACCTTCAGTTTTCGTGTTTACTGTTTGACCTGGGTCACAAAACAGATGGTTAAATTAGTGACAGCTAACTTCCATCAGTACAATCCATGCGCAGCCTTATTTTGAAGCCTACTTAAATCGTCGGGGGGAGTGGGGGTGCCCCGAGGGCCCACCTCGGGGCCCCCCCAGCTTCCCTGCAGGAGGCTCGGCTCGGAGGGGTTGAGCAGTCAGCACAGCAGGCCAAAACCCGGCAGAGGCAGCATCTCCCGCTGACATTTCCGCCCCTCCCTCCACCCCAGCAGGCAGGTCCGGAGTGGATGGGAGGGCACAGGGAGAGGGTGGAGGGCACACCCCGGGGAAGCTGCTGCTGAGAGGCACCGCCAGGGTGCAGGCGAGGTGGTGCGTGTCTCTGCTAGGAGGGAAAGCCCTTGCGTAGCTGGCCTGGCATGTCCCCGCCCCCCGGTCCTCCAAGGGGCCGGTGCATCCTTCCCATCGCACAGGCTAGTTAGGGCGTCCGAGCTGAGCCAGCGGAGGAAGGGTGGCAAGCAGAGGGACCGCAGAGCGCCCTGGCCGGGCACTGCCTGGTCTGGAGCAAGAGCGCGAGAGGGAGGTGAGAGAGCAAGCCCTGGGCTGGGGCTGGGCCGGCGCGGAGAGGCCACCCAGCGGCCCGGGGATCCGATGGCTAAAGGGAGGGAACGCGAACGGAGCCGGGCTGGGATTGTTGTAGCCGGTAACCAGGGCGGCCGAGGCTGCCCGTCAGCACGGGAGCCCTGTAAAGAGAGGGGGAGAGGAAAGAAGGGGGTGGGGGCAGCAGCATTGAGATCGGGGGCAAGCCGGCTCTTGGGCATTTCCCGCAGAGCCCGGGAGAAGCAAGCCAAGGAGATTTTTTCAGCCGCTGCTCTTGGCAACGGTGGAACAAGGCGAGCCGAGCGGCGCCAGGAATAAGGTAAAAAGGGAGCAAGGGCAAGGACGCCCTCCTGGCAACTTTGCGCCTTGCACTCCAGGGTCCTCCTGCCTTGCCGAGCTAGGGGCGACGGGGAAGGAGGAGGCTGGACTGGCTGCGATCTCGTACCAGGAGGTTTCTGCGAATTTCTCTCTCTCTCTCTATATTGTCATTTCCGCCCGCGGCACATCCTCAAGCCCATGTTCCGATGGTGCAGAAAGAAGCAAAAGCCACCCCCCACCCCCCAGCATCCCCTGTCATTGTGCTGGTGGCTGTTACTATCAGATCGGAGCTGCTGGGCGTCAGGCAGAATCTTGGAGCCTCCCTTCCTCCGCCTCCCAAGCTACTATTTTAGGAAGGGTTGGGGAAGGGGAAATAGGTAGCAAAGCGGGAGCGGTGTGTGCGGGGCCGGCCCCGCACATTGGCCTGCCTGTCACCGGATCCGTAGGCTGCACCAGAGGGCAAAAGAACTTTGAGCCAGCCAGCCTGCTGGAAGACTCGTTTTCTGACTCAGATTTTGCCATCACTGCCCAGGCTCTGGGGTTGGAATGGCGATTCCCTGAGGGTCGCAACACTCACTGCAAAGGACAGTCAGATAAGGCGAAGACGGCAGAAAACAGCAGCCAAAGACGGGAGAGAACTTAGAGGAAAGCTCTCCTGTGGACTAGGTTGGTGGAGCAGACTTTTCAGAGGATGTGATGGACTTAGGCCCTCTTTTGTAGGTAATTTGGACAGGCTTCTCCGGAGTAGCAGCTCTCCATAGGCCATCCTTGCATTTTTTTTAAATATAATTTTATTTATCAGATTGGGTTGATTGGTTTTCTTTTTTCTGAGACTGTTCTAAAGCTCCTACAAAAAAATGGAAGGAGGGGAATGCTTTCCACACCCTCTCTCTGCTTTAAAAATATCAATACTCACCTCAGGGCATTTTCACAGGAAGGTCAAGTCACACCAAGACATAGTGTAACCATGGGCAATGAAACAAGGGTCGTCGATCTGCAGAAAAGCTGCATGATGTGTGAAGTAGATGTGAGTCATGAACATTCTTGGATCGGGCGTTTTGAAAGAAATGTAGGAGACGTATTGCTTAGGATAGCGTGACACCTAGGGAGCAGCAGGCTGTTCCTCCCCTCTTCTTCACCACCTGTTCCTTGCTTTGAGGTAGATTTAGAACTAATGTTAACTTAAACTATGTAAACTCAAAATGTGTTCATGTTAAAGGGCAGGAGCCATTTTCAGGCTGTTCCTGAATAGTGCTGCTGCAATTCTTTAAAACTTATACTCACTGGCTATTGCATTCACCTCACTTGTATCCTTTCCAAAGAAGAATTTTTCACAAAATTGGTTACCCCTGTTCATCATTTTCTCACCCTCAACTAAAGATTCTTCCATACTTGGTTCTCAATGTTACTTTTCTATATGAACAGATAAAGAAGTGCCTCAAGTCTTAGAAATCTTTGAAAAATTCTTGCCACAATAGCCTTCAATCTGATGATCATTTGCCAGACAGCTTCTTGGAATGGAGATGGACTATAACTGAAAGAGGCTGTGTAAGAAATACATAAGTAGGCAAAGTCATTCCATTTTTCTTCCACTCCAGTTTTAGCTATGGTTAGTCCTACCCTAGAGATTCATACTATATGGTAAGCACATAGGACATGGTATCTAAGGAAATCCTGTCTATTTTTTTTTGGGGGGGGTGCTAGTTTTTTTCTTGTAATCTTTCATTTGGTATAGTCCAAAAAAATCTGAAACAAACATAAGACATTTGGTTTTTTTTTGGGGGGGTGGTTCTTAGTTCTTAGCTATGTTTATAAAAAATGCACTCTTGGTTAGTATATGAAAGAAAGGTAACTGATAATCTTTTTATTGGAGAACTGCTAACCCTCTTCATCAAACTGAATCATGACCTACATTTCTTTTTTTACATTAATCAACTGAGTATGCTGTCTTTTGGTTAGAGGACATGTATATCAGATGTTCATTATGCATTCATCTTTCTGTCCTTGCTGGGTAGGGAAAGAATTCAGAACATTGCCACCCACCCCCTGGGTACCCAACACTTTTTTTTTGTACTGATGATGCAGAAGCTGAATAACGAAATACTTTGCTTCTCTTCTTCCTTCCTTCCGTATGCCTTTTGGCTATGTTACAGGTTACTAATTACATCCTTTACCAGTGGGTGTATTGGGGGAAAATGAGGAAGTAAAACTCAAATCAAACTTTACTTTTACGTTTATGAATTCAACCAGACCTTAATGAGTGAAGAAATTGAAATTATTGCTTAAAATTTTTAGATTAAAAAAATGAACAGATTTCATTACCTTGGTTGATTTTTGTCCTTCCTTCCCAAAGAGGACCAAAATGACATCATTATGTTAGTCAAGTTACAGTGTGTCCTACTGTGGCCTACTGAACAGACCAATATGAGTTTGAAAAGCTCTACCACAGGTAGTGTACAAATAGTCCACATGAACATTTGGTGTGGATTCTCTAAATTTGTACATCATTACCTATTTTATTAATGAGTACTATTTGTGTAGTTTATATAAAATTATATTGATCTATAAAGTCTATTTTTTTCTGATCTGAATCTTTGCATCTTAACATATTAGTTCATTTGTCATTGGTTAGAACTCAGTCAGCCTATCTCTCTCTTGTGGTATGATCTAAAGTACTCAGTTGCTTCCTGGTTCTTAATACCCCAGGTTTTTTTTTAATTGTACAAAGTTATATTTCAAAGTATCTTAGTAATGTGGCAACTAGGAGATTAATGCCCATTCTGAGAAGTAAAGAAAGGCAAAGTTATTGTGGTGTTCAAGCAGAAGATGGAGCTTAAGGGTTCTCTGGTCCTGAGACTCTGGAATCATCTTAAAATCATCTTAAAATCATCTTAAAATCATCTTAAAACCCTGCTTTCTTACCTGTTAGATCTTTATTCCTGTTACCATAACTGAGAAGAATCATCATTTGGTAATCAGTTCTCTCATGCCATAGTGAAAAGAGGACTGAATTAGAACTTCTGATTCTCCAGTTCATCATCTATGTGATCTTACACAAAACACTTCCATCGATAAGCATTTTGTAAATTCCGATAATGGGTCCTGTACTGTTTCAGGTGCTAGGAATATAAAGATGGATGCTAAATAATAATTCAAGGAGCTTACATTCTGTCACATACACATTTAAAGTAGGCATGAAGTAGCCTTAGGGATGATGGCCTCAGCAAATAGAACAGAGAGAGGGGGGCACCAGAAAAGGTTCACGAAAGAAAATGATTTTTGAGTTGAGCCTTGAAGGAAACTAGGAAGCACTCTAGGCTTGTTGGATAGCCATTGCAGCGGCAGTGATTTGTGAATAAGGGATGGAATCTTAAAGGTGAGGAATAGAAAAAAAGGCTGATATGACTATATTGTAGAGCATTTAGAGGGAAGGAATGTTTAATAAGTGCAAAGAGTCAAATGGGATACAGTAGAATTTACAGTTGATACTACAGGTCATAGAAAGTCATGAGAGTCTATTGAGTGGATGGGCGGGGAGGATACTGTAGTCAGAATATCACTTTAGGAAAACCACTTTTGCAACTGTTCAGAAAAAGAATCATAGTGTAGGGACTTGTGACAGGGAGACTAATTGCATTAGTTGGGGGGGAGAATTAGGGAGAACCATTGCAAAAGGCCCTAAACTAAGGTGTGTCTGTGTGAGTGGAAAAGAGCAGACCCAATGGAGCAAGGTTGAGGAAATATAACTAATGAGATAAGGTAACTAATTAGATGTGTGAATTGAGAGAGAGTGAGAAATTGAAGATGATACTAAGGTTGTGAACCTATGTGACTAAAATGATGGTAGATATCTTCAAGCTCATTAGGTGAGTTCTCTGGGCCTTGGTTTTCTTCTTAATAAAATGAAAATGTACTGTGTGACCTTTGGATTATAGGGGTTGGAACAGCTCTAGCATACTGTGATTCTGTATAAATGAAATACATTTTGAACAAGCTGCATCTCTAAAGATAAATAAAATTCATCCCAAAGTAGAATAAAAGTTTTCATTCAACATTTCAAAAGTTAATTTGGTTATATAATACTTTGATTCTTGAAATATTTTGATAAATCCATAAAAATCTTTCAGCTCAATGGGGCTGGGGGGGGGGTGAGATGTGTGATAATTGCCTTCCTTAAGTATTAGCAACAAATTGATTTTTTCTTCTTTCTAAGCCCAAGTTCCCATTGAGTATCCTACTAAATTCCAATTGAGGATGTCACGTATTCCCTTGGGTCTCAGCATTCTGAGGCCTGAGTTGCTCAAGCTTAAAGTAGAAGCATAACCTAGTTCCCTTAAATTCAATTGTTTGACTCCTTGTTCACTTTATCTTTCCCTCCTCCTCCCATCAGAGGAGTTATTTCCCAGAAACCAATTTTAGTTTTACAATCAAAGTTTCTTTTTTTTTCAAAATTTCAAAAAATATACAGTAATGGCAATGAGAATGATAATACAAGAAGTTTTGACACTTATTTTCCCAGAAATAATTTGGAATTGAGGCAGATTCTTTATTGCTACGTGGAAATAAGAATCACATTCCAAGTCTCCTTCTGCTTCCCCACCATCTGCATGAACCATACCAGAGGAATCTTATTCTGATCCTGTAGCTAATAGAAAATTTATTTCTGTGCCTTGAGAATAGACTCTCTCAATCATGCCTAGGACCTTGTTATTCCACATCACTTCTTGATTTTATATGGAATTATATATGGAATAAGGATTTTGTCATTACTTGGTTGTTTCAATCATGTCAGTATCTTCATTACTGACCCCTTTTGGAGTTTTCTTGGCAAAGATGCTGCTTTAGTTAGCCATTTCTTTCTTTAGTGAATTAAAACAAACAGAGATTAAATGACTTCCAAAAAATGTTACACGGATATTAATATACAGTATTGATACACAGATCTCAATACACAGTACTGATGCCAGATTTGAACTCTGTCAATGCCAGGTTGTCTGTGTCATTGTCTCTGAATGTCAGGTCCTTCCGACTCTAGGCCGCCTAGCTGTAAGTAAAACAGAGTTCAAGTGATATCCAAGGTCGCACAGCTAGTAAGTATCTGAGATTGGATTTGAACTCAGGTCTTCCTGATCCTAAGTCCAGTGCTCTATCCACTGAGCAACCCAACTGCTTCTAAATTAGGTATCTATCCAAGTGAAATATGCTGCTTCCAAAGGTAATAGATTCTTACATACTTGAGATCTTTAAGCAAAGATTGGATAACTACTTGTGAGATATGTAGTAGAGGAAATTCTTCATGTATAGTTTGGAATAGCTGACATTTGAAATCCTTTCAAAATTTTTGATTCTCTGATACACATGAAAACCTGAGAAGGGATGCCTTTTGATGAAGAAGATCATGGGTATTATTTTCATTCTATTACTTTTCTTATATCATCTATTCATTCTAATTCTTCAACTTATTTTATTCACTAATTTCTCCTATTCTCTTCAACTTATTAAAAATAAGAACCCAGTTCAGTATTATTGCTACATTTTAATTATTTTTATTATTTCCATGACATAATATGTTCTCAGTAGCGTGAAAGGTGCTCTGAGTACACAATTCTTCAATATATTCCTTGATCTGTGAGCTCAGTGATATGGACACACCTAACTGGTATAGATTACCACCCATCTTGCTTGTTCAGTATTATAAAAATCTTGTCTATGCAACAAATCCTTCCTAGAGCAACTAACCAAATATACTAGAGGCCTTTCTCTGGAAGTCTTATAGTGTATTTCATTAAAACATTGAGCATAGACACATTTGTTGTTATACTTCATTTTCATACAGTGAATGGCTCACATTATTTTCTAGGTGTACATGACTGTCTATCTTTTGCTCTATCAGACATCCAAGTCATCACTGGTAATGTTCTGTAACCTTACACATGTTATATTCCCTGCCATTACTTTATTGATCATCTCCAATTTTGATTCCTCCAATTTTGTAGTATTCTGCCATTCACTGACATCTATCACAGCAAATATTACTGTATGAAAGATAGACTTTGGGGACAGAGAAGACTGAGATTGTCAAAAGCATCATGTAATAATAGAAATAATTATAATAACAGAATAACAATAAATTTTATGGCTTTACATTTTATGGTTTTGCAAAATAGCCTAAAGACTGCCACACAGACTGAATTAATTTTTTCCTGAAAAATGGAGAGAAGTTGTTCCCAAGACTTGATTGGCCCAACAGATTTAGGCTTGAACTGTTGATGTGGCTTCCTGTCTACCAAGGGCATAAAAAGGTCAGTCTATGGCGAATCGATGCCCTTCAGATCTGACAGATGCTTCACTGCTGTGTAAAACAACATGCTCTCTGACCAGATGTAGTTCCATATGGAGACAAGGTGGGAGGGTATGTTTGCCTAGACATCTCATATGTCCTTTTCTAGACCATGGCAAAGTCATTTTCTTTTTGTTAACTGCCTATAATAGATAGTCCAAGATATCCCCTTATGTTTCCATCTGAAACTTTAACCACTGGATTGGCCTGAGTTAGTGCTGGCTCACAACACTGTCAAGGATTATACATTTAGATATTCACACCTAAAGATTTTATTCTTTTTTTCTGAGTAGAGATTTTCAGTATCGCATGAAAGTCAAATGGTTTCTAGGTCTTGTGTCTTTATAGATAAGACTTAACATGATGATTCCATCATACTCTACCATCAAATATGTTGATCGATGCATTCTAGTATTCACAGGTTTCTTAAGTTGTAGACATCTCACATTATGGTTAAATGCTAAAGGTATATTATATCATGAGGAACATAGCTTGATAGCTGTATGGGACAAAAGAAGAAATTGAAATCCAGGGAAGTTAAGTGATTTTACAAATGACACATGAGTAGTGTGGTCTATCAGAGGCAAGATATTAACTTAGATCTTCTGATTTCAGAGTCAATGATTTTTCCATCGTAGCACTTGGCCTGATAGCATACAGAGCTGTTAGAGTGCTATAGCTCTATATTGATCTTTCAATGAAGAAAAATGGATGTTAAAATATGTTCTTCATATGTAAGAAAAATGTATATATGTGTATATGTTAATGCTATAATGTATACATGTATATACATATGTATATATATATGCACATGTTGATTCTATAATGAATAATTTTTTCATTTTTGAAAATGTAAAAATTCCAATCCCATTTTTAGTCAGTCAAAAAAAATCTAAGGATCTGGGATGAGAACTGTAAAAATAATTTCCCTTCAGAAATGTGTGATATATCAGGTTAGAAATTTCTAATCAAAACATAGGTCATGCTAAGGAAAAAGAGTTTAACAAAATTTGCAGTTTCGGTGATACACATTTCTTAGCATCTTCATCAAGATGAGTTATATCCTACCCCTCTATTAGTGACTGAAGAATGATTCTCTTACTAGCTTAATTAGAGAATATATCAATATAATATTTGATCTCAGAACTCTTATGGAATAGAGCTAAATTGACAAAAGTTGAAGATTCTGTTGGGGTGGATTATGGAATATGTTTGTTCTATATCAGATGAAATACCTTGGTAATACAGGATGAAAAACACTGTTATTACTATAGAACCATCCTGAGAATATTTTAGTCTACTCTTCTTAGACTCTTCAATCTTAGGTTTAAAAGAAAAAAAATACTCTCCTCTGGGAGAAACTTAGACAACATCTTCCTTTGCTAGTTTAAGCTGGTTTCTTATTAGTGAGATGTCTAGATGTACCAGGTATGCTCATTTTCAGAATTTATTCCTACATATCTGTGCTTAGTATTTTTTACATAATTTGTATTACTAGTGATTTTTATTGCACTGAGCAATGTTCATCCACCATTGTTATGCTCGATTCCCTAGTACAAATGATAAACACACTGGTTCCAGATTTAAAATTTTAAAAATGTTTTTATGACATAATGAAAGATAGAAGAAATAAAAAAAATTGGAAAGCTAGGGGAAAATAGAGGAAATTAAGACTGTTTTCATACTGCTAAGTTGCCATTAAAGTATATTTGATACATACATTTTTTTTAATATTTTGGGAAGGAAACAATTGCATAATTTTCCTCATGGAAATCCTATGATCTCCATATGGAATATGAGAGCTCCAAAGAACACTGTTAGGAAAGGAAATGGCAGAATTAAGAGAGATTTTTGGTTTGTCTCTAATGCTTTTATTACTAGGATTTGGGGGCATGCAAAAAACAGTCATGCTGACAGACTAAGAGTCTTTCACACAAAATTTAAGGAATCTTTTGCAGTTTTATGACATTATTAAACTTTCAGTTAGATAGAAAGTTAGAGTTAGATAGTTATAGATATAGCCATATAGATTGTGCACACACACATATATACACATATACAAATATATAGGAAATTACCATCTGTGACCCCAATCATGCATTGAATTAACAAATATTCATTTTATGTCTATTGTGTGTGAAGGACTGTGCCAAGCCCTAGACCAAAGCTATATCAAAGGATCCTTCATTTCATGGAACAAACCATCTGGGGGAGGGTGGGGGTGATAAGACACAAGGATAGACAACAAAAATAATGGCATTTTCAGGTTTGCAAAGAACTTATAAACATTATCTTATTTAATCATCACAATAGACATGGAAGTTATATAGCTCTCATTAGAGTAATTTTAGATATTTGTTGTATTTTATTTTATTCATTATTTATTATATTTCATATTAATATTACATAATTGTTATATAATATCATACAACATTCTCAACATCCTTGAGAAACTAAGGGACATGACCATGGTCACACTACTAGAGGAAGAGGTTTTTTTTTTAAATATAAGTATATGTATGTGTGTATGTATATACATGTACACACATACATATGTTTACCCACATATTTGTGTCTAATGATAGCCATCTCTAGGGCAGGGAGGAAGGGAAGAAAAAACCCCACAACAACAAAGAAATTTATAGGATAACTTTATTATATATTTAAAAGGAATAACAAGTTATTCATTATAGATTTGCAGTTTCATGTGCAATCATTGTTTTTTTATTATACTGATATACAAATGCTTGTTTTATTTCATGAATTGGAAATTAAATAAATAAAAAAATTTTAAAAAGAAGTAATATTTGAATCCATTTTTCTCTTGAGTCCAGGTCCAGCATTTTTTTTTCATAAATCATGAATTAGAAAGTAAGAAACTTGGATTCCTCCTAGCTCTACTCTTATCTTGTTCTGCTAAACCAAAAGTGTTAGATTCAAATCCAGGTCTTTCCTTAATCAAAGGGAAAGTTATTACATAAGTTCATTAGCAAGGTGCAAAACAAATGCACTTGACATCAAGAGGGAAGTCTCTAACTACTAAGGGGTTTGATTAAGAATGCTTCATGGAAAAGACTGCATGTCAGTTAAGTTTTTGAGGATGGTTAAGAATTAAATGGCTGAAAAACAGGTTAAGGACATGCTCTTATTTTCTGATAATTTAATAATGAAGAGAGGAAAGCATTTTAAAGTTTATATATATATACACAATATAGAAACATACATACATAGAAATATTTGTACACATATATTCCTTACTGCAAACTTATAAGGTAGATAGTGCAAATATTTCCATTTTTACAGATAATAAAAGTGAGACACAGAGGTGTGAAGTGGTTTACTCATAACAACATGCCTAGTGAGTCAAAACTGTGATCTAAACCCAGGTTTCCTGATTTCTTATCATTCACTTTTATGTGTGCAAAGCTGACTGTGGTACTTAAGATAATAAAAAATTGAAGAGACATTGAGTTATAACAATGTTTATCTTAGTTGATAAAAGGACATATTTTTCTTTTTCATATCAACTGTTTTGAAAATTAAACATAAACTTTGGAGTGAAGCAATTCTGTTCAGTTTTAGTTTTCAAATATCTACAGTGGGTTAAAAAATGACAAAATAGCATGCCAAATAGCAATATTCCCCAGGACATTGTGGTCACATTAATAAGAACTTGAAGAACAATGCAAAAGTAGTGTTTGCAAAAGTAGATTTATAGCTATTTGTTTAATAAGAGTTCCAATAATCACTATTCAGTAGAGTTTCTATATCAGTAACATTTAACTGTAATAAACTTTCTTAAATATTGAGCATGTGTTTTTAAATGTTAGAATAACTGATTTTCTATATTTTAAATCATTTTAAAGGATCATTTAAATTATTTTCTAAAAGCTGTCTTTTCCCTCCTAACAGGCAAATTCAGAGAAGGACTTCTGAAAAGAAGTGACTTAAACCTTGATAGGATAGCCTTCTACTCAGCTGCTGCCCAGCGATGGACCCATTTACAACCTCTCAGGTCTGAAAAGAAAAGAATGTTGTCTAGATGGGAAAAGCATAGAATCTTCAGCCGTTGAGATTTGTGGTTTTCTGGGAGGATTCTCTTGACTGGAAGGTGCCTACCACAGAAACATCATGGCCACTTCCTCGAGAATGCTGTCAAGATCTCCTCGAGACATTGCTAATGTAATGCAAAAACTTCAAGGTAAGTGCCAGAGGCCAAGTCTGTTTTGATTTACTGATAGATACAAACATCTATTTCCCCCCATTTAAAAATGTTCATATAGATGTGTGTGTGTGTGTGTGTGTGTGTGTGTGTATATATATATATGTATATATTCTTTTGTGAAGCTGTACCCGTAACTGGTAGAAAAATATCTTAGAGATTTCTAGTGGAAAGATAACAGAAGTGTTCATGATGACTTTTCAAAATCAATACAGGATATTTCTTTTAGCTGTCTTTGATTTAGCAAGTATTCTGCCTACCCTAGAGGAGAATGAGATAGATCCTGTTTGTGTTTTTCTTATGCCAGAAATGTATGCACTTCTGTCTTCATTAGAGATATTTTAATGTGAATTCATATTCTTCAGACAAAAACCCTGGATCATAGCTATATAAATGACAACTCTGTCCTCCAGAGACTGAGATAAGCAGAACTGTAAGAATAGGCCAGTAAGGAGCCATATGAATGACTGTTAGTTCACCAGGGGCTTGTGTCACACACAAATAATGAGCCTGTGAGTGAATCAGCTTAGAATAATACTATCCTAGATGATATGGGGATTGCTCATTATCTGCTTTTTCTTATATATTATTACTTCAGGGGAAAGCAAACAAACAAAGCATAGCATCAATGCTGGCTTATAGCCAAAAATATATCAAGTATATATTTATCCTCCTGTAGGAATATGAAAGTTTGATGTCTCCTTTGTCACTGGTTTCTAAATCTAGAAATCATTGTGATTCGGGGTCATTTTAGGGAAGGTCATGTTCTGTCTGAGAGCAGATATTAAGAATGTTTTCCAGCTGTGGCTAAAAAAGAAATGCTATCTTTGTTTCCTTTTGAAGGGAGTTTCTTAATTTTTGATAAATTTGATTCCTTATACTATAAGCTATGGATTGCTAGATAAACTACTAAAATTATAGGATTAATTGGAGGTATCTAGGTTATATAATGAATGGAATGTTCAACTTGGATTGAGGAAAACCTGAATTCAAATACAGCTTTAGTCATTTATTAACTTGATGACCCTAGGCAAGTCACTTCACTACTGTTTGCCTCCGTGTCCTTATTTATTAAACTGGGGGAGTAATAGTGCTATTTTTCAGGGTTTTATGAGGTTTAGGGAGATAACACAGAACAGTAAATGCTATATAAATTTTGACTTTGTTATTATTGGGTAGCTGGGTAACACAGTGTGCCTGCAATGAGGAATTCAAATCCAGCCTTGGACACGTAGTAGCTGTATGACCCTGGACAAGTCATTTAACCCTTTGCCTTAACTTCCTTATCTATGAAATGAACTGGAGAAGGAAATGGTAAACAACTCCAATGACTTTGCCAAAAAAATACCCAAACGGGGTCATCAAGAGTCTGAAACAGTGGGGCAGCTAGGTGGCACAGTGGATAGAGCACCAGCCCTGGAGTCAGGAGTAACTGAGTTCAAATCCGACCTCAGACATTTAATAATTACTTACCTAGTGTGTGACCTTGAAGAAGTCATAACCCCATTGCCTTGGAAAAAAACCAACCCAAATAAAATAAAAAAATAAAAAATGTCTGAAACAACTGAACACATACCATTATTGTTATGATTAATATTGTTGCATAATCATCATTGAGAGTTGACTAATAGTTGTTATCTCTGTTGGGAATCACTTCCAATTGTCTGGGCAACCTTGACTTTCAAAAAAAGGAAATTCACAATTAAGTTCATGTAGAAGTTTGTATGAGGTGAGGAGGTAGTCTTAAATATCACAGAGAACATTAGATCTGAAGAAGAGTAAGATCCAAATTCCTCATGCTCTCCATATCTCAGTTTCCTTACTTGTAAAATGGAGATAATGATACTTTCCAACTCTCATAGAGTTGTTTTGAAGGAAGTATTTTGCAAACCAAAAATTATATGAATGTAGTTTATTATTAAGTGGCAGTTATGTCTGAATACTACTTTGTAATTGCAATACTACATTCTCAAAAGCCATGGTTAATGTACTAGTAAGTTTTATTCAAAGTACCACACAATTTTGGTTGTTATGTTATTGCTTATTAAAAGTATATAGTATTCTCAAATTATCTCAGATCTTGAATTCATCGAGAATTCAACCAAAATGGTTATTGTTTTATTTGAGGAGAAAATGCACATATGTGAGTCTTTGGACTTTCCTAAGATTAAAGAGGATTTTTATAGCTGGAAAAGACTATCAAGATAAAAATGAAAATAGTTTGGCACTAAACAATCCTATATATGAATATGGAGATGTAATTAGAAGCAAGAGAGGAACAACACTGGTAAAAGTGGATAGTATCAATGCAAGTCTGGTCCAGTGAAATTTGGGTAAAATTGATTAATGTTTATTTACTGATGTAATTCAAAGCACACTCATTACCCTTTTATCTATGTGCATTATTATTATTTACTTCAGTACCTAGGTAATCTTAATTCAAAGCAGATGGTGAGTATGGAGACTGAAAATCTTGGGGAGCAGTGAGGAGGAATATGTCTGAAGTAGTTCAAGTTATGTTCCCTCCCTTTTATCTGTTGAAATTATCATTACCTCTGGTCCTAAGGTAAAATGATAATACTTATTTAAGTACATATAAAAGTAGTATATTTACTCTACTTACACATATCATTTATCATATTGTCCTATATAAATCCACAGTATTTTACTATGTGAGGTTAAGGTGTACCTTGATGGTACCTGAGAATTTGCCCCCTTTTTAGCATAAGAAGCATTTATGACATGCAAAAAAAAAGAGTTCAATGATAAATTCCAAAAAAAGAATCCATAAAATTATAGGAAAACAAATAATTCTTTTGTCCTTATAGAACTGAATCCCAGCCTTGATGGTCTACCTCCTACATAGATTAGTGATAGACAAGTGTCTTTTGTAGAGACCATTTTTGTAGATGAAAGCCTATAAAAGGCCAGCAAAGTATGGTTAATTGCTGTAATTATTCATATAGATCAAATAAAATTATTGAGGACAAATCAGATTCTTCCCTCCCAAGTAGATTAAAATGGCACTTCTTAATTATCAAACCTGTCAATACTTTGTGGGCACATAAGTCTCAGAAAGAGGGATATTTTTGTTTGTTTTGCGTTGTTTTACTTTTAAATGTCAAAGATCACAATGGGATCCATGAGTTGATAATGAAGAAGATAGCTTTTTCTAATGTAATTTAGCCTTCCAGTCACTCATTTGATTATATTCATTGCTACTGAGTTTGGATATTTCTATTTAAATTCTGTATCTAGTATTAAGAATCAAAGAAAAAAATGCATCCTTTTGACATCATGATTTAGCTTCTTCAATAGCAGTGGTTCAGTATTTCATCTTTGCTGAGATTTGTTGTAGTTTGAACACAGTCTTTGAAACTGGTATTCTAAATTATGGATGAATATTCCGTCTACAGTGCAGATTCTCATTAGTCTTAGGAAGAATGATTGTTTCAGTCATCCAAGTCAGTTATAATCTCTATAAAAGCACAAAGATGGAAAACAGGCTTATATAATAATACTACTGCAGCTTACTAAAAAATGAGTTCTAACTATGATGGAACAGGATAGGTTATTCAGGTGAGGCTTGTAAAATCAACTTTATGGATAACTCTTGGTAGTGTCTTTTCTTCCCTGTAGTGTTTTCAATTTTGTGATGGCAAGAACCATGTCTAGTATATCTTTGAATTTCTCAAATTTCACCTATTACACAGTCAATGAATAGCAGTTGATATTTGAAGTCCATGATTTAAACTTCTTAAGACTTTATAAATTAATGAATCATTACTGGTTACTTTATGATTAATACCCTTAAGTATTTGAAAGTGAATGGTAAAATATCAGAAATGATTCACAATTACAAGTTGCAATTTATATTGGGGTTGAATTTAATAGAAACTATGAAGTCCTTATTGGTATTTGAAACATTGATCATGTACCATTTAGCCCAGAATGTGAACCATAAGAAACCTAAAAGAAGAAACAAAGTTTATCTTTTTTTCCACAAGATCAGAGATTTTATTTTGTTTTGTTTTGTTTTGTTTTTGATGATTTGTGAACTTCTTCAAATTTTACGAGTCATCTTAAAGTGCTATTGCTTATAAGACAATTATTCCCCTAGGAATTTATAACTCTTTGAAAGTGAACCACAGATTGATTAGCCAAGATCAAAAGTAAAATAGAATAAATATTTTAGAATTTTTAACGATTTTTTTAAGATTTTGTTTTCTTCTGGACACATCATCAGAAAGGAAAATGTGCCATTTGACGAAATTGCATCCTTAAAGATACATAAGAGTCCAACTCTCTGACTTTCTATTTCTTAATTGATGATAAGAATGATATTAAATAATCCATGTATTTTGTCTTTGGTGAAATTTCCACTTTCTTTGCTAACTTTTGCCCTGTTAGCTGAAAATCTGTTGTTTGGTAATTTCTCTCTTGAAATGAGATAAAGAACTGGGTTTAAAACCATCACTATTGCTTGGACCTGTATGTAGAACACTATTAGTCATAGTTTCCAAATTAGGAAAATTGAAATAAAATTAGGCAGTCCAAAAAGAGAGGGAAAAGAAGATAATCAGTTTAGAAGAAAGTAGAGTCATTATGGTTGATTTATCTCTCTTACTCTTTTCTTTAACCTGACCTTTTTATTCTTGCTTTTGAGAGTGTTTCTAAACCATTGCATTTCAGGTAATTACAGAGTCTGTCTCTTACTCACACCCCTCTCTTGAGGTGTACTTTTAATAGTTGTTGCCTTAAACCTCTATGCATGTTTTTCCCTTACCCTAAGTTTTGCAGCATTTTATTTTCTTCATAGGTTATTATTAAATCTGCTCCCTAGCTTTATACCTTCCTATCCATTCTGTTTGCTGGCCAACTATTGCCAGGTAGATCCATTTAAAGTATTATTTTAATTTTTGATGCATCTATGTTAAAAAATCTAATGGTTCTGAAATAAAATCCAAACTGTTTATTTTGGCATTCAAGACTTTCTAATTCAAACATGCTTCTTTGCTTCAGCTAAACTGAATATTTCCTTAAATCTTTCTTTAATATTCTTGTCTCTGCATCTTTATTAAGGTAATATTTTCTACCTGAAATTCCTTCTTGGACATGTTTACTTATAAAAACTATATGCTTTCTTAAATTCTAATAGCATTTTATACTGCTCCTAGAGCGGTTTTGGGTAGTGTTTTGTTTTGACTCATACATTTATCATCCCTACCAGACATTAAATTCTTTGAGAACAAATTTCATTTCTGAATTCCCAAGAGCACCTAACTCTTCCTTCTACACACTATGTATAGGATAATATTTTATTAATTGCTTCATTAATATATAAATCATGCATTGCATGCTCATTTATCTATTATATTTCTACAGAAATTAGTTTTAAAATGTAAAATTTGAGGGATATTTAAAGGTAGCTAGTTTAAAAATTACTCAGTAGCCCCATTTTCTATGACCCAGAAAATAATTTTATGAATTGTATGTAAAATTTTTAGATGAATTGTTTTGGGAAAGTTCTGTGATAGGGTAGCTTTTAAAAAATTGCTTCAGCTCTTTTGGGTATCAACACAGAAAACAAAGACAGAATGAAAAGGTTATCCAGTAGTTGCTTGTTGGTAGAGTTCCAAAGTACTAAAAAGTACTGATCTGAGTGTATTGTTCTTTTTGATCTTGAAATAACATTTCTCTGAACTAGAATTTGATTTCTATATGCCACTCTCTCAGATTTCTTTTTATCTCCAGTGTGGGTTACATGAGTCATCACAGACTAAAAATAGAGCCATCTGATTTGTTTACAATTCACTCATTGCCCCATCTTCTCTGATCCTGAGAAATTGCTGACAATGAGGAAAAATAGTCATCGTCAAGTTTAGTACAACAGTGCAAAAATTATTGAATCAAACACACATACAAGTATACACACATGCATAAACATGTATCCACACAAACTTTATAAATATTTTTTAGGCAAAGCAAAATCTGGTTGTTATTTTTTTCCTTTTTTGTGAGGAGAGGTTGGAGTGGAATGGAGAAATAGAAATTCTTAGTTCTCCATCTAATCTATCTCTCTTTATTGGTATCGATTTCATATTGCCTGAGTAGAAAACATTTCATTGGATTATTCGTTATGCATTCAAATGTGTATGCAAGTGTACACATGCATAGACTTACGTGTGTACACAATATATAGGTATATATGCAAAGAGAGACAGAAAGAGGGAATTAACAATTGTATCGTGTGATTTACTTACATAACTACATTGTTTTAGAGCAGGAGTTTTATCTTTTTTGTGCAATAGATCATTTGGTCAGTTTCATGATGTTGATGAATACCTTCTCCAAATAATGTTTTTAATATATAAAGTAAAAAAAATAGGATAATAAAAATCAATTGTATTGAAATATAGCTATCTGCATTTTTTAAAAAATGGTAATAGACTCCACATTAAAAATGTCAAGGAGAGATTGACAGAATACTTCTAAACATACAAATTCCTATGACCAAGATTCAGAAAAAAGCATTGAAAATCTCACACCAATCATAAATTCTAGATGATATTTCTGATCAGAGCTACCATCTGAGAACAGGAAATAAAAGGGACTTTTAAAAGATTTTAAACATTTGTGGCAAAAAGAAAAGAAGATCTTTTAATTATTATTAAGGTTTATTTTTTTCTTCAAAAGGTAAAAATTAGGTCATCATAAATCCATGGACAAAGTCTAACATTGATTTACCTGGAAGAGAGGAATGCTATTTCTTCTTCTGGTGCAGGGAGGAGTATAGCATTACTATGCCTCAACTCTAGGAAACTTGAATTATATAGAATGATTCGAGAGTTTGAATAACCCTAGTACTAGAAAAGCACAGAGATATGTTTTCCATATCAGTTTGGACAGACTGAAATTCTACTAAAATAATTTGGGTAAACAGCGATCATGTATGATTGGTTACAAACTCACAACTGTAGTTGCCCACTTAAGTGTGGAATAAGTCTGGGTTTAGTGGAGAATCTGAGAGAGATCTAAAATAGTAGTTTTTCTGTTCACAACTCAGCAGTTGATTGGGTATGAGCTGTAGCAGCAGAGAGGGATAATTAAGATAATTATCTCCTCTGTATTTGGATTCAGTCAGCATTTTTAAAAGGTAGTGACCACTCCATACAGCTGCCAAAGTGCTTCTCCTAAAGCTCAGATCTGACCATGTCATGTCCTTCAATATCTATGTAGTAAAATCCAGGGGCTTCTTTTTTTTTTTAAATATAAGTGTCTCTCTAAAACAAAAACAAAAACAATTTTTTCACAACCTGGTCCCTTCTTAGTTTTCCATTATTCTTATATACTACTCTATGGGCTAATCATACTGGCTTCCTTAGCATATCCTGGAACTATGTTCAGTGTCTGGAGCCTCTTTACCATACAGTAGCTTACCACCTCCATGCCCCACCTGCCTTGACATAGCCCTCCAAAAGGTCCACCCTTTTCCCTCCCTTGGAGTCTCGGTTTTCGCGAAGCCTTCATGGTTTGGCTTTGTTTTTTAATTCCTCTGGACTTCAATTCCGGTCTCCCCCTTCCCCCTTTCTTGCTTTCAGCTCCCTTTTGTATGTTTTCCCTTATTAGACTATAAGTCCTTAGAGGATGAAAGCTGTCTTTCTTTTTGCTTTTACTTATGTCCTCAATCATTACCACAGTTGCAGACACATAGTATACCCTTAATATATGCTGATTTCCTTCTTTTCCTTCTGCCTTCCTTCCTCCTTACCTTTCTTCCTCCTTTCCTTCCTTCCTTCCTTCTTTCCTTCCTTCCTTCCTTCCTTCCTTCCTTCCTTCCTTCCTTCCTTCCTTCCTTCCTTCCTTCCTCCCTCCCTCCCTCTCTCCCATAATAATGGGAACATTAAATCAAGAGAGCAATGTACACATTAGCAACAGCATTGTGAGATGACCAACCCTGATGGATGCAGATGCTCTCAGCAGTTCAGAGAGCTAGGAGAATCCTATTAGATGGGCTATGGACAATGCTATCACAGAAGAAAAGCAAAACAAAACAAAATCCTTCAGAATTTGAAGACCACTACATTCACTTTTTTTTAAAAAACATCTCTTTTGCATCTTTCCCTTAATCCTATTTCCTCATACCATAAATGACTAATCTATAAACATGCTTAACACAAATGTGTACGGACAATGAACACGACTGTTCACTGTTGAGGGGAGGGAGTGGGGAAGGGAAGGTGGAAGGAAATTTTGTAGCTTAAAAATATACATAGGTATATGGATGAATGCTGAAAAACTTTCAGAACATGTATTTGAAAAAATAAAATATCAATCAAAAAAATTGGGAACACTAGTGACATATCCTCTCCCAACAAATCACAGACTCTTCTTTCTCTAGTTCCTTTATAGCAGGGCAGCTAGGTGGCACAGTGGATAGAGCACTGGCATTGGGATCAGGAGGACCAGAGTTTGAATCTGGCCTCATATGACTAACACTAACTAGCTGTGTGAGCCTGGGCAAGTCACTTAACTCTCATTACCTTGAATCCAAAGCCATCTCCAGTCATACTGATTTATATCTGGTCATTAAACCCAAATGATTCTGTAAAAGAAAGTAAGACTGGTCACTTGGCACAGCCCCCCCCCCAATCCAATTCATGTGCTTCTCATGGCATCACCTCCCATTGTCATGGTCTTCTTTGAGAATGAAAGACAAACATTATTATTAATTATTATTATTATTATTTATAGCTCATCACTCACTTATTTAGCTTGAGGGATGCAGAAGTGATAGGTACAACTGTTCCATTGTATGTTTATTTTAAAATGAGGTAAAAATTGCATTTTGATGCCAGATTTCCATTGCCAAAGGGGACATTTAATTAACTATTAATTAAACATAAAAATTTAATCAATGGTATAAGTTATTTAGAATAGAAAAAGCCAAATGTATTCATTTATGCTTTCACAACTAACATGGATAAATTAATTATTCCATAATACAGTGGAATAAATCATGGATTTCAGTTTTGTTTCTAGTAAGAAAATTATTTTAAAAGCATGGAAAAGAATATAATCTGATGTGCTTCATTGGGCCAGTAAAGGTCTATATTGGAGAAAGATGTTCACTGAATGCAATGGAATCTGAAGAGGATTTTTAAATGGTTCTTATTAGTAACTTTGGTAGAGACCTTTTAAACATTCAATATTCATGATGTCTTTTAAAAATTTTAAAACAAACAAATTTTTCCTCTACTGATATTGATCATTCTAGTTTGGTAAATACTCTTGTATTTCACTCCCCACCTCCCCAGTCTTTGATATTGAGAAATATGTAGATGTACCCATAGTTCTAGAGTTGAGAGGGACCTTAAAGGCGTTAAAAAAATTGGAGGGCCCCTTAGAGGATTTCAAGTCTGAAGTATACCTGAATCAGTATCCTCTATGATATTCCTGGCAAATGATCATCCAACATATTAAAATAATGTAAGAGGGAATTCGACATGACCTGAGACAGCTATTCTTTTGACAACTCTAATTGTTGGAGTTTTTTTCCTGAAGCTAAAACCTGGTTCTTTCAAAGTTTTACCTTCTGGGACCATAAAGAACAAGATCTTTCATGTATGTGGCAATACTTCAAATATTTATTTATTTAGATTTTTGCAAGGCAATGGGGTTAAGTGACTTGCCCAAGGCCACACAGCTAGGTAAAATATTAAGTGTCTGAGGTCGGATTTGAACTCAGGTCCTCTTAACTCCAGGGCCTGTGTTTTATTCATTGGGCCACCTAGCTGCCCCCAGACTTCAACTATTTAGACAGTTACAGTATCCATTCTAAATCTATTCTCTGGGCTCAATGCAATACCTCTTTTAATGAGACATAAAATCCCATTAGCTCTTTTGACTATGACACTTTGATGACTTATGTTTATTATAGTCCACTAAATTCATCAGGTCCTTTTTGTACAACTATACCTAGCTCTATCCTTCTTACTTGGGTTTTTTAGTTGAGATTCTTAACCCAAATGTAGCATTTTACTTTTCTACCTATTAAATTCTATCTTGTTTGATATGATTTATTATTCTAACCTGCTGAGATTGTTAGGGATCTCTGTCATCTAAACCCTGGATGAGAAAATTGAGACTCAGAAATGTATGTAATTTGCTCATGGTCATACAAGTAGTAGGTTTTAGAACCAGGATTTAATCACAGATTCTTTGACTCAATAATAGTTTTTATTTGCTCCTTCTACCAGCCACTTATAGGTGGTATCAGCTTAATATGCCTGGCAAATGGTCATTCAGCCTCTTGAAAAATTATAAACAAAAAATTCAGTGTGTTCATAGGCAGCCTATTTTTGATATCTCTCTAATTGTTGGAGATTTTTGTTATCATACAGTTCTTTAATTATTTATATCATTTAATATCTGTTTATATTACTGGCTGACTTTTTAATTTCTAGAAGCATTCTAGAGTCTATATGAGTTTTCTTCTTTCTGTCTTCTTCTTTCTCCTCCTCTTCTTCCTTTTCTTCCTTCTTTTCTCTTTCTTTCCCCTCCTCTTCCTTTTCTTCTCCCTCCTTTTCATTTTTTCCTTTGCTTTTTCTCTTCTTTTCCTACTCCCACTTTTCTTCTCCTTCTTCTCCTCCATTACTATTATCTTTTCATTTAACTAGTTATAATTTATTTTCATAACTATGACCAATTTAAAGTGTTGGTTGGATAAGAATGGGGTATTTGACTACAGAGTGACCTCTTTAGCTAAATATATATACATCCTTCCCTCAAGATTTCACTTTGCTATATTACCCTGACTAAAATTCCAAGAACTTGAATTCCACTTGTGTTAATTGGGAGGGATAACCTTAGAGGTTATCCTGTTCAAATCTCAGATGAATCCCTTCTGCAAGATACCTGAGAAGACAAACTCCCATGTGAAGACTTCTAGTTGGTTGGTTTTTGTCCTTTGTTATTGAAGAAGACTAAAATGACATCACAATGTTTGAGACAAATTACAGTGTGTTCAACTGTGGTTGATCAGACCAATATGAGCTCAGAATGTTCTACCACAGGTTGGGCACAAACAGTCCATGTGAACACTCGGGGTGGGTACTCTAAACTTAAGTATGAAATGTTTCCTTTGAGCTGCTTCCATTCTGCCTTCCTCATAGAATGCAGCACCCTCACTGATGAGGGCACATTATGCTGGGTGGTCTTGTGCCAGTGTCTCCCAAACTGTACAATCAATTCTAAATTTCTTCAATGAGACTTTCAGGGTATCTAGGTATTGCGTCTTCTGGCCCCCTTGTGAGCACTTGCCCTGTGTGAGTTCTCCATAAAAGTTTTTTGGGCAAGCATACATCTGGCATTCTAACACTGTGTTCAGTTCATCATAGTTGCACTCTCCGTAGTAATATTGGAATTCTAGGCAGTTTAGTTCAAGAAAGGGCTTCAGGGTCTGGTATCTTCTCCTGTCAGGTTGTCTTCAGAATTTTCTGAAGGCAGTTTAAATAGAAGGGATTCAGTTTCCTGACATGGCTCTGGTAGACTCTCCAGGTTTCACAGGCATATAGCAATGAGGTCAACACAATGGCTCTGTAGACTGGCTCTGATGGCTCTGATAGATAGTTTAATACCTCTTCTCTCCCACACTTTCTTTTGGAACCTCCTAAATACTGAACTAACTCTGGCAATGCGAGTATCAATCTCATTGTCAATGTGTACCTCTTTGGAAAGGACAATGCCAAGGTAAGTGAACTTGTCTACAGTACTCAGAACTTCTCCATTTGCTGTAATCAGTAGTTCCACATATGGATGGTGTGGTACAACTTCTAAAAGTTCTATAGTTTATGTTTGTGTGTGTGTGTGTGTGTGTGTGTGTATCTGTTAATTGAATAATGAGGTTATATTCCTTGAAGTTGTTTCCTCTGGTAACTCTCCATTTCTCAGTCTATATTGTTTGTCTTCAGTGTGCGCCTTTCTCTGTTCTCTGTTAGATTTATTGCCATGATATGGTCAGTGGTGGCAATTGGGCTAGGTAGTACTAATGTTATACCCAGATTACTCCTCTCTTTCTCCTTCCTATCCACTGGTATAGGCACAAGATTCTATCTCCTCCTGAGCCTAGAGTTCTTCAGTGCCAGTCTTCGCCCCTTTGGATTGACTGAAATGATGCTAGATTTATAAATCTCCCAAAATGATTAATATTTTAGTTTGCAAATTAATTCTTTACTTTTTGACCCAATAAGAGATATTTACACAGGAACCATTGTGTTTATACATAGAAAACTTCATCATTTTCTTCACTGATTATATTACATTAATTGATGTGAGAATATTGAGCTATGGTCCTATGAGGGCATTTAGAAAGCATTCAATTCAACACCTCATCTCACAAATGAGAAAACTGAGACCACGGAGGTATATTGATTTGCCTAAGGTAATACAACCAGGAAGTAGCAGAAATGAGATGTGAACCACGTCAAAAATTAAAAACCCGTATTATTAGTACTGTTTCATGCTTAAACTATTTTACGTATGGTTTGAGAACTTTACTATTTATATTATGTTCTCTATGGGGAAAATGCTTTCCATGTTTCAAATAATTGGCTTACAAGATCATATTTGGAACACAAACCTTGCTTAAATTGAAAACTGCCTATACATAATATTTTGTGCAAGGGAAATCATATAAATATAAATATATATATATATATAAATACATAGAAAGATATCTATCTATATATGTGTATATGTATACATACAATTTAAATCTATATGTATGTGCAGAAATATGTGTTTGTCTATATTCAAAATCTGACTGAAGAATTCAAGTTTCATTGAATTGATCTGATGAGAGGCTAAAGAGTACTCTGAACCTTCATATTTCTTGTTTTGAATTGTTTTTTCTGTGTCGTGTAATTAGTCATGCTGCAATCTGTCTGTAGCAGATGAGTTTCATGGCACCTAAAATTTTTAAGTGAAGTTTAAGGCATTTGACATTTATTATTAGTAATAATTATATCAAAAAGTCTATCAAGTATATTGTTCTTGCTTTTACTAATTAAAGCAACATGGAGAGACCAACTGAGTAAACATTACCATGTATGAAGGTGTTACAGGCATTTAATAGAGAAAAAATTTGGTGATATCATGCTATTGTTTTATATAATTGTTTTTATGTTGCTTCTTTAGATATATATTTATTGCAAATCAGACATTTTAGTAACATTAATGAACTTTAATCACAGTATAATTGTAGGTATTTTTAGAGGAATGAAATGGCCTTTTTAAATTCTCTATAATTGTCAAAATCTTACCTGGTCATAAAATTATGTTTATTTTCTATGATGTGCATTTTTAAATCTGCTACAACTAAGTCTCTTAATCCATATTTTGTGATAACTACTTATTTTGATAATATGCATCAAATCATACTTGAAAGAAGGTAGGACATAACAATAATAAAATCATAATAATAGATGAATGGCTTAGATTTATTTGATTTTGTTTTTGACTGAACCTGTGATTTCAATAGTGGAGGGAAGTCACTTGCTTTACCAATGCAGATCAGCATAACATTTTTATAACAGTTTTTAAAAATTCCACATTCTCTCTTTTAGTCCTTTGAAAAATTCAAGTAAAATAGATAGATAGATAGACAGATAGGTAGGTAGGTAGGTAGATAGATAGATAGATGAATACAGCTTTATTTTCATCCCTTTGTAGGTAAAAAAGCCAGTGCATAGGGAATGAATTACTTTGTTCTCACAAATGACAAACTCCATGCTTTGAACTTTAGTCAAAAGATACGGTTTCAAGTTCCGTAACTGATGCTTTACACTAATTTTTGGATCTTAGGTAAATCACTTAAGCTCCTGGAGCCTCAGAACTTCATTTGTAAGAAAAGGATCCATGATATCTTTCCTGCATACTGCATAGGGCTCGTTGAATAATTAAATGAAATAACTTAGATGAAACACTTTGACAATTATAATTCCCCCATATAAATGTGAAATATCATCATCAGCTTCATCAGCATGGTCATTGATCCTTCATTCCAGACAATTTGTAGTCTTTACCTACTATAATGGTCATAGAATTTGAAGCAGTCTTTGAACTCACATAGCTCAGTTTTCTTTAAAGGTAAGGAAAGGGAGGTCCGGAGATGTGTCAAACAGGTAGTAAGTAGTTGAGATAAAGTTCAAACCCATGTCTTCTGATTTCAGAACCAATTCTTTTCTCATCATGCCTTTTTACCATAGAATCCTGCCTAATTCAAAATGGCAGATAATTGAAAAAAAAACATATACATGTGACTTTGGATTGTATCTTTGTCCATCTATTTGAATGTGTGTGTGTGTGTGTGTGTGTGTGTGTGTGTGTTAAATATGCTAAGAATTCGTTTTTATCAAAATAATAAGATTGTGTTTTGAAAAATGTTTTAGGGAATCCTATTTCCCTATTTCCCATTGTGTTCTGTCATACTCTATCCAGCAAGTAGACTATTGTCAGAATTCTTTATTTTTAACTCTTCTGGAAACTCTAGTGTTTGTGACCTTATTTGGGTTTTATGGTGCTCTTTTTGTATGCAAATTACAAAAGGAGTTAAGAGGGCAACAAAAATTTTTAACACATAGACAAGGATAATGTCTTCTGGCCATGTATTTCCATACATACTGTGCATCCTGTTTGAAATGCTTTCTGTCCTTTACCTCCCAAGATCCTCAGTTTACTTTGTCTCATCTATAAATTTTACCTTCTATAAGAAGTATTTCCAACTTCTTCTTAATTCTAATAACATCCTTCTGAGTCCATCTTCAATTTATCTTGCACATCATAGTTAACAATAATAATTAAGAATAATAGTTTCATGGCGCTATGTACTATGTTCCTGCTACATTTTACAAATATCTCAATCCTCATAGCAACCTTGGGAAGTAGTTATTATAATCATTCTCCTTTTACAGATAAGGAAACTGAGGCAAACAGGGTAAGTAACTTGACCAAGGTCACACAGGTCATCATTGTCTGAGACTGAAATTGAATTTAACTTTCTTTCTCCAGGTTTGGTACTCTTTCTGCTCTGCCACCTAGTTATTTACATGTTATCTTATCCATTAGAATTTGAGTTCCTTGAAGGCAGGGATTGTTTTATTTCTCTTTGTATATTTGAAAACTCTTCTTAGCATAGTCCCTTTAATATAATAAATACTTTGTAACTACTTGTTGATTGCTTAAGAGTTAACGAAATATTGAAGTAATTTTTTTGGAATGAAGGAAAATGGGAGGCAGAGCCAAGATGGCAGCATGAAAGCAAGAATTCTGGAAACCCATTCCCCAAAAACCTCCAAAAGCCATCAAATTATGACTCTAGCCAAAATTTAGAGGGACAGAACCCATAGAAAGATCAAGTGGTACAATTTCCCAGTTCAAGACAACTTAGAAGTTCTGTAGGAAAGGTCTGTTTTACTGGGACTGGGGTTTGAAAAAAGGCACAGCCACAGTGCATCACAGCTGGATGGGTGCTTAGATCCCTGGCGGCAACTGTGTCCATGGCAGAGGGGGTGGTTTCCAGAACTTCTGGCCCCAGGATCACTGGAAACAGCTTGAATGGGTGGTGAGAGAACTCTGCTGCATCAGAGTACGTGGGGAACATATTCTGGCTGCAGAGCAGCCCTGTAGTAAGAACCTGGAGTGGGAATCAGGGAAGTCAGCCTACACCTCCAGAGTGCAGCCCACAGACATAAAGGGGGTCCAGGAGACTGAAGAAGTCCCTCTGCTTGCCCTAGGGCAGGACTCAGCTGTTTGCCCACACTCAGATCCAAGTTGGGAGTCTGGGCTTCTATACTACCATAGCCAAGCAGGGACTCTCCTCACAACTTCAGGGCAGAGGAGAGTGCCTGTGGTCATCCATATATCAAAGCACAGGCAAGAAAGCAGTCTAAGTCTCTCATAAGACTTGGAGAAATTAAAGTCCCAGTGGTTTATCCCCCAAACCCCTCAAAGCCTTGGAAGTGCGGTAAATCAGTCTTAGGCTGAGGAAATGAGCACACAAAAGAAAAAGAATTTGACCATAGAAAATTACTTTGGTCCCATGAAAGATTCAGAAGATGACAAAATTGAAGCATCTGTATCCAAAACCTCCAAGAGAAATCAAAAATGGGCTCAGGCCATGGATGAGCTCAAAAAAGACGTTGAAAAGCAATTTAAGGAAGTAGAGGAAAAATTTGAAGGAGAAATGAGAGCAATGCAGACAAAATATGAAAACCAAATCAGCAGCTTGATGAAAGAAATACGAAAAAAATTGCTAAAGCAAATAATATGTTAAAAACCAGTTTAGGCCAAATGGAAAAAGCAACACAAAAGGCAAATGAGGAGAATAATCCTTAAAAAGTAGAATTGGCCAACTAGAAAAGGAGATTTACAAAGCTCTCGAAGAAAATAATTCGTTCAAATTCTTTCAAAATTCTTTCAAGAATGGAGCTAAAGGAAGCTGATGACTTTGTGAGAACTCAGGAAGAAATAAAACTATTCCAAAAAAAATTAGAAGAAAATGTGAAATATCTCATTGAAAAATCAACTGACCTTGAAAACAGATCCAGAAGAGATGATTTAAAAATTATTGGGTTATCTGAAAGTCACAACTAGGAAAAGAGCCTAGACTTCATTTTTCAAGAAATAATAATACAGCAAATTTGTCCTGAGATCCTAGAAGCAGAGGGTAAAATAGAAATTGAGGGAATCCACCAATCACCCATTGAAAGATATCCCAAAAGAAAAACTTCCAGGAATATTATAGCCAAACTCCAAAACTCCCAAGTCAAATACTAAAAGTTGCCAGAAACAAGCAATTTAACTATCATGACTCTATAGTCAGGATTACACAGGATCTGACATCTACATTGAGGGCTTATAGGACTTGGAATATGATATTCTGGAAGGCAAAAGATCTTGGTTTACAACTGAGAATCAACTACCCAGCAAAACTGAACATCCTCTTTCAGGGGAAAAGATGGACTTTCAATGAAACAACCAGAGCTGGACAGAAAGATTGATCTTCAAGTACAGGTTTCAGATGAATCATAGAGGGAGTGGATGAGAAGGACTAATTATAAGAAACTTAATGATGTTGAACTGTTTACATTCCTGCATAAGAAGAAGATACTGATAACTCATATGAACTTTCTCATTTATAAGAGCAGTTAGAAGGAGCAAACATAGACAAGGCTCAGGAAGGAGCTGTATATAATGGCATGATATAGTAAAAAGATGGGGTCAATGGGTGATAAAGGAAACTACTGGTAGGAAGAGAAAGGAGAGGAAGAAGAAGCTAAGATATTTCACCTATGAATCAAGAAAAAGCTTTTTCAATGGAGTGGAATGGGGGGATGGCAAGGGGGAATGAGTTAGTGTTCATTCTCATCAGAAATGACATAGAGAGGAAATAATATACACAATAGGGTATAGAAATCTATCTTAACCTAGAGAAAAATGAGAAGAAAAGGACGGGATAAGGGGGAATGGGGGGTGGGGAAGGGGAGTAGGTCATAGAAGAGAGGGAAGATCATGGGAGAAGCTACTCAGATACAACACACTTTTGAACACAGACAGGGTGAAAAGAGAGAGAGAGAATAGAATAAATGAGGATGTGAAGGAATAGAGTGGAGGGAAATACAACTAGTAATAGCAACTATAGGAAAAGATATTGAAGTAACTTCTTTGTTGGACTTATGATAAAGAAGGCAACTCATCCCAGAGACAGAACCAATGTGAACACAAGCTGAAGTACATTTTTTTTTCCTCTCTCACTATTCTTGAGGTTTCTCATCTTCTTGGGTTTGGGGGTTATGTTTACTCTCATAACAAGATTATTGTAATAATATAAAATAAATAAACTTAAAATATATCTATATATATATTAAAAAAGAAAATGAAGGAAAATAACAAAGTTACTGCAGATATTGAGCCATCTGTAAGAAGCAAGAAAACAAATGAGTAAAAATAACACTTCATTTCTTGGTATTTAGTAATAATGAGGTTGGCTGACACTTCTCAAGATTATTATGAAAAAATTTTGGAGTGTTATCTCAAATATGAAAATCATACTTGTGCCAATGAGCTTCTCTTAGAAGGCTCAATAATATTAGAGATCTATAAACTACAATTGTGTCATCTAGGGCAAGTCACTTAACTTCAATCAGTCTTATTTTATTCATTTGACCTCTACTAGTCCCTTCACAGGAAACTACATTTCAAAGAGTAAAGCTCCATTTATATATCAGCTAAAATTATCATTTTTATCTTATATTTTTTTAAATCCACATGTTTACTGGTAGATTTTCTAGGGAACATATTGTGTTTATTACTGATAATTGGGCAGTATCAAAATAGGCAAATTAATTGGACAATAATAGGAAATTATGTGACAAATTTAGAGAGAATAATTAGAGAAGAATATCAATTAATGCCTTCCAATGTCATAGATCACAACATATCCATGCCTTCTTATCCTCTGTGATTCTTCTTTGGGTCCTTACATAGAAATTTCCGTAGTAGATTTTACCAGTGTACTATATATTTTTCTCTAGTATTTTTTTCCCTAGCATTCTTCAAGTATCAGTGTTGTTGCTCTTGGTCTGCAATTTGCTCTTGCTACTTAATTAGTCTCACTCATTTTATCAGTCTACATTTCCTAGGTGATACTTCTTATTTATTTTTTTTGATGACACTTCTTAAAAAATCTTTCTCCAGAAACAATTATTGATGATATACTGCATCCACCTTAAATTTACTACACAATCCTACATTGTCTTTTGACTCTCATGCAATACTAATTCTTTAGAGGTTATAGTGTTATATAAACTGAATTATTCAGGCTAAAAATACATGAATATTCAATAGCAAAGTTCTCCCCCCCTTTGCATTAATTATTTAGATAATTGCTTCATGTCTTCATTTTGTTTGGGTGCATGGGATAAATTATATGCTTATTCAGTGATTAGTAGGTAGAGAGGTAGGATAAGGTTATCCAACAAATGTCTCAAATTCAGTAAGTACAGAAAAGAATTAAGTACCTTTTCACCAAAACCCATTCTCTTTGAAGTTAAAGCTTTTCCCTCCAATTTTAGAAAGGGGTTATTATTAACCAGAGGTTCACAAACATTTAAAACTATTTTTGACAACTGTATTTCAATATAATTGGTTTTCTTTGTACTACTATACATTTTATTTTATTCATTTAATAACATTATTTTGAGAAGAGTTCCCTGATACAAATGAGAAGAACAAATTCTCTATCCCCCCCCCCCACCATTAGAAGAAGACCTTATCCCTCCAGTTTTCAGGTTAGCAAACTTGGAGTCATTCTTGCCACTTCACTTCTTCTTAAACTCCATATCCAATCATTTGTCAAGTATTGTTAAATCTATCTCCCTTCACCTCTTGAGTAGACTGTTGCAATAAACTTCTAATTAACTCCTTGTGCCCCACCATCTTCCCCTCTCTAATCTATGATCTATACAGCCACAGAAAATGGTATTGCTAATGTCCAACTCTGATACTGTTACTCCCATAGTCAGGAAGTTGTAAGGTTTGCCTGTGGTCTCTAATATTTAATACAGACTTATTTTGGGGGGGGAAGTACAAAGCCTTTTCTTGTCCTCTAGAATTATTATATATTAATCTACTTCCACAATATGGTACAATCACAGTTACATAAACTGATACATATATATATATATATATATATATATGTATATGAGGTGAAGTCACATAAGCTGTTATATCTGAGCAAATATATATTTATATATATATATATATATATATATATATATTTGTGTGTGTGTGTGTGTGTGTGTGTGTGTGTATGAATATCTTCACTCTGGATATTCCATCTCTCTGTTCCTCATGCCTGGAATGCATTTCCTGTTTAATTCTAGCTCTTAGAATCAATCAGTTCAAGTATCATATCTTACCTAGTAGGTAAGTATCCCCCAGTAGGGCCTTCTCCAATTACCCTGTTTATTTATTTGAGATAATCTTGATGGTTGGCACATAGTAGGTAGTCTATAAATACCCATTTCTTCCTTTTCCTCTTCTTTTAAAATTAGTTTGGAAGAGCTTTAGAACACCTGATCATCAGGCAAGGCATAATTTGTTAAAAATGAAGTCCCACTTTCAACATAAAACTAAAATTATATCCAATTTTTTAAAAAGTCTTTCTTCCTGGAAAGCTATCTGTTTCATTTTAACCTCATTGACTCAGTTAATAATACCCCCAAAATGAGGCTTATAATGGAAATATTGACTCATCCTAAGTGCATTGAATTGCCATAATGAGTTTCTTCTTGAAAAGATTGTTCTTGTATTGACATCTGTGTTGATTTTTATACCTTCAAAGAACCTATTTGCTGTTGCAAACCAAAGCTTCTAGTGTATATCATATTATTGATGGGGAATATTAAAATCTAGCTTTACGTTTCAGTTGCAAAAATTCTTTGTAGAAGTTAGATGCCAATTGGATTTTATTTCTGATTTTGTGCATTGTATTTATTTAACTTTACTTAGTCCATATAGGTTTACAATGTACTTTTCAACTATTATTTGACTGGGTACTCCAACATTCTTGAGTAGTGTTTCAGGTATATTTGAGCTTTTTAATTTCATTGGTAGAGAGAGTACCATGATAAAGAAAATTTCCTCTATTGCAAAGCAATAATGGTAGTCTTAAAGAGTTGTATGGGGAATGAGAGATTAAATAACTTGTTCAGGATCACAGAAGCATTATATGTCATAGATCAAATCTGAACCCAGGTCATTCTGCTTCTATGCCACCTCTGTTTATATTTCATAGTGCTGTACTACTTTGGGGAAATCATTATTATCCCCATTTTACAGATAAGAAAACCGAAGCTCAGATAGATTAGGTGGTTTTTCCAAAGTCATGAAACTATTGAAGGACAAAAATTAAATAATTTGTTACAAATTGGTTCACACATTCAAAAACATATTCAGTAAATATATTTTGGAAGATTTATTCAAGTCTATCTAGCTGTCCTACTCAGTCCTGAGCACGTACCTATAGGAGTGTTATGGGAGTAGTCTCTCATAGATGGAGGCCATGTTAACTGTAATAAGTCTCTGAGCCTGTGTGTATGAACATAAGACTATTGTCTTAAAAACAAATATAGTTCTAACCCCACCCCACTCTCCTCAAAATAAATCTAAGTAGTCCATTTACTAAATTCCTGTTCTGATACCTCCACTTTGACATGGAGGTAATCTTGAAGATCATACGATTGAATACAATATCTGCGAAGTTCTGAGATATTGTCTTTGAGAACTGGTCATGTAACAGTTTCTAGGATTAACCCACCTAAATTTAAATTGCTTGTTGTCATTTGGTCACAATTTGATGACTAATTTTTTGTTAAAACAATTCAAGAATTTTTGTTTCTTTGAAGTATTAAAGGTTGAATAGGAAAAATAATATGACACAATCATTTTAAATCAGCTAACATACTACTATTATATCTGAGTCTGATCCTTTGCTGTTCCCATATAAGATTTAGTGATTGGTTCTTTTCTCTTTACTCCCTAGTCTTTTCCTTATTGATTACTTCCAGTTTCATGCCTTGAGTGATCAGCTGTATATGGATGGTTTCCAAAGCTTTATATCTAATTTCTAAACTCTCTCCAGATTTCTAATTATTTAAATCTAACTTTATATTGGTTATATCTATTTATATGACTTTCTAGATTTGAAACTTGCCATGCTGCAAGCCTTTTCCTTTTCTATTTCTGAGGGCGGATTGAGCATCAAGCCAGGTTCCTATTTTTAAAACCTTCAAATCATCTTTGACTCTTCCATATCCATTATCATCAAAAGCTGACGTTGAGTTTCCAAGAATTTTTGGTTATACCTCTACAATATTTCTATAATTTATCTCAGGAACAATTAGTTTTAGGGATCCAGAATGCCAAAATCATAGACCCAACTGATTCAGAACCTTATTGTGCCATATAATCTCTCATTATATCTTCAGAATTTAAAAGTTGAGAACTTCCCAACCCTCATAGACTGACTTCTGTTACATTTAGTCCTTGGAATCTGTTTCTGAATCCTGAGCAATAAAGGAAGAAGCTTCTTGGATGGGATTTTTCTATCTGGAAAATTGAATATTTGAATTTTTTTTAAACAATCAACTCACCATTTGTAGATAAAGAGATCAGTTACATTTGTTTATACACACACAAATATTCTATGCATACATATTTTCTATGCATATAAATTATAAATTCATATGCACATATGTATCATTCATATTTATATATGCATACACAAAGTATATTTTATATAAATATGTTAATTTGGAGTCAGAATTTCAAATCTGTCATCTCTTACTTGCTATCTGAGTGACCTTGGTTAAATCATGGAATTGCTTATTTTGTTATCTGTAAATTGAAGGCATTATACTAAAAGAACACTAAGGTCTCTTCTAACTCTAATTCTATGACCTTGTGATCATATAAGCAAATACTAATGAATTAATCAGAAAACCATTTCAACTCCCTACACTCCCTTTTGTGTAATACAACTTTCCTCTGAGTTCACCTCTCCAGTATGCTGGCACTATACACTGATTCCCGGGGCCCCTGAGAATGGCTCCATCTGATTTCCAATCATCTGAATGACTGGTGAGTCCTTATTCAAGTGAAGTACATATCATCAGAAGTCCCAACCATGTATCATATTTCTCTCCCAGTTCACTTTCTATACAAGCTTCACATTGTCTTGTCCTGGCCAAGGTTGCCCCTCTTCTGATCTGTTCCTTAAGTGATATCTTCCCTATTAGAATATAAGGACCTTGGGAATATTTGTTTCTTGTTTTTGTGACTATATTATTTAGCACAGTGCTGGCAAATCATAAGTACTTAATAAATGGTTTTTTATGTCTAATGTATGATTATTGATCGATTGATTGATTTTTGTTGTTTTATCCATGTTTGATTTTTCATGACCCCATTTGGGGTTTTATTGACAAAGATACTGGAATGTTTTATTATTTCCTTCCCCAGTTCATTTTATAGATCAGAAAAATGGGGCAAATAGGATTAAGTGACCTGTCCAGGGTCACACAGCTAGTAAGTATCTGAGATGAATTGAAACTCAGCTCTTCCTGATTGCAGACCTGGTGCTGTATCTACTGCTCCACCTAACTAGTGGATGAGGTTGAATAAAAAGTCTTTTAAAAATATATTGCCTTGGGGAATTGGAAAGGTTTTGAGGACAGTCTTGGTCACCTGCTATTGGAAAGGAAGTTTGGCCAAAAAATGATGAATAAATCATGAAGATAGTACAGTAATGTGGAGTTGGTTGTCTGTTTAGCATGAACAGAGGAAAGAACCATACCAAGAAGGTCCCAGACTTTTGATATATTGAAACGCACTGTAGAGGAAAACTAACATCCATCTATCCCACTTCCAGAAAATGGTTGTCTCCTTGGATTTTCTGTGCTGCTTAATTATAGAATGAAAACTGAGCTATCCCTGTATGTTGACAGGGGATAAGGAAAACGATTGGGGAAGGTGCTTTGGGGGTGAAAGACTTCTTTTATCACTTTTGCACCACTTTGAGATTATAAGGTTTATATTTGCACATAAGTAATCCTACCACAAAGAATTATCAGAGCTTCCTTCTGGGCAAGTCCAGCCCTGTTTGCTAATTTAAATCCTCTTCAGGTAACTAGGAAAGAGATAACTTTGAAAAGAATATGTGTATGCTTATCTGTGTTTGTGAGAGAGAGAGAGAAAGAGAGAGAGAGAGAGAGACAGTGTGTGTGTGTGTGTGTGTGTGTGTGTGTGTGTGTGTGTGTGTGTGTGTGTGTGTGTTAGGGGGAACTTTAGAAATATGTTTGAAACAGAACAGGTAGGCAGAGATTTGGCAGAGTGACTTTAAAGAGTTCTTGCTCTTTTTAAGTTCATTGCCAGTGATGATTTGTTATTCTCTTGCCTCTTGCCTCTACCATTTCCTTCCTCTGTTTCCTACTCAATAATTCCAGAAATACCTTGAATTTGTCTGTTATGAATCCTTCACTCAGAGCATTGCTATTAAAAGATTTAGGATTTTATAGCTTTAAAATTTAAAAAAAAGGACAGTAGAAGTGACCTTCTAGCCCAGATCTTTTTCAAGGTCACACAGTGAATTGGAGTTAGAATTGGAGGAAATAGAACTCAGATTTTCTGACTTGTAGTCTGATGTTCTTTTCTACTTGATCCAGTTGCTTCTAATTCGAATCTTCCAAGAGATAAGACAAACCTGATTTTTTAATTCAGGAAGTTTTTCTGTTAGACCAGGAATAAACATGAAAACTTCTTTGAGTAAATACAATATCAATATTTCCTCTAGATTCCAGTGGGGTTGGGACAGGAATTTTCATACAGGACAGGCACAAATAGCAAGGATTCTGTGATAAAAAAGCTGTTAGTGATAACAAGAATTATTGTGATATTTTCAGAGATACTTGGGCAAGTCACACAATGTTTATTTTACCTGAAAACAAAAACTATAATAATCCTGGCCTGTCTGTTGAGAATGTTGTGGCAGACAGCTTAGAAAAAAACAAGTACATGAGTTCCACGAATTATTGCTATTTTTGTCATAATTCCTTGGGGAACTAGAGACATGTTTGATGTTCTGATAGGAGTGATATGCCTACTTCAAACAATGTGCATGTGTGGGAGCACTCAGTGTTATCAAGGAAGGGGAAATGGGGGGAGCCCTGGAAAGTCACTTGCAGTGGGATAATGTTGGACAAACACTCCTGAATTATTTTGCACAGGCACTGCTAAAATGTCTTGGAACTGAAGAGATTTTAGAAAACATCTAATTCTATCATGGCTGAGGAAATAGAACTGACTTGCCCAAGGTCATACAGATAGTGACCAATATGTAAAAAAGTTTTTTTTTTTAAATTTGGAACTTAATATTACTCCTCTACGCACCCTCCAGAGGTGCATTTCCATACATAAATTAAAATAGAGAAAAAAAAGTTTTTCTGAAATCCCAAAGTCTGATTATTCCATAGTCTATGCTTTTAAAAATATAGTATATAATAAATTCAACTGACTTTCAATAAAACTCTTCCCACAAATCACACTCTACTTAAAGTTTTGTTAGATAAACATTTACAGAACAAAGGCCTCTGTTGCAAGTTAGCAGATGAACTCTCCTTTTTTTTAATTTATGACTGTCTGGTGGCCTTCCAAGGATATCTTTTTAACAAATTTCTAAAAGGGTGTTTCTTGCCAATTATACTTTCATTATTGGAGTTCTTAATTTAATCAGATAGTCAGTTTTCATTGATCAGCTTCTTTAATAAATTTGTTTCAGATGGAGAGTAGAAATATTTAATTTATGTTTGTGCCTATGATTTTCTTGCTAATTGCTTTAAAAGACTCAGAAATGGTCTCTGACCTCTTATGCTAGGGAATGACATCATTTCAAGTTATTAATGATCCTGCTTTTATTTGTGACAAAGATGAATAATGCCAAAGCTTAAGACTCATAAAAGTAGGATTTTAGGCTGAAAAGGACTTATCAGGAGTGAATTACAAATTGAAAAGTAACAGAATAAATTAAGTTTTAGAGCAATTGTGTTCAATCTATCATGGAAGTTTATCTGAATAATGTACAATGTCTAATTTTATGTTCTACACATCATGCATACTATATATATTTGCATACTAGATTTTTTTACATAACAAATGTGGTGGGTTATTTATGAAAAAATAATTCATTGACATTTTATTAAACTGTGCTAAGGGATGCAGCAGATAATTCAAAAGAAATCATAGACAAGCAGACATTATCAAAAGTAATGAGCTGAATTTATTGTATACTTTATTTTTTAATAGCTACAATTTTTTTTATAAAAACCTGTTTTCTACTCTGATTTGTATATGGAAATGCTCCTTTTGTGGGAGACTGTAGAGGAATGATATTAAGTTCAGAATTAATATATATGTATACACACACACACACACACACACACACACACACACACCCATTTATATTTTTACATATACCAAACTGCAAAATTCTTTTCCAGAATTCTGACCACTTAATGATATTACATAATCATTGTTTTAAACTTGAAATCATTAGTTTCCAATCTTTTCCAAACCTTTGAAATCACTGTGGGGTGGAGAGTGCTGACAATGAAATCCCTGAAGGGAGCTCTAGTAGGAAATAGACTTGAGCAATATGCTTTGAGAGTAAAGTCAGCTTTCCACATTGATCAAGTTAATTTAAATATGTCCCTATCTTCACTCCATCTTGTGCTTGAAGCATGAATGTGGGACTTTCCTTTTATCAAATAACTGCAAACACTGTGGATCACATCTGCACAATGTTGTTTTGAGTTCCTAAAACTGAAACTTCAATCATCATTGGTGGTATTGTTCCATTTCACTTAAACCTAATTCACTTGTTTGTCATGGTTTCACCTCCCTGCTGTCATGATTCTCTTCTATAATGAAGGACAAACAACAATAAGAGACACTGGGTGTCTGGTGAGCTGCCTTCTGTGTCTTGAATAATTAAATAAATTACGGAGGATTGATTTTAGTGTTTATGTTATGTTCCTAGGAAACAGACTTGAACTTTTTCCTTGTAAGTCCCCCCAAAAAAATCACATTTGCTTTCTCTGATTTTGTAAACAGTGCAAAGTAGTTGTACTCTCATATTTTATCATTACTCAGCTACACAGTGACTTTGGGCAGGAGTCGGAGTGCTCTAAAACTGGGGAACATCAATGCTTTGCCTTACAGTTGAAGAGTAGACCTGCAAGAGGAGTTTTTGATGGAAGGGTTCCAGAAGTATGATGAAGCAAGCAGTAAGGAAAGATCATTTTAAAAGGAAATGTTTAATTATTATACTTAGTGGTAGATCTCTTTTAAAAAAATATTGAATTTAGTGATTAGTTGAAGTGTGGGCTTTTCTTAGACCTCATCTTTGTTGACCTTTCTTCAGTTTTTGACACTGGTAAACGTTTTTTTTTTTCCTGTGTGCTCTCTTCTCCCTCCATTTTCAGGACATTTCTCCATTATGGTTCTTTTATCTGTTGGTCCACTCTTCTCATTCTCTTTTAGAGGATCATTATCCATGTTCTTCTCCATTCTTTGTGGGCATGGAGAGAAATGATTATTAAGAACCAATGATTTTTAGAGATCCAGAGTTTCCCCCTTTTTTTCTAAAGGCTTCATTTCAAAAACTCATTCTTTGAGGGTTGAATTAACTTTCTCCTCAATAGTGGTCAGACCCTACTTAACCTAATAAAGAATTTAATCTAAGGTAGGGGAAACCCTTTGTGGTACACACAGGTATGGGTAGGGGTAAATTCTTTGATAGCTTGCCCAAGGTTTGGTAATTTAGAAGTAAATGACAGAATCCAAGTTATTTAGACTAGGTCTAGCATCTCAGTGTAATATTTATTCCCTCATTACTGTTAGCCAATCAGAGTTGATTGCTATCCTCAGGCTCACCCCCTCTGTAGTATTTATCTACAAATTTCATTTGTTTTATAGATGGTATTCATTTTTCATTTATGTTGTAGCTACTGTGTATATTATTTTCTTGACTGTTTCATTTTGAATAAGGGCATATAAACCTTATAAGAAATTTTTGGCATTTTAGAATGCCACTGACATCTTTTATAAATAAATGCTCACATTATTAATAAAATGACTAATTACCTAGAAACTAACCCTTGAACTTTTTAGATGCTACAGCATGACTAAGGTTCTGTCTTTTCTCTTTCTACATTTCCTTTTCATGGCCTTAACACCTCCATTGTGTTGACATATGTCTATGCAGATGACTTCTACCTTTATATATCTGCCTCTCATCTCTCTCTCTCTTTCTCTCTCTCTCTCTCTCTCTCTCTCTCTCTCTCTCTCTCTCTCTCTCTCTCTCTCTCGCATTAGTCCTATATTGCCAGCTACCCAATAGATGTCCTACATGCACCTCAACTTCTATCCAAATCATTATTCAGTCATTTCTCACAAATCCCCACTTTCCAGCTAACTTGTGCATAGCTGTCAAGGACACTACCATCCTTCCATTTGACGAAATTATAACCTAAGAATCATCTTCAACTTTTCACTCTCCCTCACTAACCTAATCTTAATATCTAAACAGATGCAAAGTCTTGAAGAACCTACCCTCCATAAATATCTCTTATGTCTGTACCCATCTCTCCACTCATCTAAGGATCAATGTAATAGGTCAGACCTTAAATATCCTTAACCCGGACTATAACAATAACATTTTTAATAAAATTGTTTAATATTTTGTTTCGACTTCACTTAGATTTCCTTTCTATCCTTCTTACACTTCCTTCCTTCCTGAGAACAATCCAATATGACAGCAATAAGTTAAAGAAAAAAGAAAAAGGAAGAACAAATATCAGCAAAATTGGGTTACTATATGGGAGAAAACTTTATAGTATACACTATTTCAAATAGACAGACCCATTTAATTCTGCAAAGGAGATTTGTTCACTGCTTCTTTGGGACCAAGCTGGTTTTTTATAATTTTTTAGTATTTAGTTATGAATTTCATTTGTTTTGTGGATGATAATTTTTCTATTTATGTTATAGCTACTATGTATATTATTTTCTTGACTACTTCATTTTGAATAAGTTTATATAAATCTTTCAATGTTTTTCTGCATTCATATTTGTAGGGTTTTTACAGAATAAAAGTAATATTCTATTATATTCATACTTAAAATAAAATCAATATGGAGAAGCAACAAATCTCTTGTCATATACAGGGGATAGTGAATATTTGTATAATGGTGTTAAAGGAAAAGGATATATCTGCTTTAAGTTAGAATGATAATAAGGAATAATAACAAAATAATAAATATCTAACATTCATATAGTGCTTTATCTATTATTATTGCTTTAATCCTCACAGTAGCCCTGCTAGATAGAATTATATATAGAATAGGTGTGTGTGTGTGTGTGTGTGTATAAGTATAGATATAGATAGTCTATACGGTATAGGAATACTATATTATTAATCTCTATTATATATTTGAGGAAACAGATTAAGAAAAATTAAATCGTTTGCTAGGATGATAGGCAGAATTACAACTAGGACTTTCCTGATAATTTTTTTGGTTGTTTGTTGGTTCGATATTTTATGTCAGAATAAAATATGTCAACAAATTTGAAAAATATTAATTTCCTGCATGGTTCAAGGTATCTGAAAATTAATTAGCACTTCTATAGGTCTCCTACAAAATTCTGTATTAATTAGATTCTCTATTTCACAGTTATTCTCTGAAAATCTTTTAGTGATGTAAGAAAATTTAAGGGATAGAATCAAGAAGGGGCATTTCCAAATTTCAGTAAACATAGGGAAATATTTATGCCACAGTTATTACTATGGAATGCAGATAACTCTCACTTTATGGGAAACACCCATATTCCTGAGGACTGGGAAGTATTGTTATCTTTGGTATTAGTGACCAAGTCTTATTTTAAGGCTTTGCTCTTCCTTATCTTTTCCTTTCATTATGTATTTATAGAACAGTTGTTTGAAGAATTGTGGTAAATAGAATAGAATGAAAAAAATCACAAGACATTTTGAATTCACATAAAAAAATGAGAAAATATTTTGTGGAACGCTTTCTTTTATTCTAGGACATTGAACCCAGAAAGAAAAGCCTCGGAGTTTTTTTTTTTTTTATCATCATTTAATGAATATGCTGCCTGAGTATATTGGGAATCACTATGGTTTGCTTGGAAGTGGATTGATTCTGGAGACACATGCCTGGCTTCAAGTCCTTGGGCAACTACAAACGGAGCCTTCTTTTGAAAGGGATAAGAATTAATTCGATTTGAATTGATTAAATTAAATTGGAATGAATGAAATCAGATTGAACTTATTATTTCACTAACATAAAAAACTTCCAAGTGAGAAACTGCCTTTATCAATACAGATCCATATCTTCTTTGAATTTATAGTCTTGGACAGTTCCCTAGGACACTGAAGATTAATTGACTTGCCCAAGGTTATATGGACAGTTTATTTCAAGGATAGGCCCTCTTCCCAGGTCTTTTTGGTCCTGAGGATAGCATTCTACCAATCTACCATTCTACCTTCTTAAAAATCTAAATGATAATAGTACAAAAACTCCTCCAGGAATAATTGCCTAACTCCAACTCATATTATCAGGTTAATAATAATAACATTTTTTATTTATTTAATTACTTGGTTATAGATAATATCTAATTAAAAATAATAATATGTCATAATATACAATACAATTGTAATAATAATTGCCAACATTTGTTTCACTTTAAGTTTTGTGAAGCATTCTACATATATTATCCCATTTGATCCTCTGGGATTAAATCAAATAATTCTGGGAGGTAAGTGCTCATTTTACCCTGATTTTTTAGATAAGAAAATTGAGGCAGAGAAGGTTTCAGTGTCTGGTCTGGGATCACACATCTTGTAAGTTTTCTGAATCTGAATTTGAATTCATGTCTTCCTGACTCCAAATCCACACCTAGTCTACCACTTAGCTGCTGCCATGTCACCCAAAAGCTACCTTTCTGTCTTCTGGAGGAATAGATAACTGAGAGTTTAGATTTTTTTCCTAGTACTGTTATTCACAAGCCCCTAAGCAATGTGTGCTTTTCCCTCTCCCTTTTTATACATTTATTTATGTTAGTGAATTAATTTTTAGAAATAAATATTTGCTAACTCGACTTAAGAAGAATTGGCACAAAATATCCCCAACCAAGCAGGGCCACACTCATCCATACATAGTAGTGCTATGGAGAACAGACTCAGATTTAGAAAGCATATGTGGCCAAAGCATAAATCTTGACTCCTAGTTATTTGAGGTCCTTTCCCTTCATAGGGTCCTCATGAAAGTGTAGCTGTTGGGTGCAGGTATAGCTTTAAATAATACCTCTCTACTAGACTTTGAGGGTTTGTGCCCTTTTTTAATTTATCATTTCTTAGTTCCCTTAGAGATGCATTGTTTGTTGTTCATCAGTAGCATGATCAGTGAAATTCAGTCATGTGAAACATTCCCTCTGAGTTTATTGCCCCTTCCCTTTGCTTCTCTCTGATACAGGTACAAGAGTTCCACCTCCTTGAGGTATGTCTCACCTTGACTTCTTTCATGCTGAAATACCCTCTCTGATATACAAAAACACAGATATGGATTTAGTTATTTCAGTCAATCCCACTACATTTTCTTTTTAGCAGTTTCAAATGATTTCATCTAAGCATTTCAATCTTCTCCTCTTCAACTCGCTCATATCTAGTTTCCATCTTTATTTGCATGATTGATCCTGCATTGAAACTCAGAGCTATTGAGGAATTTGACCATAGTTGCAAAACTAATACCTCTTCTGATCTAAAAGATAGAGTCCCTCCTAGTATGAAAACAGAATATCTCTAAATAATTAGACTGATGTGATTGCAGAATATCTATCATTATCCATGTTCTTCTCCATTCTTTGTGGGCATGGAGAGAAATGATTATTAAGAACCAATGATTTTTAGAGATCCAGAGTTTCCCCCTTTTTTTCTAAAGGCTTCATTTCAAAAAACTCATTCTTTGAGGGTTGAATTAACTTTCTCCTCAATAGTGGTCAGACCCTACTTAGCCTAATAAAGAATTTAATCTAAGGTAGGGAAACCCTTTGTGGTACACACAGGTATGGGTAGGGATAAATTCTTTGATAGCTTGCCCAAGGTTTGATAATTTAGAAGTAAATAACAGACTGCTCCAGAGAAATTTAAATGGCAAAGTGAATGAATGGAAGACTGACTTGGAATCAGATTAGTTAGAATTAAATTTGAATCTTACCACAGATATTTATTAGTTCTTAGATACTAGATGAGTCACTTAATATCTAGGTTATAATTTCCTCATGTATAAGATGAAAGAGCTGGACTCAGTGGCTTCTAGGATAACTTTTAGTTTTAAGTCTATTATCCAATGTTTTTGATAACTTTGTCTAGTTGACGTACACCAATTAAATAGTATAGATGGGTTCATCTACTCTTCACAGTGGAGCAAATTCCAATCATTCACTCATTTTCATCTTGTGCTAATTTCTGCTATTTCCCAGAAATCCATCATAGAACATCTACCCCGGAGTCCTTTAAATTTTTGACCATGGTGCAATCCTTGGGTATTTATAAATAGCCTACTTCTTTTTTTGAGTTATTTATTTCCTTGATGTTACCTTTTATTTAAAATCTTGTCCACATCTATAAATGCAAATTGTATCTATTATAGTTCAGTTTCGTTTAATTGGATTTCTGAATCAGTTGTAATTTTGTTGAGAACAGTGGAACAATGTCCTATATTTGGAATTAGAGACCTGTTAGAATTTATCCAATTCAGAGTAAAGTTAATTTTTTATGCATCATCTGATCTATACCTTTGTCCTATCTATGAGGAAGGGATAGACAAATTAATCAAACTTGTGAGATTTCAGAGGAAGGATTCTTAAGCAATTTAAGAGAGTTTTTTCACATATGTTTAAAGTGTGTATATGTGTACAAACAACTATTTGATTGTAACATCCCAACACGTACTCTTCTAGGTGAATGGAGAGCTCATCCCTATCCAAAAAAAATTATGTTAGAAAGAACTTACTATAATATAATGTAATTTAACCAACAAGGTAATTTGATATGTTTCCTGAAGGTTTAATCTTTATAATTTTCAGAACCATTTGCTTTTATGTTTGTATCACAAATGCAAAGTAGCAAATAGATTCTTCTCCCCAGTTTTCCATTTATTGTCACATTTTGAAAGGCTCTGATGAACTTTGCTTTCTCCCTTTAGTTCAAATTCATTTGTTCATCTTTAAAGCTATTGCCTTTCATAAATTTTGAGAAATCAGAGTTTAAGCAAACACAGGGAATTCGGTATTTTGCTATAGTGGAAAAAGTAAGAGCTTAGACAATGGGGAAAACTCTTGACTCTGGTACTGAAGAATTAGATTTGAATCCGATTTCTATCACTTATGATCTGTGTGACCTTGGGTATTCATTTAACCTCTTTGATCCTCAGTTTCCTTAATGTGCAGTTTTGTCTATTTGACTTCTAAGGTATCTTTCAAGTGGCTAAAGTTAAGATCCTAATCTCAATGACTTTATGATAAACAGCATATCCTATTCAGTAAAGTTGGGCATCATAGTGGATAGAATATTGGACCGAGTGAAAAAGACTTGAACTTGAATCCTTCCTCAGACATTTAGTAACTATGTGACCTCGGCCAAGTCATTTAACGTCATTTAACCACAGTTCCTTCTCTAAAACAGGATAATAATTATCATCTATCTCATGGGATTGTTGTGATAATCCAGTGAGATATTTGTAAAATGTACTTTTTCAGATTTATTTTTAATGTCTCTAATAATACATGATTAAAAACTTGTGATGTTATTACATCTTAGAGCTACTTTTCAAAAAAAAACAGAAAAATACATATTCAATTTGTAGAGAAAATCATTTGGAGATTTGATTTTCAGATAAACTTTCTGAAATTTATCTATTCATTCAAGTAACATGTAATTATATTCACAGAATACAGGAAGGCAGACTATCCTACAACAAGACTGACTTCGTCTAATATGATATTTTATTACTGCTATAAATGAAATGCTGGCCCTACCATTTATTCAGTGTCCAATCAAGACAGTCAAAAATGGAATGTCAGCCTGAGTGATTTACCCTCTCTTTATATGTATCTCAGAATTCATGAATAAAAACTGGGAGCCTTGTCTGAATCAAAAGTTATCAGATTTCTCTGAGCAATCTGTAATTAAATTCCAAATTGTTGACCTGCAGATGACACAGTGCCCTCCACCCAAGTGTTCATAAACAGTTATGTTGTAGGCCCTATTCTATTTCTATTCTTTTTTCCTAATTAAATTCTGTAAAGTTGCAATATATTTTAGGTGAATTAATTTTCAGTAATTACTGTGATTCCTTAGAATCTAGGATAAAGTGAAGAATCTTCAACCTTAATGGCTCTTGATTCATGTTCACCATTAACTAGAACAATGTATTAAAAGATAATGCAGAATTTCTGACAGGAAATTAATTATAGTATCTGGTTGCCTTCCCCCACTAATCAAAACTCAGTCTGGCACATTTTAGTATTGTAGAACTCTTTGATATTTCAATCAAATTACTGACTGATGTCTATGACTCAAGAAAAGATGAAGGATAAGAATGGAAGCATTAACATTTGAATGCTTTTATAATTTAAAAGCTCATCTATTTTGTAGGAATTAGAGAAGAAAAAGAAAAATATGTATGATTTTCTTTGGACAAAAATATGATCAATGATTTTATTATCATTAAAACTCAGAAATATTAAGCTTATCATGCTATAGCTGTGGGAAAAAATTGTTCCAATAATTAAGAGGATATTCCAACTATGTTTTATATCAGCTATGATAGGTTACCAAAATCTGATTTCAATTTATACTTTATCTTCTATATACATATGTAACTTGGTATTGTTAGTAAAGCAAATTAATTTTCTACTTTCAATATTTCACTCACATTTCTACTTTCAATATTTCACTCATATTTTTCATTTTTAGTCACTCATATTCAGATGCAAATAATAATCACCATTCATATATAAGGTCTAAACCTAACACATGAAGTATTAATGAGTACATGAAAATCTCTGACTAATATCTGATGAAGGCTAAAAACAACTCCATTTTACATATTTAAGGCATTTATTATATTCAAATGCTTTATCTTAAGGGACATGGAAGGACTTGCTACAACAGATCATATCATAATATAATTATCTGATATTTAAATATAATTTTTCTCATCCCTTTCAGTATAGTCAATAAATATTAAATGCCTACTATGTGTCAGATGTATGCTAGGTGTTTGGAATATAAGGAGGTAAAACATACTATCTGATCTCAAGGAGTTCACAGTCTAATGGGAGAGATAACATGCAAACAACTATGTATAAACAAACTCAATCTATCCACCCATCTGTCTGTCTGTCTGTCTCTCTCTCTCTAAGGTATATATAGTTGTATGTAGTGATATGTATACATATATTTATATATGTGTGTTTGTAATCATATGTATACTCGTATATACACACAAAAAATGTAAATGCATGTGTTTGTGTGTATATATGTATATATACATATATATATATATGTATATATATAAAATCAACAGGGGAAAGGCAGTAAAATTAAGGAGGATTGGGAATGATTTCCTGAAGAAGGTAGGATTTTATCTAGAACTTGAAGGCAGTTGGGGAAGCCAGGAAACAGAGATAAGGAGAAATAGCATTCCAAGCATTAGAGACAAATTGTGTAAGTGTCTAGTGTCAGGAGATGACATGTGAAGCATTTTGGGGGTATGAGGATAAAGGACATGAAAGGAGGGTGCAAGTTATTAAGGACTTATAATATCAACGATTTTGTTTTTGATTCTGGAGGTGATAGGGGATCATTGGAGTTTATTGAGTTTGGAAGCAACTGTATCCTTATCTGTAAAATGGGAATAACAAAACAGCATCTAAGGTTATAAGAATAAAATGAGATTTTAGATAGAAAATAAATAGCATTATAGACAGAATAGTTCATAGATTTCATTCTTTGGATCTTAAAGTTCTATATAACTGCTAGTTATCATCATTGTCATGATTATCATCTATGTTTACCAACTCAGAGGTGGTAAATGATAGGGATGACCCAGGACCCAAGTGACTGAGCTTTAACAAGGGATAAATGATAAGAAGATAAGGTAGTCATAGATGCAATAGTGAAGGCAGCTTAAAATGGAACAAATGCATTCATATATGTAGGTCTAGAGGCCTCTCTTCATTTCACGACCCTCCATTCCTATTGACCATCCCAGGCTCTACTATAGCACCCAAGAAGAATTGTGATGGTATAGAACAAAGCTGATGCAATGGCCACTTGAGTTATATACTACCCTGGAATAACAGGCAATTCCTTCCAAATTATAGATAATATCAATCTGTGAAGGTGGAAAAGTGAGCACAGAGAAGAGGTTATGGACTAAGAAGTGTTAATATTTGAAGTCTTGAACAAAGAAATAGTATAAGAACGTGACAAAGGGAGAGAGAAGATATTGGCATAATGCTTCTCCAGGAAAGATTATCCCAGTATTGTAGATAATATAATTCTTGGATATTTCTCATCTTTAAAGAAACAGTAACTCAGAAAGATATTTCTTACCATCATTAGGTAGTATGAGAGTCATTATTCAAATGCTAGTTTTCCTGAACCCAACTTCTCATATTCCCTTATATTTAGGATGTTTGTTAGAAAGAACCTTACGGTCTGTTGTAAAAGGACTTGACTTCAAATGCTGCCTCAGACCCTTACTATCTGTGACATAGAACACCTCATCAACTCTGAATTCCTGTTACCTTATTTATAAAATGAGAACCTTGGACTCTGAAAAAATCCACTCCCAGCTCTATAATTCTATGATAGTGTCATAATCTGATTAAAATAATATCCTTAAATTCTTGGTTTGCTCTTTAAAGATTTTTTTTTGGCTGAGAAATTCTCAGTTATTTTTAGATAGCTAATAGGAACAATTAGATATTTAAAAATTTACTCAACAATCTCAAAAAAATGTTTTCTAAATAAAATGATCCACTTATATAATCAAATGTGATTAGTTTTTTAGGATCACAAAATCTTTTAAGAGGGTCCTCTATCTGGAATTGTAGATATATAGATCTCATTTATTTCTCTTCTGGTTTCAATGTGTGAGAAGTGCATTTTATTTTATTTTATTTATTTTTTGCAAGGCAGTGGGGTTAAGTGGCTTGCCCAAGGCCACACAGCTAGGTAATTATTAAATGTCTGAGGTTGGATTTGAACTCAGGTACTCCTGACTCCAGGGCAGGGTGCTCTATCCACTGTGCCATCTAGCTGCCCCGAAAAGTGTATTTTTGATGAGTGACAAAATGCTTTATCTGTGTTCTCTGTGAAATTCCACCTGCAAAAAAATACTTCTTAAAATTCTAATAAAATATTTTATAACTTTATGGAATAATTTGGGGCCTGCCTAAATTATTGAAAGAGATAATCCATATCAAAACAAAGCAATTTAGAAACAAATGAAGTACCTATATTGAAATAGAATACTATGAATTTTTTGTAATTTTCCACCAAATTTTTTCCCCAGTTTGTTTCTCCAGAGTATATACTATAAAATAGTATTGCTTCACAGACAAAATTACTCAATTTCTGATAGCATTTGATTCTTGTTAGTTTTTCTTAGGTCCCCAACCCTTATTCCTGTATCTTTTTATGTAATAGGAAGAAGATCAAAACTTTCTTAAGGAGTAAAGAAATTTGTCATACTTTTTTGTCATGCCTTCTTTTCTTTAAAATGGACTTTTTTTCATACTACTCTCTACAACATTTATTGAGCACATTGTGTACTCTGTTTACTCTATACTGTATAACTATTATATATCTTGGGAGACTTAAAAGAAGTAAAATGGAAATCTAGTTCAAGAAACAAGATAACAATAGTGATCAAATTTTTTTCACTCTTTTTTGGTCATTGTCTTAAAAATCCAGTGGTTTCTATATAAAATTATTTGTGAGGGGTTAATCAAAGAAGTCTTCGTAGCCTAGTTGAAATAGATTCTAACAAAAACAGGTGTCTACAGAGAAGCAAGAGGTGCATATTGCAGGCCAAGGAGATAGTAAGAACCAAAAACATAAAAATGAGCTATTAGGGAATGGTTAAAAGAGAAATGTGTATGAAATGGGAGGGGGGACTCTTTGGGGAAGAATAAAGGATAAGGTTAAATGAGATAAACTTTGAAAAGTCAATTGAAAAGCCTTATATGCTTAATGAGCTTGCTTTTGATCTATGAGTACTTGATCTAACTGGTTTTTAAGAAAACTCCTAGATTCTCCTGGCCAGAAAGGCTAGAGGTAAGAAGCATTGTTAGGAATAATAATTCCAAAGATTGTAAAGAAAGTGAAAGTAAGGAATCCATAATTTTCCTTTCCTTTGGCAGGCAGAGCACAAAATAATACATCATTCATAGACATTTCATGACTACTGGTAGGACAGCAAGAACAAAGTATGGGAATAAAACATCAGCAATATAAAATGATATTGACAAAATGTTTCTTTTGGGGGTGAAAATGGTCCTGTTGAATTCTTCCTGTTTGTCAGTAAAAATTAAAAGTGAAGACTAGAGATAAATTAAGGGGGTAGTTTTTCTCTGCTTATTGATCCTTACAGATGTGAATTGTTCTCTTGAGAGAGAAGTTTTAATCACTCATGATAAAAGTACCTCAAGGTCTCCTGCGTTAGAACAGATGTGAGAAAAGAAAAAAGGAAGAAGATATTAAATAAGAGGAACTTGCTAAAGAGATTAAGTTCCGTTAATACTCCTCTCTGCCCAAGCAACTAACCTGTTGCAAATACTAGTAATTAGCTTCATTTGGACATTTGAAGGGCAACTTCAGCTTTCATTTCCCATCATTGCTTGCAACCTGTCCAACAACTTTCTTTAAATCCTAGTCCAACAATTTTATCTTTTTTTCAAATGACTGTCTTTTTTCATGGCTTTTTTAGAAAAAAAGAGGAAAAAAATCTTCATTTTTTTCCTATTGGAATAATTTAATAATTTAAATTTATTTTAATTCAAATGATAATTCTTGATTCTGATTTCTTTTGTAATTCTTATTATTCTTCTGCTATAGCATAGTGGATAGAGCCAAGGACTTAAAGTAAGGATGACTTATATTTGAATTCTGCCTTAGGCACTTTAGTGCCTCTACTGAGTAACCTTTACTTTACTGAGTAACCTTGAACAAGATGCTGAAATCTCTTTCAAACTCAGTTTCCTTGTATATAAAATGGGAATAATGATAGCAACTACCTTAGAGTAGTTGTGAGGATCAAATAAGATAATTATGTCAATCATAGTCTCATATAAATTTTATTAATTAATATTATTATTACTTTGATTTTTATCTCAATAATTTATTAGATTTGTGTTATGTCCTATAAATAAAATATTTTAAAAATAGTCTTTGGAGTAGTTTTTCATTCACATAATTCTTTAAGGAATGGTTGAAGAAATTGTGGCATATGCATGTAATAAATAATACTGTGCTGTAAGAAATGAAAAAACTAATTCTTAAGATACTTGGGAAAAATTGTATAAACAAATGAAGAATAAAGTAAATTGAATGAAAGATTTATTATGATAATAATAATAATATTGTAAAAATGAGTAAATATGAAAGACTTAAGAACTTCATTTCCCCCTTCCTTAAGTCTTTAGGTACCTTCTTTCCTTTACCTTATGTTCTCAACCCCTGGTAGAATAATAAATACAAAGGATGGGAATAAAAATCAGCACTATAAAATGATACTGGTGAATGTTTCCTTTGAGGTTAGAAATAGTCCTGTTGGATTCTTCCTTTCTGAGTCTGTGGCATGGTTCTCTTTATCCCCCATGTCCCCTTTCAATTTCCCTTATATGTATAGTTTTTTTCCTATTAAAAAGAAAGGTTCTTGAGGTGGTGATATTTGTTCATTTGTTTGTTTATTTTGCTTATATTTGTATTCTTAGCTCTCGGGACAGTATTAACAGAGCTAAGTAAGCACTAAGTAAATGTTGAAATGCTTGCTGAAATGACTTGACTGATTAGTCTCTTTCTTACTACCCAGTCTCACAAGTTTGGAATTATCCTCAGCTCTTCTCTCTTCACTCCCTATAATCCACCAGTGGCTACATCTTATTGATTTTAAGTATACAGGTCTCCCCAGTACATTCTTTTCTTTCTGCTCAAATTCCCATTTTTTACATAGCCACAATCCTCCTTCAGACCTTTGTAATAGTTAACTTATTAATAGGACTTCTAACTTCTTTGCTCTTGCTTCACCAATCCAACTCATTAGTGCTCCTAAAAGACACATTTCTCTGATATGTACCTGATCAATAATCTCCAGTGACTCCCTATTGCTTCTAAGATAAAATAAAAGCTCTTCATATTGCTATCTAGAACTTGTTTAATAATTTATTTGTAGTCTAATACACACTTAGCATATTATGCCCCTCCAGTGAAAGTTGAAGTTAAGGAATTTTTTTATTTGTTAGTTGTATCCTTAGGTGGCACAGGTGCACTGGACTTGGAATTAGAAAGACTTATCTTCATGAATTCAATCTTGTCTCAAATATTTACTAGTTGTGTGACCCTAGGCAAATTAATTAAACCTATTTTCCTCAGTTCCTCATCTATAAAATGAGTAGAGAAGGAAATAGCAAACCACTGCAGTATCTTTGCCAAGAAAACGCAAAAATGGGATCATGAAGAGTTTGACACAACTGAAATGATTCAACAACAATAAATAACACCTGTAGGAACTGGCACAGTGCTTTGGACATAGTAGTTATTTAACACATATGCATTTCATTAATACAAATGCATTCAAACACAAATGCATAACATCAAAATCATCCTGTAGTCAAACACAAGATGACATTTCTTGTAACTTAGTTTGATTGGCTCTCAGAGGACAATTATTCAATTCATCATCAAATTCATAATGGAACTTTTCAGGCTTAGTGTAGGACCTGCCAGGAGTGACTTTGACCTTTGAGGACACAGTTACCTCCATGCCAAAGGAAAGCAGTGGAGTTTCTTGTTTATACAGTACACATTGATCACAATGATAAAGAAGTTAAATGACTTTATTTCCCCCCCCCTTTAAATAATAAACTTATCAGTTACTATTCTTTAATGTCTTCTGGGTATATTAGTGTTTCAAGCTGTAATTCTGTAATTCAGTATAACCTTGAACCTACCCTTGTCAAGTGCTGTTTTCTCCTTCTCTCTCAGCTCATCCTTAGTTTTGTCATCTTGCTATCTTTATTTTCTTCCTCCTCAGCATGATTGATTTTCTGCAATCATAGCTTCAACTTTCAAATGCAATGTCACCTCATTGGAAATTTATCCCTTATCATTATTTCATAGCTCTGTGCTTTCTAGAATTTGGCAGGAATATGAGGCCATCTTGCTCTCTTACATTGATTAATAATGTTAAATGAGACATTGGCTTTCCTAATTTAGGGTTCTTAAAAAATCACTAACTGTAGTATTTTATAGGATGCTGCTGAGGTAACTAAACACCATTATTTTCAAATCCTGTTTTTTTTCTAGTCATTACTTACATTCTATCATCCTTCAGTGCAACCAAATGTATATAGGAATTTTTTTAGAAATTAAAAGTAAGGTTATAAAAAGAGAAAAAAAACTTTTAGAGATTGGTAAGGTTTATTCTTAGTCTCAACTTATTTATGCTTTAATTATTTTCTTACTATGTTTCACCTTTTGATTTTTATGATACCAATAAGTTGTATGGCATATGATAGATAAGTATTCTTCCTTGCCATCCCTACTTCTGATATGATTTTTTTCTTCCATTTGCTGCATTAATGCTCATTTGGCAATTGTTAAAAGAGTAATCGGAGCGTTTCATAGCCTAGGAATGTTAACTCTTAGGTAGCTTATGTTCTTAACATAATAACATTGCCTTTGTTTGACATTTATTTTCTAAAAGAGGAATAAATATTTTTCTGTCAAAATCACCTACCTGGTCAGAATCATGTAGTCTATTACTCTTACAAATTAAGCTTCCCTCTTGTCTAGGTAATTTGCAATTCAGTTAATTATCATCTTTTCAACTCCTTTGATGAATTATATTTTTCTTCTGCTTAAACAGCATCATAGATTTGGAGTTTTTAGGGACCTTGAAGCCCTTTTCTAGTTTTATGGATGAAACTAATAGTGAATGAAGCCCTTTGTCCAAAGTCACACAATTTGTTGTCATTTTAAAAGTAGAAAAAAAAGGAAATAAAGTTTGTGAAATAATTATATTTAATTTTCTAGGAACAGAAGGAAAAAAAGAAAAATAATAAAGAAGGGAAGAGAGCAGGAAAAAGGCACCCTCTGAAAGGGAAGAGAGAGGAAACAGAGATAGAGATAGACACAGAGGTAGAGGAGAGAGAGAGTAACAGAGAAAGAGAAATTGCTAGTTGAGGTATCTCAATATATATAGAATGACAGTGATATCTCAGGAGAAATGAATAAGAAGACAGGATTTTATTTGTTTTTAGTGAATTGAGTTTTCATAGAAAATATTCCTCATGTGGATTGAAGTATTCTGAATTCTCATAATATCAGATACATTAATATCAAAGTAAAAATATTTTTAAAGCAAAAAAGCAAAGAAAAATATAAATGAATGTGACATAGGTTTTTTTCTCTTCATATAATCACCTGTACCATACATAAACACAATTTTGAAATAACTAAATTTTTCTTCAGCAGAAGACTCTCTGTCCTCTCTTTGGCATTCCACTCATAGAATTAAAGACTTCAAGACCGAAGAGATCTTAGAGTTTAGCTAGTCCACTCTCACTTTATAGATGTGCTGAGACTAAGGGGAGGTTAAGTCACCTTGGCCAAGGTCACAAGGTAGTAAGTAGCAAAGTATTTGAAGCCAGGTTTTTTGATCCAAAGTCTATTCTCTTTCTATTGTATTATCATCTAACCAGTATCCAATGTTCTATTTTACATGCTGTCAGGAAAGATCCATTAATTTCTTAACTATAATGTATAAATGACTATGGAGGTGTTATGTGTTAGTCTTTCCAGAAGTGATTTGCAGGTTGAAAATTTTACATCAGAAAAATAAATTTCTAATTAGGAGTTTGTAGCCACTGGGAAAAAACTGGTGGTTCATGTGGTTCTTACTGTCTTATCTTTCCTTCTACTTTGAGGGCCAGTAGCAGAGCAAAGTCTCATGATCTCTAAGTATGCAGGCATGAGTACAGATTTAATGAATTTATGAAAAATTTATAACTAGACAATCATTAGTTTTTATTAAAATAGATAAGTCACAATTTTGTCCTAAAATATGGCAGCACATGAAGTATAAAATGACACCAAGGTCTATGAAATTTAAGAATTCTCTTTGAACAGTTACCCCAGATTTTGACTATATTACAAACAGATGTGTGCTAAAATAAGTGTTCTGACAAGTCAACCAGTTTTCCCTCTTAAAAGAATTTTTCCAGTCCACTAAGTAAAATACACTGTTCAATTTCTGTATTACTTTTAGTTAATGAAACAAAATTACTATATCTAATGACTAATTTTTTGGTTTGGGGATTTAAAATGACATTTTTATTTCTGAATTCCAAAATGTCAGCCAATGTGGAGATTATAAAAATATAGACAGTAAGTAGCTTTGGAGATATTGTTAAGTGATGCTGGTAAATGGGATATTTGAGGTTATACTTAACAAAAATATAATCTCTGAATTCTTGCTATTAATAACTTTAGAGATATGGAATTAACTTTTATGTTATACAAAGTGAATTTTTTCTAGGAGTGAGTAAAACATTTCTTTGGATTACATTTCATACTCTATTATTTGTGAATGTAAGTTACTATTTTCATTTGGAGAGTTCTTTGGAAATAGTAAACAACCTCCCAAAAATATATATTGCCATAGTATAAATTTTTTTTTGCTTCTGTATGAGTCATCTCTTTGATTATAGCTTTCCTTATATTTAGACACACATTTATTAATATATATATATATGATATCTATAGAAGCTATGTAAAGGGGGAGACTTTATGTCAACTTCTTGGTTTTGTTTCCTTTGTTCTATTGGATTAATTTTTTTACAATAAAAATCTGCATGAGATTGTTTTATGCCTTGAAATCAATTGTGTGATAACAGATACAATCTGTTGGGGAAAAGTTTCCTTCTCATATTTTCACTAGGAATATTCTTGAATCTGTATATTGACCATTTTCACAAAACATTTTTAGAGATGAGAGGTAAATAGGGTCAGCAATTAGCCACCTTTTTGGTCTACCCAATTATCTTATTAATTGTACCCTACCTCTCCATAAGACTGTTTGAAAACCATATTCTAATGTATCTTTAAATTTTTCTCATTTCCAAAAGAGTTGATTTCTAAATGTATTTGGTTATTCAATTTCTCCTTTAACTTCATATTCTTAAATCCCATTGCCAAGTACATCAAGTGTAGACTGAAATGTAAAAGTCCAACTGCAATAGTTGTATTATAATAGAGGAAAATAGATTTCCATAGAAATGAACTATTAGGAGAATTTACATTTGTTTGTTTTTATTTTAAATCATATATAAAGGTTTAAAAATGAACTTGTCCTTCAGATCTGTGATAACTTGGATTGCTATATTGCTGTGGTTGGCATGAAGGTCAAAGTGTTACCTTCCTGAGGTCATTTTTGGGCTCTTTTGCCTTTTTATTGTGAAGACTAATTTTCAAAAGATAAACTTCTTTAAAATTTATTAAAAATCAGTTAGCATTTTACTATTACAAAAAAATCTATAGATTTTTGGTTCTATAGATTAGTTAGAACCTTAGAATACTTTAAGACTTTTGTAATGAAATTCATAGTATTCTAGAGGAACCAATTTAGTTACACAAATGAGAATTACCAAGGGGAAAGAACACATATTGTAACTACTATTGGGTTTTGTTACCCTTTTTGGGTTATTCCCCCAATACATGTATTTGGAAAGGTTCTATGGATGGACAATGCTCTAGATCCAGAATTAAATGGGAAAAGGTGACACTGAATTGAAATATGAAACTAAATGTCATCAGTGACTTAAAGGGAAATGGAAAGACTTATGGTAGCTGTGAACACCCTGTACATACTGTCAATGATAACTTGTGCTTTATTGTAATGTAAGATTAGATATTTAGATATCAATGATCTTAGACATTTATAATTAAAATAGATATTCAATATCTCAAAAGGATATGTTGTATTGACATGCATGCATCTAACAATGGAGATAAATAGCAGGCATTTGGAAATGTAGGAGTAAAGTTCATGGAAGAAATGAAGATAGTCAAAATTTTTTTGAGACATTAATTGGAATATTAATTGTAGCCATAAGGGCAAATGAGATTCTTTTTAAAAACAATCTTTTATATTCTGTTCCAAATATCTTCCCTTCTTCTCTCCCTTAATTAAATGAGATACGTAAAGTAAAGTGTATAAAGGGAAGAAAAAAGCTTTAGTAAAGAGCATTGGTCAATACCTATTGGAAATTAAGCAGAAGGAAAAAAGATGAAGCAAGACTGAAAGGGGGAGAGAAAGAGTGGTTGGATGGGTGTGAACTCCAAAAGAGCTATTTCATAGAAGCTGAGGAAAGAGTGAGGAACAAGAAGAAGGGTTGAGCAAATGTTTCAAAAAATGTCAGGGATGATCAGAATTGAGGGAAAAGTTTCAGTAGAGAATTTTCAATAATTGATAACAACTTAGTTGCCTTTTTTGGGCTAGTTAATTATCTTATTCATTAGCCCCTACCTCTCATTAAGACTTCTTGAAACCCATACTCTAAGTAACATTAACTTTTTGTTGTTTCCAAAACAGTTGATTTCTAAATGTAGTTTCAGTAGGGTGGTGATACTGGAAGATAGATTGAAGGGAGGTGAATACTAAGTGGGTAGAAATGATGTTGAGGCAATATATTTAGACCACTCTCTTGAGATAAGCAGTTAGGAAAACAGATAATAGGTGGTAACTTGGTAAGGTGTCTGGATCAAGAGTTTTGGTTTTTTTTTAGGATTTGGTATGTTATAGCATGTCTCCGTTACAAGTATCTAAACACACACATTGAAACAGAGTAACTCCTAGATATTATACCCACCATGGAGCCCTAAACACATACAATCCTTTTTTCCTCTTTTCTCCCTTTTAGGTAGCAAGGTTGTTCCTGATTCACTGTCTTCACTCCTAGATCAGTTCAACAGGATTATGAATTAATGTGGGCAACTTTTTCTACATTAGAAGCAAAGTAGGAGGGCAGCCTAAATGTAATCAGCATGCAGCTAGTTCTCAGAATAGGGAACTAAGGAAAAAATACGACTTATCAGTGGGAAGAAAATGACTTCATCATGTTTGAAACTGAAGTGTGGCAATGAGGTGAAGAGTATCTCAGGACTTGTTTGTGGACTATAGTTGTCATTCCCCCATCTGCACCTCCCCACAATCTAGTGGTGTTACCTGAACTCTGGTGGACAGTAGACATTTTTATGTGCCTATCATGTTGATAAGATTTCATTTGGCTCAGGGGCCAGCAAAGGGTTAACAGAAGGTTAAATTCGCTGCCAATTAGGCCTTGGGGAAAATCCTCTGTGAAACTGTTCTTTGACTAGAATTTCAAATACAAGTGGTTCTTTGGGTTGCTGGAAAACTTGAATTCTTAAAATCTGACATTCTGCACAGTAGAATTAGTAAAGTTTAACCCATTTTAGTTTGGAACAAGTAGAAAAATGTCTGAGAAATCAATAATTATAGAATTTATTAAGAATTGTTCCATTTGTCAAATAGCCTAGTTTATTTCTACCCCCTTAATTCTTGAACATATTAAAAAACCAAAATATTTAACATATATATGTAGTAAAGCAAATTAATGCATAATTAGATGAGAAATGAAAAATATAGAATTATGAACTCTGTGGGGTCTATTCATTTTGATTGATTTAGACAACTGGAGTCTAATTAACAATTGGGATAATTAAAATTGTATCAGTTTGCAGAGGCAAAGAATTCTGTGAAATAGAAAATGCTTTTATTGTTGAGAATTTGATTGTGAAATACAAAAATACTTCACTTAACAGAAAATGTGCGTTGATTATAATTTTTTGTCTACCCTTTAAAAGATTTATTATAGGGGGCAGCTAGGCAGTGCAGTGGATAGAGCACCGGCCCTGTAGTCAAGAGTACCTGAGTTCAAATCTGGCCTCAGACATGTAATAAGCCACTTAAACCCCATTGCCTTGGGAAAAAAAAATTGTTATCCATGGTAACTGCTTTCTCTGACTTCCTTCCACTCCCAACACAGTTCATCTCTCTTTTTTTAAGATGCCTTGTTTGATCCCACTTAATTTGAGTGTCCTGCTCTTGTGATCATCTCCAATTTAACTTAATATCTTGTTTGCATATGACTTTTGTATCTTTTCTCTTCCGGTTTGATTGATGCAAGTTCCTTGAGAGTAGGGACTGTTTTATGTCTTTCTTTGTAATATCACATTTAGTGATATCACATTTCCTCATAATAGATAATAAGTTTTCCTTGACTTAAAGGTCTAATTGCATACCTTATTCCCCTCTATGCTTTGGCTGATCCAGCAAGTCTGTCTTGCATTACACCCAATACCTCCATCTTCTATTTCCTTGTTTTTTCCCAGACTATTCCATATTCCTGGGCTGATACAACTTCACATTCCTCACTTGATTTTAATAGTGTCCTTCAAAATCTATTTCAAGCATCTAATATCTTCTTTTACTTAAAGCCTTCCTCAACCCTTTCAGGTGCTAATGCCCTTTTCCCCAAAACTATATGGTATAAATATAAATATACATATCCCTTCTATTTTTGCCATTTTGTGTTCATTTTGTGGTGATAATCTGTTTGTGAATAAAATTTGGAGTTTGGAAATTTCTGATCTACTCTACTTTCTTCCTGAACTCCATGTCATTTGGTGTAAATTTACTATATGGTAATATATATTAACCACATACTGAATATGTATATAGGTATGTATATATCTATATATGCATATAGATATATACATAGATGTATGTATATATATATATATATATATATATATATATATATTCTCTTTGGAATATAAGGTCTTTAAAGTCAGGGACTTTCATTTTTATATTTCTATTTCAAGTAGCACTCTGCTCAACACAAAGCAAGCTCTCATAAATCCCCTCTCAAATATGACAATAACCTTCTAGTTGATCACTCTCCTTCTATTTTTTTCCTCACTCCAAGTCTTCCTCCACTCAGCTATCAAATTGATCTTCCTAAAACACAGTTCTAGCCACATCACCTGCTATTCACTCAAGTACATTGGCTCATTATCGCTGGCAGTTTCAAATAGAAAATTCTCTTTTTGGCTTTCAAAGATCTTCATAACCTAATCCCTTCCTATCTTTGCATCACTATTTACTTTGTGACTCAATGACATTGGAGTATTTGCTGTTCTGTATATGAGATATTCCATTTACTGACTGGAAGCACTTTCATATACCTGAAGTGTGTTCCCTTCCTCGTCTCTGCTTTCTGATTTCCCTACCTGTCTTCAGATTCCCTGTAAATTTCCATTTCCTACAAGATGTCTTTCCCATTCATCTTTAATCTTAGTTCCTTCACTCTGAGATTACCCATTATTTTATATAATCTTGCTAGTATGTGGGTATTTGCATATTGTCATCAAGGGTAAGTTTCTTAGGGGATTGCTTTTACTTTTTTTCACCATTCTTTATATCCTCAACTCTTAGCAAAGTGCTCATCACATAGTTGGTGCATAATCAATGCTTGGTGACTGATAGATTGGCAGTTACTTAATTACTGATTGACTGATGGGCATTACTTAGTCTTGAACAACAGCTTTCCTAAATGGACTATCCAGTTTTAATCCACAGTCCATCTGGTGGAATGTGGAAAGGAGGTAGAGAAGAAGATTTTCTAATATTTAAAATTAATACCTTTTTTCTCAACTATTTAAGGGCATCTTCCTTTCAAATATTGTTATTTTCAGAACAAGGGCTAGAGACTGGGGTGTCATGTTGGAGATATAGCTTGTAAGGAGATTGAAGTAAAAGCAAAACATTAATATTTTTAAAATAAAACAAGAAAATTGACTATTTTATGCTTTACTATTTAATCCAAATTTAGGGTTATCTATAGAAATTTTCTGCTAATAGTGCTTAAAAAATTCTCAAGGCAGCCAGAAGGGAACTGTGGAGTTTAAATGCAGACCAAAGTTTACTATATTCAGTTTTTAAAAGTTGTCTTTTGGGGTATGTTGTTATTTTTCTCTCAGTTTTTTCTTCTGCTTGGATTTTATTCTTCTTTTACAACATGATTAATATGGATCTATATTTAGCATAATTATACATGTAGAGCCTATATTAGTTTGCTTTCTGTCAGGGAGAGGGGGAAAGGAATGGAGGGAAGGAGAAAAATGTTAAAGTCAAAACCTCATTAAAAAATTATTGGTGAAAACTATCTTTGCATGTTGTTGGAAAAACAAATAAATAATAATATTTTTAAAAAAGAAATTCTTATGAGGCAGAGCACTCATGGACCAACTGAGTTAATAGTCATCCTTAGGTCAACTAATTAAATTGTCGTGATTATGGGGTCAGTCAGGGACAAAGCTGAAAATCAGAAGGCTGCTAGAAATGTGTCCCTTCTTGCCCTCCTTTTCTCAGTTTCCTCATATGAACAAAGTCATTTAGTTTGAAGATGTAAAGTGGGTACTTCAATTTTAGAAGTATTAAACAGAGGTTCATAACCAGGAGTCTGAAAATTCTTAGAAAACACATTTTGATAACCATATTTTAATCTAATTGGTACCTAAATTTTTCATTTTATGAATTTAAAAATGTTATTCTAAGAAGGCACCCATAGATTTCACCAGACTTTCAGAGGGGTCCATGACACTAAAAATGCTAAAGATCCTAATATTAGAAGATTATCAGATCTCTCTTACAATTTAACAACTTAACAACTTGATTCATCATATGTTTATTATCTGCTTACCATACACAAAGAACTGTACTGTTTACTGTAGATAAGGAGACTAAAAAAACAAGTGAAAAGGTTTTATCTGTGGAAACTTAGATTATATGGAAAGGAAAGTTCATTTACATAATACAGGTAATTACCATTCTAATGATGACCTGGAGGAAGGGAGTAGATTGGATGTTGAACTTCAAGCTGGGGACAGGTTATAATAGATCATGCCTCTCTATACCTATTACAGAACAAGAAATATGTGTTGAAAGACCTTTGAAAATTTACATCATGAGATAAAGTATGTTTTTTCCTTTATACTATTTCCCTCAAATACAGAAAAACACACAAGTGCATGCATTCACACATATGCACACATATGCATGTACATGTATGCACAAATCTAAGTTCATTATGTAAATAGTTTTATTTCAAAACAGCAGCATTATTTTAAAAGGAGAGATGGAGAGAAGAGGGAAGGAGAGACTAGTATGGGTGAGTGGTAGAGGCAGGATAAAGCAAAGTAACAATTTTTAGAAAGAATTTTTCTCTGATATCTAAGTTTAAAGAAATGTCTACTGGTTTTTTAAATTTATTTACATATTTCTAATAGAACAATGAACAGTAGTTAGACTTTGAAGATACTGCAATGAGTTTTGGCTTCATCATAAATCTCATCTTGAAAAATGGCACTTTGGGCTAGAATAACATTTTTATTATGAGATAATCCCCTTCCAAATAAATATAGTACAACTGATTTTTTTTTTATAAAATTGATTGATCTCATACATCCAACAGACTTGAGTTTTTTTAAATACTAATATAGTCGATGCCATGCCAGATTTGTGGTAGTTACAGCTATTTTTTGATCTGAAAGGATGTAGTAAAAGAGGAAATAGAGTAGCTGTGTGATCTGCCTAAGGTCACACTCTTAATTACAGCTTCTTTGAAGGCTCTTTATAAGATTGAATCTATTGCAAAAGGTTTTATTTTTGGTGAAGAAATAGAAATTATTTCCCATTCTCAGGTATTATCAGTCAGTTCTCTTTTCTAAACCTTTGTTATCTGAAAATTTCATATTTTTTACTTGCTGTGAAATATCTTGATTGACAATTGGAAGGTGATATTTTCTGTCTGTAATCATTATATCAAAAGCTGTATATTTTAACTCTATTGTGTAAAAGTTTAGTTCAAAAGCTATTTTTTATTAGCCTTTTCATTAGTGTTAAAAAAGATTCTGGCTTGCACTCATTTTCCCCCATCTGATGGACACCCTTTTATTCATTCTATTTAGATAGTATTGTTAGGTAAAAAGGCAAAGATGAATTTTTCCACTGGTTTATAAAGAGTCAGTTTTAAAATAAAAAATGTAAAATGTTATTCTCAAATTCTTATCACTGCATTACTTTATAAATCATCAAGGTCAAGGATCTGGCTTTGTGTTACTATGCCTGCTGGGTCTCAGAATGGTTTGTCCGGCTGTTGACTGTTGAAAGCACTTGGGTCAGTTTGTCTTTGCATCCTGTGGAGAGGTGTTTGTCTTGGGAATTTTTTCAGTTATGCATGTTTTATGGAACAAATAATGTTTCATCATATTCATCATATTCATCATATTAGTGATTCATTATTTACAGAATCTTCTAATTGACTTAATAGGGTTAAGAAAATTAGCACATTAAAGGAATAACATAGAAGTATGGAAAATTATAATAATTTTTCAGATTTTCACCAATTATGACATTTATATTACACATATGTGAATGTGAACATAAAATGCCCCAAGCATAAAGTAATAAGCATGTATTAATTTCTGTCATAATTTCCCATAGCCATTTTTATCCCACTTGTACTTTCATGCTGTTCTAAGCTAGCTAGCTTACAGTTATGAATGCTTCATTGCCTTGTAAATTTGCCAAACTTAAGTGCCCTAGGATAAATAAATTTGAAGTTTGAAGTGAGAGATTAAAGTGTTCCAAAAATTAAAATTTCCATATTGAATATATTGAAATGAAGTGGCACTCCATTAATTTAACTGCCAGGAAAGAGAGATTGCAACCATCTTGAATATCTTTCTCGTTCTAGCTATAATGTACATATTGTGTCTTTTGTTTCTAACGTTGGATTCATTCCTATTCCTTGTATGATCTATAGAACATCTTGAAATTCTCATGAGAAATCATATAAATTAAAACAAACCTTACTTTTACTTAAAGGAGAAATTTTCAAAGGTATTTTGTAAGGATGGATTTATTAAAAGCTTTGATAGATTATATAATTTGTCTATTTTAGACAAATTATATTTTTTCAAGAATCAATTTTTCTATTTGTTTTTTTATATCAAATGAATAAATAAAATATGGCATAATTCATAAAATGGAGCCAAGTACATAAAACTTTTCCTTCTTCCAAAATTCTCTTTCTTCTGAGGATATAATCATCCTCCAGTTACTTAGTATCCTCCTTGTGATCAAACCTATTCTTGACTTTTCTCTTTCTCACATTCCTCATATTCTATCAGTTATTAATTCTTTTCCCCCCAAATTTTATTTATTTAAGGCAATGGGGTTAAGCTTGACTTGCCCAAGGTCACACAGCTGGGCAATCATTAAGGGCCTGAATTAGGACTTGAACTCAGGTCATCCTGACTCCAGGGCCAGTGCCCTATTCACTGTGCCTCCTAGCTGCCTCACAGTTGTCAATTCTTAATGCTATCTTTATAGTACCTCTTTCATAATCTTCTTCTTTCTACCTCTATGACTACTACCATAGTTCAGGCCCTTATGATTTCTCTCCAGATTTTTGATCTTCCTATTTTTTAACAATTTTCCCTTTCCAATTCATCTTTACACACTGTTGTCACATTTATTTTTTCCCTTCCTAAAGCACAGTTCTGATCATGCTACTCTTCTGCCCAGGAATTTTCACTGGTTTCTTATTCCCTTTTGGGAACATAAATTTCTCATCTTGGCATTGTACTCAATCGGGCCCCATTCTCTCCCCCCATCCCATATTACTCATTATCATGTACTCCATGCTCTAGCAATACTTGCCTATTTGCTGTCCCCAACCTTGAAATTCCCTCTCCCATCTCCGTGCTTTTGTTCAGGCTGTTCCTGATGCCTAAAAGGAATTTCTTCCTCCTCTCTGCTTCTTAGAATATTCATAATGTCTTGTTGAGTTGAACCTGGATCATCCTTTTCTTGATCTCCTAGTTAATGGTAATAAAAGCTAACATTTGTACAAAGTGAACTATGTCTGGGGCAGTGTGTTAAGTGCTTTTCAATTATAATCTCACTTGAGCTTCACAATACCCTGAGAGATAAGTGATATCCTTATTCCTATTTTATAGTGCTTTTTTTCCCCTAAGATGGCCCCAGTGACTATACTGTAAACTACCTGAGGGCAGAGCTTATATTTCTCCTTATATCCCTAGTATCTATCTTTGTAAATAGTAAACTCTTAATAAAAGCTTATTGAATTAGATTGAATTAATAATTATCAACATATCCATCCCAACCCAGAAGAAAAAACACAAATAAAAATATTCTACAGAATTTGGTCCTTGGTCAAACATTGTACAATATTTTTATCAATGACCTGGATGATTTTGTTAACTAGGTGGACTCCGCAGGGTAAAGGCCTCCATTCTGGGTTCATATGGATCCAGATTCATCCTGGGAGTGCCTGACCCCCCAAAAATGATTCTATAGGTCTCCATCCCAGAATAAAACTTCAGATAAATATCTTTTTTTAAAAAAAAAGGTTAGGTATGGTTTATACCTTGGATTTCCCCAAACATGGGTCACTTCTAGAGGAACTATTCAATTTATATTATTTATTATGAAATATAAAACTTTTTTCCTTTACCATATGAAATATTTAAGATATAAGGAGTCAAATGTTCACATGGACAAATAACGAACATTATATTACCCTTGAGAAGGTTAGGATGTCTTTTGGGGACTACAGAAGCGATATATCACTTTTTTAAAAATTCAACTTGCACCTTCCCCGGCTAAGCAAGTCACAAGGTCCAGTTCTCCAACCAGTTAGGACATGATTCTTTCATTTATCCGTTATATTGGTAGTTCTCATCAAGAAACAGTTCTGTTGTGGTGATCATCTCTTGATGGGTAGCCAGCACCTAATTCATTTTGCTCTTAAATTCACCAGGTCACTGCCAAAGCTGGTAATCTTCCATTTTCCAGATTCCCAGAATAATCAAATTAAAAGGATCCTAGGCTTGCCCAAGCAAGCCCATGTTCCTGTAACCATGGTCTTGTACCCATAATAACATAGAGAAATAGAGAGAAGGGGAGAAATTTTTCTCTTCCTCTCTCCCTGCCTTTCTTAAAATCCAAGGGATAGAAATCCCTAGAAGTGTCACAAAAACAAGCCCTTAAAAAGGAAATGAGTAGCAGCTATTTTCACAACTTCTTGTTGCTTTTGGGTTTCAGCCCTGTCTGACATTTCCTGACCCCATTTTTTTTGATATATGGAGAAACTTGCCATTTCCTCACAACTCTGATAGGTGTTCAATTGTCAATAGCCTCCAGTCATTAGGAATCAATGAGGGATAATTTGTTTTCTCAGGAAGGTGCATGTCTCTGTACAAATACATTTGTACTACCTTTTCCCTGACAAAGGTCAAGTGTATTAGAAACTCAATTGACCATAATGAGTCTCACTGATCACTCCCTTTCCATAATGGACTAGAAAGTATGCTAATTTGTTTCACAGAATACAATAAACATATTTTCGATCCTACAGTGATGTTTTTATATAAAAATTTAAATTCTAGATATTTACATTCATTTTGAAGAATTTTGCCAAACATTATAAGTTATAGCAGAGTGAAAAGAATGTAGGGGAAAAACTAAATCAGTTTATGTTTAACATTTTGAGAAATTAAAAAGAATTTTTATTAGTAATAATAGTAATTTTTAGTATTCTCATCAAGGTCTAGGTTATTTCCAAAACTTTTTATGGCTAAACTAAGTAATGATAAGGGAAGGTAGAAAAATATGTATTAGGGTTTGGTGAAGATGAAGAATAGGACACCTCATTTGGAACTATTGTCCAGGAATAAGTAGATGATAGTCTTCTTGTACTCTCAAATACTGGGGTCAATTCTGTATGCTACATTTTAAGGGGAATATTGACACCATCAAGTGGAAGGTGATGAGAATGATGAAAGATATTGATCCTATGTCAAATGAGTATGAAATAGAAGAAGTGGAGGTTTTTAATCTGGAAAAGAGAAAGGTTTGGGGTTGGAATGGAATTGATTTATTCTTCTTGGCCTCAGAAGGCAGGATGAAGTACAATGGGTGGAGACTGTAGAGAGGTAGATTTAGGTTTGATAGAAGGAAGACTTTTTAACAGGTAGAACTATGCAAGGTTGGAATGAATAGAATCAATACAGTGGGTTTTCCACAGTAGAAGTCTTCAAATAGAGGTTTGAGGATCATTTTCTGGCATGTTATAGAGGATAAAAGTGAATCTAGAGCTGAATTAGTATGTCTTCCAGACCCAGGTTTAAATCCTGCCAATAAAACACTAGCTATGTCACCCTGGTCATGTCACTTGACATCTCTTGTCCTCAGTTCCCTGATCTGGAATATGGGATTAATAATAATAATAATAATAATAATAATAATAATAATAATACTTATTGGATTTTTGTGAGATTCAAATGATGATAACATATGTAAAGGCTTTGCGAACCTTAAAACAATATGTGAATGCCGACTACTTTTTATTATTTTGAGTATATATATTATTTATTATTTGATTATTTAATTCCCATACTCAAGCCCTAAAGGAATGGAGGTCTTATTCAGGAACTAATTGAACTAGATGATCTCTGAGGCCCCGAAACCCTGAGATTCAGTGCCTTCATCATTAAAAATAGAATTTAATTGATTCAGCTAAATTTACCAATCACTAAATTCCTAATCATAGAAATGTATAAAAATAGAGATAGTAGTTCCTGTTATCAAGACTTTATAATCTAATTGCAATGATTATAGAAATCTGGACTCTTATTAACTAGATTTCTGTGGCAGTTTCTCTTTCTTGTTAAGCTTTCTAGAGAATTTCCATTCATTCCCAATAGAGTGCTGAACAATAAATCATAGACTTCAGAGTTAGGAAAAAAAATTTGAAAAATATTCATTCCAACCCACCTACTTTAGAAATGAGAAAATTGAAGCCCATCCAAATTAAATTACTTTGGTCATAGAAGTATTAAGTATCAGGATTGTTAGGGCAGTTAGATGGTGCAGTGAGTAGAGAGCCAGCCTTGAAGTTATGAAGAACTGAATTCAAATCACTTACTAGCTATATGGCCTCGGGTAAGTCATTTAACCCTGATAGCATTCAGGGCTATCTCCAGTTGTCCTGATTCATATCTGGGCCCAGATGACCCTGGGGGAGAAAGTGAGGTTAATGACAGCACAGCACCCCCTCACTAATTCATGTGCTTTTCATGGCATCACCTCCCCTGATTTCCTTTTCAAAAAGGAAGGACAAACATCATCTTCATTATCAGAATTGTTTTTTAAACCCAGGTTCCCTGACTCTGAATCTCTTGAGTTTTCTACTCTATGCCATGCTGAATCAATTTGAAAACTAGAAGGCACAATAGAAGATATTTACTCTGAATCCCTCATTTCAAAAATGAGGAAACAGAGTTTTGTTGTCCAGCTGTTTCCATTGTATTGGACTCTTCATGACTTCCTTTAGGATTTTCTTGGCAAGGATACTGGAATAGTTTGCCATTTTCTTCTTCAGTTTATTTTACTAAAAAGAAAACTGAGGCAAGTTTTTTGTAAATAATTTGGCCAATATCACTCAGTAAATAAATGAACCCAGCTTTCCTGATTCTAAGCTAGGTGTTTTATTCACTTCACTACTTAGGAAACCAAACTAAATTTAATCCAATGCAATTGAGCAAGAATTTATTAAGGGCCTATGATGACCAAGGAAGACCCTATGGATACAAATGCAACACAACCACAACTACTAAACAATTCTTGCCCTCCAGGAAGTTATATTTTAGGGGATGAGGGTGGGAACAAAATAATCAAAAGATTCTGTTGACCTTATTGGTTTCTTTGCTCTTATGATAGTATATCTTGATAATTTGAAAGATATAAGAGCACTAATGGGTATAGATATAAACAAAAGGAGATGCTCCATGATTTCTACCTTAAAGTCAACTAGGGTTTCTGAACTGTGCTGCTGAGGAGGGACTGTGATCCAATCATGTAGGATAATATGAGCAAAAGCACTGAAGTCAGAGGTGAAGACTGATCTTGGGGAATAAATGAATGAGTGAAGGAATGAATGAAAAAAAACCACATTTATTCAGCATGTATTGTGCACAGAGCACAGTGCCACACACTGCTGATACCAAGATAAAGGATAGTTCTTTGCTCTCAAGGAGCTTACATTCTAAGGGTAGAGAAGATTGATTTCAGCTACAGATCAGATACAAAGGTCCCTTGGTCCCAAGAGTACTGAAGCAAGATATATTAAAAATAAATCTTCTTCAATGTCATTCTCATTGTTAAAAACATATCAGTTTCTGATATTGAATTATTGGAAGTGCCAAGGACTTAGGTGACAAGAACTTTCTTTTCCAGGTTTCCAGTAGCTGTTAACTGCATCTACAGAAGCAGTTGTGGTATCTCCAAATGGATTGTTTCCCAGGATGCTTATAGGGATAGGAAAGAAGCAGGACTGGTGGTCTAGGAAATTCTGGTATTCCCAAGGTTCTTGATTTCGAGAGCAGTTGTTAGTGGTAGTGAGAAAGGTGAGCCCCTTCTGCACTAGATTGCTCAACTTTAAAGAAAGAGATGTGAGAAAATACTTCCTTTGAATGGCTGAACAATAAGCAGATCAATGTCCTCAATATCTTATATCCTCAGAACCTAGCACAGTATTTGTCATATAAGAGACAATAAATACATACTATTTGATAATTTTAGATATTACAAAGCCAGAAGATGATGGATTTGAAATGTTTTAACATTTAACCAAGAAGTTTAATTGTCTTTTAGCATGGTAAAAAGCTACTGAAAGTTTTCATATCATTGATTAATATGTTCAGACTTATGGAAGATGGTTTTGGCATCTATGCACAGAGTGAATTGGAGAGGGGAAAGAGTGGTAGCTGGAAATCAGTTTGGAGATTCTTATATTAAATAAAGCTTTGGGTGATATGAACTTGAACTAGTCTTTAAGTAGAGAGAAGGGATGTGAGAGATGCTGTGGAGCTGGAATGACAAGACTGCCTATGGTGCTCAAAGTAGAGGGAAGAGTTGAGGCTGACTTTACCATTGCATGCCTGGGTCATTGGAAGGAAGTGCCCCCAATATAAATAGGGGTATCAAAAGAAATGATAGATTTAGGGTAGAAGACAATGAGTTCTTTTGACAAGTTGATTTTGAGATACTGGAAAAGTTGAATGACTTATTAGAAGTTACATAGTGACAGAGTTAGGATTGTCTTCTGACTCTTGGTCCAGTGGCTTTTTATTTGTTTTTTTCCTACTATTTGGTAAAGCAATTGAGGATAAGAAATGTTTTTGGAAACTAGAAACAAAGTTGTTGCCCAATGATAAGGGAAAAGGAATGAGCATTTATTAGGGATTTACAATGTGTCAGTCCTGTATTATATATTGTACAAATATCTGATTTGATTCTCACAAAAACTCTCTGAGGAAGTTATTGTGATCAACATTTTTCAGGTTGAGGAAATAGGCGGATGAAGGTTAAGTGATTTGCTCAGTCATGTAGCTAATAAATGTCTGAAAATGGATTTGAACCCAGCTCTCCTTGACTCTAGATTTAATTCTCATTATCCACTGGTTGCCTCAATGATTAGAGAATGACAATATAAATTGTGCATGAATAGAGTGGAATATTGCCATACTGTCAGAAATGACAAGCATGGTTAATAGAGAGGTATCTTATATGAACCAATGCAGAGAAATAAGCAGAACCAAGAAAAGAATGTACATAATGACTAACAATGTAAATGGAAAGAAACAAAACAATTGGACATAAATCAATGTTTGAAGAGACATGAAGACACCTCCTCCTTTGCAATGATGAAATTCAGTGTTGCGGAACATTGCATATAATACCAGATTGTTTTGATTTATTGATCAGTTTAATGATTTTTAAAACCTTTTTTCCTTTTTATTTTCTAACATTCTTCATTATTAGGAATTATTTGGAGAAAGTGAGAGGCTGAGATTCAAGGAGCAGTTAGGCTAGATAAAAACATAGGATGCCAATACAAATTTTATTTAAAACTGAAGAAATGCATGTGCTTTTTCCCCCTGGGTCCCTTGATCCCTAACCATATGTAATACTGATGTCAATTAAGTTTATACTTGACAGTTTTTATTTTGATATGTAAATACAATGAGAAGCTAGTATGCATGACAAATTCTTGACTATTAATTAGATTTGTGTGATAATATGCATTCACAAAGTGAACAAACAAACTTAATAGTTGGATTCATTTGAAAGGAACCTGGAACTCTTCTTTTCAGAAAGACATGTTTAGGCATGTTGGTTGACTAATAAGGTTTAGTTTGTTCAACTTTGGCAAGTTCAACATTAGGCCAGTCCCAAGGCATTGCTAAGCACCCTGAGAGAAGAGAACAGCTTGAATTCATAGTTTTTGTCAAAAATTTAAAAAGGTAAAGTTGCTAAGATATTCAGTCTGAATAAAAAAATACCATATATTACTGACCTATGTGATAGTAATAAAAGACCATCTCTACCCTTCAGAAATTTATTAGCAATTTAAGTAACTTTCATGTCCTCTTAAAAATGAAGAATAATCAGAATCTGAAGTGGTAGCTAAATTTTCCTCTTGAATCTGCTTTTAAGGAATCTTAAAAAATTACTGGTCCAACCCCCTCACTTTCAAAGGGGTAAAGAGATATTTAGCATGCTGAAGAGAAACCCTACCATTTATACCTCTATGTTAACATATTTGGTGAACTTGCTTTAGTCTGGGTTGATTGCATTTTTAGGTAAGCAAATGGTGCTCAGGAATTCAAGGCCAATGATTGAATCATCAAAAACTTCGTGTTTCTTTTCATAGGAGAAAATAATGTGTCATGCTTCAGGATGGAGTTTCGCTGTCAGAGCGTCCACCCCCTGTGCCCATGAAATCTTAAGTTCCATCTTCCTATTACTATCCATGGCAACACGCTCAGCCAGTACTCAATGCAGGTTGTTTGTCACTAAAGATATTGAGCAAGAGAAAGGGGATAGTTTAGCATCCATATTTCTCCTCTATTGGAAAAATCATTCACCAAACTGGTCACAAGAGCCCTTTTAAAATTAGAATAAATTATTATAGTGATTTTTGTCTTAATGTTTAGTACTTTAAGACTTATTGTTTAAATACTTAATAATGAGGAATTATTTAGGTGAATCTTTTGACAAAGTCCTAATCTAAAAATACCAGTTCTGCTGCTGCTACTACTACTACTACTACTACTCCTTTACCACTTATATCACAATAATGGTAAAAATACTATTCCTCACAGAATTGTTGGAAGCATCAAATGAATTAGTGCATAACAAAATAAATATTGCATATATTAAAAACTAAAATATTATGTAAAATCAGTATTTTTACCTAAAATATAGATGATGTTTGAGAAAACATTGTTCTATATTTATCTACCTGTAAGCAAATTTTTATTTAATGTGACTATATATGCTTATTACTGTCTTCATCATGATATGGGAGTTTTAAAAGGAGTAAAAGTCATGGCTCCTGTCTCAAGGAGATTTCCACATTAAATTGATGATAATTGACATTTTTGTTGCCTTTTATACCTTGCAAAGTTCTTTATTTGAGATAACTTCTTTAGAGTAATATGTTGTTTTTGTTCAACTCTTCATGTCCTCATTTGAGTTTTTCTTGGTAAAGACACTGGAATGGTTTGCTGTTTCCTTCTCTAGTTTGTTTTAGAGACGAGGAAACCGAGACAAACAGGATTAAGTGACCTGCTCAGAGTCACACAGCTAGTGTCTAAAATTGTATTTGAACTCAGTTTCTCCTCACTCCAGACCTCATGCTCTATCCATTGCATCACCAAGCTGCCACTTTAAAATAATATAATCTTTCTCTTTTAGAGAAGAGAATACTAAGATTTGCGAGAATGGAGTGACTTGTTCAGTAATAGTTCAGCAAGTCAGGGGGACAGTCATAAACCTAATCCAGGTCTACTCAACCACTTTATGATCTAGCCAGTAGACATGTAGAAATAAGTAGCGAGCATACAGCTGCTAAACTACAAGATACTGACTCTTAGAGTAGTAGGTTTTCCAAGAAAGGACAATTCATGAGTAGTGCCAGAATGAAAGATTCATGGAAGAGATGGATAGTTATAATGACTTTCCTAAGACTTCCCTTTCTTAACCTAAACAATTCCAGGTTCCTTCAGTTGACCTCCCATGTCATCCTCCCATCCTTTTCACTCTTCTTCAGGATCTTAATGTTCTTCCCAGATTATAATGCCCTGGTCTAAGCCTAATTCTCCCATATTCAGAATACTGTGGTTCTCTAAATATGGTCTAAGTATTTATTATTAACTATATTATGCCATTGGCTTCTGGTGAACTTAGATTTCTAGGATTGATGCGTATGTGCATACATGTGAATAGTTGATGACTCATGGCTTTGTATATCTAATTAGGAGTGAAGATATGATAAGAACCTGTATGGGTTGAGGAATGCATCAAGAAGGTATATTCAGTACCTTGTAGCATAGCCAGGAATGTGAGAATGTTACAGGGAGAAAGTTAGGTCTTAGTGAGAGTCAGAAGGTAAAAGTAGGTCCAGAATGAAGGGGAATTTTATTACTTATGAAATAGAAATTCTAGACTTCAAAGGTAAGGGAAAAGAAAAGAAATAAATATTTATAGAGCATCTTTAATGTGCCAAGCACCATCCTAATAATGTCATAAATATATAATTTGATCCTCATGACAACATTGTGAGATAGATGCCATTATTGTCTTCATTTTATGGTTAAAGAATGTAAAGATGAAAGTAGTTAAATGATTTGCCCAGGGTGACACTAAGTGTGAGACCAGATTTGGACTCAGGTCTTTCTGACTCCAGGACTAGTTTTCTTTCCACTGTGCCATCTGGCTATACTTGTAAATAGCTGAAATGTGCTGTAATGAGATGTGGAAAGCATAATTATTGAACAAGATAAGAACAAGAGAATGAGAGGTGGGGAAAAGGATTTGCATTCTATTTAGGTTTAATATTACAGAAACTAAAAAATTTACAAGTGGTAAGAATTTGCTAATGATGGTAGGCAATAATGGTGGGAAGATGGCTAGGCTCTAGCTATGGGTGTACCCAAGTTTACCCTTTATGGAAAGGGGATTATCATTCTAGGATGGTCAGAGAAAAGAAGCTTTTTTCCCCCTTCTCCTTGCTGAATGGTCAGAGAAAAGTGTGGTTGAGAGGAAAAATATTTCCATCAGGATAATGGACAAGGTAACAGGCTTCTAGTTGTGAGTCTGAGTTTCATAGTGGGGCAATTGCTGCAATAATTGTTCTATGTAAACAAAGACAGGAAAAAAGAAAGTCTCTACACTAAGGTCCCTTATATTCAAATGGATGGAAATATCATGTGAAAAACTGCATGAGGGTAAGAAATATGGGAGAAAGGAGACTACTCAGTGTTCTAGGGTAAAAGGAACCTGAAGTAAGTTCCAGAGAAGGATGTGGAGTCATGTTGGCAAAGTATGAAGGGAGAATGAAGCATGGATAACCTTGCCCCAAAATAGAAACCCTGAAAGTGACTCACCAATGAGACAAGGGCACTGTCATGGCAGAGAAATGCTTCAAGGTGAGAAGATCTAAGAATAAAAGGAAGAGTTGCAAAGCTGCTGAAAAAGTCTAGAAATTCAGAAGCACAGCCAGGAGGCCGATGTCCTCTAAAATTTCTTCTAGCTTCGATGATCCCTGGTATGCAGAAGTATGGGTTCTATCCCTTCCTCCTTAATATTTCCATCTATTGAGGAGTGCAATTATCTTCAGAAGTCAGATCTAAAGCATGAGAGTCACAAAACACATACCAAGGAAACACAACAAAAGGAAAGGGTTTCCCCTGACTCTAAGGGAAGAGAGAGAGAGAGAGACAGACACAGAGACAGAGACACAGAGACAAAGACAGAGACACACAGACAGAGACAGAGAGAGAGAGACAGAGAGACAGAGACAGAGAGACAGAGAGACAGAGAGGTGAGGCAGAAGAGAAGAGGAATAGTTGCAATAGCAGCAACAGATTGCATTCATACCCACAGCCCTACCTTGCTTTCCCTCTGTCTTCCCCTGGAGCCCATGTGGAGATGATCCTGCCTGCTTCAGGAGCAGCAAAGACCCAGAAGGTCAAGCTGGGGTAGAGATTCCAATTTTGCTTAGAGATCTAGCTTCAGGCAGTCCACTCTAGGGAAGGTTAAAAAGTCCTCCTATAGGTGGACTGCCTCCTTTTCTTTTTCCTTCCTTATCCTGTTGCTATAGCCCACAAATTTTGGGGGAGGAAGAGAGAGATTCTGGGAATCCCATAGGTACAATGAGAACCTACTGCCTCCTGAGATAGTCTATAGAGATTGTTACTTAACATTTTTGAGCTATAGAGACTGAATTCTGAATTTTTATTTCCTCATTTTAATAGAGGATGAAGCTATCTATAGTACTACCTCATGTGGTTATCACTGTAAGGATCAAATGATATGATATACATATATATGCACATACATACATACACACACACATATATATTAAGTACATTGTAAACCTTAAAGAAGTTGATTAATACCAATGATTCAATATTACTGTCAGGAAGTTGTGTTGAACTTTGTGAATCTCTAAAAAGGTGAGTGGTGACAAATAGTTCATTTTCCCAGGAATCCATATGGAATCCAGTCCTCTGTAGCTTGCAAAGTTCAGTTAAATCACTTTCTGTTTATTCAACTGCTGTTTCCTCTAATGAAAATGTTGTACCATAAAATAAAAAAGACCTCATTTTTCCACATCTCCTTCTCTTACAGACAGATATGAAATCACCATAGTTTAGTAGTAATCAGTTATGTTTTCCATCTCTCCTTTTCTGTAGCCCATAAAAGCAGTTCAAGCCAAGGGAAAGAGAGCATAGATTGGCCCAATAAGGACTTGAAATCACAAAAGATAAATCTAAGAATGTGGAGGAGTATCTCCTTTATTCTGTTTTGCTTTTTGCTAATAAAGTTAATAATAGGTTTGGAGAAGAGTAAAAAAAAAAAGCCTGTTTTCAGGTCACTAATAGAGTCAGAATTCACCAGCAGCTAATTAGATCATTCTCCACCCATGATTATAGGTGCTAATGTCCCCTTCTTAGAACAGTGATTATTTCTAATTTGCTCTTGTCTCATTTGTGCTGGATATTTGTTTTCTAAAATTAATGTATACATGCACAGAACATATTTTTATAAACTTGTTCAATTTATTTAGGTTGTAATAGATTTTACCCAACACTGAAAAATATAAAATGTGGTCTTCCTATAGCATAATTATAATGTATACTATATGTACTGCTGTATCAATATGTATCAGTTTTTCACCTTCGTTTTAAGTTCTAAAGAGAGAACTACGGTTGTGGTTATGAAGTCCATTCCTTTTACTCAGGAAATTAGGGGAAATAGTTTGTCATTTTGCCTATTGATTGGCTAAACAAACAAATAAATAAAAAATTTATGCATATACATATCATATATATATATATATCTTTATACATATATGTATGCATTTCAACTGTAACCAGAAAGGTTTTCATGATTTTATATGTACATATATATATATATTTTTACAATATTCTATATTCTTTGCAGAACATTCTCTTTCTAAGCTATGGAGAACTCTGAGAATATCTTACTTCTTGCTTCTAAGCTTCAATTGCTTGCATTTTTACCCACCATCTCTTTGTTAGTTAAAAGTCAATTCAAAACACCAATTTTCTTTTCCCTTCAATTTCCCGAAAGAAGAAATTATCAATAATGAAATTCAGTTAAGTAAGCATTTATTAACCATCTAGTGTATGCATAACTTGTCAGCTAATGGTTATATTTAGCAGTGGCACTTTTTTAGCATACATTCTATTAGTTCTAGTATCCTACTACAATTCTATTTTGCCTCTGTTCTACTTTTGTGATCTTGGCGAGAAACTTATTATCTATTCTATTCTATTTGTCTTGTCATTTTTTTTTTCAGATTTTCTTTCTTCCTGGTCACAAAATGTCAAAAACAGTGAGTTAGTTACCCAAAAGGTTAGATTTTAGGTAGATACATTTCAGGTTGCCAAGAGGAACAAAAATGCTCTTAAAAGTAAAATAGATTGGGGCAGCTAGGTTGCACAGTGATTAGAACATTGCCCTGGAATCAGGAGGACTTGAATTCAAATTTAGCCTCAAACATTTACTGCTTTGTGATCCTGGGCAAAAAAAAAGCAATAAAGAAAGAAGGAAGGAAGGAAGGAAGGAAGGAAGGAAGGAAGGAAGGAAGGAAGGAAGGAAGGAAGGAAGGAAGGAAGGAAGGAAGGAAGGAAGGAAGGAAGAAAGGGACCAAAAATTTAATGGACTACTGTGGTTGGGGGAAAAGGAAAGATGAATTCCTAATGACTGGGATTCTTTAAGTGGAAAATAGAGATTGCACATGAGGAGATTGGGTAAGATGTTGAGCAACTCCCCTTCCACCTCCAAAATTCTTTTTTGTTCTTTGAAAAGTCCCTTAACAGAGTCACCTAGATAACTCAGTGGACTCCACTGGACTGGGAGTCAAGTGTAATCAAGTTCTAACTCAACCTCTGACATTTATTGCCTTTTTCATAGACTTCATTTTATATATATATATATATATATATATATATATATATATATATATGTGTGTGTGTGTGTGTGTGTGTGTGTACATATTATAAGTATGTATAAATATTTACAATATTCTATATTCTTTGCATATTGTTCTCTTTCTAAACTATAGAGACTCTGAAAATATGTGACTTCTTGCTTCCATGTCTCAACTGTTTGTTTTTTTACCCACCAGTTCTTTGTTAGTTAAAAGCAAATTCAAAATATCAATTTTATTTTCCCTTCTATTTTTCTGAAAAAGAGAAATTATCCTGGACAAGTCACTTAACCTCTGTCGCCTTCAATTCCTCAGTATAAAGTGGAGATAATAATAATAATAATAATAATAATAATAACAATAATACCATATTACCTCTAGGGTTGTTGTGAGGATCAAAGGAGAAATACTTCCAAGGTATTTAGCACTGCCTGAGACTTAATAGATGTTTAATAAATGCTTATTTCCTTCACATCCTTGGAATTCATTTTCTTCCCAGTGACTTCTCTTCATTGAAATGCAAGAGTAAAATTTAATCCACAGCCTGAATCCCACCCATTGTACAAGCTGCCCTTGTCCAAAGGATATTATATCTTAATATCTTCAGAGGTTTTTTTCCCTAATTACAAAACACTGTCATAATCCTGCCTTTCTCTTCTTTGCTGATGTTTGTTTAATTTATATTATGGCTATATATTCATAATGCAAGAAGTGATAGAGGATTTGTAGACATTTATATATAATTTTTACCCTTTATTAAAGAACATCTTGTTATTTTGGAGTTTAGTAATTTGTTTATTTTTTGCCCTCTAACTTCATTTTAAACAAAACCAAAAATATCCTTGTTCAATAAGAAGTCAATACAGACCAAGGCCATAACATTGGCTATGGGTACTTTCTGACCTTTTTGTAGACAAGTCAACTTCAGATTAAAATGCAAAGGAGAGAATTTTGCAATTCTAGGAATTTAATTGTCTCAAAATTTAACAGATTGTAAGGTAATGTTTACTGCTTATGTCTATGAAAATAAGTCATTGAAATTTTTGCTTGGATTGTATTGGCTGAATGAATGTCTTTTCTTGAGGAAAAGGACAGATTATTCTTTTTTATGAAATTTAATTCATTTATCTATTATTCCAATTATATGCAAAGTTAGATTATAATTTTCATTTATTGTAAAATTTTGAATTTCTCATTTTTCTCCTGTCCTCCTCTCCCTCCCCCTCCTTGAGAGCAAGTAATTTGATATAGGCTTATTATATATAACTATGTTTTGGATTTTTAAAATATTTTTATTTATTTGTTTTTCTAACGCATGCAATGGTAGTTTTCACAAATCATTTTTACAAGGTATTGAAATTACATTTTCTCCCTCCCTCCCTTCTCTCCCCCTTCTCCTGACAGAAAATAATCTAATATACGTTCTACAAGTTCTAAACATAGGTCCATATTAATTATGTTGTGAAAGAAGAATCAAATCCAAATGGAAGAAAAAAATAGAAAAAAATGGCATGACACATAAGACAACTTTTAAAAAATTGAAGACAGTAAGCTTTGTTCTGCATTTAAACTCCACAGTTACCTCTCTGGATATGGATGGTATTTTCCATACCAAGTTTTTTAGAATTGTCTTTGATTTTTGTACTGCTGAAATGAACAAGTCCGTAACTGACCATTATTCCATGTTGTTGTTAGTGTACATAATATTCTTCTGGTTCTGCTCATTTCCCTCAGCATCAGTTCATATAAATCTTTCCAGGCTTGTCTGAAGTCCCATTCCTCATGATTTCTTATAGTACAATAGTGTTCCATCACATTCATATACCATAATTTGTTCAGCCTATAGGCATCCTTTCAATTTCCAATTCTTTAGCACCCCAAAAAGAGCTACTATGAATATTTTTGTATATATGGGTTATTTGACTTTTTTCATGATCCCTTTGGGATACAGACCTAGTAGTAGTATTGCTTGATCAAAGGGGATATACAGTGTTATAGCCCATTGGACATCCAAATTGCTCTCCAGAAACATTGGATCGGTTCACAACTCTACCAACAATAAGGTGGTGTACCAGCTTTCCCACATCTCCTCAACATTGATCGTTTTCCTTTTTGGTAATATTGACCAAACTGATAGATATGGGAGGCACCTCAGAGTTGTTTTAATTTGCATTTCCCTGTCAATAATGATTTACGCAATTTTTCCACATAACAATAAATAGCTTTAATTCATCTGAGAATTGCCTTTCCATATCCTTTGACTATTTATCAATTGAGGAATGACTTGTTTTCTTATAAATTTAACACAGTCTCTTATATTTTAGAAATCAGTCCTTATGAGAAACACTAGTTGTAAAAACTGTCTTACAAGTTATTACATTACTTTTAATCTTGGTAGCATTGGTTTTATTTGTCCAAAAAATTTTCAATTTAATGTAATCAAAATTATCATTTTGTCTTTTATAACATTCTCTATCTCTTCTTTGTTTATAAATTGACAGATAAACTCTTCCTTCTCCTAATTGGCTTATGATATCACCTTTTGCATCACAATCCTCTCATTACTAAGGCTAATATTTCTAATACAATATAAAATAATATTGGTGATAATTGTCATCCTTGTTTCACTCCTGATCTTATTGGGAATGCTTCTAGCTTCTCCTCCATTACTTATAATGCTTGTTAATGTCTTTTAGATAGATATTGCTTATTGCTTTAAGGAACACTCCATTTATTCCAATCCTTTCTAGTTTTTTTTAATAGGAATGGGTGGTATATTTTATCAAAAGTTTTTTTCAAAATCTGTTGAAATAATCATATGATTTCTGTTAGTTTTGTAATTAATATGGTCGATTATATTGATAGGTTTCCTACTATTGAACTAACACTGGTTGGTTCTTGGTATAAATCCTATATAATTATGGTGTATTATCCTAGTTATAACTTTCTGTAATTACTTTGCTAATATTTTATTTAAAACTTCTGTATCCATATTCATTAGGGAAATTGATCTGTACTTTTCTTTCTCTGATTTTACTCTTCCTGGATTAGGTATCAGCACCATGTCAGTGTCACAGAACGAATTTGGCAGAACTCCTTCTTCACCTATTTTTTTGAAGTAGTTTATATAGTATTTGAACTAATTGCTCCTTGAATGATTGGTAAATTTCATTTGTGAATGCATCTGGCCCTGGAGATTTTTTCTTAGGGAGTTCAATAATGGCTTGTTCATTTTCTTTTTATGAAATAGGATTATTTAAGTATTTAGTTTCCTTTTCTTTTAAATTGGGCAGTTTATATTTTTGTAAAAATTCATCCATTTTACTTAGATTGTCAAATTTATTGGCATACAGTTGGGCAAAATAGCTCCAAATTATTACTTTAATTCACTTTTGATAATGTTAATTTAGTTTTCTCCTTTCTTATTTTAATCAAATTAACCAAAGGTTTATCTATTTTATTGTTTTTTTTTCATAAAAACCAACACTTGGTTTATTTATTAGTTTAATAGTTTTTTACTTTCAATTTTATCAATTTCTTCTTTGATTTTCAGAATTTTTAATTTGATTATTTAATTGGGAATTTTAAATTTGTTCTTTCTCTAGTTTTTTAGCTTTATGCTATGATCTCTTCTTTCTCTATTTTATTAACACAAATATTTAGAGATATAATAACTCCCCTAATAACTGCTTTGGCTATATACCTCAAGTTTTGGTATGCTGTCTCATTATTGTTATTGTCTTGGATGAAATTATTAATTCTTTCTGTGATTTGTTGTTTGATCCACTCATTTTTTAAAATTAAGTTATTTAGTTTCAAATTAATTTTAAGTCTATCTCTCTATGGCCCTTTAAGCACAATGATCTGAAAAGAATGCATTTAATATTTCTGTCTTTCTACCTTTGATTATAAGGTTTTTTAATGCCTTAATACATGTTCAGTTTTTGTGTAGGTGCCATGTTAACACAGAAAAAAATATATATTTCTTTTTATTCTCATATAATTTTCTCCAGAGGTCTATTGTATATAACTTTTCTAATGAACTATTTACCTCCTTAAGTTCTTTCTTGTTTATTTAGCAATTAGATTTATCTAATTTTGAGAGAGATAGGTTGATGTCCCCTAACAGTATGGTTTTGCTTTCTATGTCTTCTTGTAATTTATTTAGCTTCTTCTCTAAGGATATGGATGCTATACTGCTTGGTGTATACATTTTTAATATTGAAATCACTTCATTGTCTATGGTATCTTTAGGAAGATGTAGTTTCCTTCCTCATCCTTTTTATTTATTTATTTATTCATTCATTCATTCATTCAGTTATTTATTTATTTATTTATATTTAGTCATATATATTAATATTTATTTATTTAACTATGTTAAATATATATTCATATTAGTCATGTTGTTAAAGATAAAGCAGATCACAAGGGGGAAAAATCAACAAGAGGAGAAAAAACATAAGGAGTAAAACAAAAATTCTGAATGAAAAATACTATGTTTTGGTCCACATTCAGACTCCATAGTTCCTTCTCTGAATGTGGATGGTATTTTCCATCACAAGATGGACAGATGATTCTTAAATATAATGAATTAATCAAACTTTTTAAAAGAGCATGTTAAGGGGCAGCTAGGTGGTGCAGTGAATAGAGCACCAGCCCTGGAATCAGGAGTATCTGAGTTCAAATCTAGCCTCAGATACTTAATAATTGTCTAGCTATGTGGCCTTGGGCAAGCCACCCCATTTGCCTTGCAAAAACGTAAAAAAAATGCCTGTTAATATAAATTTCAGCCTCTGTAGCTCCTTCAATTGATAAAAAAAAAAAAAGGTATAAGTCTGTCTTTAGAAAAGAATCTTTCCAGGTTTGTGTTCAACCACTGCACCATAAAGATGAATACTTTCCAAACAGAGGTGAGTCATTACTCAGGAGTGTGCCACCAGTTGTTCTGAATTTTATGAGCTTTTAGGAAAGACTATAATGAGATAGTAAAATAGCATGGCTTTATTACTGCCTGGGTCTGCAGTTTTTTTCATTAAGCTGGGAGTTCTATAAGCTGGATAAACCCAATTATACCAAGGTTTATATAACTAGAAAGGTATGAGAAACATTTATTTGTTTAAAGGATTATAACTCTTTCCTCTTTTGTAAAATGAATGAATTGACTTAGATGCTATACAATTCAACAAGTGATTATTAAATATCCAGCCCATAGACAAGGCACTTAAATAATAAGAAGATATCCAAAGATGGCTATGATACAACCCTTATTCTCAAGGATTTTAATATTTAATAATAGAAGAAACCATGTTTTATGTCCACCAAAGGTGATTGAGGGGAGAATTTAGAATGAAAACTCAGTATGAATATGCAGTATAAAGGTCTTTTGATCTGGAGGTGTGGTAAGAAAGACCTTGTTTTCCAGAACTGGGAGATGAAAGTTCCACTACAGTCTAGGCTTCTTCATTCAGTGGGCAGTGAGGAGCAATTTAATAAAGAAATGTCAGGGTGGTAGGGAGATTACTTGGGCAACAATGTGAAGTATGGTTTAGAGAGGCAGAAAAAGAATCATCTGGAATCTAAAAGACAAATTGGGTCTGTTACAACAGATGAAGCATAAAGAACCCTAAAGAAGAATAAAGAATTCAGACCCTGACAGCAGGATATTTGCAGTAGAGATGAAAATGAAGGGACAGATGCAGGAGAGAAAATTCAAATAGAATCAAGACATGGCAACTGAATGAATATGTGATGTGAGACTAAGAACTTGTGAGAGTAGGAGAGTATTTAATATTTAATAGATTGAAGCTGCAAAACTATACTGTTGGGGGACATCAAACTATCTCTCTCAGAATTAGATAAATCTAATCACTAAATAAATGAGAGAACTTAAGGAGGTGAATAGATCATTAGAAAAGTTATATACAATAGATCTCTGGAGAAAATTATTTGAGAATAAAAAGGAATATATCTTTTTGTGGCACCTACACAAAAACAGACACCCTATATGTCATCCAAGAAATGTATGATTCGAAAAGGAGGCAAACTAGTCTTTTTCAAGAGCTAGAGGATGTCCATAACTTGCTTCTTGCAGTAGCATTTCTTAAATCTTAAAACCATCTTCAGGTTGGATAGATACTCTATCAGGAACAAACTTCTCACAAGATGAGAAAAATGTGAATTAAAATCTATACACTTGGGAAAGTTCCCACAAAGTAATAATAATATGCTACAATGGAATTCTGATTTTTAGATACACTAAAATATGAGGTTATCTTGAACTTCATAAAGAGAGTAATAACAATTTTAAAAGCAGGTTGATTCCTCCCCTCAGGTTCCAAGGAACTTTGAAGAGTTAAAGCTGATTCTCTAATGTTATCTCTTTGAATTCTCACCAGTGTGTTTTCCTCCACAGATTGTGGATTGAGAATTGTTCAGCTATCCAGGATTAAGTAGCATTTAGGAGGGGGGTGTTAACTAATTCCATATAGCCAAATCAGTTAGCACCCAGTAACTATATGAACACAATCGCAAAATTTTTTCACACAAATAAAGTCAGATCAAAAGGATTGGAAAAATGTCAGTTGCTCATGGTTAGGCCAAGCAAATATAATAAAAATTACAATTCTATTCAAATTAAATTGCTTATTCAGTGCCATACTGATCAAACTACCCAAAAACTATTTTACAGAGTTAGAAAAAATAGTAATAATATTCATCAAAAGGCCAGTAATACCAAGGAAATTGATGGGAAAAAATGCAAAGGAACATAGTCTAGCTATATCAGATCAAAAACTATACTATAAAGTGGCAATCATCAAAACTTCTTGGTATTGGTAAAAAAAATAGAGGACCAGTGGAATAGGTACAAAAGAAACAACAGCAAATGACTAAAGTGATCTATTATTTGACAAACCCAAAGACAATAACTTCTGGGATAAGAATTCATTATTTGACAAAAACTGTTGGGAAAATTGGAAAATAGTATGGCATAAACTAGGCTTAGATCTGCATCTCACACCCTATAGCAAAATCAAATCAAAATGGTTACAAGATTTAGACATAAAGGGCAATGGCATGGTTCGATGAAGAGATCAAGGAAAAAATGTATCTATTAGATCTATAGAAAGGGGAGAAATTTATGAACAAAGAAGAAATAGAGAACATTATAAAATAAATGCAAATTGGATGATTTTTTCTAGAGTAAATTAAAAAAAGGTTTGCACTAATAAAACCAATGCATCCAAGATTACAAGGAAAATAGAAATTTGGGAAGTAATTTTCATACCTAATGTTTCTGATAAAGGACTCTTCTAAAATATAGAGAGAACTGAATGAAATTGATAATATTGCAAGTCATTTTCTAATTGATTGATGATCAAAGGATATGAATAGGTAGTTTTCAGATGAAGAGAAGAATTAAAGTTATATGTATAGTCATATTAAAAAATGCTCCAAATCTTTGATTAGAGAAATGCAAAACTATGAAGTACCATCTCACACCTATTAGATTGGCTAAAATGACAAAAAAAAGGAAAATGATCAGTAATAGAGAGGTTATAGGGAAAATTGAGACATTAAGGTCCTGTTGGTGAAGTTGTGAAGATCCAGTCATTCTAGAGAGCAATCTGGAACTTTGTCTAAAGAGCAATAAAACTGATTATAATCTTTGACCCAGGATTATCAATACTAGATCTATATCCAAAAGAAATCATTAAAAATGAGAAAAATCTCACATTCTAAAATATTTATAGCAATTCTTTTATATAGCAGGAAATAATTTTAATTTGAGGGGATACCCATTGATAGGGTATCCACTGGCAAAACAAGTTATGGTATATGAATGTTTTGGAGTACTATTGTTCTATAAGAAATAATGAGTGGTTGAATTTTAGAGAAGCATGGAAATGATGCTGAGGGAAGAGAGCAGAACCAAAAGAACATTGTACACATTAACAACTATGATGTATGCAACTCCTCTCAGTAGTTCAGAGATCAAGGACAATACTGAGAGTCCTCCTATGGACAATGCCATCCACATCCAGAGGAAAAAAAACATGGAATCTGAATGTATGCTATGTTTACTTTTTAAAAACTCATATTTTTCCTTCCTATCTCATGACTTTCTTTCCACTTAGTTCTAATTCCTCTTACACAAAATAAATAATGTATTAATGTGTTAAACACAAATATACATGTACAACTTTTATCAGACTGTTGGGGAGGGGGAGAGAAGGGAGGGAGGTAGAAAAATACGTAACTCATATATTTGCAAATGGATGAACATTGAAAAGCTACCATGGCGTGTAATTGGAAAAATAAAATAAAATTTGAAAAAAAAATGAAAGAAAAATTAGTTGGCTTAGAACACCTTCCCTTCCCCTGCAATAATGTGTGACAGACTTTTGCATAAGTACATATAGACTCCAGGGGACATTGGACTCAAGCATAGAAAGCACATGTAGCATTAGGATAATTCATTGTTCTCAGTTTCTGGAAATACTTTGTCATTTAAAATGTGCTCAAGTATTTCTACTTAAGTATAGGGAGTCTGTGTCCATTTTTCTTTGGTTTCCAATTAAGAAATTGCTGTTCTTGTGAAATGTCACTTAAATTCAAGGGTCTTTTGGCCTCTGTTATAAGGCCTATGAGTGATTGATTAAGTGTTAAGATACAAGACAAAAATGGGGAGAGTTGGTTTCAACTCTACCATTACTATTGTTACCTTACTTACACAATTATTGTTTAAGTAAAGAAAATATGTCTATGTCATTTGAAATTGTTTCTCACTCTTTTTCTATCTTGTCTGGATCTTCCTGATACTACCTTTTCTTTTCATTCTTCCTGACCTTCCATACCCTACCTCCTAAATGAAGTTTCAGATCAAATTGCTGTCCTGGGCTCTCTTCTCCTCTCTTTCTAAATATATTTTCTCTCTTGGTGACCTCATCAGTTCCTATGAGTTCAATTATTAGCTCAGCACAGCCGATTCTTTGATCTATGTACAAAATGCTCATTTATGTATTAAGTTTCAAACTGCCGAACCACCTATTGCCTTTTGGACATTTTGAACCTGATGTTTTCATAATGTATCTTAAACTCTACATGTCAACAACATACTCAATATCCCCAAAACCACGCCTTTTCTCAGCTTCCTTCTTTCTGGAACACCATCCTTGTTACACCATCCTTCTGGTTATCCAACTTCACAATTTGAGAGTTACCCTAGACACCTCATTTTCCATCACCCACATGTATCTAATCTGTTACTAAATTTTGCCAATTTAATCTTCATGCTATGTCTTTGACATCTGTTCCTTTATTTCCATTCCCACAGTCAATATTCTAGATCAGATTCTAACTATCTCTTTCATGAAGTATCATAATAACCATGTAATTGGTCACTTTCCCTGAAGTAAACTGTCCAGCCTAACATTTTGCTATGCCCCCCCCCCCAGTATTCCCTCAATAGTTGTTTTTTGTACATAGACTTCCCCTTCCTAGAATATATAAACTTCTCATCTCTGCCTCTTGGAAATTCCTGATTTCTTTCAAACCTAAACTCAGATGCTACCATCTACATAGGACCACACATGATTTCTTCCACCAATAATATTATTTCCTCCTCAACAATTATCTTGATATCTTCTATATTTTCCATATAGTCATAGGTGTACAGTAGAACAAAAAACTTTTAAAGGTTGTAGAATCAAAACTTCTGAAGAACTCCATTCTTTCATTTTTGTCTCCTTCCTAGTGCTCAATGTATTACTTAGAACATAGTAGGTATTTAATGAATAGCAATAATTATAATAAGGTATAGATAGTTCTTTGAGATCAATGTTACAAATGGAAGACAAAAAAATTTATAGTAGGATATGGCAAAATTATATTGGGTTTTGGTTGGAATGTGTTAAAGATATTTTGAATGGGGGTGACTAGGTGGCACAGTGGATAGAGCACTGGCTCTAGGGTCAGGAGTACCTGAGTTCAAATCCGACCTCAGACACTTAATAATTACCTAGCTGTGTGGCCTTGGGCAAGCCACTTAACCCCATTTGTCTTGCAAAAAAAATAATAAAAGGTATCTTGAATGGAATGGAATTTAATGGAATTGATGAAACTTAGTTATGTTTGCTTAAAGATTTAGATTATTACAATTTAAAAATCATATATTGGATATCAAATGAGTTAATTTGAATCATCACAGAGTTAACCAAGAATCCGTTGAGTTTTTTTTTTCTGTTACTATGAAGATGAATACTTTTGTAGCAAGAGTCACTCTGACAACTGTAGTTCCTGTGAAATTAATATTTTGAATCAGGCTGAATACTGTGTTGACTAATCCCTTACTGACACCTTGCTGAAACAGGAGCCTGTGGTTTTTCTTCCTGCCTCATGCCCATTTGGCAACCACACCCTTGATATAAGCCTACAAAATGTCATCCTGGAGTTCTATGTTGTTCAAGACTTTCTGCCAAAAATTGCTATTTTAACTATCTGATTGCTCTCATTTGTATTTTTATTTAATTTCAAAGGCTATTTTTTAATCTTCCACTCTCTGGAAATTTCCTTGAATATGTGATATTCCTTCCTTCCCCTCACCTTAATTTTTAACCTCCAATGAACATTTAGAGATTAAGAAACATTTTCTCAGCATTACTCCTTCCTCTTTCTCCCCACTACCATTTGTTCTCCTTTTGACCTTGAAACAAAACTCCATTAAAAGTTTCTTAAATTTGTTAAACTCTTGCCAAGGGAGGCTTCTTTTAGTAAAATATATTTTTCTCCTTTTCTAACAAAGATAAGGGATTAAATTAAAGGAGTGACTGGCTTTTTGCCATGGAATGAGGAGAGGAGAAATCACATTCTCTTGTTTAACTGCTCCTTACCAATCCTTTCGTGTTCTTGCTGCCATTCCATGTCCCTTATGTTGAAGTGCTATTGATCCCCAAAAGCATCACCAATTTTTTTTAATATTGCCAATGGATTGAGGTTAAATCTTCTTCTTTCCATGAAAAAAAGAACTTCAATTCTCACACAGATTAAGGAATATGTGTGAGTGAAAAGAAACTTTTTTTTTCCTTTCAGTTAGGTCTTATTTGTGGCATTGTTTGAAAAACTTTTGCTCTGAGAAGTGAGCAATAGAATTTTGAAGTGGATCAATATTTAGCAAATACAAATCATTCTCTCAAATAATTAAGATTAAAGTTTGTTGGACAACCTAGACCTAGAAGCTTTCTTGCTCCCCTGAACACAACTATCCTTTTTCATTCTTGTACACATGCTTCTTTTAGATAAAAATATGAAGAAACATAAGAAAGTTGACTGATAAGCACAAGAATATCCCTTTGGTCGTTATCATTTGATTCCTACAAAGCACAGCATTAGCAATAATTATAGTAATTTAGGATCAATGTTATAAATGAAAGAAAAACAAAATTACAGTAGGGTTTGGCAATGTTACATTGGATTTCAATTGTAATGTGTTAATGATATTTTGAAATAACTAAGTGCAAGCCAATTGCTAATTTTCAAGTTTTGTAATACTATATTCAAGATACCTTCACTGAAACCTTGCTCATATGCCTATCCATAGTGGCTTTGTGATCCAAGTTTTTTTATTCTGAAAGTTCGCTGTTTTATGAGCTTAAAGGCTGTAACTTAAAGATATGGTGAGGTCATTAAAATATATAACTATAAAACTATAAAATTAGAGATTTTTGAATCATTTAATCAGTTTCTAAAAATTTAGTTAAGAATTTACTGTTTCATGCCTTGTGCAATGAAATAGTTCCTGTCTTCATGAAACTTACATTTGAAATATTTTTCATGACTAAGAATTGAAATCAGAATTCTAAGCCAAGGAATATGAAACTCTTGAAGAGAGTTTTGAACATAAGAACTTTTCAATGGGGTAGAAAGCCTGAGTAATTTCCCCTTATTCAGGAGGCACAGAATGTTATAACTAGAAGGAGGAATCGGGGTTTAATTCACTTAGGATGACATTGGTGGTAAAAGAAGCAGTACCATTTCTAATTAAATCTTTAATTAATTAATAAACCATGAACATTAAGTACTAATGGTTTAAAACTGTGATAAGACCTTTAGGACACCCTATATGACCGATGGCTTGTATATGCAGTTAAACAAAAGATAAGTATATTTCAATATAATTGGTTTACTTTCTAACCCTATTTATTTTGTTTTAAATAGCATTATTCTGAGAAGGGGACTGTCAAAGAGGTCTGTAATATAAAACTTTGGTCTTCAGACTTTAATATTATGGACTTGGAAAGAAACTTGTATAAGTCTGGGAGTTGGTCTCAGGTATTAGACCCTTCTAATGAAACTTAAGAACCATATTTTTTTTAGGTGTTTTGCAAGGCAATGGGGTTAAGTGTCCTTCCTAAAACCTCACAGCTAGGCAATTATTAAGTGTCTGAGGTCTGATTTGAACTCAATACTCCTTGCTCCAGGGCCAGTGATCTATCCACTGTACCACCTAGCCAACCCAAGAACCATATTTTTAAAAAACAACCCATCAGTGTTGCTGTTCCATATCAATTAGATAAGTGAGTTAAGAAAACACAATTGGTCTTCTTTATTTAATATATTGGCAATTACTAATTTTTAGATTTTTGTTCTAATTTAGGCCATCTTCAATGAAACCATACTACTATGATGATCCAATTTATAGATCACCTATAAATAACTTGGCATTTTCCATAAAATTCTATTCTAGGTTAAGATATTCTTGAACCTATTGCAATGATGAAATGTGGCAAAAGACTAGGATTTTTGTTTTAGGTCATGAATCATGGGCCCAGAGAAGTTAAGTAATTTTGTAAAAGGCATTCAATGAATTTCTAGTAGTGAAGCTAAGAAAAGAACTAATGGCTCTCTGGCCCTTCTACTCCTATGCTTCCCAAGATACCATGTTGCCTCTTTTCAAAGATATTCAAATGAATTTTTTTAGGCATGCATTATGCATATTATCTGATTAGCTTTCATTTTTGTACAGTTTCTTAATTAGCCATTTTTTTGTATTCTGTAAATTGAAATTTCACCCACATTTCTTGCTTAAAAAAGAATCTGTGATTCCCATTGGAACAATTTTTTACTACATACTTCTAATTATGATCACTGTAATTACTTAATTCTTTTCTTAACATCAGATACTTGGAAAATCTCCAGAAAGTTCAAAGAATAAATACAGCAAACACAAATAAAGAAATACAACTGTAAATTAAATTCTCTTCCAATAGTGGGCTCGACAGGAAAGACAGCATTGGATAGATGCTAGAAAAACACCTGAGCATTGAATTTTCCTTTTAGATTTAGATAGATAGATAGATAGATAGATAGATAGATAGATAGATAGATAGATAGAATGTATATAAGATTTGAAAGCTTTGGGCATGTCAAATAAGTCTTATTACCTTCACTTTTATCCTGTCCACATAATTTGGGGCAGGAGAGTGTTAGTTCTTATTTATTCAGAGGACCAGATAGATCCTCAGATGGGATAGTTTAGGCATAGAGAAATTATTTAACTCAACTAGAAATTATTTAGGTTCACAGCTAGTAAGTATCTGAGATAGGATTTAAAACAAATTCTTCCTGACTCCAAAACCAATGCTCTATCTCCTACTGCCTCTACTAACTGTATAAGGATCAGATTGAGATAAAGTATATGAAACTCTATAAACTTATAAACTTTATAAACTCTACAAGAAATGTAAAGATTTATTTAAAAGCATTTAGAATGGTAGACTGATAGAGTGCAAAAAGGAAACAATGCTCTCTCATGCTTGAGGAAACTGAATCTAAAAAAGGTTGTCCTTTTCATACTTCTTGTTACATAGATATGATAAAAGATCTTTATTTTTCCAGTGACTCCCTCTTTAATTCTAAAAGAAACTTTTGTGAATGCTATCAAATATGAAGAATTTCTGGTGTTATTTTGGGGATTGGATAGACAATTTGCCAGAGTAACTTCCCAAAATGTGGTCTGGGTACCCTTAGGTATCTTAGGATCCCCTCAAGGGATCTCCAAGATCATAGTTATTTTCACAATAATACTAAGATTCTTTTACTCTCTCATACACAATCAAGTTATAAACACAGTCTCTTTGGGTGAAGGTGCTCAATTTTAAAGAGTTTAATCAGATCCAGAGACCAAAGAGTTTGGCAACTCTTCTCCTACAGTAGTACAGATTAGCAACTTCTAAGAAATTCATAGTTCTATAGAGTTGCTTGGGATAATGAAATGTTAATGACTTACTAAGACTCAATATGAGTCTTAGTTGGGACTGTTCTTCCTTACTCTGAGGAAGGTACACTACTACTAACCTCTCTACAATAAATATCAATAGATCTAATGTGGCAAATAGTTGTTAGGGAGGGCCATATATTCAGAGGAGAATTCCTATAAGACTACTGGTTTATTTTTATATCCTGAAACTTTTAGGGATCATAATTTTAATATATCAACATCAAAATCTTGAATACTCTTTTTCTTTATTGAAATTGCATGCATGGCAGCTTTTTTTAAGATGTATGAAGATTTTCTTTGTGAACTGACTCTCATTTAGGAAGCAGTGCAGTTGGTCAGCAAGCAGGGGGTAGGACCAAAGAATGAGAGAAATAATGGCAGCACATTTAACCAAGGTGTTGCTATAGCAATGCCTAGGATAATGCTACTAGGCTGGTTGGAGGTTTCCTTGGTGAAAACCTGTGTTTAGTTTGGATCCTGATTGAATTAGGGCTGCTTCCAAAACTCAGTAGAATAGGTGGAATATGTTGAAAACAAATTTTAAGACTCACAGCAAGATTAAAGGTATTGTTTTTCTCTCTATGTATATTCCTTGCATTCTGAATTCAAGTCATAAGTTTGGTTAAGTGATGTGAAAAATCAAATGTTATATGTTCAGTACTGGGCTTTAAAAATGAACTACTCTCTCTAGTTCTATAGATGTTCACTCCTGTTAAGTGGGATTTTAGTTATTGGTAGTGGAACTGATATAATTTTTATTCTTATGGGATTTGAATACCTGAAATCACTGTGAATAAAGCCCTCAATGTAGAAAATATGAATGATTTTTCTTTGAGACCAGGATAAAATCTGTTATGAGTACAAATCTGGTTGATCCTTAGATTTAGCAGTGGTAAAAGTATTCATAAAAATGTATGTCCTGCAGATAAAGATAAAAATCATCTTTAAGAATTCCTTGGAAAATAGAATGAGGCATTTTCATCACTGAAATATACTATTAATTTTGTTCCTAATATTAGCACCTGTCTTTTTTGCATTTACCACATTAAAGTATTTATATTCATGCATATGTTATGTACACATGTCATGCATATATAACATATACATGTTATCTGGATATATTTATTTGAATTCTATAGAATTATTTCACATGTGGAATTAAAAATATAGAATTATTTTAGTTGACGTTTAAACTCATATTGAGTTTAAAGTCCAGAAAAAAATGATCATTGGTTATATCTATATTTGGATTATGGAATAAAATTCCCAGATATTTTTCAATTCTTTATTCTATGATTTCCCTCTTCCTTTACTCCTCTCATTTTCATTTGTGGAAAAATGATCTCCATAGAAGCAGAATGCAATTAATGTTCATGGAAAGACTTAAGGGGAAGATCAGAGATAACACATAAATGCATTTGAAATTTTGATAAATTTCTCTGTGCAAAATGTACAAATTAACTGGAAATCTGCTATTATATATATAGGATGATCTAGGTAGACTTTACTGTTAACTTACATCAAAACTGATGCACTGTATTTGCAGACAACCCAAGGGCAAGAGATGATATTTTGTTTGTTCCAAACCAGCAGCACTTAAGAAGGTATTATATTTCTACATCTGCATTTCACTTAATTGTCTTTGATTGAAACAAAAAAATTGGCATTTAAAAAAAAAGTAGAATGTTTTAAAAATGTTTAGCAAGAACATCTCTGGAGAAGGTTTAAACTACTTCAGATTGACTCTATTTTGTTCTTTAATTACTCTCAATTGTGTCTGACTCTTCTGACCTCATTTCTTTCTCCAATTCATTTTATAGAGTAGAAAACAGACAAATAGAATCAAATGAGCTTTCACTGATCACACAGCTAATAAGTGTCTGAGGTCAAATATGAACTCACAAAGATGAGTTTTCTGGACTCCAGATCTGGTACCCTATTGTCTGCATCACTTACCTACATTTAACTGATTGTATAATTCCAGTTGATAAAGACTTAATAAGAAATGTATCATCTCAAATTTGCTCAGTTGACTGAAATTTGGAATACAGTTTTGATTTCCCTGTGAGTAAAACAATAGACTTTGTTTGCATTAATAGATTTTTTTTAAATTACCTTTGTTCATAATGATGCCCACTTTTGCCACTATATAGGCAATACAATAAAATAGGAGGAATTTATTTTAAATTTTGCTGGAAACACTATGTGACTCCTGATAAGTCCAGGATAAGACCTGGACAAAAGTTAAAACTTTATGTGCCTCAGGAAACTCTCTCTCTAAGACTTCTCTCCCAAACCAGCCATTTTCTATCTTTCTTATTTCAGAACCCTCTTTAACATCAAAGTAGCTTACTTAGTATCTATTATTTTAGTAGAAGAAAATGTATATGTAAATATAACACTGGCATGCGTAAAAAGTTTATGTTGAGTTTTTGAAATTATCATATGGATAAGATTAAATTTGTGGAGAATATCATTTTCTTTTTGAAAATAGGAGTGTATTAGCAATAAGAGGAAAATAAGCTTATGAAACAGAGATGCAAAAGAAATTTGTGTGTAACAGATATTCAGTTATAAGGTTAACTTTAAGAGAATCTATTGTTCTGCTTTACTTTAAGATAATGAGATGTCATCATGGACACCTTAAGTTTCATGTAGGTTAAGAGTTAAATGTTCAATTTTTAAGAAGCAAAATGCTTCTCAGAAGGATATGAGATTGGGAAATATTCCTTAAATGCAAGATACCCTTTCCAATAATATTTAATAATTGTGAGGGGCTTTGAAAAATGATTAGGAAATTGAAAATTATGTAACCCTAGTTACATAACCTTATTGATGAAAATGCTGAAGAATTTTTATCAGTTATGTGATTCACTTTTGTAAATGTGTTATTTTATTGTAATGATGTCAAACCCTGGAATTAAAAACTGATTGCTTTGTAGGGATAATAAGGGAAAATATCAGAAGTCATGACCCTCTGGGATCTTTGAAATTTTAAAATAATATGTTGGACCTTGCTCTAGATCTATAAGTCCAGGTATAAATGTAATAATGGAAAGATTGTTTTGTGAAATCTAGTAATTAGTGTGCTACTCTTATTACTGTTTTGTTATATTTGTAACTAATAAAAACATGTTGAAAAATGTAGAGTCCCTTAAGATACTCTAATGGACTGAATTCTAAAAATAATGATTGTAATTTCAAGCATGGCTAATTATTGAACAGACTTATTATAGAGAATTGCTTGCATAAGAACTTGCCAATTATATATGTAAATTGGTATTATTGTGGTTATATTTATATATATATATATATATATATATATATATATATATATGAGCTGTGGTTGTTTACTTTGAAGTAAAAATACCTGAATAACATGGGGAAGATAATAATAATGATAATAATAATAATAATAATAATAATAATAATTTGAGATTTTTCTGTGACAATCTATGACTTAGGTATGTGAGAATTCTAGAAATAATCCCAGAATTCTAGAAATAATCCCCTAGCTGTATCTGCCAATATTTAACCTACCAAAAATTAAAACTTCTAAAAATTTTAAATATTCCTCAATTCCTTTAAAATACCATATTAAAAAAACAAAGTTTGATGAATTGGCATTGATTTTCTGAAAATCTCAATTAAAAAACCAAGCTAGATTGGAGTAGCTAGGTAGTGCAGTGGATACAGCCCCAGCCCTGGAGTCAAAAGGACCTGTGTTCAAATTTGACTACAGTCACTTAACTAGCTATTTGACCTTGGGCATGTCATTTAACCCCATTGCCTTGCAAATAAAAATAAAAAAGCTGTATTCTTATATCTGCTCTTATTGTGACACTTTATTTTGATTGTAGCATCTGAAGAAAATCTGATCTCACAAAGCAATATAAACTGGAAAAGGTATTGTATTTAATAGGTAAATTATATCTTTGTATTAGCATGAAAGGTTTTGACCTCAGGTCCCATGAAAAGGTCCCAAGAGTAGACCATATTTTGCTAAACTAAATCATATATTGCATGTTAGTTGATTCAGAATCACATGTTTCATATATATATATATATATATATATATATATATGATATGTAACCAATTAATTACTTCCAGAATGATTTAAATGATCCATCAAAAATGCTGTAGAGATTTTCTTAGTTTGCTTAGTGGACCAGGGTACTTCCCAGTCCAATTTTCTGCCTCCCATCATACTGTACTCAACCCCCCCCTTCTCTATAAGTAACCAGCAGATATCACTGCTTATTATCGATTTGTAATAAGAATTCTGAATTCAGTTCAGCATCCTATTTTAATTAATGTGTACTGGAAAATAAGGATTGGAACATGCTTTTCCAGTAGAGGGTGAGAGTTCCACTTACTTGGATTTCAATTTAACCTGTATTTCTCAAACGTTTGTGCTTAGAAGTCTTTGTTAGACATTAGGGAAATATAGTGTTTACATAAGATCTGACTTTGATGTAGTTTACAGTCTTGTATGATATGAATAGATATAATTATAAAATGTAATAACACATTTGTACCTTAGAGAAATCCTAAGCAAAGTGTTGTTTGAGTCAAGTGAGATTATTGTGGACAGAAATGGTCAGAAAAGGATTCTTGGGAGGAGTAATATTTGAGGTACCCTCAAGAATTGGTGACAGAATATACTTGGGTTCTAGTTGCTACATACTAACTTACACTGAGAGTATTACTTGATATTAGACTGTATAAATTGCATCACAGCGTATATGATTTTTTTTAAAGATTGGCAGGCATTCAACAAGTGAAGAGGGGATGGAAAACATTCCTGAACTGTAGAACAAGATCAGTAAGGCAAGGAAGTATAAATGGATGGAGGCAATATTTGCTACATTTTAACTCAAGCTTGGAATAGGATGAAGGGAGTAATGTGAGATAAGATTGGAAATCTCAAATCGTAACAGAATGTGGAAGGTGGTGATATAGATGTGTGACACCCTGATTACAAAATGGAGTTTTAGTTTTATCCCATCTGTGCTCTGTGCTCATATCCTGCATCCTCCAAGGATTGGACTGACCATATTTGCCTGGGATTTAAAACATAGTGTGAGCAATGTAGTCTATGAGAAACAGGTGGAGAGAAAAGTTGAGAATATATATATATATATATATATATATATATATATGTATGTATATATATATATATATCTTCCCTATTAGTGTTAAAAAAGTGACACCCTCACCTTGTGTTTCTATGTGTAAAATTATTTTCCCTAATCTCTAAAAAGAAATAAAAGTGGAGTCTTTATGTTTATTTGCTTTATTGATTAGTCTGTTTTTGTTGAGAGAAACTAGAACAAAAATATGAGTGATAGTTTGATTGGGTTTTTTTTTAATTCTACTCTTCAAATTCTCACTCATTTTGTTTACTGATTCAATTTTTGAAAGTTAAATGATAATTTCAAAGGAAATATAACAGGTAGAGAAAGCTGATAGTTTCTGAATGCAGATTGAAGCATACTATTTTTTTAACTTTATACTTTTCATGGTGTGTTTTTTTAGTGGTCTGTTCTCTTTTACAATATGACTAATATGTAAATTTATTTTACATGAGGACAGAGAAAAGTAGGGAGAGAATTTAGAACTCAAAATGTTTAAAAATGAGTGTTAAAATTGGCTTTACATGTAATTGGGAAAAATAATAAAATATTATTTTAAAAAGTATATATAACTTGCAAATAAGATCAGTACATAAGTTAGAAAATAGTTTCCTGAACTTGAAAATGGATATGTATTTCTGTTTGTATGTGTGTGTTTAGTTTAATTTTAATAGTATTTTCCCTTTTTTTACATGTCAAGACAATTTTTAGCATTCATTTTATAAGATTTTGAGTTGCATTCTCCCATTCCTTTTACCTAAAATGGTAGGCAGTTTGATATAGCTTAGATATATCATATAATCATATTTCCATATTAGTCACAAATGTGAAAGAAGAAACAGATCAAAAGGGAAAAACATGAAAATGGTTAAAGTAAATTAAAATATATGTTTTGATGTATGTTCAGAGTCCATCAGTTCTTCTTTATCTGGATGTGAAAAGCATTTTCCTTCATGAGTCCTTTGCACTTCTCTTGGATAATTGAGTTGCCAAGAAAAATTGAGTTAGTCACAGTTGATCATCACACAATGTTGTTGACACTGTGTACTGTATTTTTCTAGTTCTCATTTCACTTTGCCTCAGTTCGTGCAAGTATTTTGAGGGTTTTCTAAAATCTGCTTATTCTTCATTTCCTCTTGCATAATAGAATTCTCTGCATTCATAAACTGTGCTTGTTCAATCATTCACCAATTGATGGGTAGCTTCTTATTTTCCAATATTTTGCCAACACAAAAAGGACTGCTATAAATATTTTTGCATGTGTAGGTCATTTCCCCTTTTTTAATGATCTTTTTGGAATCTAGACCTATTGGTTTATATATATTTAAACTCTGGTATGAAATAAATGTAATGCAAAAAATTTTAAAATAGCTCAACTGAGAGAATATATAACCTTAGAAGCTACTTCAAGTTGACTAATGTCTTGCAATAATTGGTCATAATTAAATAAGGAAGCATCCCAAAACATTAAAGGAACATATACATAAAGTCCTTTCCATTTGGACAGCATTAGATACCCTAAAGACCTAAACCAAATTATATAGAGAAAAATAAAAAGGATTTGCTTCCCCCCCAATTTTAATATTAGGGTAAAGCATTAAATCATGGTTTGAAATGAATTTCCATGTTCAATTAAAAGACTTGACTAAAAGGCAAATATCAGGAAATTTTTCAATACTACCTTCCCTCTTGTTGTGCTGATGCTGATAAGCAGTCCCAACAGGAAACAATTGCACACTTGTGGTAGCTTTCTTGCAAAAGGAGGCAACAAATGCATCCTTTGATAAGTTAGAACTGCATGTAGCAAGTAGCAAGTTAGTTCAGTATAGTCATTGTTCCCCTTCAGAGGTTAGACTGTGGTCTGCATTCTCTAGTTTAAAAGACACTTTGTCATACTTTTTTAATAGGTGTATTTTATATGTAGTCGATTAATGGAAATAGAATTAAAAGGAGAGTTCTTTCCCATTGATCTACTCTAGCATGCAAAATTTATCTCTTTCCACATTCACATTTCTTTTCATATCACTGTTATCTTTATTCCATCCATAGCTAAAATGTATTCTACTACATCTACTAACTTTTGTGGTTTTGTATAACATCGGCTAGGAGTCAGAAGGACTTAGAATGATCAAATGTTAGAGATGAAAAGAATCTTAAAGAATATCCAGATCATTTTGAAAATAAGTATGCTAAAGGACAAAAGAAGTCTTTTCATTTCAAGAAATGATTACTAAAGTCCTACTTTGTGAAAAGTTATGTATGTTCTGGACTCTGAGGTGAATTGCTTGTGGTCTCAGAAAAATGTTAGTTCCCATGTCTTACTTTTATGTTTCACCAGGAGTCCTTTTCTACAGCATGATTGGTCGCATTTTTAAATTTTCATTATGCATTTGTCCTTTGAAAACCTATACTATATGCAATTTATTTTTTTTCAGCGAACTTAATAAAACTTGAATTTTGAAATTCCCTAAATTATTGTGCATATCACTGTTCATTAACTGAATAACACTAGAAACCTGGGCAATGATAATATAAAAACATAGCATTTAATTAGTCATTCTGATTTTTTTCTAAACCAACTCAAGTCAGGTATAGACACAAAGATAAACTTCTAGATTTTAATAGTGCAATAATCCAAGCACTGTATCAGGATATATCTCTTTACTTTCCCACCAAAATCTCTCAGCTCCCCTGACCCTATATCTGTCTGTCTGTGTCTGTTAGCCTCCTTCTGTCTGTGTCTCTCTCTCTGTCTCTCTCTCTCTGTCTCTCTCTCTGTCTCTCTCTCTCTCTCTCTCTCTCTCTCTCTCTCTCTCTCTCTCTCTCTCTCTCTCTCACTCACACACACACACACACACACACACACATACACCACTACCACCACCATCATATCATGACCACTTTAGTCAGACTATGAGATCACATAGTCTTTTAATGTTCACATTATGCATTTCATTCAGAGAGCAATTTTATTTTAATTAGAAGTGAATAATTTCAAAGCTTGAGTTAAGAATGCACTAGATTATTGGCACATCTCAAATAAGTATATTACAGAAGAGAAATCTTTGTGCTTAACTCAATAGTTGAGTTTTGGCAGCCCAACATAGGAAGAATGTTTGGACTTGTTACCTTATTGGCTATTTACAATAATAAAAACAAAATCATTTTGCTGGAATTTTGCCATAATGGCAGTTCTGTCTGCTTAACAAGTTAAATTATGATGTCTCCACAAGGACATGGTTAAGTATTTCAATGACTTGCTTGTTTTCCTTGCTAAAGGGAAAGACAGACTAAAGAGAACAATGTTTCTCAAGCCTTGTGGTCTGCTGAGTAGCATGTTCTGTGCAACTGGGAAGAGATATTGTGTGAGAGAATTTTAGTGCTGATAATATTTTCTCCTGCAAGCTAAGTGATATTAGATATGATATTAATTATGAATGCATAATTTTAAGAGTGAAAATAAGGATAAGTTTCTGCATTGTACTAGGTGATGAGAGAGATGCAAAGTTTAGATAACACATGCCTATTTTCATGGAGCTCATAGGCTAGTAGAGACAGATATGTTATGATTTTGTGTCTATCCAATATTCACAAAAAATGTATAGTAGTTTGAAGGTCAACAAAAATTCATACTTCTCTGCTGGATCCTGGAAATAAATAATTTCATTTGTTTTATTGATCCAAATAATTCCTTGGAAAATATATGTTATTTGTGGATAACAAATCAATGTCTCTAATTGTAATAGATCACTGATCAAAGCCTGATTTACTGACCTTCTCGGGGTAAGGGTAATTACACCTTTTAGAAAGAAAATTGGTGTATTTAGTCATAGGTGCTAAGTTTGTTAAAATAGAAACCCTACTAAGTATTTCATTGAAATCCTAAAACTTTCTAAGCAGATGAATAATAGTAAATACAATTATAGTTATATATACTCAAATAAAGAATTGTGAATGGAAATGTTGGGAAAATGCTTTAAACACCAGCAGACAGTGTTGTTTTTTGTTTTTTTGTTTTTCTTGAGAGAAACAGTGTGGCCTTGAGGGTAGAGAATTAGTCTTCAGTGAGGAAGACCTCAATTTAAATCCCACTTCTAACATAGTGGCTGTGTGGCATTGGGCAAATCAATTAATCTCCATGTGCTTTAAATAGCTCTCTAAGACTATAATTTGCAGAGAAGATGCTACCTTGCAATCCCTCATTTATGAATAATGAATACTTTTGAAATCACAGATCTATTCTGTACAGAAAAAATACACAAAAGATAGCTTATTTTTATACATGTTCATGTAATATCTTCTTAAATACAGTTTCATGTAGAAAAAAATTATAATTTTCTTCACCAAACACAAGCAAGATATTATAAAGACTCTCATAATCCTATAGTTGTGTTTTATGTACATTATTAAACATTTATTTATAAGATATTTTCCCATTTCTATTTTTATATAAAAATATTATTTGTTTTCCAAGTACATACAATGGTAATTTCTACCAATCATTTTTTTTGCAAGGTTTTGAGTTTTACAATTTTTCTCCCTCGCTCTCTTCCCTCCCCTTTCCCCCCAACAAAGACAATCTGATATAGGCTTTACATTTGCATCTATGGTAAGCATAGATCAAAACTGAACTTGTGATAGAAGAATCAGATCCAAAAGGAAAAAAAGAAAACATTAGAGATAGCAAAATTACATATTACATAAGACAACTTTTAAAAATGGAAGGTAGTAAGTTTTGGTCTTCCTTTGAACTCCACTTTCATTCTCTGAATGCAGATGGGATATCCTTCACAAATCCCCTAAAATTGCCTCTTATTGTTGCACTGATAGAATGAACAAGTCATCATGGTTGATCATCACCCCATGTTGTTGTGAATGTGTATAGTGTTCTTTTGATTCTGACCATCTTACTCTGCATCAACTCATGCAAGTCTTTCCAGGTTTTTCTGAAATCCCGTCCCTCATGATTTCCTATAGAACAATAGTGTTCTAGGGGAAGCTGGGTGCCACAGAGTATAGAGCACTGGCCATGGAGTCAGGAAGACCTGAGTTCAAATGTGATCTCAGATACTTAATAATTACCTAGCAGTGTGACCTTGGGCAAGTCACTTGATCCCAATGCCTTGCAAAAATAAAAAAAAAGAACAATAGCGATCCATCACACATATATCCCACAATTTATTCATCCATTTCCCCAATTTATGGATATCCCCTCAATTTCTAATTATTTGCCACTACAAACAGAGCTGCTATGAATATTTTTTTACATGTGGGATTTTTTACTCTTTCTCATGATCTCTTCAGGAGACAGACCAGGTATTGTTGAATCAAAGAGTATGTACATTTTTATTGTCCTGTGGAGAAAATTCCAAATTTCTCTTCAGAAACATTGAATTGGTTCACAGCTCCACCAACAATGCATTAGTGTCCCAGATTTCCCACATCCCCTCCAATATGACCCCTTTCTGGTCATATTGACCAGTCTGAGAAGTGTGAAGTGGTACCTCAGAGATGCTTTAATTTGTGTTTCTCTGATCAATAATGACTCAGAGCAATTTTTGATATGACTATGGATAGCTTTGATTTCCTCATCTATAAATTGCCTTTGCATATCCTTTGACCATTTGTCAATTAGGGAATGACTATTTTTTTTGTATAAATTTGACTCAATTATTTATATATTTTAGAAATAAGTCCTTTGTCAGAAACACTAGTGGCAAAAATTGTTTCTCAATTTACTACATTTATTTTGATCTTGTAAAAACTTTTTAATTTAATATCAAAATTATCCAGTTTATTTTTTATGATGTTCTCTATCTCTTCCTTGGTTATAAACTGCTCCCTTTTCCATAAATCTGACAGTTAAACTATTCCTTGTTCTCATAATTTGCTTACAATATTGGCATTTATGTCTACATCCTGCAACCATTTTGACCACATCTTGGTATAGGGTGTGAGATGTTGGTCTAATCCTAGTTTCTGCCATACTATCTTCAAATTTTTCCAGAGTTTTTTTTTATTGAGGAATGAGTTTTTAACCTAAAAGCTGGAGTCTTTGGGCTTATCAAACAGAAGATTACTATAGTCACTTCCTGCTGTCTATTTTGCCACCTAATCTATTCCACTGATTCACCACTCTATTTCTTATCCAGTACCAGACAATTTTGATAACTGATGCTTTGTAATATAGTTTTGTATCTGGTATGGCTAGGCCACCTTCATTTGCATTTTTTCATTAATTCCCTCGATAATCTTGACTTTTATTTTGTTCCTTTATATAAATTTAGTCACTATTTTCCTAGTTCACTAAAGTAATGTTTGGAAGTTTGATTGCTATGGCACTAAAGTAGTTTAATTTAGGTAGAATTGTCATTTTTTATTATATTAGCTCAATCTATCCATGAGCAATTGATATTTGTCCAGTTATTGAGATCTGGTTTTATTTGTGTGAAAAGTATTTTATAGTTGTTTTCAGAAAGTTTCTGAGTCTGCCTTGGCAGGTAGAGTCCCAAGTATTTTATATTTTATGAAGTTATTTTAAATGGGATTTCTCTTTCTATCCCTTGCTGCTGCATCTTGTTAGTAATATATAGAAACGTTGAGGATTTATGTGGATTTATTTTATGTCCTGCTACTTTGCTAAAGTTGCTACTTGTTTCCTATAGGTTTTCAGATGATTTTCTAGGATTGTCAAGGTATACCATCATATCATCTGCAAAGAGTGAGAGCTTTGTTTCTTCATTGCCAATTCGAATTCCTTCAATTTCTTTTTCTTCTTTTATTGCTACAGCTAATATTACTAATATAATATTGAACAATAGTGGTGATAACAGGCATCCTCGTTTCACCTCTGATCTTATTGGGAATGCTTCTAGCTTATTCCCATTTCATATAATGCTTGTTGATCATTTCAGGAAGATACTGCTTATCATTTTAAGGAACAATCCATTTATTCCTACACTCTAGTGTTTTTAGTAGGAATTGGTGCTGAATTTTGGTAAAAACCTTTTCATCATCTATTGAGATAATCATATGATTTCTGTTTGGTTTGTTATTCAAATAGTCAATTATGCTGACAGTTTTCCTAATATTGAACCAACCCTGCATACCTGGTATAAATCCTGCTTGGTCATAGTGTATGATCTTAGTGATACCTTGCTGTAAACACTTTGCTAATATTTTATTTAAAATTTTTTGCATCCATATTCATTAGGGAAGTTGGTTTATAATTTTCTTTCTCTATTTTGACTCTTCCTGGTTAAGTATCAGCATGATAATTGTGTCATAGAAGGAATTAGGTAGAGTTCTGTCTTCACATTTTTACAAATAGTTTATATTGAATTTAAATGAATTGTATCTTGAATGTTTGATAGAATTCATTTGTGAATCCATCTGACCCTGGAGATTTTTTTTTAAGGACTTCATTGATGACCTGTTGAATTTCTTTTTCTGAGATAGGGTTATTTAAGTATTTAATTTCCTCTTCTTTTAACCTGGGCTATATATATTTTGGTAAATGTTCTTCCATTTCAGTTAGATTATCAAATTTATTGGCATATAGTTGGAAAAAATAGTTTTAAAATATTACTTTAATTTCCTCCTTGGTAGTGAGTTCACCTTTTTCATTTTTGATACTAGTAATTTGGTTTTCTTCTTTCTTTTTTTAATCAAATACTAGAGTTTATCTATTTCATTAGTTTTTTAAGAAAACCAATTCTTAGGGGTGGCTAGGTGGCGTAGTGGATAAAGCACCGGCCCTGGAGTCAGGAGTACCTGGGTTCAAATCCGGTCTCAGACACTCAATAATTACCTAGCCATGTGGCCTTGGGCAAGCCACTTAACCCCGTTTGCCTTGCAAAAAAAAAAAACCCTAAAAAAAAAAAAGAAAAGAAAACCAATTCTTGGTTTTCTTTTATAAGTTCAATAATTTTCTTGCTTTGGATTTTATTAATTTCACCTTTGATTTTCAGAATTTCTAATTTGGTATTTAATTGGGGATTTTGTAATCAGCTTAATCAGTAATCAGTACTGAGGTAGATCTGAGGTCCATACCCAAGGCCTTGGGGCAAGGTTCAAATACCTAGGGCTACTTCTGTTTGTTTTGGAGAAAGTCAGTTCCTCCCACAAGAAGGATGGGGTCTCAGTTGGAAACCTGGAGCTCCTCCACTGAAAACCCATGAGGAGTAGGAGACTAATGACTGGGGTCTTCTAGACTAGTCAAGCTGACCTGATAATGTCTGGGCTGCCCCTCTGGAGTTCTCTTGTCTGCTTGCCATATACAAACACTGAAGTTCTCAGGTTAGTCTTGGGTCTGGGGAAAACTCATACTCGCCCATGACAGACCTTGTTGGGAGATGTTCCCATCTGTTCTTCTCTGGGTTCTGTGGATCCAAAATCTGTTAAGAGGCTTGTTAGTTCTGAGGGAAAGCAAGAAGAACTTAAAACATTGCCTGGCTTCTCTCTGCCATGTTGACTGGAAGTCTGTCATGTGTCTATTTTTGCAAACTTTGTGGCTAAATTGTATTTTTCATATGTGCAATATAACTTTCAACTTCTTTGCATTAAAACAAATTTGCAAAAGCCCAAGAAAAATGTTTAATTTTTGACACATGAAGATATACTGAATTTATGAAACTTAAGAAATGAAACATTTTAGAAATTGAGAGGATTCCCATAAATTGGGGAATGGGTAAACATGAATACTATGGAATACTATTGTTCTATAAGAAACCCTAAATGATCAGACTCTAGAGAAGCATGTTATGCTAAGTGAAGGGAGTAGAACCAATAGAACAATTGACACAACAACAACATTGTGAGATGAGCAGCCTTGTTCAGAAAGGACTACTGTATTAGACTGGCTATGGACAATGAAATTCCCATCCAGAGGAAGAAAAAGAAATCAAAACAAAACACACATACAAAAAAAACCCCTTCAGAATCTGATAAATATTTTTAAAAATTATGCCTTATGTAACTCTTTCCCTTCATCTTAATTCCTCATACCAAAAATTACTAATTTGTAAACACATTTATCAAAATATGTATGTATAATGCTAACCTGACTGTTCGCCACTGAGAGGAGGGGGTGGAGCTGGGATGGGAGGGTGGAAGGAAATTTTATAACTTAAAAATATACATGTGTACATGGATGAAAATAAATAAATTTTAAAAAAGAAATGAAACATTTCTTTAGGGAAAAATATTAGAAAGAAATGATGCCATCAGAACTAGAGGGTTCTTTTATATTTTATTTTTTGTTTTTTTCCCTTCTCTATTTTGGCATATAATTGGCTTTGTCTGACTTATATGAACTAAAAATATATTTGGAGATCCCATTAAAATTTGTTTTCACAGTTCACATATTGAATGGAAAAGAAGCATAGAGGGATTCTTTGGCATTTAGAAATATTCAATGCCACAAGAAAATATAATATGAGCTTCCCCCCACCAAACAAGGTCTTTTAGCTAAAGTCTAAATATAAGCAGGAATTCACTATCAAATGGAACAGCAACAATAGCAATGGTGACTTGTGAAGATGGTGACTTTACCATTTTCCTTCCCTCCTCTGCCAGATTTTCCTTTCTGAGGGCCTCAGATACCTCTTGAGTTATTTTCCTTTTTTATAGTCTTCTTACCCAGATGTCCTTCACCAAACCTGGACTCTTAAGGTGAATTTCTAAAAAAGAAAAAAGTACCTTCTTTTTGAACTTCTTCTTATAAAACCTTTACTTTTTCTTTCAAATTGGCTTCTTTTAAGCAGGGTCTTTCCTTCTATCATCATCTTGCCATTAATTCCATCCTGCCTCATCTTTGCCATGCTATATAGAACTGTATGTGTCAAAGTTCCATGGTACATTTTGTTTCTCATCTATTCTATGTGTACAATGATGCCTGACACTTCACACATTGCTCCTGTTTATTCTGTTATTTTTTCTTGTGAATTCCCCCTTTCCTCCCTTTCCTCCACGTCATACTCTTTACTGTCTAGGGTAGCTGTTTTTGAATTTTTATGTGAGTATTTCTCTACCTCTCCCTCAAATTTAAGGTCAAGCCCCCTTTTTAAAATTTAATTTAATTTAATTTTAGGTTTTTTGCAAGGCAATGGGGTTAAGTGGCTTGCCCAAAGCCACACATCTAGGTAATTATTAAGTGTCTAAAGCTGGATTTGAACTCAGATACTCCTGACTCCAGGGCCAGTGCTCTATCCACTTTACCACCTAGCTACCCGCCAGTCAAGCCCTTTTTAATTTAGATTGCTAGATTTTAGAATTTCCATGAGTAAAGGGCCAAGTGCCAGTATTGGTAGGAGAATGAAGCACAGAAGGGTTTAGATCCTGAAACAAGTATAGATGGTGCCTCCAGCATAGAATGTGGGAAATTCTCCAGGGTTGCACCTGCCTTACCAAATTTGTAGGGAACAGCAGGATGTAGTTGATTTTCAGAATTAACAAAACACCTAATCCTCCTGGGAAATTTAGCCTATTAACTACTTTTCTACTTCACAGTGGAAATATTTAGTTCTTATAAGAAACAATTTGAAATGTTTTCCCCTTAATTTTAAAATAAAATTTAGTAGTAGTATTTTAACAAAAAATATAAAAGTCTCAATGTAGCAGGACATTAAGATCCCATTATTCATGGCTAAGATTTCTTTCTCATGCTACGCATTTTAAAGATATGTGACTGCTCACTTTCAGCATAGTGAATCTCATTCCTGAGTCCAGGAAAGACTTCCTTAAACAACTTTATAGATGATGAAACAGTTCCTAACTTTATTTTAGAGTTGATGAAACAGAAACTCAGTGACTTGTTCAACATCATATAGTAAGTGCTAAAGTGGTGATTTGAACACATTTCCCAATTCAAGGCAGAAATATTATGTCTTCTACAATATAACTGATTTTTCTTTACTTAATTATGCATACCCCTAGATGAGTATACTTATTTCTGCCCCAAATATGCAACTAAAAGTTGAGGGGAACAGAGAAAGGATGGGAGAACAGCAAAAAGGGATATAAGAAATATTAGAGGGAATGCATGAAATGTAAATCAGAATTTCTTAAATGAGTTAACATCATTGAGCTTAAATATCATCAAGATAAATTCTTTTATTTTATAGATAAAGGAATTGAAACATGCTAGTCATAGTAAAAACATGATTCATCTACCAGTCCCTTTTAGACTGATTCATGTGCTTTTAGATTCTAGAATGTCTTGCTGAGAGAAGTTCCTCCTATTCGTGACATAGGTACAAGTTCTTTAGGGTTCATGATTTGGTTTTGATTCTATTATTAGTGATTGAGAGGTACAAATCTTCATTGATACCCTGGGGCAGTTTAGTTTCCTGCTTAGATATACAACATCCTTTAACAAGAATAGTGAGTTTGGAATCATTAAACTAGAACTTGATCTCAGTTTTGATTTTACCAGTATTTATGGCATTTCTTGAGACTCAGTTTTGCCAACTACAAAAAAAGGGGGGGGGCGGAATTAGATGATAGCCAAAGTTGATATCAGCTCTAAATTTATTAACCAATTTTTAAAATTTTCAAGGCAGTGGGGTTGTGACTTGTCCAAAGTCACACAACTAGGCAACTATTAAGTCGTGTATGAGGCTGGATTTGAACTCAGATCCTCCTGACTCCAGGGCTGGTGCTTTATCCACTGCACCACCTAACTGCCTCCTATTCATTTTTTTTTATAAAAATGTCCTAAATATGTGGATTTCTTGAGGGTGGAGACAATAGCTGCCTTTTTGTAGCCCCAGTCCTTAGTGTAAGACCTGGTAAATAGTAAATTAATAAATGCCTTTTGACAACTTTTATTTGTACTCTAATTCTTCCTCAACATAATTGCCAAATTAATATTCCCAAGACATAGATCTAGCCATATCATTATAATTATTTAGCTCCCTATGCCTCTAAGATAACAAAATCTATCAGTCTGATGTTTGAAGTTTTTCCAATTTATCTACCACCTACTCTTTTTTATTTCATATAATTCCCCATGATGCACATTCTGATTCAGGCAAAGTACCCTACTAGCTATTCTCTCTGTAAGTCATTCCCGCTTCCAACTCTGGGCTTTCATCTAAATTTGTTCTCTCCTTACTTTTGTTTCTTCAAATTCCAAGCTTCCTTTAAAGCATAGCTTAAGTATAGCCTCCACTAAGGCACTTTTTTTTGATCCACTGAGTTATTAACATTATTGAATTTGAAATTTTCATACACACACACACACATACACATAAGTATCTATTTACTTGTAAATATGCTACACTCCCCCAGGAGAAAGTGAGCCCTTTAAGATCAGAGAGAATTTAGTTGTCTCTGGGTTCCCTAACCATGGCTTTGTGACTTGCACATTCAAACTAAGTGCATAAGAGTATTGAATTGAATTAAATTTTAATCTTCACCTATTGTGATTTCTAGCTTTTATAGATTTTTTAAAAATATAGTAGCACCATTATACATGAAATAATCTGTCATAGGCTTGATACATTACAAGAAGTTTCAAAATCTAAGTGTATAATATAATTGATGAATTAATGCATATTAATTGCATAATAATGTAATTGATGAAATCCCTTTGAAATTAATCTTCCTTTGCTTTCAAGAAAATTGCAGGCAAAAATGAATGAAAAGCAGCAGCAAGTGCTTCCTACAGTTATTATTGTGATGTTATTCATGTTCTTAGCTCTTGGTGGCCTCTGATAATATCTAATCAGTATCATTATCCTTTTTTTAGATGAGCAAGAGATAGTGCAAAAACGGACTTTTACAAAATGGATCAACTCTCATCTGGCTAAGGTACTAAATACTATTGTATTTTAATTATTACTGGTATATGATATGAAGTTTTGTTGTCACTTATTCAATGCCTTTGGAATCCATGATAATTTAGTCCAGGTCTATAAAACAATGCAACCTATTGGTCAACAAGCTCCATTTTGGAAATAATAATAAATAAAAGTCTTGTATAATGTGTCTGTCAAGTATAATTTCTTTGTGGTCAACCCTATTAATCCTTGGAAAATATTTCAATATAGCATATGTTCTTATTTATTGGTTCATTAGGCAGAGTTTAACTAATGAGATTTTTTTTCATAACTCCCAAAATGATACATAGTCTCATTATTTACATAAAGCTAGATAAGAGTCTTTCAATTGGGGCAGCTAGGTGTCACAGTGGATAGAGCACTGGCCCTGGCATCAGGAGGACCTGAGTTCAAATCCAGCCTAAGAAATTTAATAATTACCTAGCTGTGTGACCTTGGGCAAATCACTTAACCTCAATGCCTAGCAAAAAACAAAATTTTAAAAAAGAGTCTTTTGATTCACCTGAATGGGTGTAAAAACATTGTAAATTTTTTTATTACAGAAGGGGTAAACCTTAGCATGCTGATCCCTTAGCCCAAACCATGCTCACAATGGCGCTTCAGGCAACCTCATCAAGTTTTTAGTAACAACATATACATTGTAATCTATTTTTAATTTATGTTGTAATATATGGTTAATCATAATCTATTCAGAGGTTAGCCAGGTACTGATTATGGCAAATAATGAGGCCCTCTAGCATTATTCATATTCATCTATATGAACACATTATATACCATACTTTGAAAATTCATAATAAAGAGGGATTTAGGGTATGTGTATGTGTGTTTGTGTGTATGTGCATGCATGCAGTAGCATGGGGGTGGGGGGTTATTGATCATTTTTTCACTTATGAACCTTAAACAAAAATGACAAATGTTTTTGCATTTCATTTAGAAAAACAAAAGCAGACTCTAAGAGAACCTTTAAATTCTTTCTGTCAAGATCTTTGGGTTGAGAATATCATTCCTAGGTTGACAGAAGCAATCATTTGAGGAAACACTAAAAGAAGTTTTTTGAATTTATGATGGTGGGGATGGGGCATGGGGGAAGATTTCTCGTATTGTCTCAGAATCTGTTATTTTTCTTCTTGTTGTCTTTTTCTCCTTCTGTATTTGTTTTTAGACAAACAAAGGAGAAAATGGGGATAATAGTAAAAATAGGGACACCTTCCTTCCAGGTAGCTTTGGAAATACTTCTTGATTGGAATGGGGTGGAGGAAAGTAGGGCTTGTTGCGGAGCTCTTTTGAACTTTTCTTGGCAGGGTTGAAGATTGGTAGTCATTTGTATGTGATGTTAATAAATGCAATGCATTCAGTACCTGATGTCTATATGAGAATAGTCTGCTTCTTATACTGAATGTATGCAAATACCTGTCTTTTAATATAGGATAAATCTCTTGTTGACTGAGAAAAACATTATTTAAAAAGAAAAGAAGAAATGATATTCTAGGTATCAAGTTGTTATAACTTGGAATGCCCTTCCATACTTTTCAAAATGCCAATGAAAGCACAATGAAAAAAATGGAAGAATTCCCTGTTTGTAGGACATATAGGGTAGATATATATATATATATATATATATATATATATATATATATATATCTCAATACTTTCTCTTAGTCTTATTAGCAGATAAATATTTCATGAACTCCAGTTGAAATATGATCTGTCTTCATGATTGGACTGCAATATAGTTGCTGCTTATGATTCAGCAAGTTGGATAAGGTATGAGATGACTTTCAACACCTTTGAAATGGTAACATCAATAGAAAAGAATTTTTTAAATTTTATTTGGCTGTAGTTTAGTTAAAGATATTTAAGTATTTTTAGGGACTTGTATTCTATTCCTAAAATACTGAAACTCAGCACTAAATATTTTCTAAGATGTTTGTATTTTTAAATAGATTTATTTTTATTAACTATATTATGCAGTAACTCCAATATATTTCATTTTATTTTAATCATTGCATATTGATTGCATGTTTTGATCAATGAAAACCCTGTTTGGAAATTACAGGGGACTTGGAATCAATAGAAAGCTAGGCTTAATTTCCATCTCTGATCTGAGTGACCATTAGCAAATTGCTTAATTTTTCTTACCTACACAATAAAGCTAATAATGATAATTGAAATGTTTGCCTCAGAGGGTTTTGGGAACTAAATGAAATAATGGTTAAAGTTCTTTGCAAATCTTAGAGAGTTAAAGAATGTCCTTTACAACAACTAGTGCTACTGTTGCTGCTAGTCCTCAATGATAACTGTTGTTATTCTCACTATCCCAAGAATATTACATGTTCATTCCCACTTTTATGCCTTTGGTCATGCTGATCTCCATCCACTGACTGGAATGTTCTCTTTACTTCAGAACTGTTTCTTAATATATTTTAAAGCTAACACAAGTCCAATTTCTACCATGAGCTCTTTCATAACCAAAAAGAAAAACTATATAGTTGGAGGACCTGAGTTCAAATATATCTGCCTGTTGAAGTTATTACTTAGGACTACTTATTTATTTTACCTAGATATTAGTTTGCTCCGCTACAAAATGAAGGAATTTGAGCAAATGGTTTCTGGGATCTTCCAGAGCTAAAACTATGAATCTAACATTTTCATTTTTCTTTTAAATTACTCACTCAATAAAGAATTTTATTTTGAGTCAAAGTATCCCCTGATTTAGGTACTTGTGGGAGATATTAAGAGGTGCCATAGAATGCAGTTCTATACCACATGGATGAGTGTTTGGTCCTATCTTGTCTTAAATTATTCAATTTAGTTTCCTGTATGTTAGAAAGTTGTCTCCAGATAGCTCACAAGCTCCTTAGAGTCAGTCATTCAGCAAATAAACATGCATTACATATCATCTATGTGTAGTTCTGGGGATATAAAATAAGGCAAAATACTCAGTCTTAGGATGAAAGATAGTCTTCATAGTCCCTCACATTTTTTACGGATAGGTGAATCAGCAAAACTTTTTAAATTCGAAATTCAATTAAATTTTAAAAATACTCATATAGTAAATAATGTTTTGCTCATATTTTTAGACCAAAAAAAAGAAAGGTGTCTGGACTGTGTAAGCTACTGTCATTTTAGCCATGAGTCACTAATCTGATTCCCAGATCAGTTCTGGACTCAAACTACTGTCAGAATATTTATCTTGCACCTGTCACAACTAGCAAATCAAGATATCATCACTACTAATTTTATCGGTCTAGCAAAGTAATGGTTTAATCATAGAATCACAGAAATCATATAATTCCTTGAATCAAAGACAAACTCTTTATGAACTCACTCTGATAAGCACTTTGCTCAGATTTTTCTTAAAACATCTCTCAGGAAGCCAAAAAAAAGATGATTTTATAGTCTACTTCAGGACTAGATTAATATGTCACTATCACAATCATTTGTAGTATTGATATTTATTGTCATAAAAGTTAGCATTTTAGGTAATTTATGTGTAGTTTAAGGAAGTTATTGATTGAGGGAATGTGTTTCCATCATTTTAAAATGAGAAACACAAAAGAAACTCTAAATAATGATGATGTAAATCAAAAATAGAAAATATAGAAATTGCAAACTTTAAATACTCAGATGTTTCAGTATGAAAAACTTAAATGCTAAAATATAAATAGTGACTATCTTGGATTTTTTGCTTCATAGTGATAAGTTTCCATTGAGTCCCATCACCATGCAGTGAGACTGGAATAGTTAAGCTGCTATTTGTGATGGTTAATCTGGGCTAAGAATTGCTCTGAGAGTTTAATGTGTGCTATATTATCAATTAGAAAACCAGTGATCAGGGAGGGAAACAAAAAGGCAGAAGCATAGGAAAAACACAATGCAGGTGCAAAATAAGATGAGATGTTGAAAGGTCGACATAAGATAGTGGAAGAAGTATAGAAAAGCTGAGAGTAAATGAAACCAGGACTTGAACTAACCAGGAGTTAAGGTGTTATTTAAAAGGAGTGTGTGCCAATGGCCCGCTTTTGTTCATGAGGAAGAGATGCTTATGTTTTTCTTATATTCTAAAGCAGACTCTACATTGAAAAACTTGGAAGTAGACATCATCTCCATTCCTAATTCCTAGCTGAAATCCAAAGTTTTGTCTTAATGGGATACTATTCCTAAATGGTACCTATCTGTACCTGAATATTCTAACCACCACAAGAATATGTAAGCTCCTTGAGGGCAGAGACATGTGTGTGTGTGTGTTTGAGAGAAACATAAAACTACATAGAGAGAGCCAGAGAGAATGCATGTGTATTTGTGTGTGTGTGTGTGTGTGTGTGATTTCTTTTTGTACTGTATATACTTCACATGGTACCTTTTATATAGTAGATACTGAATAAATGATTGTTGATTTGAATGAGTGAAGGTAGGGTCCAAATGGAAGACAATATGATTCTAAACCACTACTTTAGATCTATTTTTCCTCACCTATAAATGGTGAATGTGGATTCCAGTTGCTCAGACCCCAAACAAAGTGAATTGCTGTTTGAGTTTGACAGAGACACCCTCAGTTGTCAAAGTTGCTGCAGATGGGAAAAAAAGTGCATCGGGGAAGAATTAATTAGTAGTAATAGCATTGCAAAAATGGAAAAAGAACAAAGAATCCCAATGAAACATTAAAAACATACCAGAGCAAAGTAGTTCAGAAAAAGACAGACGAATACTTTTGTTACTTTTGTATTAAATTTAATATCATCTAAATATCTAGTTCATGGTTATGTATACAATATTCCTTCTTGTTCATCTTTATGTTTAAAATTTACAAGTTTGTTTATGTTATATTTATAAGAAAATTTAAATCTAAATCAAAAATCAAAGACTGATTTATCAGTATTCATCTGTAACTTAAGAAATCTATGTAGGATTCAGTTTCATGAATAACTTCCAATTGAGTAGACACTAAATTCTCTCTCCCCTTTATAGCCTATAACATGCTTCAAGAATTAGAACTTTTTGCAGCCAAATCCATGTTCTTCTAGTCTGAAAAGAAATATTGTTCTCAGAAATAGATTAAGACAGCTCTGAGAATTCTGGTCAAGGTCTTGGGAATACATGAGTGTGCTGTCTAGATAAGAGAACCATCTCAGTCTAAAAATAATGGAAAATGTCATTCATGTAATCCTGAAAATACTGCTAGAGCATTAAAAAAAACTTGAATAGCATCTTGGTCTGGCTTGTACCCTTTTTTTCAAGTGTCTTCCTTATCTGGATCAAATTTAAATGCCCTAAAATTTCAATATAATAAAAATATTATTTTTATATAGAAAGTCAGGGATTAATAGAACAAAGGATCTACCCTATATTATAATTGTATTTAGTCCTCCAAAACTGAAATATATAGTAGAATGATATGATTAACCATAAAATATGCTCCCTAAAATTTAGGTAATGCAGAGGCCATGTCGGTGTACCCTTAAGATCACCAAAAATAAGAAGTGGTAGATGATGTTCAACCTGAACATTTCAACTCAGAACTTGTTTTATAGTTCAGAAACCCATACTGGTCATCATCATATATGCAAATTTATCCATCTCCTTTCTTCTTCCCTCCCTATCTTTCACTGAATCACCTCCTTTTGTATCAAAATCTAGATAAAATTGCATGGCCATAAACTTTGATGGGGATAGGAATTACTGTGGTGATGGCTGATTCATATATGTTTTTGTGTATGTATGTACATACATACTTTACTTAGGCAATGGGAAATTATCATCTTGTACTCTGAGGTAGAAAAAAATATACAATCGAGAAATCTTAAAAATAAGTCTTAAAAACTCTACCTCTGACAATGTTTAAGTTTTTAAGAAGTTAATAGTAGTTGTAACTTCTTGTATTCCATTGATGAGATGCCATATTCTCTCTAAGTAGTGCCTATAGGCCTCAAAGAAAGAATTCCTTTGTTACAAACATTTCCTTCTCCCCTCTTGCATTATTTTGATTTGTTGGTTTTGATTTATATGGCTTAGGCTTAGAACTCTAGAGCTGCAATTGTTAGAAAAAAATCACCAGCTTAAGAGAGGATGGCCCCGGACTTCCGGCCAAGATGGCAGAGACAAGACAGGCACAGTTCTAAAGTCTCCTGATCGCTTCCCCATCTATCACTTGAAACAAACCTGTTAAAAGAAATCCAAAACAGGAAACCCAGAAAGAAAAGCCAGGAGAGGACAATCTACCTCAGGATTTGTCTCCAGCAGCAGCCTTGGCTGAGTACCTGCAGGTGAGTCTGAGCTGCGAGGGAAGATCAGCCAGATCAACAGCTGAATCAGAACCGGGAGTCTGAGGGCCCGAGAGCCGGACCTGCTGGATCAGCGGTGGGGCTGGTCGAAGGGGGCTTGGGTCCACGGGGAAGCAGAGGCGCTGGTGTTGGTGTTGTCCCCCTGGAGCTTGGGGAAGGGGCTGCGGGGAGAGGTCTGGTGCAGGAGAGCTGCAGACACCATCCCTGGGCTCCTCAGGTCTGAGAAACTCTGAGCCCAGGCCTCCATTGCACTGAGGCCTCCTCCCAAACAAATGGAAATTACTTCTGCCTCAGGCCCAGGTGTGTGAGCAAAAGAACCAGCCCAGCTGAGGAATCACCTCAGGCCAGGGTAAAGCCCACCACTGATTGAAGGCAAAAGAATTCAATAGCTCCAATTCCCTCCCTCAAGCTAAGGGAGAAGGCCTCTCAACCAAGGTCACAGACACCCCAGAGAGGGCAACCAGCACCTCCTACTGGCCAGCCAGAGAAACTGCATTCAGTAAAGCCTTTAAAGATCCCAAGCCAGGTGAACCAGCCCCACTCAACTCAAGGTCTTAGCATAATGAAGAAGCGTCAGCGGAAAGGTGGATCCATAGAAAAATTCCTGGAAGGGAAAGACCCCAACCCAGAGAGACCTGGAACATCTGAGGAGAATACAATCTGGTCTCCAGCACAGAAAGACTTCCTTGAAGAAATAAGGAAGGAGTTTAAAAATCAACTGGAAAATTTGGGGGAGACAATTAATACCTTGCAACAAGAAAACAAAACCTTAGAAAGTAGAATTGGACAATTACAAAATGAGAACAATTCTCTCAGATCCTCAAATGAGCAAATGCAAAAAGAAATTAATTCTATCAAAACCTCAATTGGTCAAATGGAAAGCTCTTTCAAAAGTAGAATTGACCAATTGGAAAAGGTTAATGAAGAAAACGCCTCCCCCCAAAAAATAATGGAGTCTACAGAAACTAATGACTCCACAAGACAGCAAGAGTCAATTAAACAAAATCAAAAAATAGAAAAAAATAGAAGCAAATGTGAAATACCTCATCAACAAAACCACTGACCTCGAGAATAGATCGAGGAGGAGCAACCTGAAAATTATAGGACTTCCTGAAAACATTGAAGAGAAAAAAAGCCTGGACTTAATATTATAGGATCTAGTGATGGAAAACTGTCCTGACATCATCGAATCGGAGGGCAAAGTAGTTATTGAAAGAGTACATCGATCCCCACCAGAAAAAGATCCTAAAATGAAAACACCAAGTAATGTTGTGGCCAAACTCCAGAACTATCAGATAAAAGAGAAAATCCTGCAAGCAGCCAGAAAGAAATAATTTAAATATCAAGGAGCCACAGTAAGGATCACGCAGTACCTGGCTGCATCAGCTTTAAGGGATTGAAGGGCCTGGAACAAGATATTTTGAAGAGCACGGGAGCTTGGAATTCAGCCAAGAATCTACTTTCCTGCAAAGCTGAGCCTTCTCTTCCAGGGAAAAAGATGGACATTTAATGAAATGGAAGAATTCCAAAAATTTCTGATGAAAAGACCAGAGCTAAACAGAAAATTTGGATATCAAACAGGAGGTTCAAGAGACACATGAAAAGGTTAAAAAAAAAAAAAAGGCAGGGGGTGGTAAAAGCAAAAAAATGCAATCCAGCAAGTTGAAACTGGCTATATCCCAGCATTGGGGGGGGGGGGGGGGGTAGAGACTCTCATAAATCCTGGAAATGTAACTCTAACAGAGAGAATATACCTAGCCAGAAATGATGGACATCCATGACCTATCCATGAGACTGATATCTAAAGGGATGTAACTGGCTTTAACTCCACTGGGGAGAAAGACTCTTATAACTCTCAGGAATTTGGACTCTATTCAACAGAATATACTGAACTAGAAGGGACAGACACTTAGAATTTTCTATGACTTAGATAGAATGATCTAAAAAAAAATACACTACCTCCCTAAAAAGTGGAACAGGAAAGAGACGGGAGGAGGGAGGGGATTGAATGGGACAAATTGCATTACACTAAGAGGTACAAAAAACCTATGGTAATAGAGTGGAAGAAGGGAGTAGAGGAGAAACACCTGAATCTTCTTCTCATCAGACTTGGCTTAAAGTCAACCTATACATACTCAGTTAACTTATAAAACATCTAACCTTTCAAGAAGTAAAAGTGGAAAAGGGTAGGGGGGAACAGAGAAAGGGAAGGGGAGTGGAGAAAATAACGGGAAATAACAAAAGGAAGGGAAGGGAACAGGGAAAGGGGAAGGAAAGGGGAGGGTGTGATATAGGAGGGCAAACACTGAAGGGGGTGGTATTCTAAAACAAAATACTGGGGAATATGGATAAAAGGGGGGAAGGGGGAAAAATACAAACAGAGGGAAGATACCACAGAGGGCAATAAAGAATTAGTAATCATAACCTTGAATGTGAATGGGATGAACTCTCCCTTAAAACGTAAGCAAATAGCAGAGTGGATTATAAAACCAGAATCCTATAATATGCTGCTTACAAGAAACTCATTTGAAGCAGAGAGATACATATAGAGTAAAGGTAAAAGGTTGGAGCAAAATATATTTTGCTTCAGCTGAAGTAAAAAACAGCAGGGGTAGCAATCCTTATCTCAGACAAAGCAGCAGCAAAAATAGATAGCATTAAAAGAAATAAGGAAGGAAACTTTATCCTCCTAAAAAGTGTACCATAGACAATAAAGTCATTTCAATATTGAATATGTATGCACCCAGTAGGAAAGCACCCAAATTCTTAGAGGAGAAGATGAAAGAATTACAGGAAGTCATAGACAGCAAAACTCTACTAGTAGGAGACCTCAACCTCCCGCTATCAGATCTAGATAAATCGAATCATAAAACAAACAAGAAAGAAATTAGGGAGGTAAATACATTGTTAGAAAAATTAGATATGGTAGACTTATGGAGGAAACTGAATAGGGATAGGAAAGAATATACCTTTTTCTCTGCAGTACATGGAACTTATACAAAAATTGACCATGTACTAGGACATAAAAACCTAATGATCAACTGCAGAAAGGCAGAAATAATGAATACATCTTTCTCAGATCACAATGCAATAAAAGTCATATGCAATACTGGGCCAAGGAGATATAGACCCAGAGCAAATTGGAAACTGAATAACCTCATCTTAAAAAATGAGTGGACCAAAAAACAAATTATAGAAAGAATTATCCATTTTATCCTAGATAATGATAATAATGAAACAACATACCAAAATCTATAGGATTCATTCAAAGCAACTCTCAGAGGATATATTATAGCTCTAAATGCTTATATGAATAAATTGGAGAAAGAGGAAATCAATGAACTAAACATGCAACTAAAAAAATTAGAGAAATAACAAATCAAAAATCCCCAATCAAATACCAAATTAGAAATTTTAAAAATTAAAGGAGAAATTAATAAAATTGAAAGCAAAAAAACTATTGAATTAATAAATAAAACCAAAAGTTGGTATTATAAAAACCAATACAATTGATAAACCTCATGTCAATTTGATTTAAAAAAAGAAAAAAGAAAACCAAATTGCTAGTATTATGAATGAAAAAGGTGAACTCACCACCAATGAGGAGGAAATTAAAGTAATAATTTGAAATTATTTTTGCCCAACTTTATGCCAATAAATTTGATAATCTAAGTGAAATGGATGAATATTTACAAAAATATAAGTTGCCCAGGTTAAATGAAGAAGAGATTAAATACCTGAATAACCCTATCTCAGAAAAAGAAATTCAACAAGCCATTATTGAACTCCCTAAAAAAAAATCTCCAGGGCCTTATGGATTCACAAGTGAATTCTACCAAACATTTAAGGAACAATTGGTTCCAATCCTATATAAACTCTTTGGAAAAATAGGGAAAGGTGGAACTCTGCCTAACTCTTTCTATGAAACCAATATGGTACTGTTACCTAAACCAGGAAGAGTTAAAACAGAGAAAGAAAATTATAGACCTATCTCCATGATGAATATAGATGCAAAAATCCTAAATAAAATCTTAGCAAAACGACTACAACAAGTCATCACTAGGATAATACATTATGATCAAGTAGGATTTATTCCAGGAATTCAGGGTTGGTTCAATATTAGGAAAACTGTTTAGTATACTCAAATATATCAATAACAAACCTATCAGAAAGCATATGATCATATCAATAGATGCTGAAAAAGCATTTGACAAAATACAGCATCCATTTCTATTAAAAACACTAGAGAGTGTAGGAATAAATGGACTGTTCCTTAAAATAATTAGCAGTATCTATCTGAAACCATCAACAAGCATTATACTCAATAGGGAGAGGCTAGAGGCATTCCCAATAAGATCAGGGGTTAAACAAGGGTGTCCATTATCACCACTACTATTCAATATTGTATTAGAAATGTTAGCATCAGCAATTAGAGAAGAAAAAGAAATTAAAGGAATTAGAATTGGGAAGGAAGAGACAAAACTCTCACTATTCACAGATGACATGATGGTCTACCTAGAGAATCCCAAGAAATCATCTAAAAAACTACTGTAAACAATTTGCAATTTTAGCAAAGTTGCAGGTTATAAAATAACCCCCCATAAATCCTCAACTTTCCTATATATGACTAGCAAGAAACAGCAGGAAGAGCTAGAAAGAGAAATTCCATTCAAAGTAACCTCAGACAGTGTAAAATACTTGGGAGTCTATTTGCCAAGACAGACTCAGAATCTTTTTTGAAAACAATTATAAAACACTTCTCACACAAATTAAATTAGATTTAAATAACTGGGCAAATATCAACTGCTCATGGATAGGTAGAGTTAATATAATAAAAATGACAATTCTACCAAAACTAAACTATCTGTTTAGTGCCCTACCAATCAAAATTCCAAAAAATTACTTTAATGAGTTAGAAAATATTGTAAGTAAATTCATATGGTGAAATAAAAAGTCAAGAATTCCAAGGAGCTTAATGAAAAAAAAGTACAAAAGAAGGGGGCTTAGACCTACCTGATCTAAAATTATATTATAAAGCATCAGTTGTCAAAAATGTTTGATATTGGCTAAGAAATAGAGTGGTGGACTAGACTGGGTGCAAAAGCAGGAGACGATTATAGTAGTCTGCTGTTTGATAAGCCCATAGAGTCCAGCTATTGGGATAAAAACACCCTCTTTGATAAAAACTGCTGGGATAATTGGAAGTTAGTATGGAAGAAACTTAGATTAGACCAACACCTCACACCCTTTACCAAGATAAGATCCAAATGGTTACAGGACATAGACATAAAAAAACATGCTATAAGCAAATTAGAAGATCAAGGACTAGTCTACCTGTCAGATCTATGGAAAGGGGAACAGTTTATGACTAAGGAAGAGTTGGAGAACATCACTAAAAACCAATTAGATGATTTCGATTACATTAAATTAAAAAGTTTTAGCACAGATAAAACCAATGTAATCAAGATCAAAAGCAAAGTAGTAAATTGGGAAACAATCTTTACAACTAATGATTCTGACAAAGGACTCATTTCTAAAATATACAGAGAACTGAGTCATATTTTTAAAACAAAAACCCATTCCCCAATTGACAAATGGTCAAAGGATATGCAAAGGCAATTTACAGGTGAGGAGATCAAAGCAATCTATAGCCATATAAAAAAATGCTCTAAATCATTAATTATTAGAGAAATGCAAATTAAAGCTTCGCTGAGGTACCACCTCACAACTCTCAGATTGGCCAGTATGACCAGGAAGGATAATGATCATTGTTGGAAGGGATGTGGAAAATCTGGGACACTATTACACTGTTGGTGGAGCTGTGAACTCATCCAACCCTTCTGGAGAGCTATTTGGAACTATGCCCAAAGGGCAACAAAAATGTGCATACCCTTTGACCCAGCAATACCACTACTGGGTCTATACCCTGAAGAGATGAGGGAAAAGGGTAAAAACATTACTTGTACAAGAATATTTATAGCAGCCCTGTTTGTGGTGGCAAAGAATTGGAAATCCAGTAAATGTCCTTAAATTGGGGAATGGTTTAGCAAACTGTGGTATATGTATGTCATGGAACACTATTGTTCTATTAGAAACCAGGAGGGACGGGATTTCAGGGAAACCTGGAGGGATTTGCATGAACTGATGCTGAGTGAGATGAGCAGAACCAGAAAAACACTGTACACCCTAACAGCAACATGGGAGTGATGTTCAACCTTGAAGGACTTGCTCATTCCATCAGCGCAACAATTGGGAACAATTTTAGGCTGCCTGCAAAGGAGAGTACCATCTGTATCTAGATAAGGAGTTGTGGAGTTTGAACAAAGTACAAGGACTATTCCCTTTAATTTGGAAAAAAAACCCAGATGTCTTATTGTTTGATCTGGTTACCTCTGAGAATTCTGTTCTCTTTAAGGATATGATTTCTCTCTCATCACACCCAATTTGGATCAAGGTACAACATGGAAACAAAGTAAAGACTGACAGAGTGCTATCTGTGGCATGGGGGTGGGGGAGGGAAGCAAGATTGGGGGAAAACTGTAAAACTCAAATAATATCTTTAATAAAAATTTTAAAAAAACTGTAGACTATAAAAAAAGGAAAGGATGGCCCCAACCATGGAACTCAGTACTTATATCCCTATCTATAGCATATATATATAGAGAGATATCTCTATAGAGTAGCTAAGGCAAAAATATTTGTTGCATGAGGAATAATATCACAGTTTCTGTAATTTCTGGCCAAAACTTGAATTGAAGGTTAGTGTTTCTTGAGATTCAGGGAAGCCTCCACCTCTGGGGCTCAATGATGCTTTTGATGTTTGGACTGATCTGCAAGAGTTGTTTACATAAAATAGCATCTCCATTCCAAGAGCCCTAGGAAACATAATTAAAACTTCATAATATTTTGGTTACCCAATTGAAAGATGAATTCTAATTTATGCAACCGTATTTATCATTTAACTGAATAAACATTGTCCTAAGAATTATATTCCATAATTTTTAAAACTGGTATTTTTTGAGTTTGACAAATGGAATACACTGATATAACTGTTTGAGGACTTTGCAGACCATTTGGTCATGCTGAGAAGGATTTTTAGAGTAAATCAAGATGTCACTAAAGAACATCTCTAATTCTCAGCTCAGCAGGTTTTGAAAAAATGTGGTTCATAAATTTCTGGAATGCTGCAAGGGCAAATAACATGATATATATATTAACTGTGAAACCAAATTTAGAATACTGCCTTTTAAACACCTCCATTGTGAATACTTTTCATATTGTAGATTCCCACTAGGGACTTAGAGATCTAGTTTGCTTAATATTGACAGTTGTCCTATTGCAGAGGAGGTAGTTGCAGAAAATAATACTAGTCATGATAAAATAGTTGTGATTTAAGTCCTTACTTTTTCTTTTGCAAATAAAATGGAATTTGTGTATATGTGCAAAACTATTTATAGCATATCTCTTTGCTATCATAAAGAATTGTGAAATAAGAAGGTGTCCATCAACTGGGGATGACTGACTATAATGGGTTATTATTTTATTCTAAGTAATGATGAAAGGGATAATTTGGAAGAAACCTGGAAGATTTAGGGAAACTGATACAGAGTAAAATATGAAAAGGGGAAACAATTTAAACAATAGCTATATTGTAAAGACAAATATTTTTAAAAATACAAATACTCTGATCAAATCAATTACCAACCACCATTCCCAAAAACCAGAGTGTCCAGGATGTGATAAAGATTTTTCAGATACAACCATTTGTTTTTCTTAAGTGTGAATATTTCTTGCAAAGGTTCTGCTTTTCTTTTTTGCTTAATTGGGAGGTAGAGTTGGGGGGGGGGGGCTTGGGGGGGTTACCCCACCGAAAGAAAGATTACAGAAAATTTTTCATTTTTGAAATGAAGAGTGTATTGTTGCAGAGTTGAGATTGCTTCTTGATTTGCTAATTTGTGCAGAATATCATATTGGGGGGCGGCTAGATGGCATAGTGGATAAAGCACCGGCCTTGGAGTCAGGAGTACCTGGGTTCAATTCCGGTCTCAGACACTTAATAACTACTTAGCTGTGTGGCCCTGGGCAAGCCACTTAACCCCATTTGCCTTGCAAAAAAAAATCTAAAAAAAAAAGAATATCATATTGAACTGTTTCTCTTATGAGAGGAAGAAAAGGAAAGAAAAGGTCCTAGTTTAAATTGAAAACTTTCATTGTGAAGCTCGTTATAATTTGGCAATTTCATTTAAAATATTTTTCATAATCAGTGTTCTTTTGGAAGACTCTGTTATTTAATTTGACCTTTTCACCAACCAAAGTAATTATAGCTACCATTCATATAACCCTTTAAGGTTTGCAAAGTGCTTTATAAGTGTTATTTTATGCTCACAACCCCCTGGGAAGGAAGTGATAGTTTTATCCCCATTTTAGAGATGAGTAAGCTGAGAGAGACAGACATTAAAGAACTTCCCAGGGTCACACAACTAATATGTGACCTGATTCCAATTCTATCTCTCTATCCATTGCACATCTCAGCTGTCTTTATACAGAAAAATGATGATTATGGGGATATTCATCCTTCATCCTTAAAGACCGTCACATCATGGAGATTATGCCGTGGCAAGCACATGAATTGAGTTTTAATAACGAATGCTGTGTTAAGTCAGAGCCATCTGGGTCCCAATGGTCAAATATGAATCAGATGACCCTGGATATGAGACAATTAAATTAAAAGACTTTCCAAAAGTTATAGCTAGTTAACTGTCAAGTGTCTGAGGCCAAATTCAAACTCACATCCTCCTGACTCCAAGGCTAGTAGTACTCTATCCACTGTACCACCTAGCTGTTCCTATAGAACAAAACATAAGTATTATTTAGTTCTTTTCTAGCCTATGTTAACATTTTGAATCTTCTTAAATTTTCTGCAGCTTATGACATTGTAGTCACTATAAACATTTTTATTTCTTTTCCCCAAAATACATCCTATATTGTAGGTATAGTTAATGTCTCAGTAAAAATGTCTGATAAAAAAAAATGAAACAGCATATGGATATAAATCACCTTCCCTTGCAAGAAAGTAAAATTATATTTAATGAGAAAGTGTGCTTTTTTGCTTTTTTTCTCTTTATTTTAAAAATGCAGGTCATAATTTTAAGCTCTGCATTACTGTTTGTGAAATGTAGGAGCTGTCTAAGGTTCTGAACCTGTCTAGTTAGCAGGATCACAGACTGCTTTTCAGTCTATTTGACCCAGGTCACAGTCAAGACACAAAAAAACAAATCCAGTCCATCCCTCCACAGTTTGGCTTTTATATTCATTATTATGTTCACAGTTCTACTACTAAACATCTGAAAGAGACAAGAATCTCTTTTAACTAGTTACAATCTCAATCAAAAGAAATAAATGTAAAATATTTGGGAACCTTAAAATGCCATATACATTTCAAAAACAAATATTAATTTCTTCTTAATCTAGTTCAAAGAATTGATTCAGAACAATGGTCTAGGGATTTATAGTATGAGTAGGGCTAATACAGGGTTTAAGAATTAGATCATTGGATTTAGAGGTGGAAACTATAGTGCTGTACTGTTGAGTAGATAATTTTTAAAAAGAATCAAAATTTAAAAATTAAAAATTAATATTGAATATTGGAAAACTGGGGAAAACGTTGAAATGAAAGAAACCTTAGGGAGTACTGTTTAATATTTATTAATATTAGCAAATTTGTACTAAATTACTTTTTTAGTAGTTTTCTTCTATTTCAAAGTTGTTTTAATAAATTATTTGCTGCTAAATAACAAAATAAACTCCAAATTTTACTGATGACATTACATTATGTTGTAATACTTCTGTATTATAAATATTATGACAGCAGTAAGATGAGATAGAGTGGAAAAGGAGAGCGCAATCTGTTCTCGAAGAAAGCTCTTATTAAAGTAAAAATACTTACAAAAACAGAAAGATATAATCAAGCTCTTTTTTTTAGTTTTTCCAGATGTTAATTTTTCAAACTTGGGATAATTATCTTTTAGGTTTGTTTTGCTTTTAGAGAAAAGCATTCATACTTCCAAATTATGTAAAACATTACAATTTTAAAATATGCTCTAATGAATTTATCCATAAAAATAAATTCTATTTGTTTATTTAGTGCACCTGATAATTCTTTCTGAAAAATTGAGAGGGTTATTCCTAGTATTAAACCTATAATTTTCTAAATATTAAAGTAATTTAAGTGTAAAAAATTTTTTATAATATATAAAATTCTCAAAGTTTAAAGATGCACACATATATGCAAAAAAAAATGTGTTGGGTGTAGTTGATGTTAGTATGTCTCCTGAATTTTGGAATTCTGTACTGTTATGGGCTAATCTAATCAAGTGTCCATGCTATTTAGCATTAACATGGCAATGTAGGGCAGAGCAACTACCAAGATGCCTAAGTCAGAACAAACTGGTCCACTCTGGACATGGTACAGGTAAAAATCATCCATATTGAATAGACTAATTAGACTGATTAGTACTGTAGGACCAAACCTGTGAATAACCCATGCTATTCACTGCCTAGATGACATACGGAGACCCAGTCTTTAAAAAAAAATATTCATGTGATGAAATATATAGTGCTTTTAATTAGCCATACACTGATAATGAACTAGATTTGTTAACTTTAAGATTACTGATTCATTTCCAGTAAACCACAAATAAGCTATTTGAAAAGATTTCTAGATTCAAATAAAGTTTTATCTTTTGCCTTGTTTCTTTTGATTCACTTGGTAATTGACCACATAAATTGATCCATTTATTATCCAAAAGTATTTTTAAAAAATTTTCCCCTTCTGAAATGAGTGCCCAAAGGGAACACAGCATCACGAGTCCCTGCATTATTTCCAGAATGTGTCTCCATGTGCTTGTGATAGGAAAGCATGTAATTAGTTTTCTACTATGATGACTCCTAAGTACACTGTTCTTAGTTCTGTGAACAAATAATACCCTAGTCAATTTGTGTGTCTTATGCATGAGTCCCTAAGAATTGGGTATAATGGGAGATGTAGGGGTCTGGGCATTTTCTTAAGTTAAGTTTGTATTTAAAATGAAGTGGACATCATTCCTCATGAACTTTAGCTCTCTAAATAAAATATGATTCTAGTCAAGTGAAATAACTAACTCATTTGGTTCTCAAAGGGGAAAAAACCCCTCTAAAGACTACTTAGAAGTCTGTGCTGAATGAAATTTTCACTTAAATATTTATTATTATTGGTATTACTGATTATTATTATTATTATTATTATTATTATTAATGGCATACTGAATGCAGAGATGGTCTGAAAACCAGGAAGACTTGGTTTGCAATCCTGCATTTGACACGCACTAGCTTAGTAGCTCTTGGCAAGTCATTTAACTGCCCCATGCTTTTACAATCCTCTCAGATTATAAATTGGAGAAAAATATCTTGATTTACATTGGTAGAGAAAGTTTTCTCACTTAGGAAATTTTTATGCTGAGAAATTACTGTTCCTGACTCTATGAATTTAAGAATCATAAAATATTAATAAAAACAGAATAGAGTAAAATCTTACTTCATCCCCCAAGACAAAATAGATGAAATCAAGTGAATTAATAAACAAGCAAAAAATGCTTAGGTTCTAAGTCTATTTCCAAGTCTTTTCAAAATTCTATTTCACTGGGCCTGAGTTTTCTTATTTCTTTTTCTTCTTTTAAATAATATTTTGGTTTTGCTGATTTCTTCTATTGCTTCATTTTTGTCAAGACATTTCCCTATATGTTTCATGTTAATTTTTATGGTATTATTCTATTTATTCATATGTTTCTATTTATCCATTCTCTAATGATTTGGCATTTATATTCTTTTAACATTATTTTCTATTAAAAACTGAGTAAGAATAAATATTATTATTATTATATAGTGAAGATTTTTTAATTTTTTTCTTACAATGATTGATGATATAGCCTTGGCAATAGAATTCCTGAGTCAAGAGATATGGTTGGCTTTGTTACTCTTATTGTATATTAAAATATTATCATCTTGAAAATTTGAAAGAGTACCTGTTTGCCTACAACCTTGCCCACTTTGGATTTCATTATCCTCTCTTCCCATATTTTTATTGTATGAATGTTATATGGAAGATACCATTTTAAATTTATCTTGCTTTGAATTCTAAAGATTATTATGAAAATATTTCTTCATGCTCAATGTTTGTTTTTTTTGTAGAATGTTAGCTCACCTCAGCATCACAATTTATAGGATTTGAATATAGATTCATGAAATTAATTGTATAACCATTAATCATTATAGTAATCATCATTTTAAAAATCTTTCAGTCTAACATCTTTTAAATGTATTTTATTCTAATATTTCTAGCTTCCAAATAACCAACTTTGAAAATGTATTCTTGATTTTCTGTTATATGTTGAAAGACCGTTTACTAAATAGAAAAACAGTGCTACCATTCTTAACTACAGTGTTTTTAATGCTGAGTTCAAACGGGACTAAGTTATTCCCATAGTTAAATTTTGAATGTTTCCTCTGAATTGACAGATAATGGTTTAGGTCACTGAGGAAGAGGAAATCATAATTATCTGGGAAAACAAAGAGGAAAGGAAAAGAAATAATGTCCTGCTTTTGTCAAGTGGTAATGGAAAAATGATCACACTGAAGTATTTTTTTTTAAAAAAGGATTGAGTTAACAACAGCTTTAGATCAGAATTCAAATATTCAGGTTTAGAATTCAAATAGACCTTCATCTTCTTGAACCCAAAACTTCTTACAATATTAAATTGTGTTATCAGAATGTTCAAGTCATTTATAAACAGAATTCATTTTACTTAGTTATTGTATGTTGTTTATAACCCAGAATTTATGAATCTCTTTAATGCTAGCTTAGAAAGTAATTTGACAATTTGCTAAAGGTGTGAAATAGTCTCTACATGTGGACTTTTCTCACTACTCACTGTGTTCTGTATTTATGCTTATTTTTTTCAGCAAATAGGTTTTGCTGTTTGTGTGATTTTGACTTAAGCTTTCTCCTGAATTCTATCAGTCAGTCCTATGGCATGGGATCCACATAAAACCAAAGATTCCAAAGTTGATTTTTGGCTTTTGTGGGGGTAATGTGGTGACACTCACCAGTACCTGACTTGGATATTGTCCACCTACAACTAATGAGGGGGTGGATGAGAAATAAATTGCAGTACGTGAGAAAACAAGTTTTGTGACTGTCTCAGACTGTGAATCTGAGTCATAGCCAGTGAGTTCTCACTCTCTCTTGTTTTCAACACTGAAAAAACTAAATATAAGTTTACATCATTATCTGTCATATCTCTTCAGGTAGTATTTATTAAGGGTATACTTTTAGACATACTTGGAAAGAAACTTTAAATCCTGAAAAAGAAAAGAGTTCTATTGACCCAAGATCCTATCACATGAGATATTTGTACAGCATTTTGAATAGTGTCTGGCATTTTAATAAATCCTTCCCTAGTCACACAGATAAGAATAAATACCCATTTATTTAACAGAATGGAATTATGATATTTGAAAAGCAACTTTTTTAATTTAGGTGATGTTTGGAGAAATTTAATGATGTGAATATAGATGGAGTCTATTTAATACTAATTAGTACTTAAACTTTAAAAATCTTTAAATTGGAGATTTCATTAGTGACAGTTTCTATATGATCACCTTATGCATTGACAATGGCAAAAGTCATAAAGAAAAAAGTTTGTGCTTAGGAAGACCTTGGTCCAAGTTGAACTTGTGATACTCATTGACTATGTGATCTTGAAAAAGTCACCTAACTTCTCAGGGCTGTTGATGCCTCTGGTGCTCAGCACATGCTAATCTGCGTTTATAGAAGGTGTTTCCTCAATGGAAGAACACTATATAAATGAAATTCACAGTCCTGGATCAAAAAGAAAAAGAAAATAGCAGTCCTTTAGCACTGAATACTTTCCTAGGGTGAAAAAGAATTTTTTGAATTTAGTTGTTATTCAAAGAAAAAGAGGCAGCATTCTAAAATAGAAAGAGCAGTCATTCTAGAATCAGGAGCTATATTCAAATTCCAGCCAGCACACTTAGAACCAGTTAGTTTAGTGAATAGTAAACGGTATCTGGAGTCAGAAAGACCTGAATTCCAATCCATCTTATAACTTTTCCTAGCTGAATGGCTCTGGATAAGTCATTTAGCCTCTGATTATCTGAGAAAATGAATTAACTAAAAAAAATTCCAGTCATTTGTTCAAATACTAATCATTTTGCCTATGCTTTCAACATGCCTTTCTTAAAACATAATTCATTTTACAATATTTTTAACAAATAATAAAACCCTCTTTTCTCTTCCCTCTTGAAGTAGGGAACACTTCAAGCTTAAATGATTAAAGATGATGGGCATATTTTTTTTTTTTTGTGAAGAGGAGAAAAAGAGGGGATAGATCTATATTATGACCTCTCATCCATGAACTTGTTTCCTCAAATTGGCTTTCACTGGGACATCCTAATTGTAGGTCCCAGTATTTTTCAAAGGGTGAATGTACCTTGAGTTTTTCCAAGTGGGCTGCAAATTGCATGGAATTTACAGTTGCATATGCATTCATGAGTATCCCAACTCCCCTTGACAGTGTCATGATAGCACAGAATAATAAATGACAAAGACTATTAAATGATACAGAGTGCTGTTCTTAAAGTTAAAAAGGCCTGAGCTTAAACCTTACTGGCTATATGACCCTGGACAAGTCACTTAACCTTTATCTGCCCTAGTTTACTCATCTGTAAAATAGGAAATTGATAGTAACAATTGGGCTGTGAAAATAAAATGAAATAATTTAGAAACTGCTTTGCAAACTTTAAAATACTATATAAATATTAACCTGTACAGTAATCATAATCACAATAATTATTACAATCATTATCACAATAATAATAATTATTATATAAATATTCTAGGGCTGTTGACCCCTGTGTTGCTCAGCAGATGCAGATCTGCATTGATAGAAGGTGAAACTATGCTCCCACTAGAGCACAAAACCATACTAACTTCTCTGATTGATCTATTAATTAGCATAAGGACATTACCTTATTAGCATTAAGGACTGCTCCCAGCAGGGGTAAATCAGTTTTTCCCTGAAGCAGGTATAAGGAATTATGTCTTCCTTTAGGAAATTGATAATCTGTGCTCTGGTCTTAGGAGGGTACCATTTTTTTAATCAAAGAACTAAGATGAATGTCTGACTTCTGTTATGTAGAAAATGATTTCAGCTTCATAGTCAGGTTCCTCTTTATGAAAAGGATGATGTTGATAGAGCATAGAAAAGAAATGCAAAATTTTAATGCTGAGAGGGAGGGAGAGGGGAGGGAGGGAGGAAGGGGGGAAGGGGGAGAGAGAGAGAGAGAGAGAGAGAGAGAGAGAGAGAGAGAGAGAGAGAGAGAGAGAGAGATTGTGTTAATTTAGATTGTAAATTTCTATCAGAAAAGAAGCCATGTATAACCTGGAAGACACAATTGACTAGAATTGTCTGCTGTTTGATACTATGCACTGGTAAGAATTAACTTCATAGTATTGTATTTCTCAGAAGTCTGTCTTGTTTGCTATACTATACTATATTATATTATACTGTAGTAGTTTGTCCTTTTTTATCTAGTTGTTTTTCTTTTTTTTTAAATAATAGCATTGTAACTTTTAATTCTCCCAGAGAGTTAGCTTTTATTTAGCTGGCCATATTATAATTGATCTTTTCTTATAAAACATATAGAATATAATGGTTCAGAAAAGAATTAAGAATGAATGAATGATTAAGAAAGAATGAATTAAGAATGATCACAGGTATAAAGATGACTACCTTTGGTCAAATAATAATTTTACCTCTGATCTTCCCATATTTAATAAGATATTTATATAATTTATAAAATTTAAAGCTCAGAAGTACATTGGAGCACATTGGATATAAATGAATCCATTCCTTTAATTTTATAGATGAAGAAAGTAGGATTGGATAGTTTAAGTGACTTGATCAAGGTCACACAGTAGAAGAACTAATATCTAAACATCCCAATTCAGGTCCTTTGATTCTAAATCCAGAATATTTATTTTTGAATTGATTTTGTGATTTCATTAGTACAGGGAGGTCTCAATAGTAAAACTCTGACTCAACTTCTCAATCCCCATGCAATTCTCTAAGATTTATAAATTTTGAACAGTTGCATATCTGTTACAGATAGGAGGAGTTTTCTCAGTATATTTCAAAGGTAGAATTTGAACCTTGATCCTCATGCTTTCAGTGTTGGAAGTATACCAATATCAAATGAAATCTTTTTAATTTATACTCACTATACACATGTATAATTGTGTATTAATTTTCTTTGCCCAATTCATGAGTCTGATGAATTGTTTTAATTTTCTCACAAGGAAATACTTTTCTAGAAATAAAAGTATATCACTTTCTTTATCCTGTATGGTAAGATGTTTAATAATTGTCTCCAATCGGGGTGGCTAGATGGCACAGTGGATAACACACCCGCCCTTGAGTCAGGAGTACCTGGGTTCAAATCCGGTCTCAAACACTGAATAACTGCCTAGCTGTGTGGCCTTGGGTAAGCCACTTAACCCCATTTGCCTTGCAAAAAAAAATCCTAATAAAAAAAATTTTTAAAAAAAATAATTGTCTCCATTGTAGAAAAATAAAATAAGACCATTTTATAGCATTTATTTGTGTATTTATAGTAGTATTGTCTGTCTAGAGCTTTACTCATCTATATCCTTATATCATCAATTATATGCACTGAATTCTAGATGCATTGTGCTACATGTAAGATTTCAGTATAATTAACCGTTTCTCAGAATCAAACACCTTAGCCAGATTAAGCATTTTCATTTGAAATGAACATAATTTTCTCTCCCAATTTCTGTTTATGCTGCAATACTTTCTGCAGTCAAAATTTCTGGCACACTCCATTGGGATTGTATTGACTATGACCTATGTAGAAAACAGCTTTCTTATCAGCATGGCTGTTACAGCTCCTTTTTTCTCAATTTTTGTCTTGCTCACCTGCATCTCCTGTCTGTTTAGCCAGAATTAAAATGTGTTTGGATTCTTAAAATAGCCCTATAGCTATTCCCTAAGTCATCAATATCCCCTGCATAATCTAGTCAGATCAATCTTTTTGAAACACCTGATTCCAAAAACCCACAATGCCTTAACCTTGTTTATTGGCTCAAGTTCAAACTATTCATTTTGAAATATCAATTGCTAAACTATTTATTAACTTTTGAATTTAAATTATAAAAACTAACTTACACTTCTTATATACTGTCTTGAAGTTTATTCCTAATTATTGCATGCTATATGCTATAACTTTCTGGTGATATAAAAAATATAAAGTACTTTTGAAAGATGGGGGCTTATGATTGTGAACCAAATGATCAAATTCAGTTGATAACATTGGCTAATTTTTCTGAACTGCTTATTTTCTCTGTATTTTTTATTCTTTATAACAAGGAATGACATCCCAGGGTAAGGAATTGTCAAAGGTGCTATATTTGTAAATAAAGTGATATAAAAACAAAAGACACATGAACATATATGAATAAAATGACATGATCCATTGTTGTAGTTTGTAAATATATGTATTTAGATATGTATTTGTATTATTATATATCATATAATTGCAGATAAATATACAGATGTTAGAAAGATGATAGATGGATAGATACGTAGATATACATCTAAAGATAGATGGATAGATAGGTGATAGAGAATTAGATAGAAAAAAAAGATAGATGTATAGAAAAAAAGATGAATGAATGATAAGCTAGATTCCATGCCCTTTAAATTTCATATTTAGTAAAGTGTGTGGTGTTATGCATGAAGTAGACAACATGCATATTTTTCAAATTGCTTAATCAATTAGATAATTTTTGAATGAATAAAGGAAAATAATAATTTCATGATGAACATCCACCATGCTTTTTATAAATAAATTATAAAGAACATTATTGCTTGTTTTTTTGATCTACAAACTACTTTAGTATCATCCAATTTTCATACACTATACCTGGTGACTACTTTCCACCACCAAAAATTTACCATTTTCCACTTGGAATAGCTTTATACTAGTTATTCCTTTGTAATCTGGGATGATTGGGGGGCTGCAAGTGTGACTAAACACCCTAAATATTTCACAGTTGATAGAAGCCTTAATTTTATAATTACAAAAGAGAATCAGATTCTTTTCTGATCTCACAGAATGTTGAAGGGAACCATAATGATCATCTACAATTATGAAGTAAAAGGTTTTGATTATGTTGAAACAATTTCACATATCAGTGAAGAGGTGAGGAGGTGGTTTGTGGTAGGATACCCTCAGATATTTCATTAGTTCTGATTATAAGTTGCCAGCATTTCTGCTTTTAAAACTATAAAATTTTTGAGGTAATTACCAACTTTTCCTCCCTTTTCCTTTATACCATCACAGTTTGTAATCTGATATAATAAATCATGTTGAAAAGACAATAGTAAAGTGATCACAAGAACAGAATGATTGACAAATAGAGCTATTTATGATTTTGGTTCAGAGTTGTGCTTTTTGAATTTTAGATGACTCCATGTGTTCAAATGTTCTCTACCATTACAGAAAGGCCACAGACAGACACTAGTTGTATGCCTCCCAGAATAATTAACATGTCGCTTGGCAAAACTACAACTGATAAAAAATTTATAAATTTATCTTAATAATGTAATCTACTCCTAATTGCAATAATGATTGCTAGCATTTATATAATACTTCAAAGTTAGCAAAGCACATTGCATGATATTTCATTTGATGTATATGCAGCTGATAGATTTTGTTAACAATAGGAGAGAAAAATGATATAATCCAGTGGACCTCAAAAAGTGTTTCATGGTAAATATCTCTTGATTGTTATAAGTCCAGTAGTCAGAATATAATTGCTTCAATTCTCAAGTCTGTTCTGGATCTTTGATTTGACCCATCATTGATTGGCACTGACCAATATTTATTTGTTACCTAGTGAAATTGTGACCTTAGGTAAATCACTTAACCTATCTAGGCCTTGGTTGCTTGTTTTTTCTTCATCTCTAGAATGATTGGGAAAGGATGTACTACATGATCTCCAAGGTACCTCCTACAATTAAAAATCTGATTCTAGTATTCTTTGTCCATTTTTTTTATAAATCATCTTCCTTGCAAGTTTTAGTAAATGAACTTGAGTCTTTTTTCTTATTATTTTGTATTTTGGGAATTACTATTTTATCTCTGGAATTTTTTTTATCAGTTTTGGTTGTCTACTAAAAAAATGCAAAGCAGTTATATTACCTATTTATTTTATAGATTTCAATGAAATTGGTTTGAAAATATTGACTCTTAAAATGATGATAATATTTCTAAAAAATTTTTCCCCCAGCGGAACCCTCCAATGGTGGTAGATGACCTTTTTGAAGACATGAAAGATGGGGTTAAGCTACTGGCCCTCCTGGAGGTTCTATCAGGACAGAAACTGGTAGGTAATATTTTTTCTTTTTGATTCTAGCAAATAACACCAACATTAACAATGAAAACCCTTAGAACAAATGTGATGAATGATTGTTTAAACCCAGGAGGATTATTTAATCCAAAACTAAAGAGAAGAAAACTCACTCTGTTTTTTTACTTTTACATGTGAAATTTCTATTTTTTTTTCAAGACTATAGAAGGAAAGAATTCAATTTTGTGCAGTAAGGATTTTTTTTAGTACCTTCTATGAGCCAGACACTGCTAAACAGGCTCTGGGAATATTGATAGAAGACAGTCTCTGCCTTCAAGAAGTGTATATTTTACAGAAGGGATTCAAAGAGTAGGTAAAAAAATGAATAAGCACAGAATATTTACAAAATAAATAAAAAGTAGTATGGGAAACAGAGGTTCCCTTCTGTCTAGAGGAAGAGAATTAAGTGCATTCATTTCACTCTCAGTCAGAACATAATCATTAGTGAATTGTTCATGACCCTTAAGTCACTTAAGCTCTCAGTACTCTAGGCCAATGGTGACAAACTCAGTCACAGTGAACTGGAGGAATTTACAAAGCAGCAGTGGATGTGTTAGTCACAGGAGAGAATGTTTTCTAATAAGTTATCATGTAATCAAATATCTTTGTTCCTTTGTTTGGAATATTAGAATACACCTTAAATAATGAATGGCTTTTTACTTCATTAGTGTGAATTTTTAAAAAAATTTTTATTGATATTTATTTTTCCAAATATGTCATGAAAGTTATTCAACATTCATCCACATGCCTATGTATATTTTTAAATTGCAAAATTTCATTTCACCCTCCCTTCCCACCTACCCTCCCCTCAGCAGCAAAGAGTGATGTTAATATTGTACTTACAGATTTGTGTTACACATATTTACAGATTAGTCATTTTCAATATGATAAAGAATTTTGGTAAGGGAAAGAAATAAGTGAGATTTTTTTTTTTAAGTGAATGTATTACTGGGGGCAGCTAGGTAGCGCAGTGGATAGAGCACTAGTCCTGGAGTCAGGAGTACTTGAGCTCAAATCTGGATTCAGACACTTAATAATTACCTAGCTGTGTGGCCTTGAGCAAGCCATTTAACCCCATCGCCTAACAAAAACCTAAAAAAAAAAAGTGAATGTATTACCTAGCTATATGACCTTGGGCAAGTCACTTAACCCCTTTGCCTTGCAAAAACAAAAATAAAAAAGTGAATGTAGTTTTATCCAATTCTGAAGGATTTTGTTTTGTTTTCTTTTGTTTTCCTTCCTCTGGATGTGGATAGTATTGTCCATAGCTAATCTAATAGAGTTGTCCTAGCTCTCTGAACTGCTGAGAGCACCAGCATCCCTTGGGGTGAACATCTCACACTGTTGTTAATGTATGCATTGTTCTCTTGGTTCTACTTCCTTCACTCAGCATCAGATCCTGCACTTCATTCAGTGCTTCCCTAGAGTCTGATCATTTATGGTTTCTTATAGAATCAATAGTATTCCATAATATTCATGTACCATAACTTGTTTAACCATTTCCCAAATGATGGGCATCCCCTCAATTTCCAATTCTTAGCCATTTCAAAAAGAGTTGCTATGAATATTTTGGAACATATGGAATTTTTTCCCATTTTTTTATGATTTCTTTTGGATATGGGCTTAGAAATGGAATTACCGGTCAAAGGGTATGAACAATTTTACTGCTCTTTTGGCATATTCCATATTGCTCTCCAGAAACATTGGGTCCCTTCACATTTCTACCAGCAATTCATTAATGTCCCAATCCTCCCAAAACCTCTCCAACATTGATCATATTCCTTTTTTGTCATCTTAGCCAATCTGATAGATGTGAAGTGATACCTCAGAGTTGTTTTAATTTGCATTTCTCTAATCAATAATGATTTGAACAATTTTGATAAGATTATATATAGTTTTAATTTCATTTGAAAACTGTCTATTCATATCCTTTGATCATTTGTTAATTGAGGAATGACATGCAACCTTATAAATTTGATGCAGTTTTCTATATATTTTAGAAATGAGACCTTTATAAGAACTACTAGTTATGAAGACTGTTTCCCAGATTTCCCCTTTCCTTCTAATTTTGGCAGCATTGATTTTATTAGTGCAAAACCTTTTTAATTTAAAATAGTCAAAATCATCCATTTTGCAGTTTCTAATGTACTCTATTTCTTGTTTGGTTATAAATGTGTCCCCTTTCCCATAGATCTGATAGATAATTTCTTGGCCTATTAATTTATCTATGGTGTCATCCTTTTTGTCTAAATCCTGTACCCATTTTTTGTTATATTTATTTTATTTTTGTACTAATGATTTTTTATACATTTCTAAAATATTCTTGTTTAAGAGTAAACATAATAAAACATAATACTCCCTCCCCCCAAAAATTATACACCCTCATGAACAATAAAATAAAGAGGAAAAAATTAAAATAATAATAATAATAATAATAATAATAATAATAATAATAATAAGCAGCTAGGTGGTGCAGTGGATGGAGCTCTGGCCCTGGAGCCAGGAGCCTGAGCCCAAATCCAGACCCAGACACCCAACAATCACTTAGCTATGTGACCCTGGGTTAGCCACCCCAAACCCACTGCCCTGCAAAAACCAAAATAAAATAAAATAATAATGATGATGATGATGATGATGATGATGATGATGATGATTGATGATGATAATAATAATAATAATAATGATAGGGTCAACCAGGTGGCACAATGGCCAGAGCACCAGCCCTGGGCAAGCCACCCATTCCCATTTGCCCCCCAACAACCCCCTAATAATAATAATAATAATAATAATAATAAGAAGAAGAAGAAGAAGAAGAAGAAGAAGAAGAAGAAGAAGAAGAAGAAATGTGGTTCAGTCTGTGTTCCAACACCACCAGCTCTGTTGTGGGTGGATCACATTCTTTAGGATAAGTCCATCACAAAAGATACTTCCATATTTTTCCACTGTTGCCATTGCTGATTGCAGCTCCCTCCATTCATACTTCCCTACTACCATACACTATGTTTTCTCTCTCCTTTCACTCTTCCCCTCTTCTTAAATGTGCTGTAGGGTAACTAAGTGGCACAGCAGATTGATCACTGGCCCTGGGGCCAAGAGGCCTTCAGCCCACATACTACCCCTAAGGCCCATCAACCACCCAGCCCTGTAGTCCCGGACAGGCCATCCAATCCCAGCCTCTTGCAGGAAGTACAAAACAAAATGTGTTATATAGGACCACTCTCCCCCAGGTCCACCCTCTCATCCATCACTCACATCCCCACCTTCCCCTATCCCCCTTCTCTCCTTCTTACTCTAGATGTCTATACCCCATTAAGTATATATATATGCTGTTTCCTCTCTGAGTCATCTCTGTGAGAGCAAAGGTTCCCTCATTCCCCTTGTCTTTCCCCCTTCCATATCATTACAATAGCTCATTGTAATAAAAAAAAATCTTATTATATGAAATATCTTAGCCTATTCTACCTCTTTCTCTTACTCCCATTACATTTCCCTTTTAGCTATTGACTCCATTTTTACAATATCTTATATATCTTCAAATTCAGCTCTCTCCTGTGCTTCAACTTTAAAAGCTCCTTCTACCTGCTCTATTAAATGAGAAGTTTCTTATGAGTATTATCAGTATTATTTTTCTATGCAGGAATATATGTAGTTCATCATCATTAAGTCCCCCTTCACCTAAATCCTGTATTTGAAGGTCAAACTTTCTGTTCAGCTCTGGCCATTTAAATCGGAACATTTGAAATTTCCCTGGTTCATTGAAAGTCCATCTTTTTCCCTGGAAGAGGACGTTCAGTTTTGCTGGGTAGTTGATTCTTGGTTGCATTCTAAGCTCTTTTGCCTTCCAGGATATTATATTCTAAGCCATATGAGCCTTTAATGTAATTCCTGCTGTCTTATGTGATCCTGACTGCAGCTCCATAATATTTGAATTGTATCCTTCTGGCTGCTTGTAATATTTTCTCTTTGACTTGGGAGTTCTGGAACTTGGCTATAATATTCCTGGGGGTTGGTTTTTTTTTGGATCTCTTTCCAGGGGAGATCAGTGGCATCTCTAGGCAATTTTCCTGTAGGAATTCTTTTAAAAAGAGGTCAAGGGGCAGCTAGGTGGTGCAGTGGATAAAGCATCGGCCCTGGAATCAGGAGTACCTGGGTTCCAATCTGGTCTCAGACACTTAATAATTACCTAGCTGTGTGGCCTTGGGCAAGCCACTTAATCCCATTTGCCTTTCAAAAACCTAAAAAAAAAATTTAAAAAAAATAAAAATGAGGTCAAGGCTCTTTTCCTGATCATGATTTTCAGGTATCCCAATAATTTTTAAATTATCTTTCCTGAATCTGTTTGCCATATCAGTTGCTTTTTCAATGAGATGTTTCACATTTTCTTCTAATTTTTCATTCTTTTGCTTTTGAAGTATTGTATCTTGACTTCTTGTAAAGTCAGCAGTTTCCTTTAGTTCCATTCTAGATCTGAAGGATTTGTTTTCCTCAGAGAACTTTCTTATCTCTTTTTTCATCCAACCAATTCTGCTTTTTAAAGCATTCTTCTCCTCAATAACATTTGAACTGTTTTATCCATTTGTCCTATGCTGGTTTTGAACATGTTATTTTCTTCAGCAATTTTTTGGATCTCCTTAACTAAGCTGCTGACTTCTTTTTCATGTTTTTCCTGCTCTGTCATTTCTTTTCCCAATTTTTCTTCTATCTCCCTCACTTGGTTTGCAAAATCTTTTTTGAGCTCTATCATAGCCTGAACCCAATTTCCATTTTTCTTTCAGTCTTTCGATGCAGAAACTTGTGCTTACTCATCTTCAGATTGAGTATTTTGATCCTTCTTGGGTTCATAGACAATTTATTTCTCAATGGTGTTCCTCTTTGTTCTCTGTTTACTCATTTCCCTAGCCTGTGCCTCCTTTTGGGTTGCTTCCGGAGCTTTTGAGTATTATTGGAACACCCTCCCCCCAAACAAGGATCTCAGCATGTGAGGCTCTGTCTTCCCTCCTGGTCTGTGAATGACCACAAGTGCACCCCTCTACCACTGGGTTGAGGTGGGGGGGGGGCTGCTGTTCTATGGCTGGTCTAGACTGTGATCAGGATCTGAATGTGGTCAGAGCTTCAGAGTCCTGTTCCAGGTACAGAGGACAAACCTTGGAAGTCTCTCTCCACTCCCCTACCTTTGCTTAGTTGAGCACTCAAGGCTCAGTTGCCTCTGGGGGCTCTTGCTTACCGGCTCTGCCTGCTTCCATTTCCTGGATCTGGGCTGCCAGGGCCAGGCTGCTTTGAGTGCCCTGAGGGCTGGGTTTCAGGCAATCACTCTGACAGCCCCCCCCATCTTCCAAGTTGTGCCCAGTGCTCCCCGGGGTGTAAGTCAGGAAACTGCCCCCGCTGCTGTGAGCTACAGCTCCCAAGCTCCCTGGGGCTGCCTCCAGGAGACTGAAGTTCTTTCACTTTGGTGGGCTGCCCCTCTAACCCCATGGAGCAGAGCCTTTCAGCTATTTTCCAGGTTACCTTGGACTGGAGACTTGCTTCACTGGATCCCTCTGTGGGTTCTGTCTCTCAAAAATTTAGTTAGAGTGTCCTTATTTTATTTTATTTTATAAGTTTTGAAATATAGAGAGTACCTAAGAGAGGTTCTTCTCCTGTCACCATCTTGGCTCCACCCCCCTAAAACTGTTACCATTTTGATCTTATTTTGGTATAGAGTGTGAGATGGGGTCTCTACCTAGTTTTTGTCATACTGTTTTCCAATTTTCCCAACAATTTTTGTCAAATAGTGAGATCTTATCCCAGAAGCTGATGTCTTTGGGTTTGTCAAACACTAGATTTCTGTAGTCATTTACTACTGTTTCTTTTGAACCTATCCTAATCCATTGGTCCATTACTATTTCTTAACCAGTATCAGGCATTTCTGATATCTGTAACTTTAAAGAATAGTTTTAGATCAGTAGAACTAGGCCACCTTCCTTTACATTTTTTTTCATTAGTTCCCTTGCTATTCTTGACCTTTTCTTGCTCCATATGAATTTTGTTAACTATTTTTTTTGTAGTTGGTAAAATAATTATTTGATAGTTTAATTAGTATGGCTCTGAAAAAGTCATTTAATTTGGGTAGAATTGTCATTTTTATTCTATTAGCTCCACCTAACCATGAGGATTATTTAGATCTGACTTTATTTGGTGGAATATAGTTTCTGAGTTTATCTTGAGAGGTAGATTCCTAAGTATTTAATGTTGTTTATAGTTACTTTAAATGAAATTTCTCGATCTCCTGCTCTTGGGTTTTGCTGTTAATGTATATAGAAATGCTAATGATTTATGTGGGTTTATTTTATATCCTGCTATTTTGCTGAATTTGTTAATTGTATTAGGGAGTTTTTTAAATGATTTTCTTGGATTTTCTAAGTATATTATCATCTCATCTTCAAAGAGTGAAATCTTTGCTTCCTCATTACTGATTCTGATTCTTTCAATTTCTTTTTCTTCTCTTATTGCTAAAACTATTCAATATTCTTGTTTCACCCCAAATCTTATTGGAAATGCTTCAGGTTTATCCCTATAACATTTAATATTTGTTAATGTTTTAGATATATAATACTTATTATTTTAAGGAAAACTCCATTTATTCCTTAACTTTCTAGTGTTTTTAATAGGAATGATGTATTTTATCAAAGGTTTTTTTCAGCATCTATTGAAATAATCATTTGATTTCTGTTGGTTTTTCTATTGATATGTTATATTATGTTGAGTATTTTCCTAATATTGAACTATAGCTGCCTACCTGGTATAAATCCTATCTGATCATGATGTATTATCCTAGTAATAACTTTCTGTAATCTCATTGCTAAAATGTTATTTAAGATTTTTGCTTCATGGGGGAGATCGATATATAAATTTTTTTTTGTTTTGGTTCTTCCTGGTTTAGGTATCAGAACCATGTTGGTGTCATAAAAGGAATTTGGCAGAACTCCTCCTATTTTTACAAATAGTTTGTGTAGAATAGAAATTAATTATTCCTTAAATGCTTGGTAAAATTCACTTCTAATCCATCTGGACTTGGAAACATTTTCTTAGGGAGTTTATTGATGGTTTCTTCAATATTTTTTTTTCTGAAATGGGGTAATCTTTTATTTATTTAAAGCCATGGGCTTAAGTGACTTGCCCAAAGTCACACAGCTGGGCAATTATGTGTCTGAGGTCAGATTTGAACTCAGGCCTTCCTGACTCCAGGGCTGAGAAGTTTGTAATTTTGTAATTATTTATTTCACTTCATTCAGGTTATCAAATTTATTGGCATACACTTCAGCAAAGTAGCTCTAAATGATCTCTTTAATTTCCTCCTCATTGGTAGTTAGTTTACCCTTTGCATTTTTTATTCTGGTAATTTAATTATTTTATTTCTTTTTTATAACCAGATTAATGAAAGGTTTATCTATTTTATTGATTTTTTTCATAAAACCAACTCTTAGTTTTATTTATGAGATCAAGAATTTTCTCTCTTTCAGTTTTATTAATCTCTTCCTTGATTTTCAGAATTTCTATTTTGTATTTAATTGGGGATCTTTAATTTGTCCTTTTTCTAGCTTGTTTAGTTGTATATCCAATTCATTGATCTCCTCTTTCTCTATTTTATTCATAAAAGCATTTAGAGATAAAAAGTTTCCCTTCAAAACTGCCTTGGCTGCATTCTGTAAATTTTAGTATGATGTCTCATTATTATCATTTTCTTGGATATAACTATTGATTATTTCTATGATTTACTGCTAGATCTACTCATTATTTAAAATTGTTATTTATTTTCCAGTTAGTTTTTATTTCATCTTCCCATGACTCTTTATTACATGTAATTGTTATTGCATCATGGTCTGAGAAGTATGCCTTTATTATTTCTGCATTTCTGCATTTGATCATAAGATTTTTAATGCCCTAGTACATGGTCAGTTTTGGTATAGCTTCCATGTACTGCTGAGAAAATGTATATTCATTTCTATCACCATTAAGTTTTCTCCAGAAGTCTATCACAAGTAAGTTTTCTAAGATTTCAGTCACCTTCTTAACTCCCTTCTTGTTTATTTTTTGGCTACATTTATCTAATTCTGAGAGAGGGGAAGTTTATGGCCCCCGTTATTAATGTTTTGCTGTCTATGTCTCCTTGTAATTCATTCAACTTTTTCTCTAGGAATTTGGATGCTATACACTGGATGCATACATTTTTAATAATAATATAGCTTTATTATCTAGTTTTTGGAAGATGTAGTTTCCTTTCTTATGCCTTTTAATGACGTCTATTTTTGCTTTTGCTTTATCTGAGATCAGGATTACTACCCCTGATTTTTTTTTACTTCAGCTGAAGCATAACATATTTTGCTCCATCCCTTTATCTTTACCTTGCATGTATCTTTCTGCTTCAGATGTGTTTCTTGTAAACAACATATTGTAGTATTCTGAGTTTTAATCCATTCTACTTTCCACAAGCTCGGAATGCTCTACCATGGATTGGGCAAATAGTTCTTGTGAATATTTGGGGTGTTAACTAAACTTACATATGTCACCGTTCCTTTGAACTGCTTTAATTCTGCCTTCCTCATAGAGCACAGCACCTCACTGATGAGGACACACTATGCTGGGCAGTCCTGTACATGTTGAACAATCAGTTGTAAAGTTCTTCAGAGAGACCTTCAGGTGTCCTGGTATCGCTTCTTCCAAACCCCTTGGGAGCACTTGCCTTGTGTGAGTTCTCCATAAAATAGTCTTTTTGGTAATTCTACTTCTGGAATTCTAAGTTGACTTGAGAAAGGACTTCAGTGCTTGATATCTTCTTTCAGTTAATCTTCAGGATATTCCCCATCATTTTAATTAGTCCAGTCTTCATGTTTCTTGTAAACAACATATTATGGAATTCTGGTTTTTAACACATTCTGCTATCTGCTTCCACTTTATAGGATAGTTCATCCTATTCACATTTACAGTTAAGATTACTAATTCTGTATTTCCTCTCCATGCTATCTTTTCCCATTTATATTTTTCTCTTTCTTTTCCTCTTACTTCTCACCCAAGGTTTACTCCCTTTCCCCTTTAATTTTTCTTTTAAAATTTATTTTCACTTTTACCTTTGCCTTCTCTTTTCTCAGTCCCTTCTTCTCTTATCTTTCCCTGCCCTGCCCCCCTTCCCTATAGAGTAAGATAGATTTTTTTTTTAAACCCAAATGGGAATGGATCTTATTCCCTCTCTGGGACAAATCTATTGAAAAGAATTTACTCAATGTTCACACCCTCCCTTCTTTCCCTCTAAAATTATAAATCTTTGTGCCTCTTCACCTGGTGTCATTTATTCTGTACTCAAATACTATTAATCAGATATCATCAGTTACAGCTTGATTAATTGATTGTTTGATAAACTCAGTCTTATCAAAGTACCATCACAGATTGATTGATTGATTGATTGTTTGATAAGCAGCATTGCATCAAAGTCACTAGGTACCCTCCCCTCTTTTGTCACATTTGAAATACACTTTTTATGAGTCTTGAATTAAATCAAATTATAATCATTTTTACTTTACCCCCTTTTCAATTTCCCTCCAAGGACATACAATCCTCATGAGTCAATGTATCATCCAAAGTCAAACCATTTCATGAAATATTTGTACCCCCCCCAGCATATTTCTCCCACACTCCCCCCCAGGTACTTAACCCCTTGTTAAAGTAAAGTATAGATTATGTCCAAGCCTGATTTAATTACCTATAAAAATCTCACTTCCCTCCCCACCCAGGGTACTTGACCCCTTGTCAAGTAAAGTATGAATTAAGTTCAACAATGATTTAAGTGAATATAAGAATCTCAAAGGATTCTAGGTACTGTAAAACTCTGAATGTGTCACTTTAGAACTTTACAAGTAATTGTAGGTTATGGGAGACACTGACTCAGGACCACCCAGTTTATGATGCCCTCATCAGAGAAAGTGCTAAGCTTTATGGAGTACATTAGAATTACAGCAAGGCAAAGGAAACAAGTCACTTAAGTTTAGAGTAAATATTCTTGCTTTTCATCAGGGAATTTTGTCTCAAACATAATGAGGTCATCTTGGACTTCTTCAGTGGAAAGACAGGATTCAACCATACCCATAACCTCTGTCAAATCTCTTCAATTTTATTCGACCCTTGAATTATACTAAGAGAAGTACAATTCTCAAGAGATATGTATTATATCTTCCCTTTTAGGATTATATACAATTTGATGGTCTTAACTAGCATTTATTTTATTTTGTTTTGTCCTTCCCTTTTCATTTACCTTTTTATGCATTTTTGAGTTGTATATTTGGCTATTGAATTCTGTATTCGGTCCTAGTCTTTTTGTCATGAAATTGTAGAAGTCCTCTTTGTTGTTGAATAACCATCTTTTCCCCTGACAATATATATTGAATTTTGCAAGGTAGTAAGTTCTTGGTTGTAATCCCATGTCCTTTGCCCTCTGATATATGGTATTCCAGTTCCTCTGGTCCCTCAGTGATAGGTCCTGTGTGAGTATGGTTTTTTTTCCTTTTGTATTTAAACTGATTCCTTTTTTGCTGCTTGAAGAGTTTTCTCCTTTGTTTGAGAGTTCTTGAATTTGGCTATAACAGACCCTTGGAATTTTATCCTGGGGTCTCATTCTGGAGGGATTCTCTGTATTTTTTCAATGGCTATGTTGTCTTGTTGTCCTAGCAGATTTAGACAGTCTTCCATGATGATTTCCTGCATGATGTTTTCCAGGTTCTTTTTTTGATCTAGGCTTTCTAGTAGTTTGATAATTCATAAATTCTCTCTCCTGAGTTTATTTTCCAGGTCAGTTGTTTTTCCTAAAAGGTACTTTATATTTACTCCAATTTTTTCAGCCCTTTTCTTTTGTTTGAGGGAATCTTATGCTCTCAGAGATTCATTATTTTCTATTTGTTCAATTCTAATTTTTAGGGTTTCATTTTCTTCACTTAGCTTTTATGTTTCCTTTTCCAGTTGGTTATTACTTTTAATGGAGTTGATTTCTTTGTTTAATTTTTCATATTTTTTCTGCATGACTTTAATTTCTTTTTTTTACATTTTTCTTCTTCCACTCTTTTTTGGTTTTTAAATTCTTATTATTTGGTTATTAGATTCCTTTATGAGCTTCTAATTCATAGTCTTTTTTTGAGATTTACTCTGTGAGTGATTTTTCACTGATTTCTTCTTCTGACATGGCATTGTTAGCATTTTTATTTGCAAAGTAGTATTCTTATAGTGAGTGCTCTTAGCTTTTTTGCTCATCTTTGTTGTTTTAGCTCTTCTCCTGGGGTATGTGGATTATAGATCCAAGATTTTTATGCTGGGACTGGATCTGATCCCTGGCTTGTCGTTGGCCAAGGTGTTGCCTATGCAGTCTAGGCCTTGCCTTTGCAGAGATTTATTTTCTCCTTTATGACCAGGTTCTGCTTATTCATTGCTTTGTTTCCAGCCCAATTCTACCTTTTTTCCCAGTATTCCCAAGGTTCAGACTTTGTTTGAGAGATCCTCTCTGCTGGCTTGCTATCTAGCTACCAGGACCTATGCTGTTGTCAAGCTGTTGGGAATTGAACTGCACTGTGGATTAAAACCTCCAGCTGGCTTTCCCCTTCTCTAGTCTCACTTGGCTTTACTTCTCCTTTCCTTTCTTTCACTGAAGATCCTCCATGATGTCTACCATTGAAAACCTCTTTGGATCTTTTCTTTTTTCTTGGGGGGGGGGGGTGGGATCTATAGCTTTAATGTCAATGTAGAGGCTTCATTTATCTTTGGTGGGGAAAAGTTCCAGGAACATATTAGCTTCATGTCACCATCTTGGCTCTGCCCCAGAAGTCACCATTAGTATGAACTTGATAAAGAATAGATATGAACACATTCAGATACAAAGAAATAAAAAAAAGATTATCATACACATCTCTACTATACAGCTTTTTAGAAACAAAAAAAGTATATATATTAAATATAGTGTGGTAATCCCCTCCATGTACATATTCCCTTCTGACTTTCCTTAGACCTGTTCTTGTTGACATTATTACTTCTGTAACTTGAGCCTCTTCTATCTTAAAGTATGTCTTCTGTTAAGAGTTATGAGATTGCATGTAGTAAACATGTATAACATAAGCAATATATCTCATGTCCCTTCAGTTTCTAAAACTTCATGTATTCATGTATATGTATTTATATATATATATTTAATATTTTTATATTTAGATTGATAGATCAGTATGTATGGATGTATATATTCTTTGAGATTCCAGGATATATTACCTTATATTTATACGCAAATTGAAAAACTTCACTGAGCTCAATGTTAGTATTAGTTTCAGTATGTTTTGTTTTTTCCATTTGGAAAGAATATATAGTTTATATCTGCATGTGCAAGGGTATTTTTCATGTTTTTGTTAGCACACTAATAGCATCAATCACTACCACTGAAAAGACAACTTGTTCAAAAGTGTTTGTCTTATGGGAGCTACAGAGCCAATCAACAGAAGAATATTGATATAATTAGGACATAAAACTCCCCTTTTCAGTTGTATTTTAAACAATAAAAAAATAGATTTGTTTATTTAGGTTTTTGATGGACTGATAGATAAACATGTAGATAAGTATGTAAATATTATTATTATTATTACTTGGACAAAAAAAACAGAGGAGATAATCCTTAGACTAGCATGCAGAATAGTAGAAAATAAATCTCAGATTGGGAATTCTCCTTCTGATTTTAATTGCTTATCTAGCCACAGTTACATAACCATATTTACCCACATAGTTTACTTTTAAAGGTTAGATTTTATTTTTGGCTTGAACAGTATAGGTACTTACTTGTACCTATAATTATTTACATTTTGGGCTAGATGATACAGTGGGAAATCAGCAGGAAGAACTGCATTAAAATCCTACCTCAGTTGTGTTAGCCTTGACAAGTCACGTAGCTTTTCTCAACCTCAGTTTCCTCAGCTATAAATGGAAAAATAATAATATAATTTGTAGGATTTTTATAATGATCAAATTAAATACCATATATAATATATGTGCATATATAGTACTTTTTGAACCTATTAAGTATTTTAACTATTGTTTTATTACTGTGTATAGTATTTTGTAATATGTAAAATGCTATACAAATTATTATTATTACTATTATGTTGGAAATTAATTTTTATAAGAATGTTTTATAAATAGAATAAATTATTTGGAGAAATGACACTTAACTGGTTAATTTGAGCAATTAACAGCAAAGTCAAGAGAGAATTGTATCTGGAGTCAGAGACCCTTGTTTGAATTCTGGCCTGTCACTGACTCTCTGTGTCACTTTGGGCAAGTTAATTCCCGTCTCTATGACTCACAGTTTCTTCATCTGTAAGATTAGTGAGTTGAATTGGGTGGTTTCTAAAATTGCTTCCTTACTTAAATCTATAGTCCTCTGATCCCAAGATTTGATAACATATGTAAATCAATTCAAAAATAGAAAATTTATGATGATTTTTTAAAAATATCTTCAAGCACTACTTGAATACCAAATCATTTCTATGTCATGTTCTCCATTATCAATATTTGTTAATTTTTTTTTGTTGTCAGTTCCAGCATAAGTTCAATAGTATCAATTGAGTCCATGATCTTGTTTTGCTTAAAGAATTCAATCTATAAAACAAATAGATCAACACAACAATCATTGCTTGAATTAAATTCTTGCCTTCCTGCAGAATCAATATTCTCTTTGAGTCGTAGAGGACCTCCCTTACAGATCAACTTCCTCCAGCTTCCTCATTTTATTGATGAAGTGTTAAAAGTGACCAAATAAAATTAATGACTCAGTTTAAAACAGAATCTGAGTCTTCTTACTCTCAATTCAAAGTATGGAGTCTTTTCTTTGTGTTTTTCAAGAGTCTGATTTATACAAGTTGAAATTATATAAGTATCCTAAATAAAACAGCAGTGCAGCTTTAACTTTTCTTATTTCAGTGCATTTTATTGGTTCATCCCTTTGAATTTTTACAATTATGAAGCACAGTAGGGTTTAAAGCCAAAAGAGGGATAATACTAGTGAAAGAGATAAGTGAGCTGATGTGAATTTTGCCTCCCATTCTTTCTCTGCTGACCTCTGTTTAAAAATGTGCTGTCTAAAAAATCCTTTCATGTGCCTCCCCTTTTATCCAAAGGCCACTCATGAGGGAGGACATTTTACTTAGAAGCATTAAAATTTCATTGTGAATTCCAAATTACATGTTTTCAAGTGTTGCATAATTATCTACTGGGTAGAGTTATTTTGGGAGTATAAGAACATAAGAATCACTACTCTGGGTCAGCCCCACTGTCCATCCACTCCAATGTTCTGTATCTGACAGCAACACCACGGGATATATTATTTAAAGGCATTTTGGTCCTTGAGCTCAGTTGTGATGTAATAGTATATACCTGCCAATATCCTAGTTCCTTTTAATAATTCACTGTAAATTCATTATTTGTGGATTTATCTGCTAGTTTTTAAAAAAAATTTTCATTTTATTATTGTTTTAACAGAGTTTCTCAGCACTTAAAGAAATCTAATTTACTTTTGCATTTACTAGTCTAAGAAACCTTTTTTTCTCCCACTAGAATGATAAATTATCTATTCTCACTTGTAAATGAACATAGGATAAGTAGGTTTGATTTTAGATTTTGGAATTGCTAAAGAACGTTATTAATTTTCATTAATTTGTTGTACTAGACTTGTAGTTTCATTGAATAGGGAATCTTCTAGTGAGAAAATTCTCTTTAATTGATTAGGAAATGACTTTTCAAATGAGGATATATTAATATAATGGAATATTATAAAAACAATAGAGATTATTTTAGAAAAAACAGATTTGTATGAATCAATGCAAAGTGAAATGAGCAGAGCTAGAATAATTTATATGACTACAATTCTCTAAATGAAACAACTTTAAAATACAAGAATTCTGTTCAATACAATTACTAATTGTTAATCCACGGAACTAAAGAAATATGCTTTCCACTATTTGGCAGAGAAGTGATGAACTAGAGTTTTGTTATCCAGTTGGGATTGCCCACCCTAAACCCATGAAGTGTGATTAGCCAGTTAGATTTTGAGAAGACAGGTGTCATCCCCACATTCCCTCAATTGTGATTCTTGTCTAGCCACAGTTACACAATCATACTGCTCTTAACCCTCACCATTCCCCTACTTTCTCCTTTATCAGCTGTGCAAACTCCCAACCATCTTATTCTGGAGAAGTGTCAGATCCCTCAGGTTAGTTATAGTCTATCTTATCCTAGATCACCTCCTGACTCCATCAGATATTCCTTTGCAATGTGAATTCTTCTCTTGGGGATAGTGACTGGTAAGAGTGCTGTTCTCTTTTTCTTTTCATAAATGAGTCACAAATGATTACCAGCTATGAATAGATTAGTAATTGCATCATAGATCATATTGCATCATTTTCCTCTGACCAGTTGCAGTTGCAGTTGCAGTTACTTTGACAGTATATTTTCTAGAGAGGTATACATTTATAATGACATTGACACACGCATTGCCCGAATTTGGGAGGCTCCAAAGAAAAGTATGGGAGAGAAGAGATATTAGACTGACTACCAAATGGAAAGTCTACAGAGCCACTGTGCTGACCTCATTGTTGTACTTTCATGAAAACTGGACAACTTCCAATGCCATGACAGGAAACTGAATGGCTTCCATTTGAATTGTCATAGGAAGTTTCTGAAGATCACCTGAAGAGGATAAAATACCAGACAGATCCTGAGGTACTTTCTCAAACTAAACTTCCAAACATTTAAATTCTGCTACAGAGAAAACAGCATCAATTGACTTGTCACATTGCTTGAATGACAAACATACACTTGCCTAAAATAAAATAGATTGCCTAAATATTTTATGGAACTCACACAGAGCAAGTGCTCACATGATGGTCAGAAAAATCAATACCAGGATATTCTCAGGTCTCTTTTAAGAACTTTGGGTTTGATTGAATGACCTGGGTGACACTGGCATAGGACCACTCAGCATGGCATGCTCTTATTAGAAAAGATGCTTGCTGTGTTCTATGAACAAAGCAGAATTGAAGTAACTCAAAAGAAACACAAGAATCTACCTCAAATGTTCATATGGATTATTTGTGCCTGATCTATGTTAGAGCATTCCAAACTCAGATTGGTCTGATCAGCCATAGTTGGAAACACTGTAACTTGACTCTAATGTAGTTGTGTCATTTTGGTTCTCTTTGAGAATAAAGGTCAATCATATATAAATATATGTATTCCTAATAACTAAGAGATACAGATAGTTGTTCACACTGTTATCCAAAAAGCCCAATTATTAGAATTGAAAATCATTTGGTAATTAAAAAAAAAAAAGATGAATTCATTTACATAGGTGGCTAAAAGAAATCTTAAATGCTAAATTTCTTTCCCTGGGCCCCTGAAGATACAAAACCCAAAATGATACAGATCTTGTCTTCAAGGAGATTACATTGTATTAGGAAAGATAATTTGTAAATGCATGTTTATGAATAAATTAGAAACAAATACAAGATAATTTTGATATTGGAAGGTACTATGAGTTCCCTTAGAGTGGTGGTAGAAAGAGAATCAGGAAAGTTTCACATAGAAGTTCATGCTTGATCTGATCCTTGAGGGAAATAAGGTATTCCAAAGTGAGGAAGGGTTGTAATTCCAACCAGAGCAAAGATAACCTTGGGGAGAGAGTGTGAAGAACATTAAGAAGTCCTGTTTGAATAGTGGGCTAACCCTCCTCCTTCATCTCCTTATCTCTTCCTTGCCTCCCACTACTATCTGATGCAAATGACCTTTTTTTCATTTTCTCAAACTCCTTAGGGCTTCTAAATTCTGAAGGCTCATTAATTAAACTCTAATTGAAAAAGTGGTGCTGTGGATAGAGTGACTGACCGGTAGCATGGTAGACCTGAGTTTGAATTCTGACTCAGATATGCTCAAGCTCTATGATTCAGGACAATCTATACCTTCATATCCTCAGTTTCCTCATTTGCAAAATAATCATAATAGAAATATCTGCCTCTCAGAGTTCTTAGACAGATCAAATGAAATACTATATGTAAAGCACTTTTGCAAACCTTCAAACACCATGCAAATGGATGTTTCCTATTAATAGAAATATATTCCTAAGATTCTATATTCTCATTTTTATCCTGTTTATTTTTCTGTCTTGCTACTGCAACAGCTGCTACTCTACCCTCTAAACTAGACCCAGGAGACCATGCTTTGGAGATGCTAAATCACTCAACTCTTGGCTACCTTGGATAATTGGTTCTCATCTTCACCTCTACACCCTACCCTATTTCTGTGTCTTCCTTACCAGTACTGAAGCAGAATGGATTGCCCTAATATTTGATTCACTATCTGTAATTTCCTAAACCAAAACATACTCTTTGGCTATGACTTCCTACTAAATGTGTTATTTCTTCATTATAATGTGTTTTAGTGTTAAAGAATGTCTTTTTATTGCATTTATAGCTCCAGCATTTGATATAGTGACTGACACAAAGGAAATGGTCAATAAAAGCTCCTTTATTCCTTTAAGAGACAGGATAGGGTCATTTGTTCAATGAAGTAATAATATCATATTATCTGATCAATCTCCTTGCTTCTGGGAAAAGTTAACTTATAATGGGGAAAAAAAAAACATTTGTTAATAACTTGTGGCAGAGCGGCTACGTGGCGTAGTGGATAAAGCACTGGCCCTGGAGTCAGGAGTAGCTGGGTTCAAATCTGGTCTCAGACACTTAATAATTACCTAGCTGTATGGCCCTGGGCAAGCCACTTAACCCTGTTTGCCTTGCAAAAACTTAAAAAAAAAAAAAACTTGTGGGACGTGGTCACACTGTTTACTAAAATCTCTACTAAAAATACAGATCTTATTATAGAATCATCAATTTAGAGACAGATGATATCTTAGAGACCATTGAATCTAACTACCCTGATCATTTTGCAGGGTCACACAATTAGAATTTGTTTCTAGCATAATTTTAAAAGTTTTATAACAATAGAGAAATTTGCAGAATTCTTTCTATTTCACCTTTAAATTAATGATGCATTGAGCTAGAACCTAATTAACAAGGTATTCAAATGATGTTTATATTAGGATGTCAATAGGGAATCAGCACAGTATAATAGATAGAGAATTGGACTTAAAACTTGTACAATCTAGGTTTAAATCCTATATCACAAACTTTCCAGCTATATATCCCTGGGCTAATCAGCTAACTTAACTGAGAATCAGTTTCTTCATTATTAAAATAAGATGGTTTGATTAAGTGAGGCTAGCTGGTCTCTAAGAACCCTTCCAACTACAAATCTGTAATCCTTTACTCCTATCCCTTAGTACTGAATGATTGATGTCATATTATATAATAAAAGCAATAACCCTTAAATAATGTTTTCCACATAATAGCCCCGGGAGGCAGGTGTTACAAATATTATCCTCAAGCTAGATTGGAAAAATATGAAACTTTTAGAGAAGTCAAATAAGATCAGAGCTTGGACTTGAGCTTAGTCTCCTAGAGCTATGTAGCACATTTTAGGATCATAGAAATCATACGCAGAGAAATAGAATGGATCTTATAGGTCATTTAAGTCAACCTCATCATTGTATAGATAAGAAAACTGAGTATCAGGGTGGTTTAGTGGCTTGCTTAGAGCCACAAAACTAATGTCAGAGGCACCATTTGAAACCAGTTTTTCTGGACTCTAACTTTAGCTGTATTTCTATATGACTGACTTCCAGGTATGTTTTGATGCTTATCTTGCTTGCAATGATACTTAGACATTTGTATGGCCAAAGAATTTATTTTAGGTAAGCATTCTGTGGCAGCAAGGAGACCCAGTGAATGGAGTGCTGGAACTGAGTCAGGAAGATTCATTGTCCTGATTTCGTAATCTGACCTCAGACATTTACTAGCTATATGACCCTGAGCAAGTCACAACCCTGTTTGGCCCAATTGCTCAACTGTAAAGTGAACTGGAGAAGGAAATGGCAAACCATGCCATTATCTCTGCCAAAAAAAAAATCCCAAATAGGGTCACTAAGAGTCAGACACAGCTTAAATGACTGAACAACAACAGAACTCATTTTTCTGGATAATACATATTTGTGGACTTTGTTTATATGTATAAGGGCATTATAAATTCAAAAAAGAGAATCAAGCAGGAAATAATGATAGATTATAATTTTTTTGCTTTATATTCTTTTCCAGCCATGTGAACAAGGACGCCACATGAAAAGAATTCATTCAGTAGCTAATATTGGTACAGCCCTTAAGTTTCTTGAAGGAAGGAGGGTAAGTAGGTAATGGGGAAAGAAATCATTTGTGTTTGGTTGTTTGTTTTTTTAACTATTTTTTTTGAGTATCATTGGAATCTTTGGAATGAAAAGATCCAATTTATAATCATTTGACTATTGAAATTATTAGAAATGGAAAACACTATATTAGAAATGGAAACCTTTATATAAGTCAAATAATGAAATAACGATAATAAATAATGGTGATGACAGATACAGAGCTTATGATAGAACCATCAGTTAATCTTTTTAGTTTTCCCAAATTGGGAGCCAACTGAAATACTTAGAGGTTTCTTTTCCCCTCTGCTGCTAAGCAAATATACAAAAAGTAGTTGTATAGCATCTGGTAACTTCAAAAATTACTGGTACAGGGCAGCTAATTGGTGCAGTGGATAGACTACTGGCCCTGGAGTCAGAAGGACTTGAGTTCAAATCCAACCTAAGATATTTAATAATTACCTAGCTGTGTGACCTTGGACAAGTCACTCAACCCTATTGCATTAAAATAAAAATAAAAAAAAGTTACTGGTACTTACTACAATACTAGTGAATTGGTCTCCATTCATATGATATTTATATGAAGATTGTTTAAAGTAGCTGGGCATGCTTAGCCTTGATTTAAGAAGGGTTGGGATGGGGAAGGGAATGTAGTAGCTACCTCAAATAGGACTAGTAAGAATTTTTCTGTTTGCCAAAAAAGGACTTAACCAGAATCAGTGGATGAAATATATGGGGCTTGATATCAAGAAAAATTTACTATTAGAGAGGAAGAGAATGTCTTTAAAGATGATGGATTTCTTCTCTTGAAAGTTTTTAAACAAAGGCAGCATGACCACTTATTGGGTATATTATAGTGGGAATTCTTTCTAATGCATGCATTGATTTAAATGGCTGCTGAAGTGATTTGGCTATTCTTTGATTCACTTGGCATTCTCAAACTCTGCTTGACAGACTACATAGAAAGAAAATATTTTTTCTTGTGCAATATTGGTCAGTGCTCTCCCACTTCCATACATTCTGAAACCACCTCACCAATTCAGGCATCATCCCTGGATCTTTTGTCTGCTAATGGGGTCAATGTTGATTTGGACCTTTAAAATATGATGGCTTCTCTATTATCTTTAAGCCAAATAAACCATGTGATGCTATAATAAAAATATTCTGAGTCTTTGTATAATAGAATTAGGAGTCAGAATAGCTAACTTTGAATACTAGCTCTGCCGCTTAGTCATCTATGTCATCCTGATCTAGTTGATTAATTAATATCTCTGGGCCTCAGTTTCCTTATTCATATACTGAAAGAGAGTTAAAGTGTCATTTTTAAGGACTTTTCTAGCTCCACATTTCATAATAATAATAACTGTTATGTGAGAAGGTTAAGTATTAAGATTTTATCATTAATTATTCTATCAAATTATTGATGATATGAATTTTTAATAGTACTTACTTATGAGAGTTATTAACTGCATGATTCCTTGAGAAATATTCTCTCTGCTGCCAGAAAAATCATTTTTTCTAATGAACATTTTCACAAAACAACCCCTAGGAATAAAAGGAAATCTTATTTTCTTATTTTTTCATTGGAATATAGGTCAAGGTCTTCATTAATTCTGGAGGCATAAGGATGTTTTGGTTTTGTTTTTGCAATTTACCACCAGATATGATGTATTGTATTTGGGGCCTCTGCTGGTACCAGTTTCACACTACTTTTTTCTACCTTCTTATCTCCCAAAGTGCCTTAGCTGTTCTAAATTCAAAGGAAAAAAATCTATTTGTTTTTATATTTTATCCTTCATATAGTTTCTTTCTTACATATCTTGTTTTTTATAATTTTACTGAATATTAAACAGTAGGGAGAGAAAATATTTCTATATAGGGGCTTTTCTTCATCCATTTTTCCTAAAAACTGCTTAATTTTCTTCCTTATATCTTTCTTAAATCCCTGATCTTCCTCTATTTTTGATAGATTTTTTTCTATTTACTTATGTACTTAGAAGTATATTTTAGGATTAAATATTTGATTCTAAAATTCATTTAATCTTCCATTTGTATTGCATGTGGTCTGAGAAATGATGAGAGTATTACATTCTATAGCCTCCATTAGGGCAAACTCTGTGTCTCCTTTTCATTCCTTGATATCTCCCACTCTGTTGTTTACTTGTCTGCTCAAAAAGAGCTCTATGTCTGTATATTTCCTTTTCATAGTCTCAAAAAATTTATTTCACACATAATAATAGTTTGCATTTATATAATACCTCAAAGTTCACAATGTACATATTATCTCATTTGATCTTCACAAACCCCTTGAACATATTTGCTATTCTTATTCTCATTTTGAAAATGAAATACTCTAAGGCTTAGAGACTATTGCCCAGCACAACTGGAAGTCACCTAGTAGGAAATGCCTGAGGACAGATTTGAATTCAGGTCATTTGGCACAGCCTTTTGAGCTCAGGGTTGGGATAAAGAAATTTCATCTTCATGAGTTCAAATGCAGCTTACACATACTAGCTATATTCCCAGATCAGTCATTTAACCTGGTTTGCCTCAGTTTCCTTATTTGTAAATAAGATGAAGGAAATAGCAAATCACTCCATTTTTCTTAGGGAAGAAAACCCCAGATGGAGTCACAAAATGTCAGACATGACTGGAATGACTCAACAGCAACAACAACAACAAGAACAAAAAACCCCCAAGTCCATCACTCTTTCCCCTTATATCTCCAGCTTCCACAAATAGCCATTTTATTCTAGTCTTTGAGTAAAAGATAAAACTCTAAAGTAAAGAAAATGCTCTATTTTTCCATTCATAGTCTTCTTAGATCCTCTCTAATGCAATGGGCTTGTATATCTACCATATTAATAGATTAAATACTTCACCTTCACCACCTTCTTTGTATCTGGCAATGGGTGGATCACATGGAGAAATCCAAATGAACTATTTTTAATTAAGTACCTCTTCTTAAAGGACATCTTTGAGGTTGGGGAATGGAGACTGGCCTACTGTTGGAAAATTCTTATATTTCATAAGAGTAGAATAATTTTAGTGGAATTGTGTTCCTCTCAATCATATTAATAATTAATTCCCCCCAGTAATAATTTAATTGCAGTTAGGTGGCATAGTGGATAGAGCACTGTCCCTGGGGTCAGGAGTACCTGAGTTCAAATCTGGCCTCAGACATGTAATAATTACCTAGCTGTGCGGTCTTGGGCCAGCCACTTAACCCCATTGCTTTGCAAAAGCTAAAATAATAATAATAATAACAATAATAATAATAATTAATTGGATCAAAATTTACAATTATAGTTTCCAAAATCTGGAAATTCTAGCTGAATTCATAGATTGAATAAATGTCAGTCCATCAGAAAATTAGCATTTTGTCAGACACTATGCTAAACTTGACTATACAAAAAGAAAAGTCAAGGAATAGTCCCTGCTCTTAAGGAAGTCACAATCTAATAAGGGAGACAACAAGCAAATGAAAACAGACAAGTTATATACAGAACAAGGGGAAATAATTGACAGAAGTACTAGAACTGAAAGGGTTTTGGGAAGACTTCCTTAAGAAGATGGAATTTTACTTGGGACATAGAAGAAGAAAAGCGAGTCAAAAAACAGAGATAAGGAGGGAGAACATTCCAGTCATTAGGGACAACCAGAAAAAATGACTGGAGTGGTGAGATGGAGAGCCTTGTTTGAGACTTTGTGGTATGTGTTAGGGAAAAATTTATAAAAAAAAATGGGAAAAGTAAGTGGAAGCTAAGTTATGAAGCTTTGAGTAACAAATAAAGGATTTTATATTTGATCCTGAAGATGAGAGGTTTTTTTGGATTTTACTGAGTAGGGGAAATGTTGTGACTGGAGCTTCTCTTTTGGATAATCACCAGCAATTGAATGGAGGACAGACAGGAATTTGGACATTTGAGGCAGGCAGTACCACTAGCAGGCTGTTGAAAAAAATCTAAACATGAGGTGATAAAGGCTTGCAAAGTTGATGTCAGAATCAGAGGAGAGAGGGTGGTGAATATTAAAGATAATATATGCAAAAGAGATAAATATTGACAACAAAAAAGATTTGAGACAATGAGGAGATGAAGATGATACATAGACCAGGGCACTGGAAGGAAAATAATGCAGTAATAAGAATGCTTGGAGGATGAGAAGGGGATTCAAGGGAAAAGCTAATGAATTTAGACTTGGACTTGTTGAGTTTAAGATGGCTATAGTACATCCAGGTGAGATGTCTAAATAGTGCAATAAAAACATTAGTAAAAGTTTGGTTGGCATCAGGTTGTGAAAGGGTTTTAAAAGACAAACAGGAATTTACAGTTGATTCTAAAGGCGATAGGGATCCATTAGAGTTTATTGAATAGACTGAGTGACATTCAGAGCTATGTTTCAGGAAAATTACTGTAGTATTCATGTGGAGAGGATGATTTGAAATGGGGAGAAACCTGAAGCAGGAAGTCTATTCAGAAAGTTATTGCAACAGTCCAGGTGAAAAGTTATGAGAATTTGAACTAAGATTGTAACTTACAGGAGATGAGAGAAGGGGATGAAACAGGAGATGTTATAGTAGAAAAGGCAAGATTGGACAATTAAATGGATAGATGGGGCAAATATGACTAAGCATACAGCTTTCACAAAACAGAAATAGATATCTATAACAATTCACTTCTCTTCCTACCAAATATCCCCTTTCTTCATATCTAACCAGCGCTTATAGATCTCTAAAATTCTATTTCCAACACTAATACCTAGTTCTGTAGTAAATTGGATATAACAGATAAACCCTGAAGTCAGTAAGCCTTATACTGACTGACTCATTCACAAACTTCAGCTACTGCTTGGTGTGTGGGTTAATTAGCTCCAACTCTTGCCCTCACACTCTCTCTTGACCTGAGGAAGAGAATTGTCTTGTACATCTTGAGAATTAAAATAGGGAGAGAATAAAGGGTGGGGAAACTTGTCATGAACTAAATATTAGCAAACGTTGTCCTTTAAAAGTAAGCATTCAATTTAACATTATATCCTTGCTTAGTTGGCAGAAGTATACTGGGAAAAGATCACATATAAGTGACTATAGGCAGATTATGAGCTCTTAATGTAATTCAAATGTAGGACATAAGATTGCATTGAACAAAATCAACTTGATGCTGAAAACTATTCATGAGGAAGATAGTATAAAAGGACAAGAAATAAATATTCCTGTCTTCTGCATTAATCAAAGAATTTAGTGAAGTGTTAGTGCCAATTAAAAAAGATGTGAAGAGAGAAGTTGGAGAATGAGTATGAGGATAATATAAATGATTAAAATAATTGAAGGTTCTTTCTGTGAGGAATGGTTGAAAGCCATCAGGACTGTTGATTTAGAATTCATTCAAAGGATTCAGTATTTGCTCTATTTCTTGCACTCCAGTAAGTACCTATAAGGTAAAAAAAAAGCCATCCTTAATAACCTCAATAAACTTACACCTAGAAGATAAATGGCAAACAATTCCTGTTTCTAAACATTTGGGGCAGCTAGGTGACAGGGTGGATAAAGCACTGGTCTTGGAATCAGGATGACAGGAGTTTGAATCCAACCTCAGACAATAACATTTATTAGCTGTGTGACCTTGGGTACTTCATTTAACCCTGACTGCCTTTCATCCAAGACCATCTTCAGTTGCAGATGAAAACAGACAAGTTATATACAGAACAAGGGGAAATAATTGACAGAAGTACTAGAACTAAAAGGGTTTGGGAAAGATCCATATCTGGGCATTGGACCCAGATGGCTCTGGAGAAGAAAGTGACATTGCTGACCTAGCACAGCACTCTTCTCACTAAAAAAAATCCAATTGATAAAAATCTTCATTTCAATGTTTCTAATATTTAAATGTATTTATTTATATATATGTATATTTATGAGAAAGTTTATAATATTTTACTAATCATTTAGTCTATATGTTCAATAAATATTTTGATTGTTTAAAACCAGAGTCAGAGAAAGAAGGCTTAAATTAAAATAAAGGGATTTTAGGTAGATAGAAGGGAAGATTTTTTAATCCCTAGGATCATAAAGTATGCAAATAGATGGCCAAGGAAGATTGAGAAATTTCAAGCTGTAGAGAGTTTCACAAATAAAAATAGATGGCTATGGGGTGGAATGACTTCAACATCACAGAATCATATAATTTGAGTTGGAAGGGTTCCATTCCTACCCACATGGAAAAGAAATCCTCACCACAGCATACCTGACAAGTGGTCATCCAGCTTCTGCTTCAAGAATGAAGGAGCAGTCACATCCTTTGCAGGCAGCCTTTTCCAGTTTGGGGCAGCTCATATTATAGGGAAGTTTTGTTGACATCAAGCCCAAGTTGGCTTCTTTGCAACTTCCTCACTGCTCCTGGTTCTGCCCTCTGGTTCCAAACAAAGCAAGTCTAATCTTTCCTCCAAATGGCAACTTTCCACATATTTAAAGAAAGCTTGCCCAGTTGTCTTTCTTTTCCTAGGCTCAACATAACCAAATTCTTTCAACTAGCTCCTATGTGTTGTGAATTTGAGGTCTTTTAGCATCTTGGCTAACTCCCTTTGGATGCTATGCAGTTTATCAACATCATGGTATCCAGATATGAAGTTGATACTCCACATTCATTCCTAACAGGCAGAGAATAGTAGGATTATTGCCTCTCCATTCCTGGAAGTTATGTTTGCTCCCTCTTAATATAACCTTAGATTATCATAAATTTTTACATGCCACATCCCATTGCTTATTCATTAAGCTTGCAGTCCACTAAAATCCTAAATGCCTTTAAAATAAAATTTGTAGTTTAAAATCTTAGGCCTGGACTACATGAATTATGAGGTCTGCTCAAATCATTTTTGGAGTAAAATAATTTCCCTTATTTTTTCTTGGCTTTCTTGTGAGGTCCATTCTAAGTTAATGCCTTAAATCAACTAAATAAAAATTCTACAATTCATATTAGTCCTTTCTATAGTATTTGGTTAATTTTCCCTTTGACTGCTTTTTTATAATATGTATATCATCTTTTTCCTTTGTTTTCCATGTCAGTCCATGTACAGAGGATCACCGGTTAGTACAAGATTTTTTAGAACTTATAATTCCTGATTTCTTATAGGTTAAAAAAGAATCTAAGTTACATGATATTTTCAAACTCCAAAGTAAGTGCATCATTTTAAAACACTTGCTATGTTCTTGGGTTCCAGCCAGCATTTGAAGCAAAAGAGTTACATCTTCTCTATCTGACCTTTTGTTGGTAATTCTTTGCATGATATTGCATTTTTTTCACCATTAAGTAAAGCAAGTATTCAAGAATACTTGATGTTGAAAAACTAAAATATCTTTTTGTAATGCACCTAATGAATGTCACTAAAAATCCAGCCAAAATTGTCTACTTGAATGTTTCTTATGAGTTCAATGCACATTTACACACTATTCCACAGGCATGTTTAAATTTCATTGTTACCTGCTAAGATCTAGATGATTATACAATAATTAAAATGTGAATTTCTATTACTTGTAATCCTATTACTTTTTATTTTTAAACAGATTAAACTAGTGAACATAAACTCCACTGATATTGCTGATGGTCGACCTTCTATTGTCCTTGGCTTGGTTTGGACCATTATTTTGTATTTTCAGGTATGAAGATAGAAAGTCATTACTATTTTACTATATTATTAAAGACTGAGGCAATAGTTTTGCATTTTCCTTTCTGTGAGTTGAAAACTAAGCTAGCAGACACATAATCTAGAATAGCAGGATAACATTGCTATGTCCAGGACAACTCTAGCCACCTCCCAATGCTTATTCCTCTGCCTAAGTCCAACTGTCCTCCCAAATTAATGATTGGAAAGGGGAAAGGGAGAAAGCCGAGATGAATATTTTTTCTGGCTAAAAAATGTAACTCTATAGAGAGAAAGTGAGAATTGGAAGAGGATTCTGGGAGTGGTCAGATATCAAGTAGAAGATGGCGTTTAAAAAATAACTATTTTCAAGGTAGATTATAATTTTAACTAATTACTAGGGGTATTATAGATGTGTAAGATAGGAAATAATTCTTCCTCCCCCCCATAAACACTGTACCAATAATAACATTCAGTACAAAATAACGGATATATGAAATTTAATTACTTTATTCCGATCTTAAATATTTTGTATGTATGCAAATCTGAGGCAAAGTAACCAGGAATTAATGTTTTTAATGTTTATTTATAAACTAAAATTTCCAAAAGACAGGCAATACGAGTGATGTACACCATAAATAATAAATTGAATATCTGAACAATAATTTTTAATCTTAAAACTGAATGACAAAGCCCTTTACTTCTGTAGATTGCCATTTGATTATCCTGCTTTAAAATTCTATATTTTTATAATATTTCACCATTTTAGATAATGTATTATTACTAGTTTGTGATGAGTGTGTTTTGCATTATAATTCATTTAATTAAAATCCTATTTGACTATATTTCTTTCACAACTTATTGACAGCACATTTAACACTCAAATGCAAAATTTCCAAAGAGAACTACAATGCCAATATTCCTTCTTTTGTTCATTCATGAACAGATTGAAGAGTTGACAAGCAACCTTCCACAGCTTCAATCTCTGTCCAGTAGTACATCATCTATGGACAGTGTCCTCAGCTCAGAAACTGCCAGCCCACCAAACAAACGGAAGGTGGTAACCAAAGTCCAAGGGAATGCAAAGAAAGCCTTATTAAAGTGGGTGCAGTACACAGCAGCAAAGTAAGTGCCTCCTGACTCCATTTAGATTCTGATTCTAGGGGCAGCAGAATGAATCACTGAGTGCTTTTTTTTCTATTTAGGCAAAAGTTTCAAGAAATGTTTGATGGGTTTTCCCATTGCTCACTTTCCTTTGCTTTGAAAAGGGGGAATATTTAAAAAGAAACCTGTTTCCCCCTGCTTCTTCTTGTACAAGAACCATTAAAGGGATTTTAATTTTAATGTATGCTTTTCCTAATTGAAAGAAAGGACTATGACTTCTATTTTAAGTCATTGTAGTTTATATTTTTGTCTTTACAATTACTCTTTTCTGAATTAATTCATAGGTTCAAAACTGTCTAATTCTTCTTTGGGATTTTCATTTCCTTTTAGGCAAATGATCTGAAGTTCAGAAAGGAAAATTGAGTTCTTTTATATTTCATACATCTTTTTCAGTGGCTAGGATTTTTCTTTCTTCCTATGATTTTTTTTTACTTTGATGGCAGGAATCCTTGTAAGGGCAATTTTTATGCTTTAGAGGCTGAAGATTCAATGATTATTATCTGTGTTTTGGAGGCATAGCAAGACTGCATGCCTGAAAAAAGAAAAGACTGGAGTTCTCCTGGAACTCTAGAAAAAAAAAATAACAAATAATCACACCAAAATTGTGCAAACCAAATCAGGAGTTTGATTAATCATTCTGATAACTTAAGGGGAAAGGAAAGGAAATCAAAAAAAAATTTAGTTCAATTGTATGAATATTTCAGACTCAGGTGAAATGAATGGTTTTGTTTAGATCCTCAGAAGAAAAATGCCTTGTTCTCCATCTTATTTTGTGGCATTTAAAATTTATCTTCTCTATATCTGTGAATTAAAGGTTTAAAAAATTGTTCCTTATATAAAATACTACTCTACTTGGAACTTGAGAAACATGATTCAATGGAAAGATCATGGGTACTTAAATCAGAATCCTGCCTCTGGTACTTACTACTTATGTATTTTAGCAAGCTAATTTAACTTTCTTTGGCTTTAATTTCCTCATTTATAAAAATGAGTGGGTTATTTGAGATGGAAACTAAACTTCTTTCTGGTTTTAGATTAGTAATGTTATAATATTTTGAATATTAAGGAGATTCATTCATAGAAGTTTTCAATGAAGTTTCAATTCAAATTAGTTTTATAAAAAAAATGTGGGGATGGCTAGGTAAGTATCTCAGTGGATAGAGCAACGGCCCTGGAGTCATGAGGACCGGAGTTCAATTCCAGACTCAGACACTTAATAATTACCTAGCTGTGTGGCATTAGGCAAACCACTTAACCCCATTACCTTTCAAAAACCTAAAAAAAGAAAAAAAATGAAAAATATGAGTATTTATTTCATGTATCTGATTTTAAAATAAGTGTTGTCATTGGAAGTTAAATTTTCTGGATTTTGTGATAACTAACATTTTTTGAAGTACATATTAATATAAAAACTATTTCTACAATAAACACTCTGAGGTGGTTTCTAATTTTAAAAAGCCTTATGTTTCATCCAAACTATAATAATCTAGCTGTTACTAATATGTACATATTAAATTTCAACTATGCAGGAGGAGCAGAAGGGCCTGGTAAGTGGACACTGGAATATAACTTCCATGCCTACACAGTCTTGTGATGGTTTTCCAATCTGTCTTAGTATGGTATATGTAATTAGTAATGTTACCTTTACTGCCTTATACAGCATTAAATTATATAAATACCAAGTAAATGGACCAACAATTAGAGTTTCAAAAAGCTGAAATAAAGCAACCATCAATTTAATGCTGTTAGAGCAGTTTTTCATTTTCTGTTGTCTCTCCCATATTTTGTTAGGCTTCAGTAATGTGTCAAGTTATAATGTGTGATTAGCTCTAAGTCACTTTTGCAACTCCCATATTTCTGTGATGTCAGATTAGCATTCTTCTACCTGATCTTTGCATCTTTCCTGATATTTGAGAACTGAGTATTGTTCTTTTCATCATCCTAATAAAGGGATATGTTCCATTTTAGAATTTCCTGTTATGCAGGTCTTATTTATCACTGTAAATCACTGTAGTAAGAGATTGTTTTGTAAATATGTCACACCAAATTTCCAAAGGAATGGAATGTCTGTGGAGAAAGATTGCTTTAATGATTAGTAAATAAATTGGTAGAAATAAATGATGGTTTCTAGAAAAATCTGAAAATAACTATAATTATATGGGGGTAGAAATGTGTCCTAATACCAGACCATTTCAAAAACTCAAATTCAGCAACTTTAAGTGTCAATTATGTGTAAGATACTGGGTTAAGTGCTAGAAATGCAAAAATAAAATACAATTCCTGCCCTTAAAGATCTTACAATCTTATGGGGTGGGGGGAGGCGGGGGAGAAATATACACGGATAACTATTATATGAGGATACATATATATATATATATATATATATATATATATATATAGTCAAAATAGTATGAGAGATATGTAATTGAACTCTTAATCTTTCCTGTCTTATTATAGTATAGAGACTAGGAGCCTGAAGTTCATCTATTTAGGTTTTTTAAAAACTATTTTATCACTATTTCAACAGAACTAATTAAAAATGTTATTCTTATAAGGAGTCCATAGTCTTCAACAAATAACAATTGAGTCCAATGCACAGAAAAAAGTTAAGCTATCCTGCTATAGTGGAAAATCATGACTTTGTTGAAGCACTAAAAAAGAAATATATATATTATATACTGCACATTACAGATAATTGCATATTGCATTATTCCATCAAAACTAAATATAAATGGGAGTTCTTATTGTAGATTCACTCATATCAGTTATAGAAATTAAATCCTAAAATGATATAATCATTAAAGTAGAGAAACCTTTTCTTGAAAGTGTTTTTTAAACAAACTAAAATCTTATAGAAAAGTTTGAGAACTTAAACACCTTTAAGAGAAAAATGGGGGGGAAATTTCCTTTAGAAGAGAAAATTCCCAGCTATTTAGAATACAATATAGAGGAAATGTTATAATTTGTATTGGTTAGACTTTGCTAAAGTTCTTCTCCAAAGCCATAGTAAAAAATATTATTTTGGAATTTAAATTGGTAACTTGAAGCCTCTGCCAACAGTTTATATCTTATATTTATATTTTAGTTCTTACCAAGTAAGACAGTCTAAGCATGATTCCCTTTCTGCTTGTTGTCTAGGCTAACTAAGCTCAGAAAAAATTAGGGAGTTAGTGTAGGTAAGGCAATGAAGAAAAGTGGTGGATTTGAGTGTTTTAATGATGCAATTCAACAAAATCAAAAAATAAATGGGAAACACACAAATGATTGGTTAAATAAAGTGACCAAACAGATAAGTAAAATGACACTGGGCTTTTGCTCATCTATAAGAAGTATGTAGTAATAAACTATAACTATTCCAACCATAACAAATTATAAAATTACCTTTGTTAAAAAAAATAAACCATAATGTTTGGACCAAAACACTATAGGAGAGAATAATGCTGAAATGCTTCCTGTTTATTAAAAATAGCTTTTATTTAAATATAGAGTCAACAAATAAATTCATTGAAGAGAGAAATATATTCAACTTGAATTATTTTAATTTTTTATATGCATTGGCCAAGTACTGTTTAAAATTAAATATTCATGTTATATTTCAATTGAGTATCAAGTAACATTTTTATGAAACAAACTTGTAGTCATCACATATTTTGATTTACAGTGAAAAATATTTGGAGAATCTAGTTCAAGAAAAAGAATCTTTTATCCCATATATATATATATATATATATATATATATATATATATCAGGTATAACTATAATTAGATCAGTTTATAAATAAATAGGCAAACCAAAATTATTTTAGCCTATATAGTGTGATTCTTTAAAGTTGACTTCAAAACATTAACTTAGGACTTATTCCAGTGATGCTGCTATAGCTAAAAAGATTTTTCAACACTTGTTGGGAATTGCCCTCAGAGCAATTTTATGAACCAACAAGAAACTAAACCACTCATATTATTTAAATTGCTATACACATTTAAAAAACAGTCATAAAAGCTGTTTATGTTACTCAGTAGATTTGTATTACTAAGCAGCATGTATGTGTATATATACATATATATATATGTATATATATATATTAGATAGATAGACAAATATATTAGTAAGATGTATATAGCAATAAACTATGCCTATACTGATTATAACAAATTGTAAAATTCCTTATGTGGGAAAAAACCCCAATAAACCTTCATGTTTAGATCAAAACACTATAGGAGAAGATAATGCTGATATGCTTCCAGGTTATTTAAAACAGCTTTTATTTATATGTAGAGGCAACAAATAAATTCACTGAAGTAATATATATGTATGTGTATATATATATATATATACACATATATATACATATATATTTGCTGTTTCCAAAAGACAAACATCCTCAAAGAACAAAGATTTGCCATCATTGAAGAGATTCAAAAACATGTGACAGTTTCTGAAGACAGTGCTGAAAGAAGAGTTGCAAAAAGGTTTCAGGAAATTGCAGGCATTTTTAGGAAAACATGCTTATAAGAGTAAATGATTACACCTTTAAAAGAGGAGGAAGCAATCACACATTAAAATATTGGCAATGCTACTTTCTAATCACATTTTGCTTATGTTAGAGAGTTTTTCTTCTGGGGAATAATGGGTAGGCTCTGTTTTCTTTGAAGATTATATAACCTTATTTGGAGTATTTTTACTTCTACTCCTCACCCTTCATATTTTCTTAGTTTCTTTGCCCAATTTTCTTTATCTTTACTTAATTTTTCCCTTTAAAACAATAGCAAATAAGCAAATAAAAACAGATATTGTGAAAATAAAGTACTAAACTGGTAATTAAACTGATGAAAAGTCAAGGAAATTTAATCTAAATGCAGGAATTTTATTTTTGTCTTGGAAAAATAATGATTTTAACTAAAATTCTACATTATAGTGTTTATGAAACTAGAATGATTTTATTATCTACATATTATACTTAAGAACAATGAACCTGCATGAAACAGTATTGGCTATTTTGCTTTTTCAAAATGCTAGTTATTTCCATATTAATGAACCAACAAATTTCTTCTTTCCCCTTTGTTTTCCTTTTTATCACTCTTCTTTCCTTTCTTTTCCCCTTCCTTTCTCTTCCTTTCCCTTCCTTTCTCATTCTTTTCTGTTATTTCCCTCTGTTCTGCTTCTTCTTTGTCTTTTTCATTTAAACCTATCAAGGCAGGTTGGTATTGAAGTAAAGGATTTTGGGAAAAGTTGGAGAAGTGGTGTGGCATTTCATTCAGTTATTCATGCTATTCGGCCAGAACTAGTGGACTTGGAGAAAGTGAAAGGAAGACCTAATAGGGAAAATTTGGAAGAAGCTTTCACTATTGCTGAAACAGAATTAGGAATCCCAAGGCTCCTAGATCCTGAAGGTATGCTGGGCTCTTTTATCTTACCATCTTAGCATCATGCAGTTACAATCTCTAATTAAGAAAAAAATATTGGGTTGTACTACAAATACTTAATCCTTTTCTTACTGAGAAAAATGACTATAAATAAAATGAGATAACATGCAAAGGGCTTTTCAAACTTTAAAATGTTTTGCTAGTTATTAATAAAACATATTAACCATATGTTTCTAAGTATTTTAGATGACTGTTTTGGAGTTAGTCATTATAAGTAGAATCAAGTCATCAGGTCATGAGAACATTCCTTTAATAACATGTGCACTTACATTTCAACTCAATTCAACAATCATTTATTAGACCTCTATTACATTTAAGCAAATAAGATTGGCACTGAGGTTATAAAGACAAAAAAAAATGCAGCCCTTACCTTACTGGGCAGAATGGGAGGGAGTATAACAGTTAAACAGATACATGAATACAAGATAATTCAAGGAGATAAAGTGCACCAACAATTAGTGGAGAGAAAAGAACAGGGAAAACTACATACAAGAGAGCACCTGAACTGATCTTTGAAAGATGCTAAAGTTTTCAAGACATGGAGGGCATGCGAAAAGGGATGGAAGATGGAATACCAAGGTGAAAAGAAAGTGAAGTAGAGTTAAAGGGAAATGGGAAATATGATATAGTTTAGGAAAAGAAAATGGAAGCTAGATAGCAAATTACATTTTAGGAAACTTAGGTTTGATATGACAGGATTTCTGAATGGAGAGGCAGTTTGTGCTATAGGACTAGGTTTGAGAGATTTTGGCTGGATATCTACATCTGGGAATCATCTTCCTAGTGAAGATAACTTAATCCATAGAAGCTATTGGGATCACCTAAGGAGGATCTATAGAGAAAGAAGAAAAGAGAGTTTCAGATAGAATCTTAGTTGCGTATGCTTATGCTTCATTAGATGAGAACCAGATGATGAACCAGTAAATGAGATGGAAGAGTAGTCCTATGGAGAGAAAGCAATAAGGACACAAGATGCTATAGAAACCAAGGAAGCAATAAATATGCTGGAAGAAAGCTAGTCAACAATATCAAAATCATAAAAGAGATCAAAGGGAATAAAGAATAGCAAAGATAATTTAATTTAGCAGATAAATGTTGGAAACCAGGTTTCAATGGACTGAAGAGTAGGGATAGAGGAAGGAGTACATCATAGTATAGTCTATGAATGGTTGAAGTGATGGTAGGGTCAAGTGAAGTTTTTTTTAATGGTGGTAGCATCTGGACATGTTTGAATTCAGCAAGGAAGAAACCAATAATGTTGTTGTTACTGTTTAGTCATGGAGTCATGTTTTTACTTTTTGTGATCCATTTGACCATGCCATGCAAATACAGTCCATAGGGTTTTCATGACATAGATAGTGCAGCTGTTTGCCATCTCATTCTCCAGTGGATTAAGGTAAACAGATGTTAAGTAGATTACCCAAGATCAGACAATTAGTAAAGTGTCTGAAGCTGGATTGGAACTCAGGGTTTCCTGACTCCAGGCCTAGTGCTCTGTCTCCTGAACCATCTAACTTGTAATAATGACAAAATACAAGCAGAGGCAGAAGATAATTAAGAAGATTAAGTTCCTGACAAGATAAAAGGTAAAGGCATCATGGACTATTCAAGTTTTAGTCTTGAATAAAAGGAACAAATTTTTGTCAGAACCTGGTGGAAAGCAGGAGAAAATGAAGTATGGTATAGACATGTTTTGAATTATGAAATCTGGTAGAAGATGGAAATTAAGAGAAAAGGGCATTATTTTTCTTTTAAAGAAGGAGATGAGATGCTCTGCTGAGAAGGAAATGAGAATACATTATGTAGGACCTGGATAAAAGAAAAAGAGATTGTTGTACAAATTCAAGGGTATTTGAAGAAATTGTAGTGGACACTGGAAACATGTTGTGTGACTTTGCCCAGTAGTGTTCAAATAGGACAGAGCAGAAGGTTAGTGTTTAAGTGCTTCATTAATAAAAACGTAGGTCTAAAAAAAATAATAACAGAGGAGGCACATGGTGAGGCTAAGTCAAGGTTGTAATTTTGCTAAACCTAAGTGGAAATAGAAGGGGGGACTTGGGATTCAAGGATACAAAATTGTATATAACTTAACTTTTCAAATACAATGTCAAGACTATGCAGGGAAGAAAATTAAATGAAGAACAGGAGTAATAGACTGGAAGTGTGTGGAGGGACTGATAGTCTCAGTGACAGCCATAGGTTTTAAGAAGAGAGATGCAGTGAGAAAGACCTTTCATTGTACCACACTCAGGATGTAAAAAGGAGTTTAAATATATTAATATTAGAACATACCTTTATCAACATCATGAATCAATGATTGAGTTTTTAAAATGAACAAAATAAGAACAATACATGTTATGTGAAAAGGGATTTTTAAGAATTTTGTCTACTATTTTCTATCCCAGATAATTGTCTTTTAGAAATAATTATGTCACTAGGTGCTAATAAATTGAATCAAAGTGTCCTTGGGATAATTCTCCAGGTAAAGCACAAGTTTTATTTAAAATAGGACTTTACTCAAGAGATTTCTGAATTATTGATCTGTTAATAGACATAAAAGGAGAGTGGGAAATTGGGTCCTAAATGTAGAATTGTAGAGATACCTTGGGGACTTCCTAGGATAGGTAGCTATAACTTCCTCCTTCAAGGTCTAAGTCCCCAGTGACTCCTGTCTGATTGCAGGGCAAAGAATTAATTATTTGCTACTTTCCAGCTAGTGAGGTTTTTTTCCCCAGATCTCAATAGATTAATCTGGTTCAATGAGTTGCCATAATCAGGTCTTCCTTTCCCAGCTCCAGAGGATTTTGTAGAACTCAGATCTCTGTGGTTAACTTCCTAACAATGGCGTTAGGTGAAAGCATGAATGGAGAGCACTATAGGAATCTCAGACTTTTGCCTAAAAATAAAAGATTAAATGTACAACATGCCTTGCAACAATATTTCATTCAGTCCTATGGCTAAAATTGTTTTAAGTATAGCATTTTTAATCTAGCTCTGAGGTTTGCAAACAGTTTATGTTTTAATAATTAAGCAAAAGTATAAGCATAGAGAATATCAGATTCCTAATGCCCATGATTCTTAGAAATATTTAAATAGGAAATTGAACCCAAAAGTTCATTTGTGCATATTAAAATCTCAATTATTTTCCAAGTCATGCCTTTCTAAATTGTCTGAATTGGTTAAAAAACAAGCTAGCTAAATATTTTTTTTCAGCATTCAAAACCTATTGGGGGGGGTTACAATATGGGTATAGTTAGCTGATTTTAGTAAAATAAATTTGGCTTTGCCTCATATAACTTTTAATCATATTTTGTCCAAAATTGCTTAAAGCTATCATTGCCTTGAAATTGTTCCAATTGATTAATTATGGATATATGTTCTGTGTTTTTCCAGATGTGGATGTCGACAAACCAGATGAGAAGTCTATTATGACTTATGTAGCTCAATTTCTGAAATATTACCCTGACGTTCATAACACAGGCAATGATGAACAAGAAAATGATGTAGGTATTTTGCTTTAAAATCTCTCTCTCTCTCTCTCTCTCTCTCTCTCTCTCTCTCTCTCTATATATATATATATATATATATATATATATATATAAATATATATATAATATATGTGGATATATTTTATACATTTAGGCACATTATCGTTTATATACACATATTTATATACATGTGTAGATAGTAGTTTTATACTTTTTCATGTCTTATTTATGCAAATGTATCATATTTTATATATTTTATGTAAATATATGGGTTTTTTAGTCATTTTTCAGTCATATCCAACTCTTTGTGACCCCTTTTTGGAATTTTATTGGTAAAGATTTTGGAGTGGTTAGCCATTTTCTTCTCCAGCTTACTTTACAGATGAGGAAACTGAGATAATAGAGTTAAATGAATTGCCCAGGGTCCCATAGTTAGTAAGGTTCTCAAGTCATATTTGAACTCATATCTTTCTGATACCGATCCGGAGCACTACCTATCTCCCCCTATATATGTATGTACATTTTTTAGCAAAACTATCTAGTATTTGATTTCAGTTTTTAATTTCAATAAAATAGCAGTGAAATGTATTTAAATCATAACTGAATAAATAATAGAGGGTAATAAAGGAAGGTGAGGCAACTTGGCTTCAGAAAGAAAGGCCTTTTTCTTTTTTGCCCACCAAAATCTTTATTTCAGACCTAAAAATATCACATAATGAATTAATACCCACCTTTAAATTTATGAAAGAAGTTATTTTTAGATTTTGCATATTAATAAAGACAAAACTCATAGCAACAACTGTGAATTCTCCTGGTACCAATCAGTCAGATGATTTCTTTGTTTTCTTACCCATACCACATAATTGGTTCATCTACTTTTCAGATTATATATTTCCTAAAACATGTACATTAGACCACTTATTGATGATAGGGCTTAATTGAAAACTATAGCTTACTTGAATCTAACATACACTTTTTATTGGTCTTGGGTCAACTGTAACTTTATTTCTTTGGAAAATGGGCTATTTGTAATGATCAGATGGATTTATATTCAGGAAACAGCTTAGAATAATAATAATAATAATAATAATAATAATAATAATAATAATAATAATAATAATAATGTATTGTGCAGGCTTCCCACTTGCTACTGCTGTCTTGTTCATCTTGAATTCTGGATGCAACTCATTATCTGTCTGTAATATCTGTCCCAAATAAAGATACTAATGTATTGAACCAACAGGCATTGAACAATAGACATTTTTCATGCATGTAAGATTACTACTTTTATCTCTTTTGAATAATCATGAATCTCGAGTTAGCTTCTGAACTGTTCTAGGACTTGATGTAATGGATAAAATATCACCTGCAGTCAAGGAACATTTGGAAGATCTTACCAATTATAAGAAATTTTGTTTCTATTTCTATCTATTTGTATTGTTTTAGTTAGCAGACTATCTTATTTTTTAAAGCTTGTATTAGTAGTTTTAAATCATTTGAAATTTGATTTATTGTCTTCAAAATTATATAATTATTTATGTGGAATATTTTAACTTCCCTATGATTCCAAGCTTCTAAAATTCCAGTTAATAATTATATTTTACACTATGGTCAAGTCTGAAGAACAAGCAAGCAGTTTCTTGCTCATCATTGGTCTCAGGCCCAAACTAAAATCATCCTTCTCTGTTTAAAAAATCTAATTTAAAGAAGTATGTGAGTCATTTAATAAATTCTCAGTATGTCAATTATTTTTAAGTTTGCAGAAGAGGATAACAAAAGTGATCCTAGGGTTATAAGCCTGAAGGAAATGAACTGATTCAACCTGTGGAAGGAAAAACTAAAGGAAGCATGATAAATGTTTCTCAACAAGCAACATTGCAGTATTTTAATAGCTACATAACACTGGGTGGACAAATGCAATACAATAATTTTAATATAGAAAAAACCCAGTTCTAATGAAGCAGTTGGAAAAAGTTGTACAAATTATGATATCAATTCTTCAACCAGTATTTATCCATTTCTATGTGTTAGGCTCTGGGTCAAGGGTTTGAGATAAAAAGGCAAAAATAATCTAATATTTGTTCACGATGGAACTTGCATTCTATTAGCATAGACAATATGGACATCAGTAAATATATACACTTTAAATAAATAAAAATATGTATAAAATAGACCTTATATATATTTTTTTCTTTTACAAAGGTGCAAACCTTTGAGTGGGATCAGAATTATCTCATGTGGGAGATCATATTTAAACTGAAGTTTTAGAAAACCAACATTCTAAGAGAATGTTAGGAATAAGGGGTGTATTCCTGGAAACTGAGGTTGAAACCAGAATTATGTAGGGCAGGGGAAAAAGATTCAAGTTCAGAAAGCCTCCTAACTTAGTTAGGAGACGGATGAAAACTGGCAATGCGGTCCTAAACTAGTATAGTGGCTAAAGGGCTAGAGAGAAAGGACAAATAGAAGAGTTGTTTAAAGAAGGGTCAATGGTATTTGGTCATTCATATTTACAGTGAAGGAGAATTTAAAAAATCAAGGCTGATGCCAGGATCATGAACCTGGATGATGAAAGTGATGAGACATCCTTCCCAGAAATAAGGAAGTTGTAAGAGGTATAGGTTTGGGAGTAAAGACAATGAGTTATGTTTTGGACATGATACATTTGGATTTTTAATACAGCATATAAGTCAAAAGATCTGATAGGCAGTCATTGATGCAAGAATGGAGCTCAAAAAATAAACTAGGGCTAGATATACAGATTTGAATCATCTGCATAGAAAGTCATGATAATCATAGCCAGTATTCATATCAGTTTAGGATCTGAAAATTATCTATCTATCTATCTATCTATCTATCTATCTATATTCATATTTCATCTTCACAATAATCCTTGGAGGTGCTATTATGATGATCATATTACAGATGTGGAAACTGAAACTGAAAGGGCAATCTTGCCCATAGTCACAGAATTAGTAAGTGTCTAAGGCTGAATTTGAATTCAGGTAGGTTTTCCTGACTCAAGGGTCAGCATTGCTTCCACTTTGCCACCCAACTAATGAGGTCTCCCCGAGAGATAAAAGAAGGTGATCCAGGGTGAAACTTTGGCTTTTCTGCATATTTAGAATACAAAATATAAATTTTGTTCCATAAATTCAGATGTTCTCAAGTTCTGTCACTGAATCAAGGTCAATTTACCATTCTCAGGAATCATAATTTTCTTTTAACTCATAAAAAAAAACATGTGACCTACAATATTCATATCACTCAAAATTAGGGTATATGGCAAACATTTTGTTTTATGTCTGACAGGCATTTCTAAAAAAAATTTTAAGTGAAACTAGCATATTATGTTCAATTCATGTAACTGTATTTCTGCAAGGAGCTAGTTCTTTCTTGCCAGACACCTTTCAGGAAGACTTTTCCCACTGGACTTAAACCATAAATAGGTAGGGAAAACAGATTTTACTCCCTTCTGCAGAAGGTTTTAGTGGGAACAGCTGCTGACAGGAATTGACACTTTCACATCAATCAAGCTTCTTTATGGTGGTTAATGTGTGACTCTCTACTATAATGGGGTAAATGTTTATGGGAGGATTCTAGGGTTGTGATTTACATGCTCACTAAATCTGGACAGAGGGCTGAACTGCCTATCCAGTAGCCTTAAAGGAACTTGGCATGTGTAACCCCATCCCCATATCAAAGAGAAAATCAGATTCTTTTATATAGTAATTTTTTTCCTAGAAGACCATCTTTTATCAAATTGATTTTCCTTATTTTCTTCTTTTTGAATGTCTATGGTTTTTCTATCTCCAACACTAATAGTTTTTCTAGGTTAATAAATTAATCCCTTGTTAAATGGAAAGCAATCAGGTGATGCTTTGGTTAATGCATATGAGCAATAATGTAACACATAATACCTTAGACGTTTTTTTAATGGCCCCACCACCACACCCTACATCAAGCACAAACCTCTCAAATGATTCTTTACTTGGCAAGAGTAATTTAGTCATTGAAAAATTTATTTATATTTTTTTAAAAAAGGAAGATTCATTTGATTTCTTCTGGGATATTTCTAAAATTAGTATTGAGGAATTGTTACTGTGATTTTAACTCAACTTGGTTTTTTCCTTACTTTCTTCTATATATGAAATCAATGATAACATGATATCAAAGAGAAATTAAAAGTTGAAGGTTAGCATTATAGTAAAAAAAGAAGGTATAGCAGCCTCCAGTAAAAGTATAATCAAGGCAATGTAGTTGGAAGCAGACGGAAACTCCTAGTCTTATGAATATTCTAAAAAGAGAGATAGGTCTTCTATGGTAAGAGTATAGAGATCATGCCACATTTTCTAAGTTGCTGCCATTAGAGAAAAGATCTATAGCTACTTGAGCTTTCATGTAGTACATTTCTAAATAGCATTTTTATTTATTCCATACTTTTTAACCCATATCTCAAATATAACTTATTGTCTGATTTTCTAATCACAAATATTAATTTGAGTTATCTAAAAATGATACTTGTGTTAATTCCAAGAATGTAACAGAGAATTTGATAAAGAAATTTAATTCATTTGTTGTTCATGAATGATTAACAATTTTGTTTTGTGGTAAAATTTTTATGAAGAAAAAGTCTTAAAAAGATTTAGTTATCTAAATAACATTCTACATATCTAGTGATATATCTGCATATATATATATATACATAAACAGGTATATAAATTGACTAATTTTTATATTTGGCATATGAAGAATGTTAAGTTGGTCTGTTATGCCTTATCATACAACTCTAGCTAGTGTTGTAGGCTTTTTATATATAAACATATATTCTAGATATTATATATAATACATATACATATAATATATAATGAGTAAATATTCTACTACATATAGACAGATAAATGGAGATGTATATATATTTATATATATATGTATATATGTATATATATATGTATATATATATATATGTATATATATACATATATAGATTTAAAATGTAAATTGAGAGTTAGGCAGTTGGTGGCACAGTAGATAGAATGTCAGACCTGGAATAGCCATCTATATTCAGACACTTACTCGCAAGTCTCTTAATCTTGTTTTTCTTAGTTCCTCCTCTATAAAATGAGCTAGAAAAGAAAAAGGCAATCTACTCCAGGATCTTTGCCAAGAAAACTTCAAATGGGGTCACAAAGAGAACTGAGAGTAAATATGATATAAAAGAAAAACAATATTATGTATGTACTTTAAATCTGGATTTCTTAATTTTTTTTTAATGAACCTCTTTGGAAGTCTGGTGAAGCCTAAAGACTCTTCTTAGAATGTTTTTTTAAAATTTATAATTGTAAAACTTTTAAATTTCAGTCAGAGGTTAAAGATAAAAAAGATATATATATATATATGTTTATATATTATATATATATATATATATATATATACTCATATATTTTCCTACATATATATGTGTATTTATTTATTTAAAATTTATCCAGACTCCCAGGCTAAAAACCCCTTGCCAAACAATACCATTCAGACTTTCTAACACTATACTGTTTTGAACTTCAAATAATTAAATATTACATAATTAGGCAAGAATTTTATAGCAGAAAATAGTTTAACATTCCAATTAAAATTCATTCTATAATTACATTCTACTAAATTGCGGTCTAGGGTGGCTAGGTGGCACAATGGATAGAGCACCGGCCCTGGAGTCAGGAGGGCCTGAGTTCAATCCAGTCTCAGACACTTAATAATTACCTAGCTATGTGGCCTTGGGCAAGTCTTTTAACACCAATGCCTTGCAAAACAAAACAAAAGAAAAAAAGAATCGGAATGGCAATCTATTTTAAACATCCTTCTTTCTTATGATTTAGCAAAAGAACCATAAATATATCAAACAAAATGTCCTAGATTCAAAACCAAGAATTTTAGTTGCCTTAAAAGCAACAGAGCCTCAGACTGTCCACTCAGTACAATCCTATTTTCAGTCTTCAGTTTAACTTCTAAAACATTGTTTCACAGTATGTCAGTAGTAACACCTGTGAGTGTGAGATTAGTAACACCATGTACTTTTGCTTTATATTTTCTTACCCTTTACTGAAAACTCATAATCTTTAGGGATTCCCCTTTTTTTTAAATGTGCAAACAACTTGAATGAAAACTTTAGTTATCTCATTTCAAGTAAAATTCTTATATCCACGTATTTTAGTATTTTTCAGTATTTGATGGAAAAGAGATCTCCATGCAGTTACCTGCTCTGATGATGTAATTCAATGATTTCTTCTGGTCCTTTTTTATTCTTGTGATTATTCCCTATACTATGTGAATATTAATGGAACCCAGACCATGTATCACTTCTTTCCTGCTCACTTTACATAAGTAGTTACTCACTTTTCCAGTAAGACTGATAATATTTTTTCTATCAATTCAACTTACAGTTCTTCATTAATTATGCCCATGTGTCTTTCCATTGCCTTTTCAATGCCTAACAACTTTAAAACCTTAGAGAATATTACTTGGTTTTTTACATTCAGATGATTGCTAGGTGGCAAAGAGCACAGATCTCTATATAAGTATCTGCCTTCAAATACTTAAGTGACACTGACAAGTCACTTAATCCTTAAACCCTCAGTTTTCTCATATGTAAAATGAGAAGAAAATGGCAATTCACTCAAATGTTTTGCCAAGAAAAGCTCAAAAGAAGTCATAAGGTATCACAAGACTGAAAAAACAACTGAATAACAACATTCATATGATGTTACCATAATTTAGATTAAAAAATGGGCTATTTTTTCAGGTAGAAGTTTAGGGTCTTTGATAGCATGTTGCTATTTCCAAACTAGGAATATAGTCAGTTCTCCTCCTCCCATTCAATTCTGATCCAGGTTGTTATTTTTGACTTATAGTGACTATCCACTGATCAACCAATTCTATGGACTATCCAATCAACTGTATTATCTAAAAATAGGCATTCTTCTTTCACTTATTTTTTACTATATATATTGACTTTTATTAAGAAATTTCTGCAGTTGTGGAGATCTCAGGGTAATCAGCTCTACAAATTGTAGCATCTGATATATTTCCATATATAGACAGAATGCCCCCTCCATTTGACCTCTGCCTTAGATATACTGTATGACAGAGACAAGGGAGTATTTTTGGTCTTAATTGATAATAACAAAGCTGTTGAAAAATGTACCTATATTTTTTGGAGAATTAAAGTTTTTATTTTACTTTATTATTTTAAAATAAGTGTTTTCTCCTCTTTCCCCCCTCAACTAGAAAAACGGGGGGGGGATCCTGGTAAAAAATATACATGCTCTACTTTATATTACTTCCTTAAGGATATGATTTCTCTGTCATCAGATTCAGCTGAGATCAATGTATAACATGAAAACAATGTAAAGACTAACAGAATGCCTTCTGTGGGAGGTGGGGGGAGAGAAACAAGAATGGGGGGGAAATTATAAAACTCAAAATTAATAAAATCTTTCTTTAAAAAAATTATGCATGCTCAAGCAAAGCAAATTCCTACATTGTCCATGGCCAAATCTTTAATGTCAATTTTGGTGCAATGGTTAGAGCACTGAACCTGGAGGCAGGTAGAACTGAATTCACTACTGTGTGACCCTTGAAAAGTCACTTAACCTCTGTTTGCCTCAAAATTTAGCACAGTGGCATGCTGTAGGCTCTCCAAGTGCTTATTTTCTTCCCCTTTACCCTTCATCTTGAATCCATCACCTCCCTATCCTGAAGCAGGCAGCATGCTTCAGTACTGGTTCCCTGGAAGCATGATTGCTTTTTTCATTGATCAAAGTTCTTGTCTTTAAAATCTGTTTACATTTTTAATGTTTCTCTTTTATTTTAACAAATCATTCTCCTTGCTCTGCTTATTAGACTTCAATATTTGTTTTTGGTTTTGGTTTTTTTTGCAAGTCTGTGGGGTTCAGTGATTTGCCCAAGGTTACACAGCTAGGCAATTATTAAGTGAGGTCAAATTTGAACTCAGGTGCTCCTGACTCCAGGACAGGTGCTCTATCCACTCCATCACCTAGTCGCCCCTTGACTTCAACATTTGAAACATCTTCCTAGGTTTCTTTAAAACTATCATGTTAATGAAGCCTTGGTGGAGCTCTAAATTGGTGCCGACAATCTAGAAAGCAATTTTGAAGAATTTCTGAAAAATAACTAAACTATGCCTGCCCTTGGACTCAGTGATATTACTACTACTACTACTACTACTACTACTACTACTACTACTACTACTACTACTACTAGGCCTGTGAAATAAATATCAGTTATTATTATTATTCTTGATAATAGGTGAAAAATAAATTCCATTATGTGGCAATGTTATAAAATTTTTGAAAGAATGAACTTAGTCATTTTGTTTAAAAATAAGTTAAAAATTTATTATGTGAGGTTGGAACTATATAATAAAAAATAATCATTTTCTTTTTTCCAGAGGGAAGAAAAGCTGGTGCCAAGAGAAACAAAAGTTTGGATAGAACAATTTGAAAGAGATATGACAAGGGCGCAAATGGCTGAAGCAAGTTTACAAGACAAATATCAGGTAATAAATAGAGAATATTTTTAACTTCATAAAATGCCTTTTATAACTAAATTTCAAATATAACTCTGAATCTGTGCTGAATTTTCTAAATTTTGGCAAGTAAACAACTAAGGAAAGATCGTGTGTGACCCTAGGGCTTTGCACTATTTCTTGCTCTGCACAATTAAACACTGATTAAATCCTCACTAAATAGAGAATAGAAGATTTAATATTTACTCTTAAAGAGTCTTTAGTTTGGGGAACTTAATGAAGTAGATATATGCACACCCATGGGCATATAACTTGACATACATTCTTAAACATGTGAAAATGACTTCAAAAATCATTATTTAAATGAATTCGGATTCATGTACACTATACAACCTATGCTGTACCAAATACTTTCTACATCTTTTTAATTCTCCAGTGCCTAGAACTCTTTGAAAAAAAAGTTGCATGAACTCAAAACATTTATTTTTATATGGATTTTTATGGTATTTTGAAAGTTAATATTAGCTTGGAGGGAATGGAAGATAAAATTTGCAATGACTTTTTATTCACTATCACCACCCAGTGTTCATCATATGAATTTACTACCTGAAATATCCATAATAAGCTGTATGAAATTGCTGTTATTGCAGAAGACAGAATGTATGTAGTGTTTCCTGCTTAGCTTAGCAGAAAGGTCATTGGTTTCTCTGTATCCATAAATATTGATAAGATCCAAGCTCTTTTTAGCCCACTCATTTTCATTTTCATAGTAATCATACTTGGAGACATTGTTAACTAGTTGTGTAATATAGTACATTCATTACTATTTTATGATGTTTTTCAACATAGCATTTACTCATAGATGAAATTCTTGCTAATAAATTTATTTTATTTCATAGTTTGAGTGAAATTTTACACTTAAAATATATTGCTCTCATGTTTTCTAAGTTTCTCACTATATGCGATAGTATGTTAAAGTCAAATTGTTCAAGTTATATAAGCTATGAATTTTGATTTAGTTTATCTGAATTTCCAGATTTTCACTTTTACAATTTGAATATTAGCTATTTATTTTTAAATTCAGTCCAGTCATTTTACCTTACATTGATTAATTTGAACATTTTGAAAAAATTCTCAGCTTGCAAATTGCTATTTTGAATTAAGATGTCATATTGTTCATTATTTTAGCTTCATTATCACTATCATCATCACATAAGTATAAAATACTTTAAATTGAAATTTTTCTAACATTTCTTCGAGGTAGATAATCAACATCATTTGACAGATGAGAAAATGAAGCTTAGAAAGTTTTACTAGAACAGTTTTCCTAGTATGTCATAACAATAAACATTAGCATAATGGCAGGCATATAACAAATTCTTAATATATATTTATTAACTACTGTCACTGTTCCTTCATTTTCAAAGAGGATCAATAACATTAAGGGATGATGTCAGATTGACTGAATGTCAGATAATAGTACTTAATCTCAGATCTTTGAACCCTACACTCATTTTTTTATTTCATTAGTTTTACAAGGTAGTGTCATAGGGTGTATAAAGCACTTATGTACCAATTTCGAATCCTGATTCTATTATTGATTGACTTGGTGACCTTGGGCTTGATTTTTCTGACTCTCATTTCTTCATTTGTAATACAAAGATAATGACATCTGCACATGATAGTAAATGGAGACATTCATTGAAATGATATACATACATAGGGCAGCTAGGTGGTGCAGTGGATAGAGCATATTGGCCTTGAAGACAGGAGGAGAAGAGTTTGAATATTGCCTCAGACACTTGCCACTTACCTACTGTGTGAGACCTTGGGCAAGTCTCTTAATCCTGATTGCCTGGAATCATCTCCAGTCATCTTGCTTCATATCTGGCCATTGGATCCAGATGACTATGAAGGAGAAAGTGTGGCTGGTGACTTAGCACAACACCCTCTCATTCAAATCCAATTCATATGCTTGTCATGACATCACCTCCCTGATGTCATGGTCTTCTTTGAGAATGAAGGACAAACATCATTATACATACATAAGGAAATTCATAACTTACATACTATAAAGCTTTAAAGAACTTTGATACATCATCACTTACATAAAGATCACTTACTCTGTGAAATTTAGAAAACATAGAATATTATTTCATTTCTTGAAAGCCCAATTTTCAGTCAAATAATTGAACAAAATAAGTTTATTAATAATATTATGTCTAATACTAAGTTGAAAAATACTGTTTCCATATTAACAAATGTCCTACATTATATATCAGGAAAGCAGTGTATTCCAAAAGGATTCACATCATCAGGCTTTCTATGACACTGAATAGGCTAAAATGAACTGTTCAATCAATAATCCCAGATGAGGTAGTTTGAGGACCAGAGATTACTATATCAATACTAATTTGATTTTCTGTGTAAAATTCATAGAAAACTAGGGTCAGGAGTTGCTGAGAGAGTAATTCATAGATCATTAAAAGTAAGTATCAATATATTATTAAGGGAGGACTGATTCTCTTATCAGTGTAAATGATTAAAATGGTATAGTTTTCTTTATTTGATTTATTGCCCTATTGTTCCTGGTTTTTTTTCTCCTTTTAGTCCTTTAAGCACTTCAGAGTTCAGTATGAAATGAAGAGGAAACAGATTGAACTTTTAATTCAACCACTACGTAGAGATGGAAAATTGTCACTTGATCAAGCTCTGGTAAAGCAGGCCTGGGACAGAGTGTCCTCCAGAGTAAGTTTCCCTAAATTATTGAAGCTATATTTACATTTATTTGTGATATATTTTAATGTCCCTTCCATAATTTCATTAAGTTTCATAACTTGCTTTAGGAAATGGAGAAAGGAATACTTTTCTTTTTGGTGTTAGACTTTTCAATTTAAAACAGGTTTAGGTTGCAGCGACATGGTGGAGTGGATAGAGCAACCCTGGAGGCAGAAGGACCTAAATTTAAATTTGACCTCAGACACTTGATAAATACTAGCTGTATTATCTTTTGCAAGTCACTTAACCCCATTGCCTTATAAAAGCAATAAAATAAAATAAAATGGAATGAAATGAAAGAGGTTTAACAGTCCTCAGAACTATGCATATTATATCTTCTTGTCAACTTTTTCTTTATGTCATTTGGAATGTTTATTCTAGTCCTTTAGGTATCTTGTCTTATATAACTTGCTTAGCACCCTCCAATTTACCTCTTATTATATAATTCAAAGAATGGAGAATATAGATGGAAAAATTTTATCTTCATTCAAGTAAATAACCAAGAAAATAATCTCCAGCAATTTTCCTTTCTCTATAGTCTATTAAAATATTACTGCTTTAGAAATCACCCAAACAGCAAACAAATTATCCCTATGACCAAATTTAAACTCTTCTTATGTAATTTGAGCAATTTCTTCTAGGAATTCTAGACTTTCAAGGCACTTAAGATTGTCCAGTCTCTCGTTAATATTATTCTCCTCTGCATCACCACCAGAACATAGGCATATGATCACAGCTTGAAGACTTCAGATGATAGGAAGCTCATTATATTGTGAAGCATTCCATTTTCAAATAACTCTGATTCTTAGGAAGTATATTAAATCTTGGGCAGTTAGTTATTACAATGAATAGAACACTGGCCTTGGAATCAGGAAGACCTATCCTTAAGAGTTCAAATCAGAACTCAGACACTTGTTAACTGTGTGGCCCTGGGCAAGTCACTTAATCCTGTTTGCTCAGTTTCCTCATCCATAAAAAGAGCTGGAGAAGGAAATAATAAACCACTCCAGTATCTTTGCCAAGAAAACCTTAAATGGGGGTCACAACAAATTGGACACAGCTGAAAAATGAATGAGCAATTTATTCTTTAGATACTTTTGCCCTTTTAATGGTTCAATTTTACATAGATATAGAAAAGACAACTTTTATATTCCTCATATGAAATCTTTATCTGAACTTTTTTATATGAACATATGTTCTTTATATGAAATCTCCTTATGGACTTGGAGATAGAAATTAAGATGAACCTCAGGCCTTTTCTTTTCATAGCTTTGTATCAGTGGTTTTAGATTTTCCTTTTTTTCTTCACTTTGGTATTTGTCATTCTTCGGAACTTCTTTAGGAGTCTAGAATACAAGTTAATTTCCAAAATCAGTCTAATAGCTTTTTAAACCCTCCTTAGATCCTCTCCCATGCCTTTATTTATCACTTCTCTGAAGAGAAGTAATAATCTATGAATCCAGGGCTTATTTTTCTATTGACATCCATTTGTGCATTTCCAACTGCCTTCTGAATTTCTCCACATGGGTATTCATCTTGCACTTTATCTCATCATAGTCTAAACACAATTCATCATTTTTCTCCCCACCTCACAGTCCTGCCTTTGCTTCCAGCATCCTTTCTGCTGATGATATCAGTATCATCCCAGTCTTTCATGCTCAAAATCAATTTCTTTACTACTCCTCATTACCCAGTTTCTAGTTCTTGCTGATTCTTTCTTCACAGTAGTTTCCACATCTGTATTTTCTCCACTCACAGATGCACCCTCCAAGTTCCAGTCTTCAAGTCATCTCACTTGAATGAGTTTAAAAACTTGCTAATTATACAATTCCAGATTTTACTCTCTCTATTTCATTCTTCACATAACTGCCAAATGGATCTTCCTAATGGACATGGCTGAGTATTTCAGTACTTTACTTTTGGAACTCTACCACTATTAGGATCAAATATTCTTGCCCTATCCTGCCTGGTCAGATTTTTACTTCACACTCTTCCTATCATATGCTCTACACTCCCACCAAATGAACAAACTCTTTCATGATCTTATTCTATACTGCCCTACTTCCAAGCAGTAGCATATTTTCCTTATGCTTGGGTGCATTCCTGTCATATTTCCAACTATTCAACCCCTTTTATCAAGGTTCTCTTTAGGTATCATCTCCTTCATGAAGTCTTCTCTAATAACTTTCCATAACTAAAAGTGATCTATTCCTTCCCAAATTTTCATAAAATCCCCTTTTTGGATTTCTTCCTTGGCTTTATCATATTCCACCAATAGGTGGGGAGAATTTTTTGATGTAATCAAGTAAAAAAAAAATAGTAAGTGCCTCCTAGTGCCTAGGATTGGACTCAACAATGGGCTGTGTATATCCTTTTGAAGAGATCTTAGTCTGTTAAGGTGACTCTCAGGTTCACTAAGGGGCAACCAATCTCATCACTCTCCATTACTAATTTATCCCATTCTTAATGATCCCTTTTCAGGTTCAGAGGTAGACTAGTGGAAAAAAATCCGAAATCGTTTTAGAAAGTACCAGAATTGCAAATATCTTCTATTTGGTCTGCCTGCCCCCCCCCCCCCAGAGCAAAGTCAGAAAAATCTTTTTCCCACTGTTCTTCCCATGTTTTATCTTGAAACTTGAACTTTAAGACTTTGAAAAATCACTATAAATTGGCATGCAATTTATTAGAAGTAGCAGGTAAAATACTACAGACAATCATATAAACTTGCAAATAAGGCTTTAGTTCTTGGTTCTAACTCTTGGAACTTCACCATCATAACTCAACAATCTTCTCACTCTGGAAGTTCCCTCCATCTCTGTGATTTTCTCACCCTAAAAGATCCTTCTGCCCTGGAGTCTCTTTTCCTAAAGGTGAGTTGCTTGCAGAATTTCTGCTTTGAGGAATGGGTCAAGTCAACTATCTTTTGGGTTCTTTGGATTCTGCTCCTGATTCAGACTTTTACCATTATGGTCCTGAATGAGGAACCTATCCCACCCTTACTTTTTCAACTCTCTTTTATGTTCTATTTTTCCCTCAATAGAATATAAGCAACTTGGGTACAGAAATTGTTTCTCTTTTTATTATACTTGTATCCGTAGTACTTAACACAGTGCCTGTCATGTTTCCAACTATTCAAACCCCTTTTATCTTTCAATGTCTTCTCAAAGCTCAAAGTAAGAGCTTAATAAATTATTCAGAGATAGAATTCTATCTCTATTACTTCACACTCTTTCTTACTGACCTGAGATGAATTTGCTGAAGAAGCAAATTATAATTTAAATTATGGAAAGAAATTCCCAAAAATAGACCTCTGGAAAACTGGGAAAGAAAAAAATTAAGTTGTATATTTGATTCCATTCTCACAAATTGCCAAAACCAATAATTCAGCCTGATCTAAGTTCCTGAAAAATCCTGCTAAGTATTTGCTTTTCCTCCTCTCTCTGTCTTGCTGTCTCTATTATTGTCTCTGTCTATCTCTCTTTGTCTCTCTGTCTCTGTCTCTGTCTCTCTTTCATCTACATATTTCTGTTCTCATCTCATATTTCCTCTCTATTTCTCCATTTGGTGCCTGCATCAAATTGGGCTCTCTTGAATATCTACCAGAAATCTAGGCCAAGAATTCTCTATTATTCCACAAAGATCCTCCAAATTCTCTGTGAGTCCAGAGAAATACTTCTGAAGCTTTTAGGTCTCATCATTCCAGGGTTATACTGCTTCATTTCATTATTATTTGTATGGCTGCATCCTTGATTAAAAGCTTCTGATGGTCAGGACCTATGTCATTATTTTCATCTTCTTATTCTCAGGTCCAGCACATGATCTTGCACATTGTGGGTAGTTAATAAGTGTTTGTTGTATTAAAACAAATGTAGCTGAAATTTCTCATCTCTCTTCTATTCAACATCTGATGCTATGAGATGGCCTTTGCTATGGAGTGTGGGAGAGAGAAAAGCATTCATTTACATAGGAGAAAGATCACAGGGAACTTTTTTAAAGACATAAAATGATAAGAGTAGGACAGACTCTAAAAGCTCTTCTCTATCTTTGAAACTGCTAAAATGTGCTGGGGCAGTTATGATGAGTAGTGGTCATCCTGGACCTGATTACAGAAGTTCAACTATTGGTCCAAACTTCAGGATGGTATACTGTGATACACTAAAATCTGCTTCATATATCTTCATTCAGACAATATGAAAGAATATTTCTAAAGTCATTTAGCAGTCTTTTGGTATGAAATGGTATATATGATATACCTACTAGAAGGTGCCTACTAAATGCTTGTCCTCTTCCTTTTTCCACCTCCTTTCTCCTTTAATCATATACAGCATTTTTGAGTTTGCCAGAAAGTCAGTGAGAATGAAAAGTTTTTGTACCTTCCAGCCATTTTGCACTTGTGGCAAAAGAGAAGAGATGGTCAGTCATATAGCAAGAACAAGGGAACACCCAGGATCTTATGTGCCCCCCTCATGTAGCGAACATGAGGGAGGTGTGGACAAACAGGATGGACAGGCATGATTAAGTTATAAATAACTGGATCCCTCACTGGAGGGGATATCCCACATTGATGAGATTCCCAGAATCAGTAGAATTCTGCGGAATTGAAAACTGTAGTGTGGTGCTGCTGTAAGTTTGTCAACTTCCTTTGAAAAAAATTTCATTTTTTTTCTCATTTTTTTTTCATTTCAGCTCTTTGATTGGCACATACAGCTTGATAAGTCTCTTCCTGCACCATTGGGCACAATAGGTGCCTGGCTTTATAGGGCAGAAGTTGCCTTACAAGAAGAAGTAGCTATTCATCAGGTCCATGAAGAAACGGCAAACACAATACATCGGAAGCTGGAACAACATAAGGTAAAAAAAAACAAAAAAAAAAAAACCCTAGTATAAGACATCTGAGACATACAGACTTTCCCAAAATTTTATCTACATATCATTTAGAAATGTATCTTACCTTAATTAAAAGTTATTTTGCCTTTTACCATCCTTTCTAACCATAGGTTTATTATTTAGTGTTGGTCTAACTCATTTGCTTGTATTTTCTTTTTTTGAAGGATGCCATTTCACGTTAAGAAATAAAAATTTTCTTTTTTTATTATTGTTGGTTGGGTCATTTTTCAGTCTTAGAAATATGTAAGAGTGGTAAAACAGATTGAAAAATAAGTCAACTTCTGTGGTGCATGTGTAACTAAAGTAATTAATGTCTTGTGTATTATAATCTGCTACTTCACTAAAAGTTTTAATTTTTTAATTTAAATTTAAATTTTTTTAAATTTATTCAAATTTTTATTTTATTTAATGTTAATATATTTAATTATTTATTTGCTTTTAATTAAAATATTTACTATATTTAATAAAAATATTCAACCTTAAGAGAAGAAACATGTGTTATAAATTATAAAGCTAAATTATGGTGGGATTATTGGATTCAAACTACATACCAGTGAACCACCATGAGATGAGTCTAAATCATTTAATAAAATGTGAAAAATTCTGATTCTGGTCAAAATAAACATATTTGCTACTTACTGGTAGGATAGCTTTGGGCAATTCACTATACCTCTCTTGGAGATCAGTTTCCTTATCTTGTAAAATAAGGAGAGTAGAAATAAATGATCTTCCAAATGACTTTCAGCTCTTAGTCTTTTGATCTTCTATAGCCCTGGTTTATTTTAAATTTGTTCAAAATGAAGATTCAGGCTTCAAATTATTTAATATGTCTGTCTAGAAACTGATAACATACTTAATTCCTTTTTGATAGGCAATGATTTCTAGATAAACAGAATATTGTTCTTGATGATCGTGGAGGAGAGTCATTCAACCTTCCTATTTTCTTATGTGAGGAATCTTTTTAGTTGTGAGGAAATTAGGCTACGTTAAAGTAGGAGAGGGCAAAAAGAGTGGGGAAATTGGAAGAATGACTAGAAACATGCATTATGTTCCCTTTATCTAGACTATCTCCCGTGAACCACACATGGAACATATTGTTGTCTCTAGTTTTCTTCCTATGTCTTTCTCTACCATAGTGGATAGAATACTGATCTTGTAGGGAACAAGATCTAAGTTCAAATATGGCCTTAAACACTTACTAACTACTAGGTACATGATGTGATCTAGTCACTTGAGCTCTGTAGGTCATAGTTTCCTCAACTGTCAAACGGGGATGACAACAACTCTTCCAAAACATCTCAGATGAGATAGTTGTAAAACATTGCACACACTACCAGTAGGTACTTAATAAATGCTTATTCTCTTCCTTATTTCCTTCTTATGACAGTGTCTTACTTTACATTGTCTTAGCAATACACTTTGTAATTAGAAGTCTTTCAGAGTTCCTTTTTCCCTCCTTCATATTCAAGGATAGATAAATGTTTCATTTCATGCTGTACCACCCTAAAATATCTATTTAATCATGTGCATAGTTTTATCCCTTTATACATATGTCTTCTCTCCTGTCCTGATTTTCATTCAATTTTATTTTATTTGTCCTCTTTGAAAATAATTTATTTATTTTTATCATTAGGCACAGTTAGGTGGTACAGTGATTAGACACTAGTCCTGAATAGACACTAGTCCTGAAATGAGGAGGATCTGAGTTGAAATTCAGCTTTCATTAACACTTGACACCTGATACTTACTAGATATGTGACATAGGAAAAATTACTTAGCTGCAATTGCTACACTAAAAAAATTAATAGGCATAAATATAAATTCTTATACTTGAGTATACTACACAAATTATTCCCAAAAACTAAGAAGGAAAACACTCTTCCAACTCCTTTCATGAGACAAATATCATCACAATATTTAAACCAGATAGGATTAAGAAGCCAAATTATAGACTCCTATGATTAATTGCTACTGATGCAAAATTTTAATAAAATCATGGCAAAAGGACTAAATCAAAATATTTGAAGAAGAATCAAGTTATATTTATACCAATCATGTAAGGTTGGTTTGAATTTAAGAAAATATTATTGTAGTCATTAAAAACAATACTCCCAAGTATGAATATATCAAAAGAAAAATTAATCAACAAATGAGATGACCAATTGATTTGGGAAATGGCTAAACAAAATATGTTACATGACTATAATATCATTGTGTTAAAGAAATGATGACTATCATGAAGGATGAAAAGAATTCTATGAATGTAGAAAAGTAAATTAAACATTCATGAGAACATTATACATAATGCCTAAAATGAAATAGATGGGAGAATAAATAAAATTGAATGCTTTGAAATTATAATTGCTAGGGTTGGTCCAAAGAGGCAAGTCCCTCCCTCTCACCTTTGCAGAAATAAGAGAGCAGGATAGAGGATGAAGTTGGAACATTGTATATACTCTTCAGAATCAGAATATTCATTAGGAAATGAGCATTTTTTTCTATTCATTTCCTAATGGATATTCAAAAAGAATGAAAGTATGTGGAAGAATCAAAACTGCCTCCACCAATATGGATAGTAATCCCTTAGTAAATTACTCAGTCATAGAATTATGTAATGCAGAAAGATGGATCTACAAACAGACATAGTATTAATTTCTGGGAACTACATTTTAGGAAAAATTGACAAACTGGATATTGCCTAAAAGAGGGCAACCAAGAGAGTGAAGGGCCTTAAGATCATGCTACAGATAGGTTAGTTAGAAGACGAGATAGACCTGGGGAAAAATAAGACAAGAATTTATGACAGATGTCTTTGAGTCTTTCAAAGATTGTCCTAATTTAAAAGGAAAATTAGATATTTTCTGCTTGGCTCTAGAATGTTGAACTAGAAGTAGTGGATAGATGGCATAGAGAGGCACCTTTCAGTTTGATATCTATCATATATCTACTTGTAATATCTACATAATTTATCTAACTTATGAAATAAGGGCAAAACTGGAAAACAGGAAAAACTGATTTCAAATTCAGTCTTAAACACTTACTAGCTATGTTACCCTGGGCAAGTCCTTTAACCCTGTTTGTCTCAGTTTTTCTCATCTGTAAAATGATCTAGAGAAGAATATGTCAAATCACTTCAGTATTTCTGCCAAGAAAATTACAAATGGGATCACAAAGAGTTGGAAACAACAGAAATGACTGAACAAGAAAGTTTTTAATAAGGAGCAGCTAGGTGAAATATTAGAAAAACGGCCAAGGCTATAGTTAGGAAGATGGCTTTTCCTGAGCTCAAATCTGGTCTCAGACTCATTAGCTTGGTGATCCTAGAGCCATTTGCCTCAGTTTTCTCATATGTCAAATGAGCAGAAGAAGGAAAGTGTAGTAGATACTCTAGTATCTCTGCCAAGAAAACCTCAAATGAGGTCACACAGACAAACAACTAGAAATAACAAAAAATGAATAAACGTGCATATATGTTTGAGTGGTTTATATAAAACAATTGTAGCTTTGAAATGGACTGACTCTAAAATAGATGACTCCTCTTACTCAAGATTTTCAAGAAAAGGTAAGTATCACTTTTGGAGAATAGTGGAGAGAGGATTCTTTTCAGGGAGAAGTGACCCTAGATTTATGCTGTGCTTCCTTCAACCCTTAAAGTCTATGCTTTTATAAGCAATTAATACTTTAAAAAATTATGATCTTTAATGGTGGGAGATTTCCATTACTCACATGTTCACAGATTCTTGCAGTATTGAAGATTTTAAATGCCTCTCTCTTCTTAATTCCAATTATCATTTTTTACTAATATTTTATTTTTCCAAATACATATTATGTAAGTTTTTCAACATTCATCCTTATGCCTGTATATATATATATATATATATATATATATATATATATATATATATATATATATATATGTAATTTTTTATGGGGTTTTTTTGCAAGGCAAATGGGGTTAAGTGGCTTGCCCAAGGCCACACAGATAGGTAATTATTAAGTGTCTGAGTCTGAATTTGAACTCAGGTACTCCTGACTCCAGGGCCAGTGTTCTATCCACCTAGCCACCCATATATATATATAAAAATATATATGTATATATATATATATTAATATTGTACATACTTATTTGTGCTAAACATTTTATAAATTAGTCATTTTCAGTATGAGAAATTAGGATTAGGGGAAAGAAATATATAAGATTTTTTTTAAAGTGAATGAATGTAGTGTTCACCAGATTCTGGAGGATTTTGTTTTGTTTTGTTTTGTTTTTCTTCCTCTGGATGGGACAGCATTGTCCATAGGCAATCTAATAGGGTTGTCCTAGTTATCTGAACTACTGAGAACAGCTGCATCCATCAGGGTTGATCATCTCATAATACTCTGGTTAATGTGTACATTGTTCTCTTAGTTCTGCTCCCTTGGCTCAGCATCAGATCCTGTAAGCCATTCCATGCTTCTCTAGCGTCTATTTATGGTTTTTTGTTTAGCCATTCCCCAGTTGATGGGCATCCCCTCAATTTCCAATTTTTGCCACTATATAAAGAGCTACTATGAATATTTTGGAACCTGTGAAACTTTCCTCATTTTTTATGATTTCTTCTGAATATAGATAGACCTAGAATTGGAATTGCTGGCTCAAGTGTGTGAACAGTGTTGTTGCTCTTTGGCCATAGTTCCATATTGCTCTCTAAAATGGTTGGCTCTGTTTACAATTCCACCAGCAATCCTCCCACAACCTCTCCAACACTGATCATTTTCCCTTTTTGTCATCTTAACCAATCTGATAGGGGTGAGGTGATACGTTAATTTGCATTTCTCTCTAATCAATAATAATTTGGAGCATTTTTCATATAATTATATATAGCTTTAGTTTCTTCATTTGAAAACTGTCTATTCACATATTTGACCATTTATTCATTTGGGTAGCAATTTTCATTTAAATTCATTCTAAAATTATTTGATAAATTATTTCAGAATTAATTTGAATGATTATAGGAATAGTCTTGGTTACAGTTCTTATTTTGTCATTATTTTGCAACATCTTAATTTGCCCATTTAAGTGATTTATTCATCCTCTTGGCTAAATGTTAATTTTCCACTTTTCTAATGGCTAGATTATTTTGTGTGATGGTTTGAAGTTATTTAACAGATTCCTCTTTGATTTTAAAATGCTTAAATTAAACACTTAACATTAAAAGCCAAGACCTTTTTTGACTCTATTATTTCTCTAGCAAGTCTGATATACTCAATGAAATAAAGGGAAGATGAAGAAAATGATACTAAGAATACACCTATTCAATATGAAGTCCCTTTGCTGTAGATGCTGAGTCTTGAATTTTGTCCATTTAATTTATTTGTTCATTGACCAATGAATCACTTTGCTGAGGAGTAGTTTCCTCATCTATAAAATGAGAAAACTGGGCAATATGACTTTGAAGATAAGATAATAGCTTTGAATTCTCTGATTCTATGAAATGATAACTATTTATCCTGTATTTATGCTTTATATTGAAGTCATTTCCTTTACATACATAGAAGTCTCAATTTGATTTTGTATATTATGGAGATGATATGTCATTCTTGAAGACTATGGCATGAAATTCTATCAAACGATGAAAAGCCTTGCACTTTGCTACGCTTTGGAAATACCAAAGGAGACAAAAGAAAGACCCTCCCTCAAGGGGTTCTTAACATAATAGAGGCAAATAGTAATTAAATACAGAACTGGTTTAGAGTAAAAATTGATGTGAAATTATTAATCATATAATTAGAAGAGTACATTGCCACCAAGCAATGAAGAATGATGGCAGGTAAACAATGTGTATTCAGAAAGCTTATTCTAAGATTCAACTAAATCATCCAATATATATGTAAAAAGAATGAGATAAAAATAGATTCTAGCAAATTTTCATAACAGGATATTTTAATAATTGATTATAGTGGAACTTCAAATTTAGAATCTTATATCTCTGATGTGTCATTTAAGAAAGTGGAAATTTCACTAAAGAAAGCAGAGATGGGAAGAGAAGATTATGGGTACAAGAACTCCCAGAAGGGGCAGCTAGGTGATGCAGAAGCTAGAGTATTAGCCCTGGAGTCAGGAGGACCTGAGTTCAAATTTTACCTCAGACACAATAATTATCTAGTTGTGTGACCTTGGGCAAGTTACTTAACCCCATTGTCTTGCAAAAAGAAACCCAAAAATTTAAAAAAAAAAAAAAGAACTCACAGAAAAAAATCTGAAAAAGTTTTTTTGACACAATTTTAAAAGTATTGAATTTTTAAGTTATATAAAACAGATGACAGTTATCAAGAAATGGGGAAAAAATTCATATATGCTATAACTATCCTTCTCTTCCCCAATCAAGTTGATAACAGTGTGATCCTGAGCAAGTCACTTAACTCAAACCACCTTGCAAAAAATTATTTTTGCTTTTTCACAACTGCAATATCTTTGTGAGAATTAATTTTAACTGTATCAGGGGTAAATTTAATGAAGGTGAATAGCAGTCTTTTATCAGACAATAGCTTCATAATCTACGATAATTAGAGAATACAAGATATTACTGTAATTGTTATTTTAAAAACGATTTGACTTGTTTAGTAAATGTTCCAGTCTCACTCTTCCAGAATAGGGCTGGTTATAACTGTTTCTCATGCTTCTGGGGTACCCTTCAAGAACTGTGAGAACTGTGAGTGTCTTTCTACAAAATATTACCTTGGGCTTCCTAGGACAATTATCTTCTTCCCACTGTTTTCTGACAATAATTCTATCAGGTCTAGTTAATTGTTGATTTTAATTAACTTCTGCAAAGGGATATTTAATTTGAAGATACTACAGGATTATAGTAATTGGGAACACAGTCTCTGGTTAAGTCCCTAGGAAGGCAGGCTCACATTTAAATTCATTTCCACAGAATGTTCTCCCCATATTTGTTGTATCTTATGTCAAATGAATGAGTCTTGCATTCCATCTTCCACTTGGCATATTCTTCCTCCATTTCTTTTTTTTTAGGTTTTTGCAAGGCAAATGGGGTTAAGTGGCTTGCCCAAGGCCACACAGCTAGGGAATTATTAAGTGTCTGAGACCGGATTTGAGCCCAGATACTCCTGACTCCAAGACCGGTGCTTTATCCACTACACCACCTAGCCGCCCCAATTCTTCCTCCATTTCTTGATGACTGCCAAATCCATGGATTTTATTCTTGGACAAATTGATATTTCAACTTTATAATTTTTTTGAAGGCTACAAGGGCTTATTTCCAATGCCAGCAAGTCTTGAAGAAACCTATGCTAAGAGAAATAATGAGTTTTGAATTCATCCATTTTGGTGATGCAACTAATCATATTTTCTTTATCATATAACTAGCAGATAAGAGCCAGTTATAGAATGTCTGCACATGATCGAAATCTCTCCAATCAGTTTCTGTTAAAGATCATCATGCTTTGTTTTGTTTCTTTTCCCAGAGGCAGGCTCCCCATCCTTTTTACAAAATATTTTCTTATATTATTATAAAATATTTTAAAGGTTTTAATTATTTATTTAATTGTTTATTTATTTATTTTAACATACATTTTTAAAATTTGAATATCAAATTCTCTTCCATTCCCTTCACATTCCTCCCCACACATTGTGAGCGAAATAAATGTGATATTGATTATATATATGTGAAATCAGGCAAAATATGTTACTAATACAGTAACATATTGCAAGAAAAAAAAAAGAAAGAGAAAAAGTATGTTTAATTCTGTATTCTGACTCCATCATGTCTTTCTCTGGAAATATATAGTTTTCATCATAAGTCTTTCAGAATTGTCTTGGATCATTAAATTGATTAGAGTTACTAATCACTGTCCTAATTGCTATTGCCATATACAAGGTTGTCCTGATTCTGCTCACTTGTCTTTGTATCAATTATTATTATCTTCCCAGGTTTTTCTGAAATCATTTCCCTATTACATATTGATGCAGACAATTTATTTTTTTTAATTTATTTTTATTAAAGATATTATTTGAGTTTTAGAATTTTCCCCCAATCTTGCTTACCTCCCCCTCCCCCCCACAGAAATCCCTCTGTCAGTCTTTACTTTGTTTCCATGTTGTACCTTGATCCAAATTGGGTGTGATGAGAGAGAGAAATCATATCCTTAAAGAGAAGAGAAGTCTAAGATGTAACAAGATCAGACAATAAGCTATCTAGTTTTTTTTTCTAAATTAAAGGGAATAATCCTTGCACTTTGTTCAAACTCCACAGCTCCTTATCTGGACACAGATGGTACTCTCCTTTGCAGACAGCCCAAAATTATTTCCGATTGTTGCACTGATGGAATGAGCAAGTCCTTCAAGCTTGAACATCACTACCATGTTGCTGTTAGGGTGTACACTGTTTTTCTGGTTCTGCTCATCTCACTCAGCACCAGTTCATGCAAATCCCTCCAGGTTTCCCTGAAATCCCATCCCTCCTGGTTTCTAACAGAACAATAGTGTTCCATGACATAAATATACCACAGTTTGCTAAGCCATTCCCCAATTGAAGGACATTTACTGCATTTCCAATTCTTTGCCACAACAAACAGGGTTGCTATAAATATTTTTGTACAAGTAATGTTTTTACCCTTTTTCCTCATCTATTCAGGGTATAGACCCACTAATGGTATTGCTGGGTCAAAGGGTAAGCATATTTTTCTTGCCCTTTGGGCATAGTTCCAAATAGCTCTCCAGAAGGGTTGGATGAGTTCACAGCTCCACCAACAGTGTAATAGTGTCCCAGATTTCCCACATCCCTTCCAACAACGATCATTATCCTTCCTGATCATACTGGCCAATCAGAGAGGTGTGAGCTGGTACCTCAAAGAAGCTTTAATTTGCATTTCTCTAATAATTAATGATTTAGAGCATTTTTTCATATGGCTATGGATTACTTTGATCTCCTCATCTATAAATTGCCTTTGCATATCCTTTGACCATTTGTCAATTGGGGAATGGCTTTTTGTTTTAAAAATATGACTCAGTTCTCTGTATATTTTAGAAATGAGTCCTTTGTCAGAATCCTTAGTTGTAAAGATTGTTTCCCAATTTACTACATTTCTTTTGATCTTGGTTACATTTGTTTTATCTGTGCAAAAGCTTTTTAATTTAATGTAATCGAAATCATCTAATTGGTTTTTGGTGATGTTCTCCAATTCTTCCTTAGTCATAAACTGTTCCCCTTTCCATAGATCTGACAGGTAGACCAGTCCTTGATCTTCTAATTTGCTTATAGTATTGTTTTTTATATCTATGTCCTGTAACCATTTGGATCTTATCTTGGTAAAGGGTGTGAGGTGTTGGTCTAATCTAAGTTTCTTCCATACTAATTTCCAATTATCCCAGCAATTTTTATCAAAGAGGGAGTTTTTATCCCAATGGCCGGACTCTTTGGCTTTATCAAAGAGCAGATTACTATAATCATCTCCTGCTTTTACACCTAGTCTATTCCACTGGTCCACGACTCTATTTCTTAGCCAATACCAAACAGTATTGATGACTGATGCTTTATAATATAATTTTAGATCGGGTAGGGCTAAGCCACCTTCTTTTGTACTTTTTTTCATTAAGCTCCTGGCAATTTTTGACTTTTTATTTCTCCATATGAATTTACTTACAATTTTTTCTAACTCATTAAAGTAATTTTTTGGAATTTTGATTGGTAGGGCACTAAACAGATAGTTTAGTTTTGGTAGAATTGTCATTTTTATTATATTAACTCTACCTATCCATGAGCAGTTGATATTTGCCCAGTTATTTAAATCTAATTTAATTAGTGTGAGAAGTGTTTTATAATTGTTTTCAAAAAAGATTCTGAGTCTGTCTTGGCAAATAGACTCCCAAATATATTATATTGTCTGAGGTTACTTTGAATGGGATTTCTCTTTCTAGATCTTCCTGCTGTTTCTTGCTAGACATATATAGAAAAGTTGAGGATTTATGAGGGTTTATTTTATAACCTACAACTTTGCTAAAATTGCTGATTGTTTCCAGTAGATTTTTAGATGATTTCTTGGGATTCTCTAGGTAGACCATCATGTCATCTGCAAAGAGTGAGAGTTTTGTCTCTTCCTTCCCAATTCTAATTCCTTTCATTTCTTTTTCTTCTCTAATTGCTGATGCTAACATGTCTAATACAATATTGAATAGTAGTGGTGATAATGGGCACCCTTGTTTCACCCCTGATCTTATTGGGAATGCCTCTAGCCTCTCCCCATTGAATATAATGCTTGTTGATGGTTTCAGATAGATACTGCTAATTATTTTAAGGAACAGTCCATTTATTCCTACACTCTCTAGTGTTTTTAATAGAAATGGATGCTGTATTTTGTCAAAAGCTTTTTAAGCATCTATTGATATGATCATATGATTTCTGATAGGTTTGTTGTTGATATAATTGAGTATACTAACAGTTTTCCTGATATTGAACCAACCCTGAATTCCTGGAACAAATCCTACTTGATCATAATGTATTATCCTAGTGATGACTTGTTGTAATCGTTTTGCTAAGATTTTATTTAAGATTTTTGCATCTATACTCATCAGGGAAATAGGTCTATAATTTTCTTTCTCTGTTTTAACTCTTCCTGGTTTAGGTAAAAGTACCATATTGGTTTCATAGAAAGAATTAGGCAGAGTTCCATCTTTCCCTATTTTTCCAAAGAGTTTATATAGGATTGGAACCAATTGTTCCTTAAATGTTTGCTAGAATTCACTTGTGAACCCATCAGGCCCTGGAGATTTTTTTTAGGGAGTTCAGTAATGGCTTGTTGAATTTCTTTTTCTGAGATAGGATTGTTTAGGTATTTAATCTCTTCTTCATTTAACCTGGGCAACTTATATTTTTGTAAATATTCATCCATTTCACTTAGATTATCAAATTTATTGGCATAGAGTTGGACAAAATAATTTCGAATTATTACTTTAATTTCCTCCTCATTGGTGGTGAGTTCACCTTTTTCATTCATAATACTAGCAATTTGGTTTTCTTCTTTTTTTAATCAAATTGACCAGAGGTTTATCAATTTTATTGGTTTTTTCATAATACCAACTTTTGGTTTTATTTATTAATTCAATAGTATTTTTGCTTTCAATTTTATTAATTTCTCCTTTAATTTTTAGAATTTCTAATTTGGTATTTAATTGGGGACTTTTGATTTGTTCTTTCTCTAATTTTTTTAGTTGCATGTTTAGTTCATTGATTTCCTCTTTCTCCAATTTATTCATATGAGCATTTAGAGCTATAATATATCCCCTGAGAGTTGCTTTGAATGAATCCCATCGGTTTTGGTATGTTGTTTCATTATTATCATTATCTAGGATAAAATGGTTAATTCTTTCTATAATTTGTTTTTTGGTCCACTCATTTTTTAAGATGAGGTTATTCAGTTTCCAATTTGTTCTGGGTCTATATCTCCTTGGCCCAGTATCGCATATGACTTTTATTGCATTGTGATCTGAGAAAGATGTATTCACTATTTCTGCCTTTCTGCAGTTGATCATTAGATTTTTATGTCCTAGTACATGGTCAATTTTTGTATAAGTTCCATGTACTGCAGAGAAAAAGGTATATTCCTTTCTAACCCCATTCAGTTTCCTCCATAAGTCTACCATATCTAATTTTTCTAACAATCTATTTACCTCCCTAATTTCTTTCTTGTTTGTTTTATGATTCGATTTATCTAGATCTGATAGTGGGAGCCTTAGGTCTCCCACTAGTAGAATTTTTCTGTCTATGTCTTCCTGTAGTTCTTTCAGCTTCTCCTCTAAGAATTTGGGTGCTGTCCCACTGGGTGCATATATATTCAATATTGAAATGACTTTATTGTCTATGGTACCATTTTAGGAGGATAAAGTTTCCTTCCTTATCTCTTTTAATGCTATCTATTTTTGCTGCTGCTTTGTCTGAGATAAGGACTGCTACCCCTGATGTTTTTTACTTCAGCTGAAGCAAAATATATTTTGCTCCAACCTTTTACCTTTACTCTATATGTATCTCTCTGCTTCAAATGAGTTTCTTGTAAGCAGCATATTGTAGGATTCTGGTTTTTAATCCACTCTGCTATTTGCTTACGTTTTAAGGGAGAGTTCATCCACTAATGGACTTATGATTGATAATTCTTTATTGCCCTCTGTGCTATCTTCCTTCTGTTTGTATTTTCCCCTTCCCCCCCCCTTTTATCCATATTCCCCAGTCTTTTGTTTCTGAAAACCACCCCCTTCATCCCCTTCAGTGTGTTTGCACTCCTATATCACACCCTCCCCTTTCTTTCCCCTTTCCCCTTCCTTTCCTTTTGTTATTTCCCCTTATTTCCCTCACTCTCCTTCCCTTTCTCCATCCCCCCTCCCCCTTTCCCCTTTTAATATTTGAAAGGTTAGATGTTTTATAAGTTAACTGAGTATGTGTAGGTTGACTTTAAGCCAAGTGTGATGAGAAGATGATTCAGGTGTTTCTCCTCTGCTCCCTTCTTCCCCACTATTACCATAGGTTTTTTGTACCTCTTAGTGTAATGAGATTTACCCCATTTAGTCCCTTCCCTCCTCCCGTCTCTTTCCTGTTCCCCTTTTTTAGGGAGGTAGTGTTGGTCTTTTTTGGATCATTCTATCTAAGTCATAGAAAATTCTGAGTGTCAGTCCCTTCTAGTTCTGTATATTGTATCAAATAGAGTCAAAATTCCTGAGAGTTATTAGAGTCTTTCTCCCAAGTGGGGTTAATGCCAGTTACATCCCATTAGATAGTAGTCTCATGGATAGGTCATGAATGTCCATCATTTCTGGCTAGGTGTATTCTCTCTGTTAGAGTTACATTTCTCAAGGTTTATGAGAATCTTTTTCTCCCCCTGTGCTGGGATATAGCCAGTTTCAAATTACTGGATTGCATTTTTTGATGCAGACAATTTAAACAAAATACTAGCAGAGAGATTATAGCAATATATTTCAAAGATCACACATTATGATCAGGACAGTTTCAGTATTAGGAAAGTTTTCAGTGTAATAGACCATATCATAACAAAAACAGCAAAAATCATATTTATCTCAATAAATGCAGAAAAAGCTTTTTGACAAAATGTAACATTCATTCCTACTAAAAACACTATGGGAATAAATGTTTTCTTTTCCATCTAAAATGATCAACAAGCATTATTTGTAATAGGATTAAGACAGAGGCTTCCCAATGCTATCAGGAATGAAACAAAGATCCTTATTATTGCTGGTTTTATTCAATATTGTGCTGTAAATTTTAATTACAGCGATGAGAAGAAAAATAAATTAAAGAAATTTGAATAGATAATGAGGAGAGAAAATTATCACTCTTTGCAAGAAATATATGCTTAAAACTAGTTGAAATAATTAACAACCTCAGCAGAGTGGCAGGTTATAAAATAGAACTTCATCAATCATGAGAATTTCCATATATTGTCAATAAAGTCCAGCAAGAAGAGATAGAAAAATCTCATTTAAATTAACTGTAGAAGTGATTAAATATTTGTAAGTTTACCTGCCAAGACAACCCAGGAATAATGTGAGCACAATTGCAAAACTCTTTTCCTATAAATAAAGTAAAAAATATTAATTACTCACAAGTATGACCAACAACATAATAAAAATTACAATTCCACCTAAATTAATTCATTTGTTCAATGTCTTGCCAATCAAATTACCAAAATTTATTTTTGAGCTAGGAAAAAAACAACAAAATTAATCTGGAAGAAAAAAGATAAAGAATATCAAGCAAATCAATAAAAATGTGAAGGAAGGTGTTCTAACACACAAGATTTCAAACTGTATTGCAAAGTGGTAATCACTCAAATAATCTAGCGTTGTCTATGAAATAGACTGGTATCAGTGGAATAGATTAGGTATACAATATACAATAGCAAATGACCTTAGTAATCAAGTTTTTGGTAAACACAAAATTCCATGCTTTGAAGATAAGAATTCACTAACTGACAAACATTGTTGGGAAAACTGGAAAGTAGTATGGTTGAAATATCTCACATCATACACCAAGAAAAGATCAAAATGGGTGCATGTTTTATATTTAAAGAATTATATCATAAGCACATTATGGGAGCATGGAATACTTTTCCTGTCATATTTATGGTTAAAAGAAGAATTTATAAACAAGAGACAAAGAGAATCATGGAATGTAAAATATATAGTTTTCATTATTCACTCATTTTTTTCAGCTCTATCTGACTCTTCATGATCCCATTTATAATTTTCCTGGCAAAGAATCTAGAGTAGCTTGCCATTTTTACTCCAGCTCATTTTATAGATGAGTAAACTGAAATAAACAGAGTTAAAGTGACTGAAGTACCTCAAGACAGATTTGAGCTTAGGAAGATGAATCTTCCTAACTTTAGTTCCAGCACCCTATTCACCATCCCTTAATTTTTATCCCATTAAATTTAAGATTTTTGCACAAACAAAACCAATGCAGCCAAGATTAGAAGGAAAGTAGAAAACTGGCGAGAAAATGTACAAGTTTCAATCAAAGAAAAAGGAAAGGGATCTATATGTACATAAATATTTATACAACTCTTTTTTTATGGCAATGAATTGATAATTAATGAGATGCACAACAGTTGAGGAATCTCTGAACCAGTTGTGGTATATTATTGTGATGGAATACTTTTGTGTTATAAGAAAGGACAAGCAGAAAAAAACCATGGAAATACTTATATGAACTGATGCAAAGTGAAGTGAACAGAATGAAGGGAACATTTTTGCCTAAGAATAATTATGATGAGCAATTGTGAATGACAGATATTCTTAGTAATAAAATAATTGAAGACAATTCTAAAGGACTTAGGATAAAAAATGTTATCCACCTCCAGAGAAAGAACTAATGGAATCTGAATCCAGATTGAGGCATAATTTTTCCCTTTCTTTGATTCTTTTTTGGTAGCATGGAAATATGCCATGATTTCACATGTATGGTTGATGAAATATTTCTTGCCTTCACAATGGATGGGAAAGAATGGAAAGGGGAAAGAATTCAGAACCTAAAATTCTAAAAAATGAATGTCAAAATAAATAATTTTCTTATAAAATGAGATATATTTAAAATGTAGAACATGACACTTACAAATCATGATTTGTAAGCAAGAACAGAATTTAAACTCCTGAGGGCACAGATTGTTTAATTTATTTTCTTGTTATCTTCATCCCCTGACACAATGCTTATCATGTGTTAGATGATTAATAAATGATTTTTGATTGATTAGCTTGATTATTTTATAATAATATTTGTCATCTTTTTTTAAAATTTAAATTGATTTACATTTGGTTTATGTGCATTTTTCTCTTACAAGTTTTCATTTTCCCAGTTTCTAAAATGAAGCTCCTGTAAGAAGATCTAACATGCTCACTTTGAATCAAACTTTAACTGTGTTAGCAAAATTATTCCTTTGGGAAAAAAGAAATACCCATAACATTTTGCTAGGAAATTCACTTAGAAATGCTGATAAGTTTATCTTTTAAATTTTACTCACTCTTCAAAGATTCCACCTTTTCCAAAATTATTGTCATTATTATAAATTTTTTCAGATTAATAGAAGCAAAACATCTCTGGAATCTTTAGAGCATGGTATATAAAAAATATATTAGGACATTATATAACTGCATTAAACTCCTTAGTGTATACTTTAACTACCAAAAAAAAAGTTCTTCTTAAGGATCTTGTAAAAATTTGACAAGCAGAAAACTTCTGAAAATGAAAAAAGAGAAGACCTTAGTTTGGTTATTTAACCATCAGTCACTTTCTTGCAAGAATATATTTTTTCATCCATATTCATTCACAATTGTATTTGCTGAATGTCTCAATTCATATAAAGGTAAAATCATTGGTAGCAAATTTTTAACTTTCCCTTTTAATATTTTAGGAGGTTGGGGTGGCTAGATTATTGGAAATACATAATAAGGATTGTTTGGATTTGTTCTACTGCATCATGTATTAGGGATATTCCTTGTTAACACTGTAGGAAGGAAGAAGTATTAATTAAGCAACTACTATGCACCAGGAACTGTAGCAAGTCTAATACTTTGCCTTTCATAACTTATATTCAGCTCAAGGTAACTCATAATTCTGATCCATTCAATTCAATATGTAATTATTAAACCACTAATATTGCATGATCTTGTGCTAGATGCTGGGAATATGAAAATAAGAATAAAATAATCCAGGCCTATCAAGAGATGAGGAGAGAGAGAGAACATTAATTAAATACATAGCATTAAGATGCGTAGTAATTTTAGATGGAAGAACTATAATGGAATCATGAAAACTTTCTTGTAAGAGATGGCTCTTGAGTTGAACCTTGAGGGGAATTAGGAATCTTAAAGGTGGAAATGAGAAGGGAGAATATTCCAGGTAAGGGAAGATTTGTCTAAATTATTTGCAAGACTGAAAGTGAACTTCACAAATATCTATTAATAGGCCAAATTAGAATGTATAAGGAGAGATATATTTTCATGTGAAGTTGTTTTATATTGTTTAGAATTGGAGAGGAATGTAGAGACTTTCTACTCCAAAACTGTCATTTTATAATTGGGGAAATTGAGACCCAGAGAGAAAATTACTTGCCCAAGATCATACAGCAAATTAGTTGGAAGGTTTGGACAAAAATATAATGTCTTCACTCAACTCCTATGATATTTCTGTTATACCATGTTGATTTTGGGGAGGGAGGAGGGAAAAAGCAAGAAATGAGATAGATCTTAAAAATATGATTATATCACTTGAGATATTTCGTTTAGGAAACCATGAAATTTTTGCTTGATCATTAAGTTTTACTCTTTCTTAGATTTTATTTTTTCCCAAATTCTGTATTTAGTGGCAAATTTATTTCTATAGTACCTCTAAGTTCTGATTGTACTTATTCAGACTACCACTCTTGCCAGCAGTTAGCTATATGGTATGGAAGTTCTTATTCCAACTCCTACCCTTACTAACAAATCAAGTTATCAGAACCATATTTTATCTTCCTCCTGGGTAATAGGGAAATGGAGTTCTAATGTCATGGGTGTTAGTCCCCATTCTGGTGGGTTCTCTTCATTATTGACTGCCAATTACAATTATTATTTCTCTTCTAACATTGATCCAGTGATTGGCACTTATTATTTAACTAATTAAAATCAATTATCTTTGACAAAGACATATTATTGAAAAGATAAAGTATGAACAATACAAACATATCTCCTTAAACTGGAGGCATCTCCTCCCCTTTACCATCTTGGTTCTTGAGAGATCAAGTTAAAATTTAATATTGTTTCTACACACTATCCTCCCTATTGAGTTCACTCATATATGGTATAGTAATGAATGGTGGCTTTCTTGGACACCATTACTCTAATGCTATTCTGGGTTAAGTAGGATTACTAAATCTGGGTTTGACTAGTGGAAAATTCTAGCATAAGTTTCCCTTCTCCTCTGGACTTCTAGGAACTTGCTTTTGAAGTGGATCACTCATTCTGTCACCACACTCTAGTACAACTTCCTACCTTTTGAAGCTCCCTAGGTAATGGGAGTCTTTGGTGAATTGTAATCTAAGAACACAAGAGAAGACATATAAAAGAGAAGCAATAGCCAGGTCATAAATTCACCAGCCTTAGGCAACTGACATTAGGAGACCATTGCTCCTCACTTTGCCTCCAACTCAGAGATTTATAGTAGCCATTACCTCCATATTGGAACATAGCCAGGGAGAAAAGAGACCAAGTTATCGCTTTGTTGGGGTTTTTACCATGCACAATCAATTCTGACTTATTAATTGGTCTAAAAGATGGGAAATAGTTATAAAAAATATCTTGACATGCACTGAAGTGGAGTTGGATACTCCATTACAAGTGTCCAGAGGACATTCATGTGTGTGCTTCTAGAACTAGGCTCTTTCATTGACTAGTCCCTCATTACATACGCATATGTTTATCTTTTTAATAGTTCAGAGTGTCTCTGTTGTTACCAAATACCTATAGAACCAGAAGGGGACTTAGGGTAGCATCTCCAAAAAAAATGAAGAGTAAGATGTATTCTTTTCACTCCCTCCCCATTACCTGGTCTTTCCTTTTCATTCCCTCTCACAAAAGTGAGAGTCAGAGGGCAACAAAGCCCAGATAAGGAGACTAGGTGGTCCAGCCAATAGAGCACCAACCCTGGAATCAAAAGGCTTTGAGTTCAAATCTAGTTTCAGACATTTGCTAGCTGTGTGACCAAGAGCAACTCACTCAACCTCGATTGCCTCATCCCCCACCCACCCCCCAAAAAGAAATCTCAGACAGGTGTAACAAACCATATAGGTATGAGGCTGATGACCAGGAAAAAATCATCAACTAACATCAAAGTGAAGCTGAGAGACAGAAGCTGAATTTAGTTTCAAGTTTTTCAAGATATGTTCTGGGATAATCAGTTATTGCCATTAGATAGTGATCAATCAGTATTAGAATTTGTTACCATGAAAGGGTTAACTTGGTTATATTGGGATTTATGTTTTACTTTTTTCAAAAATGGAAAATTGTGGGAAAACCAGCATATTATTTGTGGAATCTCTTAAATTATCTTTTTAAGCAGCCATGGAATCAAAACCATGCTCATGTTTCTTTAAAATCTCAGAATGATATTGTTGTGCCGATGTCATGTGTGTTTCAAAGATGCCATAATGATTCCTTTTCACTCCTGCATAAATGTCTCACATGTAACTGCTTAGTCTGTGGACCAGCCCAGAACCTGTGATCAGAATTAAGCTTCCTACCGATGTGGCAGCAGGACCAAATTGTTGAATACATTGACTCATCGTTGCAGGCTTAGCATCATGCTTCTTAGTTAGCCTCCTGTGAGCAGTATTTCTTTTCTCTCCTTCTTTTAAAAATCATGCCAGGATCTACTTAAAAACATAGATGGTCACAGAAAAGCATTCCATGAGATCCACCGGACCAGGTCTGTTAATGGTGTCCCTGTGCCACCTGAACAGTTAGAGGACATGGCTGAAAGGTAAGTATAATCTCTGGTTACATTGAACTCTCTCTCCTTTAGAATGCAAAGTGATTGCTTGTTGCCTGGGATTTTTCAACACATGTTCTCCAAACCTTGACTTGCTTTAGGTGAATCAACATAGGAGCCAGTAGCATCCCACAGTTTTCTGATCCTTGTGCCAAATCAGCTAGATCTGATTTATCAATAATGGAAAAGAAGAAACCTAAATGTCTTTGAGAAATGAGGGAATGATTTTTTTCATAGGAGATATTATTATTCAGACTTGTAAGGAACATTATGTAATGTTGCAAAAGGAAACAGATGAAGGATGAGTTGGCAGGAAAAAGAACTAAGCCAAAGATTTGAATTGATGATTTATGCCTTTAAATGCACAGAACTAGAAAAGAAATGCTTTTTTCTAAACCAGTCCTCAGGCTGTGAAGCAGTCAGAGTTAAAAGGAGCCTTAATCTCTGTGTTATGTTTCCTATTAAACACAGCTCACACCTAACAGGTTAACAAGCATCACTCTGTTACTATTGGTAACATTCTCTAAGTAAAGCACGTTTCATTTCTAGGTTTAATTTTGTTTCATCTGCCTCGGAACTCCACCTAATGAAAATGGAATTTCTGGAATTAAAGTACCGGCTGTTATCACTGTTAGTCTTAGCAGAGTCGAAGTTAAAGTCATGGATCATCAAATATGGAAGAAGAGAAACAGTGGAGCTCCTTCTACAGAATTACATTGTAAGTCATATTTCTTTCAAAAGAAATGCTAAAAACTTACAGATTTCATTTTTGAATTTAAAATAAATGGAGAAAGAAAAACACCAGAAAATATTCATTAGATGGGATGCTACTCTAGGATCTTTTAGATTATTTTAAAATTGGACAGTTATTTGTTAACCCTTTGTAATCAGATGAAACTGATAGCTTCAGGATGCATGACTTTTCCTTGACAAGTTTATTCCCCAGGGACAAACTGCCTGGATGTTCACCTGGAAGTCTGACTACTGCTTTTCCAACATTATACTTGTAGATCCTTTCCACATCTCCCTGTACAGATCTGCTGTACAAATCCAATCTTCCCGTGTCTTCAGGGACATGATATACTTTATATAAACTCTAACTAACATTTAATGTTAGACTGTGTTCTGTCATTCAAATGGTAGTCTGCATCCATCAAAGAAATAACATTTTAGTGTTTTATTTTAATATTAGCTCAGGCTAATATTAATTAATTAGAAAGTTAATTACTTTTATAGGGAAAGTCATATAATGAATTCAGTTTCCTTATCATTAGGCAGTTAAGTGGTATAGTATAGAGTACTGAACCTGTAATAAGGAAGATCCAAGTCCAAATCTGGATTTCTTAGGCATTTACTAGTTGTGTGATCCTGGACAAGTCATTTAACTTTTGTCTGACTCAGTCTTCTCTACTGTAAAATGAGAATATTTATAGCATCTACCTCCCAGAATTGTTGTGAGAAAATATTTGTATTTAGCATATAGTAGACACTTAAATGATTGCTTTTGCTCCCTCTCTCAACTGAAAAAAATGTGGAGTTTGGACAATATAATAACCCTCCAGATTTTAATGGTTATACAAGTTACAAAGTTTACTACATACATATGTATAATCTGAAATTTTGTATTATCTGAATTATTTTTAAGCTAGAATCTGTGATTTCTTGATTTAGAGTATCCCTAGTAAAGAAAGTCCCTTTATCAATTGACATCATTCTCTCTCCTCTGCAAGTTAAAGTCATAGTGAGTTTCATGGGTCCCTGAAAGATGATTACCTGCCTAGAGTCACAATGACCAGGAGGTTTCAGAGATGGAACTTAAACCCCAGAATTAGTGAGTTGGAGTCCAATTTTATATGTACTATACCAGGGTGCTTCTTACTTAGGAGCATGAATTATTGATTTTTAGCTATATTTAAACATAGAACCTTTATAAAAAGTTTGTGAGGATGGATCTGAACATGTCATCCTTACTTCTGGCAGCCAGGAGGCACAGTGGATACAACATGGGACCTGGAGAGAGGAAGACCTGAGTTCAAATCAAACCTCAGACACTAGCTGTGTAACCTTGGACAAATTACTTAACCTGTTTGCTTTAGTTTCCTCATCTGTAAAATAAGATTGAAAAGTAAATGTTGGTTTTTCATTTGGAAACAGATGGCTTTCTTCAGTTTTTTCCAAGAAAATGCAAATGGTTTTAAGAAGAGTCCAAAATGATTAATACAACTGAACATCATTCTGATTCCAGATTCCTGCATTCTATCTACTACCACCTAGCCCACCCCCCCCAGTATTTTCCTGCATGAATGAAATTACAAGTACATACTCCTCCCCTCCCCACTACAAGTATGTTCAGTTACTTGGACTAATTACTAATAAGGAGTTCACAATTATTTTAATGAACAGACTAAACTCATTTTGAATTAGTTCACTATTTGCATATAATTAAGATATCATCTTCTGAAAATAGTCTCTTCTTCTAAGTAAGTTAAACTTGCCCTGTCCTTGTTCATTGATTCATGCTATTCATTTTCTTGGTAATTTTTTTCTAAGCAAAGTTTTTTCCTTGACAATGCATTTCAAACCTAGTCAGGACATTTCAGGTAAAATAAAACCAATTTTAAATGAATGGAATTTAGATAAATGTATGTTTATTTTTTCTCTATAAGCATTTATGTAGCTATGTTAAGTCCTTTTACTTGGGTACTTTTTTCCTGGAATGCAAATAAAAAACACTTTTAACACTGTTGCATCATAGAAGGTTTAAATCTTTTTTTCCACATCTTCATTTTACTACCTCTTGTTATAAATGAACAGCATCTACTTTTTAATCTTGGTCAGATATAAGTGGTTATATTTAAATATGTATACAGTATTGCTAAAAATTGACTAGGGAACATTCATTTTAAAAGTATAAATTCTCTTCCTATTTAATTTTGTTTGAATAATTTAAATGAAATGAAAATAGTTAAACTTGAAAGTGTAAAAAGTGCCTTTAAATATACATTTATTTATTTGATCTTTACAAGAATCTGTAAGGTGGGTATTATTATTCTCTTCCTTTTATAGTTCTGGAAGCAGGAATACAAGAAGTTAAGTGACTTGCTCAGGGTCACAAGTAAATAACCAAGTCAGAATTTGAATTTAGGACTTTTCTGACTCAAGGTTCAGCATTTTTTCTATTGTGCCACTAAAGCACAAACACATATTTACATATGTTTGTGTGTGTGTGTATACAGTTATAAAGTATATGCACAAATATATATTTATGTTTGTATCTGCACACTCACACACACATATATATATATATATATATATATATATATAGGTTTATTCATATGTAATGATAAACTTGAATTCATTAGGTATTTTGCAGCTCTCTGCTTTTTTTGTAGCTATTTAGGGATAGCTTCCACCATATTAATGTAAATGCTAGCTATTACCAATGTACCAGTATAATAATGTTAATAATGTTCTTTGAATTCTTTGGCATGGTTATATAAATGGTGAATTATTAATTTCTTTAAAAGATAATGCTTACTGCCTACACTTCAAAGTTCATGTGAGGTTTAATAAGTTGCTAATTTTCAATTTCTAATGTGCAAAATGATCACTTTAAAATGCCAAACTTTATAAATACACAATGACTCAGGAAACAGCCATTATTTGTCTTATTTTTCTCCTCATAAAGATTTTTCTCCTGATAAAGAACTATAACATTTTTGGCTACACAGGTCTTAGTTCTCTTGACTCATTAGATTGTTTTAAGTATTGGGTTTGATGTTTACAATATTCCAGATGGAGATCTCATTTAAAAGTTAAAAGCCTTGAATATATTTTACTATACCCATGTAAATTATCTCATCTCAATACCAAATTCATACAGTATTTTCACATATTTTGCCATTCCTGCAGAGAAGGAAAAGTTTTCTCAGACATTTTAGGCTACATTCTTCATAGCTTCTTTGTTTCTTTAATGCATTATCATCCATTAAAGATGCAGTCATTCTTTTTTTAAATTTTCATTTTTTTCAATTAATAAGAATTTATTTTTCTCTCTCCTACTCCTCCTCTCATCTTAAAAGTAAAGTAAAAAGAAACCTAAGAAATATGCACAGCCAAGTAAAACAGATCCCCACATTACTCATGTCCAAAAATATGTCTCATTCAGACTCTTGAATTCGTCATCTTCTCATGTACAATGAGGTCCTGAATAGTACAAATAATGAATCTCCTGAAATGGTCACATATATTTGAACTATATTTGAAGTATTAATTATGTATTACATGAAGGTGGAAATGTACACCAAAAATTTGAATGATATGATTAGTTCAGGGGGTTCGTTGTTCATATCTATTTGGGTCCTAGTTGTTGATGATGTGATGATGTGTATTTTCTCCTTCATTTCCTCTTCTTTTTTTTAAGTTTTTGCAAGGCAAATGGGGTTAAGTGGCTTGCCCAAGGCCACACAGCCAGGTAATTATTAAGTGTCTGAAGCAGGATTTGAACTCAGGTACTCCTGATTCCAAGGCTGGTGCGCTATCCACTGTGCCACCTAGCCACCCTTTGTCCTTCATTTTCAAAGAAAACCATGAAATCGTGATGCCTTGACTAGTATTCAAATTGGATTTGAGTTGAAGGTGCTGTGCCATGTCACCAGCCTCACTTTATTCTCCAGAGCCATCTGGGTTCAGTGGCCAGATATGAATTAGGATGACTAGAGATGACCTGGATATGAGGCAATCGGGGTTGTGATTGCTCAAGGTCACATACCTAGTAAGTCTCAAATATATGAGGTTAGATCTGAACTGTGGATCATATTAATATAGTGTACATTCTAGTCACTGGGGAGAGAGGAAGACACAGTCCTTACCTCCTAAAAACTTAGGAGTTGAGTAGCATAGTTTATCATCATTCCTCTAGAACCATGATTACTCAGTATATTGATCAGTGTTCTTAAATCAAAATAATTTGATTTTTTAGTATTGTTATTATTATTGTTATTCTCTATGGAGAAAGTGTTTTCCTGGTTCTTCTCATTTCATTATTCATTGTCTTACAGTTCCCAGATTTTTCTGAATCTCTTAAACATTGTCTTTTATTTAACAGATCAATAATAATCTGCTATAATTTGTTATTTGCCATGGTGCATTAACTTATATATTCTTAAAATATTATGGGTAGGGTATTTTTAATTTTCATCTTTAACACAAATATTTATAACTACAGATAATAATTACTTAATATTTATTTATATTGAGCACTCTGTTGATGCATTGACTAATGCAACCAAAAGGAAAAAAGGACTTCATGGGAAGATTTCCTTAAGTTTGATTTTATTAAGCACATAGATTTATCTCAAAACTAGATTGTAAACTATTTAACAAGTCAAGATTATGTCATTTATTTCCCAGTCTGCCTAAAATGGAGATGAGCTATTTTAGTACTAATAATTGATAAATGATTGGTAGTTGCTTCTTAAGGATTTATGGAGTTGTGTTTTGCTGCCAATAATATTTAATGATTTTTCAGAACTTGTAGTTTTCATTCTTTTGAGCAGTATAGCCTATATGTTTTCTGGTTGACATCTATCAAATTGGAACAAATTCCAAACCTTTTCAAACTTCCCTATTTCTATCAAGGGCACTACCATTCTTCTGATCAATGACATTTGCAACCTTCAGGGCTTTCTCTACTCTTTACTTTCTCTCATCTTTTATAGCCAAAACATTGTCAATTCTATCACAATCACAGCATCTCTATTCACAAGACTTCAATGACTTTAGAAGAGAGAATGAGGCTGATGATTGTGCAAGCCTATTTCACTTTAATACAATTCACATGCAAATAAAAAAGTTACATTATGAAGTCATTGGTCCTCTTTGAAAGGGAAGGATGAACTAATTCACTTATCTTTCTTTGTAGAACTGTCCTAGTTCAGGTTTTCATCACTTATCTATATCATTACAAAACTTTCTAATTTGTTTCCCTATCTAAAATCTTCAGTCTATCCTCCACAAAGCACAATTTTTTTGCTCCACAAGATATTTCATCTCCAGACTCAGTGCTTTTGCCTGAGCCTAAAATACTCTTTCCTTATCTGCCTCTCAGTTTCTTTCAATTTTCAAGTAAAGATGTAACAGTTTCATGGTTATTTAACTTAATTCACATGCAAAGTTAGTTCAGATAATTTATTCTTCAAAGTTATATGTTTGCTGTCTACATAGTTAAGCAAATTGCAATATAATTGTTAAAACAATTACCCTGTAATTACTGTAATTCACGTCCCAGATAACTTTGTATATTTTTCTTTTTACTGATCGAAGAAAGCTCTAATGTTGTTGACTACAATAGAGGTTAGAGTTAGAAGGTTTTTTTGAAGCACCTTCTCTCTGGAGCTCCCTATGCCAAATCTTTACTGATAGCATAATTCATGGTCTCAAATTTTTGCTGGAAAATGATAGGCAATCATTGAATTAAAGTAATCTTGACTGATAGTATAATTCAGATTCCCAAATGATTCAACTTGAAGTTGCATATCTGAGACAAAAGTCTAGAGAGAAATGTAAAATATCATACAATCTACCTACATTCAATTCATTACATGAGTAAAAAGAAAACTCTGAAATGTGACTTTTAATTCTTGCAAGAATGAGAATTATAACATCTCAAAGTTGAGAAGGATGTTTAGGTCTATAATATTCTTCTCTCAGAAAAGAAATATGAAGTTCTTGGTGGAATTATTGCTATTAACCTCATTTTCAGAGTTTGAAAATGGCCTGCGCAAGGTTATATAGGTAGTAAGCGGCAGGCCATGGATTTGGATCAATGTTTATTCATTCATAATTCAATTCTTTTATCCATAACACTATAGTGATATGTAACAATGTCATATTTTTGGTTCAAAATTATTATTTCATCTGCAAGAGGAATTCCTGGTGTGAAAAGTCTTTCCATTGATACAGATAAGAATCTCTTCTATAATTCATTTTCTTAGATAACAAGAGTTATCTCTAAGACACCATGACTTCCTCAGGGTCAAAGTGTATGTATCTGAAGCTGAACCAGATTGGTCTTCCTAACTCTAAGTTTAGTTCTCTACCCATTATTTCAAGTCTCTTCTTTTACATATCACATATTTTAATAATGAAAAAATGAATATTTAATAGTGTTTTAGGGCTTATGGAATATTTTCCTCACAATAACCCTAGGTGATAGATAATAAAAGTTTTAATGTCCACATTTTACAGGTAGAAACTGAGGCTGAGAGATGTTAGGTACTATTTATTTGATGTAAAAATCATAGGACTAATATCTTCTTTACAGTTTAAACTTAAAATCAAATTCAATTCAATACATAGACAATATGGAGCTTATCAACCAAATCCAGTTGTTTAAGGAGGTTTTAAAGGAAGAACTGCTTCAAGGAAAATAGAGATTTGGTTTTTTTCTTAATCCTGCCCTAGGTCTATCTGCTTTTGGTATGGTGCTTGAGTTTTAGATAGAAATTTGATGACTTGATTAAGTCTTATTTGGTTTTTATCTACATTTAGATTACTGAAATACATTTAAATTATAATTTTTAACCAAAAATTTTATGTACTTTTCTAGGAATGTGTTTTCTAAGAAACTAATTGGAGTATGATTTATTTATTTCAACATCAACAACAATAGATATTTTATTTAATGAGGAAAGTGATCACTATGTGCTCTTATTGAAGAATGAACAAAATTTTGTTTAAGGGCAAATTATTTACTTGTTCTTTCAAAAATGACATATTAGACATCAATACTTTAGTCATCTTGAAATATACTAAGTATTCATCAGCATAGGTCTGCTTTTTTTCCCTATGGAATTGCTATAAAGGGGTTTATAGTTACAAATAATGTACTAAGCACAGCCTAATCTTCAGTAATTTTATGACATGCTGTATATTGAGGAGTATTTTGAGATTTATTTTTTAAAATATGTAAATTGTGAAAAGTCAGCACATTGACTACTGGAGTTTTCTTTATTTTTTATACAGAAAAAAAAAATAAATCCATTCCCTTCACCCAAAACATCTGCATAAGCCCTCTTCTTCCACTAGTAAAATTAGCTTTGGTCTGAATAGCTACATGATTGTCTAATTTTTCTATTTTAGTAGTCAAGGAATAAAGAATCATTTCATGTTTCCAAAAATACAATATCAATTACATTTAGCTAATTCATTTTGATGTTTTAAAGTTTATACTTTTGATTCATTGATGATTATAATGTATTTTTTGACATAATTAGAAAAACATTTTTCTTGGTTTTAATTTTCAAAAAAAGTCTCATGCCATGAATCACTTTGTGGTTAGGAGTTTGTTCTAGATAATTGAAATATGTCAATGTGTGGAAAGAACTAAGGGTTATTTGGATGTATTTTATACATATAAAATGGGATTTTTTTCTATAAGGGAAATGTTTAAGTACATGACCATTTTGTTTATAAATAGAAGTCCCCACAGAGCAGTCATTTAGGAGTAAAGAATATTTTGAGTGCAAAGGAATCCTACCACTGCAAGCCCAATAGAAAACTGAAAAATGTATCTCTTAATTTAGTGCTTTGAAAATGCTAGGCCTCTTCTCTCTAGGGAGCCTATCATCTTTTCCAGGAGCAGCCCCAGGGTCATAAAAGAAAGAATTTCTTTTCTTAGCACAGAGTTAGCTGTTAAGAAAAAATAAGGTGGGAATAGCTAATAAAAACAAGAGAATCTTTGCTTAAATATAATAATGAAACCCTTTGGTGTACATTAGGGAAGAATCCCAAAATTAGAGGGGAAAATAATCCACCTACCTACTTTGAAGAAAAAGGTAGCAGATTAAATCTGTGTTTAATTTTCCATATAAATATATCTTTTGACTTATACTTATTCCTTTTTGCCTTCTAACTAATTCCTTCTTTTCTAGTCTTTTATAGAAAATAGTAAATTCTTTGAACAATATGAAGTGACATACCATATCTTGAAGGAGACTGCTGAAATGTATGTCAAAGCAGATGGCTCAGGTAAAACATCTTGCAGTATGTTCAGGAATAAATAGTAACATGACTTTTACATGATTTGCCTTTCATCTGATTTTTATTATCATATTAAATATGCATTTAATAGTTGACTCACACTGGGGTGGCTTTGACCTGATGAGCCTTGCGAGCTCTTTAACTCACCTGCAATATAATTGTACAAGATCTGCATAAAATTTTGTGTATATGAAAGTAGCTTTACTGCCAAAAGAGTGTGTATGTTGTACTGAATTATTCTTTGTTTTGATCAGGAAAAGAAAGTGATAATTTTCAAAACTTTTTTTCCCTTTTGAGTTTAAAATATTTTTTTAGCTTAGTCAATGCCTTTTGCTAATGACAAAATATTTGGAATAACAAGTATTAGGATCACTAAAAGTTGAGTCTTAATTAATGAAAGGATATCAATATGTATTTGAATATTTTAATATAACTCAATATTAATAACATAGCCATATTTATGGGATAGAAATATGCTTTTCTCATTTTCTATATATGACCTTGGGCAAGACATATCCTGCAACTCCCATGCATTCCTCTAAGAAAAATTAAATCAGTTTGTAAGGTAGAGGTATATTAGTCACATTCTAGCTATCGTAGATCAGAGAATTAGTATGCTCTATCTTAAACAGTTTATTGGGCAGTTTGTAGAAAACAATCGATTGAAATATTAATAGAAAGAGAATATGTCATGCATTTTGATCTATCTCATTGTCTGCTCAGGGACATGAGACTACATACCCAAATAGCAAATGATTTCCAGAAGGTAGACTCTCTGGACCATTATTCCATCCCAGATGACTGAAACATTAAGATCAAATGGTGCATTTTTTTATAGAGAGATGAGCCAAATGATGTGGTACAAAGTCAAAGATACCAAGCTGAAATAATGTATTATAACCTTTCCATAATTCACCACAACTTTATGGGCTCATCAAATCGGCTATCCAATCACATAGTAGGTACATTAAGGCTGATACAGTCTGCTTGGCCCTGGTGACTTCCATCTGTTTTCACCATCCATAGCTCACTGTGCCTTTTAACCATCCAATACTGCAGAGTAAGGAAAAGGGCTGAGGTCAGTCAACTTGGACAAGTAAGTAAAGCTCTCTAGAATTTTTAAACTACTGTCTTTGCATTATTTGCAATGATTTCACATAGGAGAAATTTCTTATGTATCCTTTAAATGAAGGTACAATTCTAGGGACAGATGGTGATATAAAGATGAGTTAGACATGATACCTGTTTCAGGATGTTTACATATCAGTAAAGGGGAGAGACAAGTATGCAAATAATACAATATGTCATAACTACTACAAGAATTCAAACAAAGAATAAAGGAATTATGAGAATGATTGATCACACCGAAGATGGTTGATCAGGAAAGGTATTAAAACAGAAATGATATGTGAAATGGTCTTGAATGGCAAGAAAGATATTTGGAGATGAAAGTACAGGACAATGTGTCACGAATGAAATGGTATGAACAGAAAAGCATACATACTGTATGAGAAAAGGTAAATGCATTCCTGGTGTATGTATAATTATTAAACATACTATGACTTAAAACATTATTACTATCTTAAATTTTATTAATCGAATGACAATCCCCTTCCCCAGATGAGAAGGCAAGAAAAACAAAACCCATGTCACAATCATATGCAGTCAAAAAAACCCCCTACAAATCCTACTTTGACAAAAAACTATACATAAATATACATATATATATATATATATATGTATATTTGTACATGTATATATACACATGCACATACATCTCTTACTGTCTCTTTGTCTCTGAGTACATGACTGAGTACATCATAAGCCTTCTGGAACTATGGATGGTCACTGTGTTGATCAGAGTTCTGGCTTCAGGTTTGTTTAAAGGTTTTCTTGTTGAAGAGGCTTCAGTCCTGCTTTGCTTGCTACTGATTGGCAGAACATGATGAAAAGTTACAGGGACAGCTTTAGGTTTGTAGATTTAAAAAAATCCTAATAATTTTAACTGTCCAAATATAAAAAGAGATATTTGGAGGGTGAGATTACTGAGTGCCTTGGCACCTAAATTTTGTGGGAACATTCTGGATGACTACCTAGTAGAGGTAGTGTAAAACAAGTTTTAAGCTTTGAATAGAGGTTTGACAAAGTGAGCTCTGAAGCCCCTTAGCACATTAAAAGTGTATGATTTTTTTATTATATCTGTTGATAAAATGCATTTGTGTGGGTTTATATATTTCTATAATGGTCTTTCAGTAGTAGGTTACTTTTTTAGACTTTAGGAAGCATTTGTGAGTGTTTTCATTAGCAGACAGACCTCAAAAATACATTATCACCAAATGACTGTCTACAAATCCTTAAGATCACTAAACCACTCCTGTTTGGAATAAAGTCATGGTGAATGTCATGGTATTAGTAATAATAGTAGTGGCAACTGACAATTAGATGGTGTTTCAGGGAGACAGAGTACTTGGTATACTTCATCTCATTTGAGTCTTTTAAGATTATTATTGAGTATTTCATTCCCAATGTATATCTAATTAAAAAATATCATTGACATGGTGTCTCCACTTCAAATTTGGATTCTTAAAAGCTGTGTAAGTAGAACATGAGTTCCAGCAAAAATAGATATATTCTTAACTTATTTATTTTTAGATATATTATTGATAAACTTCATGTCTGTCATTTAAGGACTAACATACTAGAGCCAAATCCAAACAAACTTACTACCAGAGTGGTTGTCACCGAGAACAGATTTTCATTTTGTCCCCAGCAATTCATCTATGAGGAGTAGCAATCTTGAATTTGTAGGAGGAATAACCACATTATGTACAACTTTGATATCATGAAACTTTGAAGTGTGAAATAAGTTTGAAATAATGTATAAAAGTACCTTTATTTGTTTGCTTGTTTGTTTGTATGTTACAACTAGAGGAAAAAAATGCCAGCGAATAACAAGATTTAGCTGGTTGTGTTATGAACCATGATTGTTTGTTTTGTACTTCTTTCTACTCTTATAAAAGAATGTCATTTTATGGAGCAGCCAAAGAAACCATATAAAATGTTGCAAAATTAGCTCATTATTCTCTTAGTAATGTCAGTCTTTGGATTAATTTCATTAAAAGTTTTATTGTCTCTTCAGCTGTGACAATGATCAAAGTTAACTATAAAAGGAAAGTTCAATGAAAAAAGATGAAGTTAAATAAATTATTAGACTGTATTGGTTATCTATCTTTATATGCACATATGCATTTGTTTTAACCGTGTATTATTATAGTAATTCACATATATCACAATTCATATCTTCTTGTTCCGAATGACAATAAGATCTCAACAGCTTAGACCAACACATGTGAAAGGGAATATTAATTAGTAAAGTTTGAATGACATTTTAAAGAATAACAAATATTACAAACATTCAATATTTCAAAAAAATATCATTTTGAAACTATAAAGTACACTATTAAGCAAGACTAGACAAGCAGAATTATTGGTTCATAGGGTTCCACATAACAGATGCTTTTGTGAATAGATAAAATTGATTAATGATGGCATACATCATTGTCAATCATTTAAGACATTAGAAATTGTTTAAAAGAGGATAGGGAGAAAGGAATAAACCCTTATATGGCACCTACTATATCCAGGCATGGTGTGAAGTTCTTTACAAATACAACAATTCTGCAAGGTAGGTGCTCTTATTATACCATTTTACAGTTGAGAAAAGTGAGGGAGACAGTTAAGTTACTTCCCCTGTTGTCATATAGCTAGCAAATGTCTGAAGCTGGTTTTGCTTTTAGTTCTTCCTGATTTCAGTGCTCCAGTTTTCTATTGTTCTTTGTGTAGAAATTGTTCTGTGCTTAGAAAAAAAATTTCTTTGGAGAACTGCTTTAGGGCAGCCTCATCCAGATTATTAAAAAATATTCATTTCCTGGAATCTGACAAAAAGGTTATATTTTCCATATCATAAAAGTTGTATCATGTTTTATTATGTATAACACAAATGACTGTTCTATCCTACTGGAATTTAAAGGAAGTTCTTCAAATGTTGATATTTTGAAAAAGGATTGCTCTTTTTTTTTCAGCCTTACTCCAGGATCTGATTAGCAGTATCTCAGAAGTTAAATGAGAGCCATGTAAATGTTGGGATTTTGATACTTTTGCCAAAAAATGAACTAAACTTTACAATATTTTAGATAATCACATGACATCAGACTTATACTGTATGTATCAAAGATTAAGTTGATTACAGTGCAATCATGTTGGTTATAATGCATGGTAACCAATATTTTAAGTGCTTACTGCTCATTTTAGTTCTTATTATCTTTATTCTAAAGTCTTATGCTGATATCCCCTTGTGCTGCGATTTGGATTCTTGCTTTTTGAACTCTAGCCAACAAAGTGCAAGCTCCAACAGCTCTTAATAGAGCTAGAAAGGAAAACTTTAAGCTTGGTTCCGGGGGAAAATTATATGTCTGTTACATTTGGACCAGCTCAGCTAAATCCACGGAAGATTATCCTCAGAAAGTTGGCAGTAGAGTGGTGAATTTTTCAGCTACATCTATTTATGAAAACCACCTACTGAGGTATATAGAGGCTGTGTAATCAGTGTCCATGTACAAGAGAAATAACCCTTCTAGTAAAATCAAAACTCCTTAAAGGACTAAAGCAAAATTTTTCCTCTACATGAATACCCAGTATTTTGGTTCAAAGTAAAGCCATTTTCCTTTCCTCGGCTGCCCAGTGCCTTTGTACAAATAAGTCATTGTGATTTCTTGTGATTTCTTTTTATAAAGTTAGCTTGTGCTTCTATAATCTTAATAGTCATTCTTAGAAATCACTCAGTTAAATCTCATGGAATTTTGCTTAATGCATAGCAGAGCTTAGTAAATATTTATCTATTGTACTATATTGATTTCCATGTTTTAGGAGGTTCTTGTCATAAAGTTAAACATTAAGTCTATTAAAATACCAAAATATCTAACATTATGTGAAATTACTATAATTATAGATTTGGAGCTAAAGGGAACTCATCATTTGCTCCAATTCCATCATTTTGTAGATGAGGAAACTGAGGTCCAGGGCTACTAAATGACTTTTCTAATGTCACTTAGGTGAACTTGACAAAGGTGGAATTTGAACCTGGGTCATCTGATTCCAAAGTCATTACTTTTTTTTTATCATACCATGTTGCCTCTCTTTTGAATTGATGTTTAAAGTAAAAAAAAAATCACTTTCTGGAATTCTTTTTTTATTTATGGTCTACAATTTTAACTAAATAACTTTCTCATCTTTGCCAAGGACATCTGCTTCCAGAAAATCGGTACCTAAAAATTCCATCTTGCTTTATCGGTTTTAGTGGAAGAGGCAGAGAATGTGATGAAATTCATGAATGAAACAACTGCTCAGTGGAGGAATTTATCTGTGGAAGTTAGAAGTGTCAGAAGTATGTTGGAAGAAGTCATTTCTAACTGGGACAGGTACAGCAATACTGTGGCCAGTCTGCAAGCCTGGCTGGAAGATGCTGAAAAAATGTTAAACCAATCAGAGCATGCCAAAAAGGTAAGTGGATTTCATGGAGTTGAATAGATTGCATATACATTTGACAAAGAGCAGCAGTATAGAGTAATCATTCACATTTATAAACTACTTTAAAGTTTACAAAGCAGTTTCCTCACACCCCTCTGAGGTAGGGGATAGAGATAGGGACAAGGTGAATCATTTAATGGCATAGAGAACTTCTAAGGGAAGAAATGCTCTCTTAACCAATGCCATCATGAGTCTTATTATAGATTTCCTCTTTATATCCCTGAGATGTGATTTGTTTAGGGTCACAGAACCAATTTGGATCAATAATTGACTCCAGTCAATTAAAAATTTACTTATTATCCTATACACCATGCTAAGTGCTGGAGATACAATGAAAGGCAGATAATCCCTGCTCTCAAGGAGCTCCCAGTCTAATGCAGGAGGAAACATATAAACAACTATGTATAAGCAAATTATATTCCAGCTAAATTGAAAACAATCAACAGAGGATAGGTTCTAGGATTAAGGAGAGATCAGAAAGATTTCCTCCAGAAAGTGGGATCTTAGATGGGTCTCAAAGGAAAGCAGGAAACTCAAGAGGTTGAGATGAGGAAGGAAAACATTTCTAGCATGGGTCAAATGATCAGTGGGGATATGGAAGGTCTTATTTAAGAGGAGAAATGAGGCCAATGTCACTGGATTGGTGGGATGGTAAGGTGTTAAGAAGACTGAAAAGTAAGGGAAACAAGGTCATGAAAGCCTTTGAACCCAAAAGAGAATATTTTATTTTTGATTCTGAAGTGATAGGGAGCCCCTGGAAACTTTTTTAAGTGGAATAAACATTCACCCAGTTACATTATACATGTACTGGTACTACTTAATTGACATATTCATGTCTGTGTGGTTGTACTCCTGTACTTATAGAGGCTTGGGATCATATGTTTAGAAATAGAGGGGGTAGTTAGACTAGATAATGATTAAGGTTGGAAAGAGTATTATATTAGGGACCAAGAGATCTTGCTAGGTTCAAATCCTAGTTCTAACAATGTATGGGAACCTGGTCAAATCACTTAACTTCTCTGACCTTCAGTTTTTACAGATGAGGAAAGATAAAATAACTTACTCAGAGTCAGACCCAATAGATAGCCAGGGGCAGATTCTTCAGATTCCAAATTCAGTGCTACTTCAATCTGTAGTATTCTGCTTTGGATTAATTACTTTATGCTCAGGAATTAGCACAGAGGAAATGAATATAAGCAATAATCCTCCTCTCAATTTACTTGTTTATAATTCAGTCTTCATTTTTGCATGTAAAAGAGCATATACAGTTAATAGTCATTCTGCTAATAATGGGCCATAACCCATGCAGTATTTATCTTTGATAGATCCTTAAATATTTTAACATTATCTTTTATTCTAGAAGTAAAATTCCATAAACACACACACACACACACACACACACACACACACACACACACACACACACACACACACCAGAGAAGAATGGGAATCAAAAAGTAGACAATTCACTTATATTTTTGAATCTCAACATCCTTTATTCTTTAGAGTAAATGATTCTCTATCCTATCTACCTTCTAGGAGAAATAAAATTTATACTCTTTGGACTTTTTATTGGTTGAAGACCCTTCAGATGCCATTTTATCCATGAATCCCTAATCTTTACCTCCACTTTGACTATTGACCTCCTTGGCTTACTTTAAATCCTAAATAAAATCTCATCTTTTATAGGAAACCTTTCCTAACCCCTCAATTATAACCCCTCTCTACATCATTTCCTACTTCTGTGATATATATATATACATATATATATATATCAAGCTTTGTATGTATTTTTTTGCATAATGTCTCCTATTAGATTGAAAGGTCTTGCAGGTAGGGACTGTCTTTTGCCTCCTTCTGTCTTCCTAGCTTCTAGTAGAACATCTGGTACATTATAGGTACTGAATAAATGTTCATCGATTGATTCTTCATTGCCTATTGCAATATCTCTCTTTTATACTTAATAGATTTTCTCTGGAATAGTAGTTACTTGGGTGAACATCTTTTTCTCCCACTTTCAAATTCTGAACTTCTTGAGAGGAATTAAATCACATTTATCTTTGCCAACTCTATGTCTTGTACACAGTAGGTTTTTATGTTTGTTGAATTTGAATGACTATTTTGGTTTGCCATAGCGGATGAGTTGGCATGCAAAATATCACACTAAATTTATTCTCCAGGCTTATATATGATTTAAGCAGAGCAAATTTACACATCCTCCTTTGTAAATCAGTTTTCATAAAGATGGCATGTTTTTGGCCTACCTAAGGATATTTCATTCCTATTTGGTTTGTACTGTTCTGATAAGGTGGCAGTGTGCCAGTCAATGTCATATGTGTTGATACTTTTGTGAAGTGAATTCACCAGAAGCAGAAATGTTCTCTTCTATTTATATAGGGGAACCTCCTACACATAGGTTATTATTAAAATAGATTTTTAAAAGACTTAAAATGCTAGTGTGTTATATTTGGCACCTTTTGTCCATTTGGGAGATTTTTACTTTGCAAAGAGGAAGAATAAGCTAAAAACAATTAAACTGAGAGGGGAATTAGTGCTTTTATGTAAATTATTCTTGATTCTTAGTGAAGAAGAAAAAATCTAAGGATATACCTTAAGCATTCTTGACTCTTTAAATTGTCATTTTATTGTTTTTGATACAGACTAATTAACTTGGAATCATGTTCAGTTTACAATTTTAAAATGACAGATGGATCAAAAGATTTCTCTAAACATTTTTAAAAGAGCTAACTTGCAGCTAGCTAGTACAGTGGATAGAGTATTAGATGTGTAATGAGGAAGGTCCAAGTTTAAATCTGACCCTAAAACATTTACTAGCTTGAGTGATCCTGGTCAAATCACTTAACCTCTTCTCTGCCTTAATTTCTTCATCTATAAATTGAGGATTTTTAATAGTACCTCCTTCCCAGGATTGTTGTGGCAATAAAATGATATATTATTTGTAAAACACTTTGAAAAGCTTAAAATATTATATAAATGATAGAGATAGCTCTAATGCAATAGGGAGAGTTCCTTTTGGAGTGGTTGAAATCCTGTCTCTGACATATACCATCTCTGCTATCTTGAATAATCTAATTATCCTGTCAGTGCTCTAGAGTTTCAGCAGAGGGAGTTTCATCAACTGAGAATTCCCTATGGTAATGAAATCATGTCTTGTCCTTATCCTACCATCCTGTCACAGAATGCAGCCTTGATAGTCAGTTAACAAGACTCTATTAAAGCTTACTATGTTCCTGGAGCTATGTTAAACCCTGCAACCCAAGAAAGGCAAAACGCAATCCTTGCCTTCAAGAAACTCACATTCTAATGAAAACAATTAAGCATAGACAGGATATACAGTCAATGTGAATCAGAGTTAATTTTTTAAAAAGGGCACTGGTTGGGTGGCTAGGTAGCTCAGTGCATAGAGCACCAGCCCTGGAGTCAGGAGTACCTGAGTTCAAATCCGACTCAGACACTTAGTAATTACCTAGTTGTGTGGCCTTGGGCAAACCACTTAACCCCATTGCCTGGCAAAAACTAAAAAAAAAAACAGGGTGGGGCACTTGTGAGGGACAATGGGGTAGAGGAAAGCAGGAAAGTAGAAGGGAGGATTTGAGCTGAGTTTTGAAGGAATTCTGAGAAAGTAGGCAGCAGAGAAAAAAAAACCAATCATTTCTCCCAAAATTAATCTTATAAAATAAATATCAGCAGCAGTAGCAGCTAAAATTTTTGGATACCTACAGGTTTTTGTTTTATAGTTTATGACATCATGAATTTTTCTTCAGGATTTTTTCCGAAATTTACCTCATTGGATCCAGCAACACACAACTATGAATGATGCTGGCAATTTTCTGATCGAAACGTGTGATGAGACTGTTTCCCGAGACCTTAAACAGCAATTGCTTTTATTAAATGGACGGTGGAGAGAACTGTTTATGGAAGTGAAACAAGTAAGTGTTTATAAACCATTTAAAACTATTGGTAAGTTTATCATATTATGTTATGGTTTAAGAACTATTTTTATAATTTTTCTAAAGGACATAAATATCAATTGCTAAAGTTTATACTGTATTTTCTTAGAATTGTTATTAGAATATTATTCTTTTTTATACTAGTCCTTTTTGCATGCTTTATTATGATATGGAAATAATTTTAAAAGTTCCAGGGGAGCAGTGGGTATTCCAGAGGACCAGTAGGTATGGAAGGTCCTCACAAGCTGGTAAGATTTGAGCTTTGGTCAGAAATAGATGGTCTTCTAATGACCAACCTATCTTAATTAGCTTTCATCTCCAGAAGTTTGACCACCATCATGAATAAAATATTTGGGTCTCAACAGCTCATCAAAATATCTGCTAAATTATACTGAGCTTACAATCTGAATAGATGAGGAGAATATCCAGAATTCTAAGAACCTGCTTCCTATGAAGAGAATGAGGGAACATCATACAGTGGAGCATCTCAAGTTCAGTATAAATTTGCAGGCCTGGCTAGAAAGAATAAACCTTGTAATGGTTTGTGTACCAAGATCCAAGCTTGTACATAGAATGCTAGACAGATTCCAAAGGCAATTCATGTAGATGTAATGGAGTTAAGAATTGAATCTGAAACCAAAAGTCCCATTTCTCAGAGTAACTGCACTAATGTTTGCCATATGAACACTCTATAGCAGCATATTATCTGTGGGATGAGATAGCATGAAGCATGAACAAAACCACATATCTTTTAAAATAATGAAGAAATCTTGATTTGTGTTTGGTTACCATTTTTCTTTCTCAGTTGCTTTGATTCAAGGACAATAGAAATATAGGTATACTTAATTCAAATTTTAAAAAGGGATAAGGTACTTTATTTATCCAAAATACCCCACATCTTTTAAGTTGGTTTGTCTTTTCTCGCTGGTAAATTCTAAGTTTTGTATGTTATGCCTGCCATCAACTTTAATCTTCTTTAAGACAAACATCAGAAATAGAATCATTAATTTTCTTTAATAAAGCTTAAAAGAGATTAATAATTTCTTGGATCACTGCACAACTAAATATCTGCTTTTACAATATTGTACTTTTGCATTTTTTTACAGTATGCCCGAGCAGATGAACTTGACCGAATGAAAAAAGAATATCTAGATTGTGTTACCACTTTATCTGTTTTTACTGCTGAAGCCAATGGGAAACTTTCTGAACCTGTTGATGTTTCTTTTCTTAATGTAAAGATGCTATTTCAAGATTTAGAGGTGAGAAACTTTTTTGTGACATGAAAGAATTTCATATTTAGTCTAGTTTTATGCATTTCTCCAGTTCTTTTGCCCAAATTTATCATTAAACATGCCTTTAACTTCCCTTCTGCTAACTGTTTTGACAATTACAAATACTAGGGAATCCCCACTAGCTACTTTTTTTCTTTAATTCCTTAGCTGACAAATGTTTCTGGATAGAAAAGTAATGAAATTCTACCGTAAGCATCCAATAATCCATCCATACAACCCTAAGGAAATTATTTCATCAAAGTTCACCAAATAACCTTTGAAATGCCAAAATTAGTGATCTTTTTTAACTGGATTCATCTTTTTCAATGTAGATTGAGCATTTGACACTATTGAGCATCACCTCCTAGTTAGTATTATTCTTTGCTAGAGCCTTCATGATTCTACATTCCCCTTAATCTATGTCTCAGTCTCTTTCTTAGCTATTCTTTATCCCTCTTTCTTCTTGATGTATATGTTCAAGGTTCTGTCATTAGCCTTCTTTCGGTGCATTCTCTCTTGGTGATCTCATCTATCCTTACTAATTCACTTATCAACTCAATGCAGTTGATGCCCAAATTTATATCTCTAAGTCATATTTCTTTAACCTCTTGTATCAGTGATCCCATTGATAGTCTGGTGAAACCCTTCTCAGAAGAATGTTTATATATGTTTATAAATATATAAAATAAAATACATAGAATTATAAAGAAAACAACTTACATTATAGTAATTATTGTTAATATTATTTGAGTGCCCTACTCTGATAGATTTAATTCAACAAACTCCTTCTTAAGTATATGCGGAGAACTAGAGGAGATATGTCATTTAGATAAGAGTCTTGACTCTTTAGTTGAGGATATTTCAGCTTACCCATAATGAACGATTCCATGGAATCCAAAATCAAATGCTTTGCAACATTTGAAGGGTAAAGATCTATATAGGTAATAAATTACAGCTAGGTGATATAGGGTAATTAGGTAGTGGAGCTTTTGGATCTGGAGTCAAGAAGACCAGAGTTCAAATTCAACCTTAGAAACCCTGGGCAAGTCATTTATCCCTGTTTGTCTCAATTTCCTCATCTATAAAATGGGTTAGAAAAGGAAATGGCAAACAAGTCCAATATCTTTGCAGAGGAAACCCCAAATGCAGTCACAAAGAGTTGGAATACACAAGTGAATAGCAACCACAGCACCAGCAATATACAAGGAAGTCTTTATGGAGATGTCATTTAAATTGGATTTTAAAGCAGGAGTTCATTAGATAAAAAGGGAAAGAAAGGACAATTTTGGTTTAGGGAAAAATATGAAGAATTGCACAGAGTTGAAAAACCTAGGGTGCATTGTTGTTGAGGACAGTGAATAGTAGTATCGTTTGTTGGAGGGAAGAGCATGTGATGAAAAGTAATATTAAATAACCCTAGAAAAGTAAAGTGACATTAAACCATCAAGGCCTCAAGGCCTCAATACATATTAAAGAGTTTGAACTATAATTGATTGTCAAATAAAGTGCAGAAAAGTGTTATGATTGGATTTACAGATTTAAGGGAGAATTAGTCTGACAGAAGCTTGAAGGATAGATTACCAGGAGGAAAGAATACAGTTGCTGAGAGTTTTAAGAGACTGTTGAAATAGTCTGGACAAATGGTAGTGAATGTTGATTCTAGGTTAATCTCTGTGGGCTGAGAGAGGAAAGGATAAATTTAAAATATATTGTTGACTGAATCAACAGAACTTAATAATATTGCTTATAGAAAGTGGAGAATACTAAGAATCAAAGCCAACACTAAGTAAGATTAGATCAATACATATAGTAAATATCCATTGGAATTTTAAATCAAAGATTGTTATTGACATTATGAAAATAACTGATCCACACACATATTTATATATTTAGTAATATAAATTCTATTGCAGCTAATCTGAATATTTTCATAGTATGAATAACAATTCACACTATTTAAATCATAGTGCTCATAATATTTTTAAAATATAATACCTTTGTTTACTGATTGATTGACTGACATGAATCTAAGCAATGAGTGATTGTGACTATGGGAACCCGCAACAATTTCCTAAATGCAGAAATCTTTATAAAATACATTTCTTCATTTCTGTGATATATTTCAAAAAAGCTGAAGCACTTCTATCCCACAAATTAATATAAACAATTATATTTCCTACTAATGATACTTAATAATGATTCCTGACAGGATATTAAGCAGAAGATGCCTGGGATGGAAGCTCAATACAAGATTGTCACAAGGACTGCACAGCTTATTACAAAAGAGAGTCCCCAAGAAGAAGCCCGTGAAATACTTGCAACCCTGTCTGGACTCAAAGATCAACTAAACAAGGTTAACCATGAGGTTTTTTGGTTTTTAATGATATTCACAATGTACCAAAAAAAGTCAACCCCAAATGTTTTCAATCTGTTTTTATGACACTAACAGTGCTGGTATATTCATCAATAAATAAATATACATACAAAAATACATATATATATATATATATATATATACATATATATATATATACTTTACATACATATATGTATATTACATTTATAAATTTGTGTATCATAGTCTTGTAGTACTTTAAAGTTGATTAAGCATTTTTTCCATAATATCCTTGTGAGACCTATGGAGAAAATGTTACTTATATATATCTATTTTATATATATGTCCATTTGTTTATACTAATTACATAACTAAGAGCATTCAAAAATGAAAGCAGTAATTATAGTACATATTTATATAATGTTTTAAAATATGCAACATTCTTTATATGTGATATCTTCTTATATCCAATAAAAATTCTCTGAAATGGTAACAAAAAGTTAAGTTTCAATACCCAGCTAACTATTAAGTTTCAAGTAAGACCTGAGCCAAAGTCATCCTATATTAAAATACAGGTCTCTTTCTCTACTACCACACTATGCCACACAAATACAATTCCTTAGAACTTGGCTCTTCTGTATTTGTCTGTGAATACCCAGGGTCTAACACAATACATTGCCCTTGTTGTTATTTCAGTTGTGTCCATGGTTCCATTTGGAGTTTTTTGGCAAAATTCCTGAAGTAGTTTGTCAGTTCATTCTCCAGCTCATTTTACAAATAAGAAAAATGAGGTAGAGTTAAGTGATTTGCAAGGTCACACAGTTGATAAATGTGTAAAGCTTGATTTGAATTCAGGAACATAATTCTTCCTTGTTCCAGGCACTGCATTCTATTCACTGTGCTACCTAACTGCTCACATTATCATTAGAAGCTATCTAATTAAATCAATTCAATAACATTTATTGCATTGCCCTTAGTAAGTATCTATTAAAGATTATTAAACTGACTTATTAGTAAGACAATTGCTTCTATCAATTCAGAAGCAACTAGTTGTTTTTTTTTTAATTTTATATAAGAAAGACCCTTGGAGGAGCAGGGGACAGAGAATGAATGTGAGTGTAGAGGATCTTCAATTCTGAGCTGTTTCTGGATGAGACTAAAGTATTGAGAACCCTTAGATTGCATTATAGAATATATTGGTGATCTTTAATGTAGTTGGTTCTCATTCTATCTTTTTTATGACATTGACCTCAAGCCTAGTCTTAGGATATGTATGTCCCTTCTCTGAGATTATCCAAACATTGTAAATACTATTCTTCCTTCCTCATTAGACTTTGAAAAAGTTTTAAAATTAGAATAGTTTTCATACATTATAGGAAGAGTATAATAGATTTTTAATAATATGTTATCAGTCAACAATAAAATTAGCATTTATGTTGGGCTTTAAAGTTTGTAAAGTTCTTTCCCTGTGTTATCATATTTGATCTTCACAATACCCCTGTGAGGTAGTTTTATTATTATCTGCATTCTATAGATGAGGAAGCATAGTCAGAGAGGATTATATGGTATTTAAACAGATGCTTGGGAAATAGAAAAGTAGAAAGATCCCCAGATTTTGGAATCAAAAAACCCAGTTAAAAATTCGAACTCTCCTATATCTTATTTATGTGATATTAATTTATTTAATTTTTTCTTATCTGTAAAATGAGGACAATGATATGTGATTTGAGGTTTGTAAGAGATATGTAATTGGTTCTGTAAACTGTAAGGTGCTATGTAAATGTCAGCTGTTATTATGATTGTGACTGTGATTGTTAATATTATATACCCGTAAAGAACACTTTATTTTTATTTTGAGATATTTATCCTTCATTCTTCACACTCTGCCACAATAAACATCTAAGTCATATTTCAGTCATATTAACCTCAGAACTTAGCATCTGATGGAAAAAAATAAACTATTTGTAAAGAATCACAGCAAAAAAAAAATGCCACTTATGAGTACCAAATTCAAGGAACAAAGTCTCTCATTTTTGTTTCACACACACACACACACACACACACACACACACACACACACTAAAAACAACAAAGCAAAAAAAAACAGTCAAAAACTGAAGTTCTCCCTATATTTGCTTTTCTTTTACTTGGGATCTGAAAATAATTACTGATTTGCTAACTGCAAAATAAGCATTTAGTGATGCTGAAGGGTTCTATCTCACTCTGTAATTTAACTCACATTTTTAGCAAATAACAATATTCATTTAGAAACCCCCCCCCGCATTTTAATTCAGGGAGCTATAGAAATCTATTTAACATCATATGAGCATGCATTTGTAAGTCCTAACTTGCAAAATCATTTTTGTCACCTTTGTCAAGGTGACTATGAAGTTTCATCTGCTTTGGCACTTAGCTCTTGAGTTAAATTGGTGTCTTTGTATTTTTGAAGGTCAAAGAAGGCTACCCTGCATTACTTTATGAGACTGAACAGTTGCTGATTCCACTGGAAGAATTAGAAAAGCAGATCACATACTTTTATGAGTCACTTGAAAGAGTCAATGTAACTATGTCATTCCTTGAACATGAAGCACAATCTACTGCCCTTTTTAAACAAAAACATCAGGTAAGGAAAGGGGACTTTTACTTGTTTAAAGAATTTTATTTGTTTAAAGAACCAGTAAAGGATTTCTGAGGAGCCCAAACCTCAAGATACTAAAATAAAATTAATGACTACTCTCTCAGGAGTAGTTTAAATACTCCCAAACTTTATTTCACCTCCTTAACAAATATGGTTGTCTTGAACCATTGTCAGTAAAATAAATATGTCTTGAATCTTCTTCACATTAGCAGGAGCACAGTTTCACTGAAATCATTCTCTCCTCAATCTCCTTTCATTTATCTGAAATGAGGCCATGGACAAGATAGACTTTTTCTCTAGAATCCAAAGAATAAACTTAGGGCTTTGGTCTCATTAGTGCCATCATCAAGTCAATTAAATTCATAAAAACCATAGATTCAGAACTGGACAAACTTTGGAGACCATTGAACTCAACCCTTTCAATTGTCAGATGAGAAAGCTGAGGTAAGAGTATAAGTGTCACACTGCTTATAAGGGTTGGGGGCAATATTTGAATCGAAGTCTTCCTTATTCCAAATCCAGTTAACACATCATTCCTTGTTGCCTCCACATTAGTCAAGAAGGACGGCATTCATGCAGTGTATAGCTATACTACACTTTCTATAGGTAGAATGTAATCGAACATTACTCCATATAAAATCCTTACTTTTTTTGTAATTTGTGCCATAGAGGCATATGTATATATAATTTAAACCATTCTATTATACTGTGCATTTATGGCTAGGGCATAGTTTGGACTAATTTTTAATAATCTTAAGTCAAACATAATTGAGAAGACAATATTGCTTAAGAAGATTTTAAAAGACCAAAGAGCATTTTATGTTTAATCTTGGAGATAACAAGAAACCACTAGATTTTATTGAATGGAGCAGGGGTAGATAGAGGGTCAGACTTTAGGAAGATGACTTTGATAGCTAGTAGGGGATGAATGGATTGAGGAGAGATCTGAGAAGAGGACACCAATTTAGAGGTTATTACAATAATACAGGTGTGAGATATTAAGAGCTGGCAGAGTTTGAGTGGCAGAGATGGGGTTTATTTAGGAGAGATTGTAAAAGTAGAATCAACAAAATTTGACAATAGTTTGGATATAGGGAATGAGAATAAGAAGTTGAGCATGAAATAGGTTGTGAGCTGGGTGACTGGGAGGATGGAGGTGCCCTTAACAGTAATATCAAAGTTAGGGAGAGGAGAAAGATAATGAGTTCAGTTTTGAACATGTGAGAATAAAATGTCTATTGGATATTCAGTTTGAGAAGTATGCAAGAGTGAAAGTCAGAGGAGCTTTTGTGATTGTTTAATTATATCAGTTGTGTCCAATCCATTGTGACTCCATCTGGGGTTTTCTTGGTAAGCATTTGCTTTGTCATTTCCTTCTCCAGTTCATTCTATAAATGAGAAAACTGAGGTAGAGTTAAGTAACTTGCCCAGGGTCACAGAACTAGTAAATGAGACCAGATTTCAACTCAGGAAGAGGAGTCTTTCTGATTCCAGGCCCAGAACTGTATCCACTGAACCACTTAACAGTCCAGGAGAAAGGTTGGGGCTGGATAAATGGATCTGAAGATCACCTGCATAGAGATAGAGTTCTGTTGTTTCAGATATCTTTAACAGACACTGTTCGTGGACTTTGGTCTAAATTTAAAAAATACAACTTGTCATGCTAAGTCCACTATCATAAACTGTTTAGGGATGACCTAGCATGAGAAGTTTTTTTTTTTTTATTGTTAAGTTATGAATTAACTTATCTTACCCCTTACAAGGATACCTTGTGTTACCCTTCCACTGAGTGTGATAGTTTATTTAATTGGTATCCATTGAATGAAATCATCTGTTAAAAAATTGGGGGGGGGGAAATATTTCTAGGACTTAATACTACTTAATCTAAATCAGGGATCTTAACCTGTGTGTCATAGACACCTCTATATAATCTGATGAAACCTTTAGTATAATGTTTTTAAAAGTATGAATAAAAATTTTAAAAATAAATTTAAAAGTATAAAATTAAATAAAAATATAAAATAAATAGAACTAGAAAAGAAAATCAATTATATTCAGTTATCAAAAAAAATTTTTTAAATCAAGTTTATGGACCTAAGTAAGAAACCTTTATCTAGAAACATTCCTTAGCAGAAAAGACCACTTATGTGTCCAAATACATTCTTACCATAACATCCTTTTCATTTATAATACTTCTTTCATCCTTAGACATAGTCCCATTTAATATATTTAGCAAAATCGTTATAAATCCTTATGTTACATAGACCACAACCTAATTAACATGTATATATATATATATATATATATATATATATATATATATATAATCTTAATTCCTCTCAGATTTTCCAAATCTTCAGAGGAGGGGAAAAAGGGGGTTTTTTTCAGTTTCTAAAGATGAAAATTCAATAATAACAAAAAACCCCATCAAATTCATGCACATTTTGCCAAAATAAAAATCAAAATCTCCATTTATGAAAGCATTTTGCAAAGCATAGTATATCTGTTATCGCTAACTTGATCTTTACCACAACACTGTAGAGTGGATTTATCTCCATTTTACTTAACTAATCAGATTAGCTCAACAGAACTAACTTGCTTTCTCCCATCAAGCGGCTTTGTAATATATAGATCAGTCCAATTAGAGAGATTTTTAAGGAACTTCAGACCACTGCTCCTTCTCTACTTTTGAAAGTGTAGAAAGATGCAAGTGATTCCATGAGCTTCTGGCCCTCTAGAGGTAAATCTGTCTTTATTCTACAGCCTAGGTCTACTTAGCAACTATCAGAGATTCTTCAGGTTTTAAAGGACCAAAGATATGATGGCGTGTAAAATACATTTTTTGCTTCTGATTATTTTAGTCAAGTGCAACTTATCAAGAAAAAGGATATTTTAACATTTTTATAATCTGATGTGTGAGTTCATTTCAGTTATGTCATTCATAACATAAACCCTTTTGGTTGGACAAAACAAGAAGTTAAATAATTATTTTAATTTTTATTCCATTTTTGATTCTTACATTCTAACATTTTCACTGTAGAGTTAGATCAAATATAAGAATAAAAGACAAAGATTTCAAAAAAAAACCACTTTTCACACCTAATCTAAAATGGACAACTTTAGTGATAACCAAATCCTTTAATTAAAAGATTATTCAGTTTTTAAAAAATCTTAACATAGATTACTTTATATCCCTTTAATAACCTAAAACTTTACAATTTCTTGTTCTTTGCAAAAAAAATTATAATACTAACTTTTTCCTTGTAGGAGCTGTTATCTCATCAAGAAAACTGCAAGAAGACTTTGACACTAATAGAGAAAGACAGTCAAAATGTTCAGAAATTTGTGGCCTTGAGTAAAGTATTAAAACACTTTGATCAGAGTATGCTGCAAAGGAAGGTTGCTGAGGTTCATGTTGCTTTTCAGGTAATTTATTGTTTTTGGTTTCATTGCCATCTGGGAAAATGGTGAGAAAAGGCAGAGATGAACCTATTATTTGATCATGACTCTGGTTTTCTCTTTCTTTTCTCTCTCTTTTTTTTAACTACTGTATCAATATAACCCACTACATAGTCATAAGTTTCAAAAAGAAGTTATCTATATCATTTCTGTTTACTTCAGGACTAGTTATTGCATTAAGACTTTCCATTAAATATTTTATTGAAAACAAAAATTAATAATAATGACTACATAAGTACAACATGCTGCTTTATTAATAAGAAAAAATAATTTTCTTTTTACTTTGTTATCAAGAATATAGTAAAGAAAACTGGTGAGTGGAGAAAGCATGTAGAAACAAATAGCCGTTTGATGAAAAAATTTGAGGAGTCCAGAGCAGAATTGGAGAAAGTTCTCCAGATTGCCCAGGCCAGCATAAAAGAAAAAGGAGATCCTGAAGCACTTCTTAAGAAACATACGGTAAATTATACTCTTTAATTTACATTCAGTCTGAGCCAGGCAGGCTTTTTTTTTATTTTGACTGAATCTATGATTTCTTTGTTCTAGGAAAATTCCAGTAAGGAAAATCCCTTTACTAATGCAGATTGACACCAGCTCAGAAAGTGACAGTCTTAGAGAGTTGTCTGGCTAAATGAGAGCTTCAGTGTCTTGCTCAGAATTCCACAGTCAGAATTCCACAGTATCAGGAACAGGACTTGAACCACATTTCCCTCACTCTGAGGGCAACTTTTTATCCACCATACTATATTCCTTCTCAGTGTAGATAGTCTATATAATAAAATAAGATGCCACCAAGGAGTATTTTTCATCTAATCAGAAGGAAAGATGTAAGTAATCTACAGATTTCTCAATAGTCTTGTGGAATCTAGAACCAAAATAATGGCAAATGAGAAAGCCTTAAGAAAGGAAATTAGTTGACTTCTCATTGACTCAATATCATACCTTGGAAAAGTATATGTAATTGTTTCAGGATTCTAAAAAACAGATTCAGGATTCTAGAAAACAGAATATAATGGAGAATATAAAAATATAGAAATTAGCAAGGATAATTCAGAACTGCTGACTAGTCCCTACTTGTGTAAGCAACTATAAACACAAAAGAATTTTGTTTTCTTTCTAAATGTATACTTTCTGATTTATGGAAAAATCTTTAGTTTGCTTAAATTCTAGCAAAGCAAAAGATATTGGTGAGCTGGTAAAAGGTCATGATATCAAATGACATTTAATAAATATTGCACTACTCTCTCTGAAAATTGATGAAACAGACTATTATTTGTCCTTAACAAATATGAAATGAAGACTATTATTATTATTTCTAAATGAAGATGATTTTTACTGAACTCTTTGTACTTTAAAGACATGATGGGTGCTATTTAAGCAAGGGTGTGTGTATGTGTGTGTGTGTGTGTGTGTGTGTGTGTGTGTGTAAATTTGTCCAGTGACAGTTCTTGGCTGAGAAGCAGAACAAAATTTATTACAAAAGTTCAAAAGATTTTTCTTCATTATTTTTTGAGATTGGCTCTCCCAGGCCAGAAATGAAGCAGTCACTTATGATCCCAAACTCATTACTGTTTGATATGGAGCTTTGCTCTGCTGTTCTGTTTCCCACTTTGACAACATTACCCCTCCTTAGGCTGCCTAGCATCCCCTGGCTCTCAGGGTTTACCATGTTGGTGCTGACTTTAATGTGAATACCCAATCAGCTTAGCACACTGTAGCTCAGAATTCCTGAACTCAAGGGTTGCAACCTTCCCAACAGCAAAGATTATAGTCACCACTTGCCTCAAAAGTAAATTTTTATATAACACCCTCCTTTAACTAGTACACATCAGTGTTGCTTCCCCTTTCTTCCAAAGTAAATGTGATGAAATTGTATGAATATATGTGTGTTATTATTTTATCTTTTCTTTCAAAAGATGGGATAGAAAACCCTTTGAGGGAATGATTATTTTAGTAGAGTTTGAAGGATTTAGATATGCTATTCAGAAGAATAAGAGATTTTAAATTCTAGTTCTGACTTTTCTTTAGCTTTTCTGACTGATTGTTTTAAAAAAGAGAGACATAAGAGATATGAAGCACTGGCATTTTAAACTTAAAGGATAAAAATCTCTCTTCATCTTTTTAATTATGATTGCTCCACTGGTGGGTATCTAATCTGGATATTTTCAATGACATTCCCTTCCCCTCCCCCCAAAAAAATAGAAAGTACTAGATGAATCCCAATTATGGCAGCTACTGAGTCTTAATTCTGGCTAAATAAAAATTTCAACCTGCCAGTGAATAAGGGAAGGACTTAAGCTAGTTCATATTAAAAACTTTTATTATTTTCTTGAATGACATTTTATGCTCACTTTCATTTCAACTGAAATCTGTATTAACAGTGGTAAATAGATGGAGCCCTTAATTGCTTTCTTCCTCCCCACAATCCCAAAATCAGGAATTTTTTAGTCAACTGGATCAGAGGGTACTAAATGCTTTTCTGAAAGCTTGTGATGAATTGACTGACATCCTCCCTGAACAAGAACAGCAGGGTCTACAGGAAGCTGTTCGAAAACTCCATAAACAATGGAAGGTAAGTAATTATGTGAAAGAAATTCCATTTGTCATTAATGAAGAATGATAGGCTTATTTTATTAAAATGGAATCCTTTAGCAATTGAGTGGGGGGAATTATTTGTACCAAATTCCAGTGACAAAAGTAGGATATCTAAAATATATAGAAAACTGATACAAATATATAAGACTGAGAGATACTCCCCAATCGATAAATGTATAAGGGATATATGAGCAACAATTTTTAAAAGAATTGTAAATTACTAATATTGAGAAAATGCAATTTTAAACATCTCTGAAAGATTGCACTTCACACCATTCAAACTTTAAATAAATGTTAATATTGAAGGTACTGTGGAAAAATAGGTATAATAGTGTAGTGTTGTGAAATCACACAATAAAGCAAGAAATGTACAAAACTATATATCATCTAATGTCACCCAATGACCCAACAATGGGGCATACCTATCAAGAAAATCAAAGGCAGGAAAAAAAGAGATCAAATATATGTTATAAAGTAAATAACAACACCCCAAAAAAATTGTTTTTCTGAAACTCTTCTTTTTTTAATCATTTTAATTTCTTATTGTATTCTCCGTCTCAGAGAGTCAAATATTTTGATACATACATTATGATAAAGAAGAAAAACAGAAGAAGAAAAATTTGCATCAGAATAACTAACATATCTTATGTTATATACAGTATCTTCATCTAGAAAACCTTGTGATCCAGGACCCTAGCAAGAAAACAGGGAAATAAAAATTTAGTTTATATAGCTTGCTATTTAAGTGCAAATATCTCTCATCACAACCGCCACTGTTATGCTCCCTTGGTCTTTGTTCAATGTAGGATCTCCAAGGAGAAGCTCCCTATCACTTACTTCACCTGAAGATAGAAGTGGAGAAAAATAGATTTCTAGCTTTAGTTGAAGAATGCAAATCTGAACTGGGTCGAGAGAACAAGTTGTTACTACAGGAAGGCAGTGAAAAGATCATTCAAGAGCATAAGGTATGTCTCATGCACCACCAAGTGGACAGTAATGAAATTTTGTGGCATTCATGAAAAGGTAACAAACTATGATAGTCTGACAGACCAAAAAGGTGCAATTTCGCAAAGGAGAATGTTTTTGTTTTCTCTACAAATGTAGACTCCTTTTTATGACTTCCTTTATTCAATATTTATAGCTTCAGCTGTTTCTCATTAGATTTTCTTCAGTGACAAAGGACCCCATCATCTTTGTGAGAAGAGGTTACAGCTGATTGAAGAGCTCAGTCTGAAACTCCCAGTTCGTGATCCTGTGAGGAATGCACCAGAGAACTGTCAAACCACTCTCAGAGATCTTAAAGCTATGATTGTTGATACTTATAAAAAACTGATGGAAAATCCAGATAAATGGAAAAATTATAAGACTAGGTAGGTCTTACTGACAACTGGACAGAAGTTTTAATAGAATAGTGCTAGCATATTGGCTGTCTTAATGTTGCTGCACGTTGACCAATTATATGTAAAGAAACATTTTTTCCATTGCCTATAGTTATCTAAGGCATTGTGTTTGGTGCTATGGGGAAATTGAAAATAGATAATATAGATTTCTGCCCTCTACCCAGTCTGATTAGGAAAGATGTACAAAAAATAACTATAATATGACATGAATTTTATTTTATTTAATAAATAGATGAAAAATAGATGGCATGATTTTCACTTTCTTATCTCATGTAAATATTACTATTAATATAATATAATATATAAAACCTCTGCTAATTCCATTAAAGTCCCATTATAGAACCAATTATCAGAACAGAACAGCAGTTAGAAAAGAGTTGGATGGGCCTAGTGATAGACTGATTATATGTTTGTTTTCCAAGGATCATACTAGTTCATTTTGAGGTGAATCTTAACCATGATGACTACAGAGTATTGAACTGCTTTAGCCATTGTGCATCTAGAAAAATCATTTTGGAAGTTGTAAAATGTTTGTGGCCTGTTTCAATAGAGAGAACACCCACCCTGACGAAAATACAGATTCTCAAAGTACAGAAAAATGCCTTTATGTGCACAGGGGTATTGACCTTGATGTCAGGAACTTGACCACCAGAGGTAGTGAATAATAAAAGCATAATATTAGATGTCTGAGTTTGCCTTTAAGTATATGGATTTGTACCTTCCATTCATTGTCCAGGATTTGAGGGTTTGATTCCTCAGTTTTCTAGGGTCTCTTTTGGTACAATCCTCTACCCAGTGTTATGAAGATTATTCAGAGTCAACTTGTCTGACTCAGTTCCTGGTGATTGAGATATGAGAATTCCAGGAATTAGACTTTTACCTCAGCTAGACCCCAGCTCTAAGCACTGGACATAGCCTATGTAGCCACAGTTAACATCAGACCATTCTCCTTGCACTCCAATAGCAAGACAAAATTTGTTAAAAAGAGAGTTTTCTTCAGAGAAAACATGAATTGGGGGAATTTTTTCCAGATAAAAAAGTATTATTTGAATAATTAAGTACTTATGTAATTATGGCATCCTTTTTTCTTATAAGATGATGATTGTATTGTTTTAGATTTTCTGAATTTTCATCTTGGGTATCTGCAAAAGAGAGAGAATTACAATTGATGAAGCAGGAAGCCAAAGATACTACCATGTATGGAAAGTTCAAACTTGCTGCAGAGGTTAGTTCCTGGCCTATATTTATTTGCACAATATCTGGAGATACTGTGCACACTGTAGTTCAGAATTCCTGAACTCAAGGGTTGCAACCTTTCCCAGCAACAAAGATTATAGTCATTTTTCTTTTTCTTTTCTTTTTCTTTGCCTAGAGTATAAAAATGATCTTTTAACTTTTAATATGTAAATACTGTTGGTGTGTGATCAATGAAAAACCAGAGAGAATTTCTAGGTAAATAATAATTTTTAATTAGGTTAGCTAAAAATAAATAATAAATTAATGGTGAGTTATTTCTATCTGCAAATAAAGACAAAAGACATCGAGAGCCTGAAAGCTCTAAATAGTCCTTGAAATGTAATTCCCAGGGGCACTTAGATGGTGCAGTGGATACAGCACCAGCCCTGGAGTCAGCAGGACCTGAGTTCAAATCCAACCTCAGACACTTAATAATTACCTAATTGTGTGTTCTTAGGCAAGCCACTTAACCCCATTGCCTTGCAAAAATTTTAAAAAAAGAAAGATAATTCCCATGACTACTGAAAGTCAATCCTGATCCGTGGACATTTAATGAGCAGGTGGACTAGAAGTCTTTAGTTGTCATACTGCAAATGTGACTTGATCATGAGATTCAGCAGTCTGAACAGGGGAATTCATTCAAACCAGAATACTATGGTTAGTTTTCTCCTTTGTGAGCTGGGTCACCCTAAACTCTAATGGAGGGGTGTAAGCACAAGGTTCTTCTCTTCTGGGGAGGAACCTGCCTAGATTGGATTTCTATTTACACTCTAATCAGAGTAAAATCTCCTAGTTAGGTGGAATCTGGCTTAAGATTAAAGAACATGTACTCTGAGGGCTAGGAAAAATCTCATCAATCATTCCCAGGGACCCAATCTTAAATGAGGAAAAGGAGGGAAAAATCCTGGCTCTGAACTTAATAATTGGTTGTTCATATAATAATAAAATAATTTCCCTCATGGTATAAACTGATATAAATTAAAAGGCCCAAGGGATTTCCTTTGAGGATTATTTATATTACATATACTATTTGGATGACTTTTCCTAGTTTCCCTACCAAAAGAGGTTAAGAATGATTTCTTTGGGGGACAGCAAGGTGGAACAGTAGATAGAGCACCAGCCCTGGAATCAGGAGGACCTGAGTTCAAATATGACCTCAGACACTTAATAATTACCTAGTTGTGTGACCTCAGGCAAGTCACTTAACCCCTTTGCCATAAATAAATAAAACTTTAAAAAAGAATGATTTCTTTGTCATACACAATTGTTAAATGAAGCTGACTCATAAGGATTTTAGGTTTTGGTTTTGCCCAGGGAAGGTTTTCAAGATGGATCTCAACAGAAAATATTTCAATGTATTTGCGTGTGCATATATATAATGCAACAGAAATATAAGAGAACAATATCATACAAACCAATAATAGATGTCTGCAACTTGAAAAGATCTTCAAAGTTCTCAAATTCAAGCTTCTTATTTTTTTAAGGAAGGATTTTATTTATTTTGAGTTTTACAATTTTCCCCCATTCTTGTTTCCCTTCCCCCATACCCCACAGAAGGCATTCTGTTAGTGTTTACATTGGTTCCATGTTATACAATTGATCTCAGCTGAATGTGATGACAGAGAAATTATATCCTTAAGGAAGAAATATAAAGTATGAGATAGTAAAATTACATTATAATATAATGCTTTTTTCTAATTTGATGGTAATAATCTTTGATCTTTGTTCAAAGTCCATAATTCTTTTTCTGGATACAGATGGTATTCTCCATTGCAGATAGCTCAAAATTGTCCCTAGTTGTTGCACTGAAGGGATGAGCAAGTCCATCAAGGTTGATCATCACCCCTATGTTGCTGTTAAGATGTACAATGTTTTCCTTGTTCTGCTCATCTCACTCAGCATCAGTTCATGCACATCCCTCCAGGCTTCCCTGAATTCCCATCCCTCTTGGTTTCTAATAGAACAATAGTGTTCCATGACATACATATACCACAGTTTGTTAAGTCATTCCCCAACTGAAGGACATTCACTTAATTTCCAATTTTTCAAGCTTCTTATTTTTTAAAAGAGGAAAGAGAGACTCGGAGATGGTAAATGTCTTGCCAAAACTTACATAGAAAGTCTTAACAGAGCTGATATTTAAATCCAGATTTCTCCAAATTAACGAGCTATTTTTGACCCTCCATCAGGAAAATAAAAACAGCTAATTCCACAACTTTAAAGCCTGAAAAATGCTACAACTCTTCTGTTGTTATACTTCACAATCATTCCCTAGGGTACTACAAACATTAATATATACATTTTATGGGGCCATTAGATGATGCAGTGGTTTCAGGAGGACAGGAATTCAAATCTGTCCTCAGACACTTGCCACTTAGCTGTATGACCTTGGGCAAGTCATTTAACTCTAATTGCCCTATATCCATGGCTATCTCCAGTTATTCTGGAGATTCATATCTGGTCCCTGAACCCAGATAGCTCTGGAGGGGAAAGTGTCTATTATACTTCATTATAACTAATAAAAATGAAATTGCTAAATCTGATCCAATCATATATAAAATATTGTAGTCTATTTTGTATGCACTAAGATAATTGAATATATGAAGAAGATCTCAGTTAACATTTTTCTACGGTATCTGGAGAATTTTTTTAATAAAATGGACACAAATAAAAATAAATATGGAATGCATATGAGATTTTCTGAAACCTCTATTATTGTTAAAAATTTAATTCAAAATATTTTTAAGATGCCCAGCGTGTGTCTAGTACTAAGTGCACATGAATTATTTTCTCAAGAAGACAAGTAGCAGGAAAGGCAAATATATAAATATAACAAAAGAGAAAGTGAGAAATACAAAGATGGAATACAAAGGATGAATTGGGTTAGAATTTGAAGGACTGGGCAACTGATTAATCCATATACTGGTAGAGCAGCAATCCTGGAAACAAGAAGATCCAAGTTCAAATCTGGTCTGATGACCCTGATAAGTCACTTAACCCTGGTTGCCTCAGATTCCTTATGTATAAAATGAGCTGGAAGTAATGAGAAGGAAATGACAAACCACTCCATATCTTTACTAAGAAAATCTGAAAATGGGTCATGAAAATCACATATAACAAAATAACTTTGCAATATGGAGTAAAGTTAACTGAAATTATGAGTATTGATAACTCGAACAATGATGGCACTAGTTGTATATATAGACATGTTATGGAGATGGGGCAAATTTTGGGGGGGGAAGGGAGTTGATGATGAGTTTGGTTTTGAATATAGGTTTAGAGCCAAAAAAAAAAAAATAACTTGAAAAGGCATCTAGTGAAACCTTTTTTTTTTAACAAATGAGGAAACTAAGTTTCAGAAAAGTTAAAACTGAATCTGAGATAACAGGATATCTAAGTGTAGTTTTCCAAAACCCCATTGAAAATGAAGAACAGAATCTCTAGAGATAGGTGTTTTAAAAATGTCAGTTCAATTTTGTTTTAATATCTTAAAACTGTACTAAAACTTTTGGAACATACTTTACATTTAGCAATTATCTTCATTGCGGTGGTAATCGAAGACATGAGATTATATAAAATTACCAATGGAAATACTTCATAGAAAAGAGGGTCAAGAAAACAACCTTCAGGACATAGTGTTTGAGAGACAGCGTAATGAGTGCCATCAAAAGGAATCCAAGTTGTCAGAGAAGTAGAAGGAAGAGAATCATGTCAAGAAGCATGATCATTGTGTCATCTGTCCCTTAGACTTTATCACACTTAACCACTGTTCACAGATATGTTTTGATGAATTTTACACAGGAAATTAGAGAGGAGATGAACAAACAAGGAGAAAATCTTGGCTGGCTGAAGGCTAGGCTGAAAACTCTTACTGAAGTTTCTGCTGAGGAAGAAATCCAGAAGCAGGATGATGAACTCTCAAAACTCTCAAGTGACTTCAAGGGCCTCACAGCTTTGCTGTCAGAGGTAAAGTTATATATTTAAGTAAAGTGGAACTCTTCTTGAAGGTTGATTTTCATATGTGGAGAATTTTAATCAAAATAAGAGTAGAAAATAACTCCATGAAATATTTGTTACTAATACCGAGGTTGCCAAAGCTAATCTATAGATTTTTTTAAAAATGGTACCCCATTAAACATTGATTATTTAATTTTAAATTTAACAAGCATTTATTTTCTCTTCCTCCTACATGTCCTCCTACCAGAAAAAATAAAAATTAAATCCTCTGTATAATTATGGTAGAGAATTTTGAAATTTAAATAAATTTCTACATTTTATTTAAATGTCCTGATTTAGTTTTCCACTTCAACATGACAACATACCCCCCTAAATCATTTTTATAATAATATATGTTACCTTTCTCTAGGACATATGTTATCCTTATTTCTCAGGAATGTTCTTCTTATTTTTTTATTCAAAAGTTCGGTGAATATAAATATAGTCATTTTGCTGATTACTTTTAATGGAAACAGTAAAATGTTTATAACATTTCACACTAATCTTTAAAAAGAATGATTTTAATATGGTAGAATGTTTAAGATGAGATTTTTTCCTGAATACTATATATTTTTATAGAGGTTTTTTTTGGTAAGGCAAATGGGGTTAAGTGACTTGCCCAAGGCCACACAGCTAGATAATTATTAAGTGCCTGAGGCCAGATTTGAACTCAGGTACTCCTGACTGCAGGGCCAGTGCCCTATCCCCTGTGCCACCTAGTCGCCCCCTGAGTACTATATATTAAATAAAGTATTTTTACTTGAAAATATTTTTAGACACTCTATATACTACAAGAACAAAATAAAATGGCATTAATTTTACTTTTATTTTTAAATGATTTATATTCCTGAAACAGATCATCACAAATTAGTTCTATTCGATATTATATGGATCTTGAATTTATTTGTTTTTCTTTTCAATTATTTTAGGTTGAAAAGATGCTAAGTGCTCTTGGGGATCGTGTTCAGTACAAAGAAATTGCAAAAAGCTCACTTGAACAGTTAATTAATACCTCCAAAGAAGTCCAGGAGCAAGCAGAAAAGATCTTGGACACTGAAAACTTATTTGAAGCCCAGCAATTACTTCTACATCATCAAGTAGGTTGTATCTTTAAGTTTATTTCAACTCCTAGGGGCAGCTACAGTGGATGCAACTCTGGACCTGAAGTCAAGAAGTCCTGAGTTCAAATCTACTCTCAGATATTTGCCTACTGTGTAAACCTACACAAGTCATCTTTTTGCCTCAGTTTTCCCTTCAATAAAAAAAAATAGGAATAATCGTAGCACCTGACTCCCAGGGTTGTTATGAGAATCAAATTAGATAATAACAATAATAATAATAGTAATAATAATAAGCATATTGAATAAGATACCATAGTAACTAGAACATAGTAATTGTGTAGTATAATAATATATTAGAATATATTATCAATAATAATTGTTAATATATTCATATTATTAATTACTGATTAATATTATTTCTGTTAGTGAATTAAATCCGAGATATATAGAAGAGAAGAGTCAAAAAGATGGCCGCATATAACCCATAATACTCCTCAGACAGGCCAAACCAGAATAAAGTGTATTTGAGAAATAAATATTTTTAAAGAAAATAAGATAAAGATAATGCTATATTTTAAAACTAAGTTAATTGGTGACCCTCAGGAATCCTTACATAAGATTTCATGGCCTCCTGTTTCTATTTGAATTTGACACCACTTTTTTAGAACATTCACCCATTCAGAAAGTCTGGGCTGCATGGTTAAAGGATTTGGTAACATTCTGCTCTTATTTAATACTGAGAAATATCTTCCCATTAAGGAATCTGGTGATGACAAAAAGCAGGATAAAATAATATGACCAAATTTGACATTAACTTAAAATCTTCCTTGAGAGTGAAATTGGTATTGTCTCTAATGGAAAAGAGGAATGTGAGGATATTTTACTGTCAACTCATTATACTAATTTAACTATATTAAAAAAAATTTATATTTCCTTCCCTCCCTTGCTACATTTTTATACTCTTTTTTTTCTAACCCTTCTTTGAATACACACTATACATTGTCATACCATTTTCTGTGCCTTGTTCAATTCTGGCTTCAAGACTTCCCTTCTTCCATTAGGTCTTCTCTGACTTTCCAATCACAAAAATAATTATAGCACTTGTTTTGCTTCTTTTGTACTAATAACTTTTTTATGTTATATTTGTTTGATTTTTCTTTTTTTCCCCCCTAGAATATGAACTCTTGAAATAAGGACATTATGCCATTTTTTTTAGTTTTTTTGCAAGGCAGTGGGGTTAAGTGGCTTGCCCAAGGCCACACAGCTAGGAAATCATTAAGTGTCTGAGGCCAGATTTGAACTCCTGACTCCAGGGCTGGTGCTCTATCCACTGTGTCACCTGGATGGCCCTTCCATTTTCTTTCTTAAAAAACCATATTCATCTGTCATGACCCGACACACATCAGACACTTAAATATTTGTAGAATAAATAAAATGGGCAACAAAGGGGCAAAGTTTTATAGTTCTGGGCTAAGAATTAGGAAGACTGATCTTCCTGAGTTCAAATCCAGTCTCAGACACTTAATAACTGGGCCTTTGGACAAGTCAGTTAATCATGTTTGTCTCAGGTTCCTCACCTGTAAAATAACCTGGGGAAGGAAGTGGCATATCACTAATATTTTTTCAAAGAAAACTCTAAATGAGGTCACAAAGAGTTAGACATGACTGAAGATGGGCTAAACAACAAAAAGAATAAATATATGTCTTCTACATAAAATGGTACTGATGTGCTCATTCTGAATCCTCCCAATGTGATCCCAGAAATGAGAAACAAGTTAATAATATCACTCATAATTTATTTGGCTAATCTACTAACCAGTTTAGTACCTACATATTTTGATTATAGAGCAAAAATAGAGGGCCAGAAAAGTCAAGCTATTTTTTACAAAAATAAATCTTAGTTATAACATAGCTGGTATCCAAAAAAACTTTTATTGATATATTTTATATAATATTCATTTCCTAACATCTGTTCCCACATTTTCTTCCAAAGCATCACCCTTTATAAAAAAAAATTCAAAAGAGACTATAGCAAAATTGAACAGTTCAACCAAAAAAGAAATCTGTTACTAAATGTAGTGTTCCATACACAATAATGCTATACTTTTGCAAAGAAATTGGGGAGTATCTTCTCATTTCACTTTTTGGGGGACTAAGTTTAGTGAGTATACTTTCTTAGAGGTCAGTTTTTAGTTTTTGTTATTATTCTTTTTATTTACATTGTTTCAATCATTTTGTGAGCAGTATGATGGCTCAGTGGATAGAATGCTTACCCTGAAGTTAGGAAGATCTAAGTTCAAATCTTACCTCAAAAACTTAGTATCTGTGTGACCTTCTGCAAATTGTTTGACCCTGTTTGCCTCAGTTTCCTCATCTGTTTAATTATCTTGAGAAGAAAATGGTAAATCATTAGAGTAGCTTTGCCAAGTAAATGGCAAATCGGGTCATAAAGAATCCAACTTGACTGAAAATGGCTAAACAGTAACAAAAATGATCATTTTGTATATTTTTTCTTATTTTTGCTTGCTTCACTTTGCATCAGTTCCTATGTCTTCCAATGGCATATAATTTTTTAAAACATGCAAAAATAAAATAAGTTTTATAGACCAGAGATTTATAGACTTTTAGAAAGACCTAATAGGTCAGTGGATGCTTTAAAAGTTAATGTGGGGGGTGGAGGGGAGCAGCTGGGTAGCCCAGTGGATAGAGTACCAGACCTGGAGTCAGAAGGACCTGAATTCAAATCAAAACTCAGACACTTAATAATTACCTAGCTGTGTGACCTTGGGCAAGTCATTTAACCCCATTGCCTTAAATAAATTTAAAAAAATTAAGTTAATGTTAATGTGCATTAAAGTGTATAAAGTTAAAGTTAATGTGCATTAAAGTTTATAAACTTTATGTTGTTTGCATATTGATGAATAGGTGTTAATTTTGCTCTGTTTTAACATTTAAAATTAACATTTAACATTGATATTTTTATTTCTATTTTCACCTTTCTAAAAATCCTAGTAGTTTTTTCAAAGTTTCTACAGATTAATCACAGTCCCTATTTGTTCGATTTTTTCCTCTCCATTAGAGTTATTTTTAATTTTTGAATTTAAGCCTCTATTTTTTTAAGCAATAAAGGAATTTCTCTCTCTCTCTCTCTCTCTCTCTCTCTCTCTCTCTCTCTCTCTCTCTCTCCCCATTCATATGTGTGTGTATTTGTCTCTCATAGATACATGCAGAGACAGACACATTTTCTTTTTCAACAAATGAATTATTTTACCTAATGTCTTCCATGTATAAAACCCAAAATAGACTTTTTGACACAAATATTAAGTGATATAACTCATGTTGTTGTTTTTCTAAATGAAAATAACATTTACCTCAGGTTCATGCAGACAATACTATTCATTGCTATTAATAGTTATTTACTGACTTAAAAGTATAGTTCTTGCCCACGCTGCATGCTTTTGTATATACTTTTCTATCTTCTGCTCAAGTGTGGGAGTGTGCTTCCCTTCTTAGCTGTAGAAGAAATTAACATGTATATCCATCTGTTTAATAAATTCTTTCAGCAAAAGACCAAGAGAATCCAGGCAAAAAAGAAAGATGTAAAAGAGCAGATTTCCAGGGCTAAACAGGGTGAAGGTGGGCTACCTAGCAGAGTCCAAGAGGAACTGAAGAAGCTAGAGAATACCTTAGATAACATGGAACAGAACAGGGAAAAACAGGAACGTCGCCTACAGGTGAGACTTAAAAAGGCAATGGCTTCTTCAAAACTTCTCTCAAGTAAAAAGATGATGTTGACCTGTCAATCGTGGAACTCTATGTAGCTCTTTTCAACTTGGCAGGCTGTACAAAGAGCATGAATATTTTTAGTTTTGATCTTTCTGTTGGAGTATATTAATTTTTGTAATCAGGTTCTTTATTTCCTTCCCTTTCTGATTTTTCCTTTTTTTTGATATTGACTTTTCTTTACCCTTCAATTTTAATAATAGATTAAAACTCCTAGAAGATGCCTTACAGACCATCAAGTCAAACTCCTTTTTTTCATGAGGCACAGAGATTTCAGTTTTTGCTAGAGACTGGAGAATAAACTTTCTTAGGTTTCCAATGTATTAAATTGTCAACTCAATTAAAGTAACTGGAATTGGAAAAATACAAACTCTCCAGGTCTACATGAAAAATGATTCCTTGATATTCTTTATGTGAAAAACAATTCCTTGATATTCTTCGTTAATTTATAACATTATATTATTTAACTTTTTTTTTCCCTTTTAGGTGACAATAAGAAAGTGGGAGCGCTTTGAAACAAACAAAGAAACAGTGGTCAGATACCTTTTTCAAACAGGTTCCAGTCATGAACGTTTCTTGAGTTTTAGCAGCTTAGAAAGCCTGTCCTCAGAACTGGATCAGACAAAGGTATCAGTGATACGAACCTAGTCCTTTGTTAAATGTTTCGCCTATAATAGGCCTTTATATCCCCTTTTTTAAAGAAAAAGAAAGTAGATCACACTTTCCAAGATAGAATAATGAATGGCTGTTAGTGGTATATCTGGATATTGAGAGACTAGTTATTCTAACTAGGATGATGAGGTTCTAAAGTGATAAATATTAAGGTAATAAGGTCCTAGGTACCAAGATGGTATTACTAAATGCCAAAAATCAGGTACACAAAGACCTTTGTTTTGTATTTTGTGGGGTTTACAGGAAACGTACCAAGCTCAGTTCAATTCATTCTACTCACGTGTAAGCAATGCACAGAATTGTAGGATACAAAATTTACAGAGAATTCAGAGCTATCCATCCCAACCCAATCATGACTGAAAATTTCTTTCTGTTATGTAACTGACTTCTTCAAGACCTCCGGGGGGGAGGTGCTTCCCCTTCTGAGGCGCCCTATTATAACCTCCTATACCACTAGATATTAGGAAGGTTTTCCTTACATCAAGCTTAATCTACCTTTTGTTTCCATCTGCCCTTTGGAGCCAAGTAGAACAAGCCTCTTCCACATGACAATCCTTCAATATCTTTTCTAGGCTAAACATATTTAACTGCTGTAATATATAAACTATGTAATCCATAATGGCATCAATGTGAGAACTTCTCTTATCCCAGTCACACATGCCCCATATTATCAATATCCTTCCTAAAATCAAATGACATAATATTTTTAAAATGAATTTCATTTCTGACAGCCAATAGCTACATAATAAATGGTTTACTTCCCCTTCCCCTAAATATAACATCCAAAATGGGACATAATGGTACAAATGACATATCTGAGCAGAATACAGTAGGCTTATACAATAACCTATGACTGACTATAGTTTATGACTTTGTAAGAATAAAGGTCATTTTCCTTCCTCTCTAAATATTCCATTTGCTCATTAGATTTCTTTTAATATGTCTGTATCTCATTTTAAAAAGTTTATATTAATACTTTATAAAAAACTCTTGGAGATTTTTTTTTCAGTTACAGTTCTATTCTTCTGTAATACTACATAGGTTTGTAATATCTTCATATCATATTATTCTGTATCTTACCTTATCATACCATACTACATCATACCAGAACATAACATACCATACCATTATATCATATACTATCATTTCATATTATCACCATATATCAACATACCTGCATTATTTAAGAATTCATTTATTCTTTATACAATGAATTCCTAATTTTTCTTTTGCTAATTATAATTAATAAAATTACATCATGGTGAAAACATGGTGGTAAATACTCTTTGGTATAAATAAAGAAAAAGATCAGAGGATAAGAGATTATTAAGAAATCTAGACTGTATATAAGAACATTCTTTAGATGAGAGATAAAAGATGTGGGATATATACATACATATATATATATATATATATATATATATATATATATATATATATATGTATAACATGCACAGAAAAATATCATGATGAAGAAAACTGACCACATCTTACTGATTCTAAAATCATTGATTACAGATATTATCAGTTATTTCAGAATTAGCTCTTTGTAATCTGATCATTAGCTGGTTAACTTGTTTAAGCAACTATATTAGAAAAAATAATTATGGGGATCAGGAATTGGGAGGAACTGTTTCACATTTACAACCTTGGTCTCTATTTTAAAAAAAAAGTTGACTTTAAAAAACCAGCCAAAAAACCAAACCAAGTTTAAAATAAAGAAATAAAAAAAACCTCACATTTTAAAAAACTCAAATGAAACATTAATTATAAAACTCTAAAAACTGGAGTTTGGCATAAATATTAATTTTGATAACACTAGTAAAATGGAAATTGGAAAGATTTAAATTTGTTGAATCTATGAGCATTTATTTGAAGAAATTTAATTAATACTAAAAAGTCATCAGGATTAGGAGATAGAGAGAGAAAAAATATCACTTCACTCAATAAGTCCTCAATATTTTCTAAGAGATTTTGGAAATATAGGCAATTCATTTCCTAGTGCAAATTAATATGAAGAACGTTTTGAAAAGGATCACAGAAAAAAGTAACAGAGAAGAAAACATGATCCTGTATAAAGATAGAATAAGATCTAAATAAGTTACATCATTGTAATATATGACAATAAAATGGAAGAAAAATAAATAACATGATACAGACCTACTTTTATATTAATTTTCACATATTGTTTTTGCAATAATAAGAACTATGGTCTTTGTATCCCATCACATCATTTTATATGAATCATGTGTAAAATGTCAATAGCATTTAAGATTCATAAATAAGGAAGAATGGATGAATAAGGCTAAATACATTACATACGAATCTGTGCTGAAAGATCCTAAACAGATATTTTATAGAATAAAAGTGATGGAGAAACACTAATTTCTCTATCATATACTTGTATTGTTCATCTGTAAATAAGTGATCTATTTATGGATCAAGATAATTCTTTCTAAAGACAACAAAAAAAAGATGCTTGCAGGTTTTTTCCAGCTATTTTTATGAATTAGACTAAATCATAGTAGTGATGGAATGAGAGGCATGGAGAATGCATTGTACATTTGTTTCTTTTTTATTTTAAAAATATTCATAAAGAGACTAATCAACATGCAAGAAGGGAACTAATATATTAAAAACCTAACACATTATACTTTATTTTAGCCAAACAAAATAGAAGCATATTAACAATGATAAACAAGTCCAAAACTGTATTTCTTCTGTGACCTCTCTGTGTTTGAAATTCCCTTTACTTTGGCTTTCATTTTTTTAATAAATGTGATTGGATATATATATATATATATATATATATATATATATATATACACACATGGTTTTGTTTTACAGAACTTTATATCACTTCTCATAGATATTTCCTTATTTTTAAAACATATTTATCATCACATAGTACCAAATTTTATTGGGAAATGTTCTCATTATTATGCATTATTTTAGATTCTTATGCTTGGTAGAAAAAAGCGATTCTTAATCATTTTCTTGATTTTTAACCCTTTTGATCTCTTCTTTCTAATTTTTAATTCTAATTTCCTCATCCTTTTTTGCTAAAAGATTTGTTAATTTTTTATCCATTTTATTGGTATATATAAAAAAATTAGTTCTTGGATACATTTATTATTTCATTTATTTTTTTTTAAAATTCACTTATCTGTTTTGATTTTGGTTAGAGATCTCATTAGTTGTGTTATTATTTTCTTGGGCTTTAAAATGAAACCTCAATGAGTTTTCTTTTTTCAAAATGATATAGTCAGGGCAGCTAGGTCGTGCAGTGGATAGAGCACCGAGTTCAAATTCAGCCTCAGACACTTAAAAATTACCTTGCTGTGTGACCTTGGGCAAGTCACTTAACCCCACTGCTTTGCAAAAAAAACTAAAACAAAAACTTCTAGCAAATTGATATTGTCACTCAGTGATCTAAATTTGATGTGGTATATTTATTGTTGCTATCTTTGAAATCAACTTTATTTTTATAATTTCTTCTTTCAACTAGGAATGTATATAATAAATAATTTTATGTTCAGATGACTCCAAAGGTTTTACTTATTGTATCATTATTTACTGCTAAGGCTTTTTAACTGATTTTTGCTGTTATGGTATGTAAGCAGAATATATGAAATTTGTAGTTTTGTTTATTGATGTATAACTTCTTCATATCCTAGAACATACTTTTTTCCTGCAATTTGTGTATATACTCAAAAGATTTTACATATATATATACATATATATATATATATATATATATATATATATACTTTACTTTTCTCATTGTGGTACTTTGATATGTCTATTAAATCTATTTTGACATCAGTATTTGTAATTTCTTATCTTTTGTAAAATTTGTTATATTCTAATTAAGAGTATTAATGTATCTTATCATTATATCTTTTTATGAGATAAAGTGATTAAATCAATATATTTATGTTGTTTAACTAAAGTAGCTTAACTTGACTTGTTTTAAGACTGTACTGCTGACTTTTTAAAGACAATTCTTCATGAATTTATAGCTATTGATTTACACAGCATATTAATTTTGTTGGTAAATAAATTATTTTTTTCATGATCAATGCTTCTTAAGTTTGTTTATAGCACAGTCTGATTTTTTAAAAATCATTTTTATGTCCCCTGAAAAGTCCATTATGATTCCAATTGTTATTCCTTGGTATGTTACTTTTATTTTTTTTAAGATAGTAGGATTTTTTTTTGTCCCCCTTTGGAGTTTGTCTAACTTGTTCTTTAATCTTGGGTCTCCCCTTTTTAAGATCCTATGGAATTTTCCTGTGTTGTTTTAATGTGTTTCACTTGTTAATTCCAAAAAGTTTCTTACATAACTTGTTAGAATAGTATGTTCTGATACTTTGCTTTGCTAAATTTTCTGGGATACAAATAATTTGAAATTTCTGTATCCTTCCTTACTCTATGGGTTTGTCACTTAAAATTTGCATGATTTCCATTTTTTTTCAATAATTGTGCCATTTCCTAAGCTTCCCACTCCACCCACTTCCAGTGGATCTCATTTGTTTGCAATGCTATTTTCTGCTGAATTTAGTCAGATGGTATCGACTACTCTTTAATTTTTAAGAGTGTCATGTCTCCGTGTTGGAGGTTAAAAAAAAATTCTCTTTTTAAAAAGTTTCTTTGAATTCTGTTAGTGACTTTTATGATTTTTTCTATTTTTCTTTTTATTTGTATTATGATTTCTTTTAAAATTTATTTTTCCAATTATTTGTAAAGATAATTTTTAGCATTAATTTTGTAAAGTTTTCTCCCTCCCACCTTTTCCTCCCCCATCCTAGGATAGCAAGTAATCTGATATGTTATACATGAACAATCATGTTACACATATTTTCATATTAGTCACACTGTAAAAGAAAAATCAGAACAAAAAGGGTAAAAGACACATTAAAAGAAAAAGCAAAAAAAATTTAAAAAGGTGAAAATAGTATACTTTGATCTGTATTTAGATTCCATAGTTGTATCTCTGGATATGGGTAGCATTCTTTGATCAGTTGTATTGCTGAGAAGAGCTGAAGTCTATCATAGTTGACTATCACATAAGTTGCTGTTAAGATGAATGATGTGGTATATGAATTGATGAGTATTTCCTCAATTTACAATTCTTTACTACTACAAAAATAACTACTACAAATATTCTTGTACATATAAGGTCACCCCCCCCTTTTTTCTGATGTCTTTGGGATACAGACCTAGTAGTGATATTACTGGATCAAAGGGTATGCACACACACACACACACACACACACACACACACACACACACAAATTATTGTCCTTTGGACATTGTTCTAAACTGCTCTCCAGAATGACTGGAACAGTTCACAACTCCACCATCAGTGCATTAGAGTCTCAGTTTTCTCACATCCCCTCCAAAAATTATTGTTTCCCTTTTCTGTCATATTAACTGATCTGTTGGGTATGAGAAGGTACTTCAGAGTTGTTTTAATTTACCTTTTTTCATATGATGTAGCCCAAATTTCTTCATTTGAAAACTGTCTGTTCATTATATTGTTATTTCTTTACCAATATCAGTTCTTCTAAAGTTTATCTACTGGGAGGGGCATTTTTCAATATATATTGCATCATCATCTTTTTCCCACTTCTAATGTTTAACTTTATCTGAAGTGACACCATGGTATTTTTCTTTTACTGTATCTTGTTCATTTTAATAATTTCCTGTTTCCAGATGATTTTTATTTTCTTGTGTGTTTATTTATGAATGTTAGCTATTTTTCTTTGCTGTTTCTACTCTTGTCTTTTGAGGAGCTAGTCTCTTATTCAAACTTCTAATTTGGTCATCTTAATAGGAAACTAAGTCTATTGTCCATTGATTTAAAAGCAGAATTTGTATTTCTAGAATAAAATTATAGACCGCTTAGTGATAGATGCAACTTTAGGATTGCGTATAGGCAAAGAGCAATATTTCTGTAAAGTGAAGTGAATTAGGTACAAATCAGGAAACTCATTAGAACCAGGTATTTATCAATGTTGATTTAATTAAATTAAGCAAGAATTTTTAAGCAACTCCTATGTGTTTGCTTGGAGCCAAGGATAAAAATACAAAATGAAAGGCATTCATAAAAGATGTCATAGAAGATTTTCATTCTAGATGAAATGATTCTATAAATCACATTAATTTTGTACTTAGCTTGATACTAATTGCTTCAGGGCTGAATCATTATAGAGTTTCTTCATTAACTCTCAATGTGAACTTGATTAAACTATGCACACTTGGAAAAAAGAAAAATGTGTGAAAAATACCTAAGGCCTACTCAAATATGTGTGCATAAACATATGTTTGTATTTTATACATATATACATTCCTATATCGATATGATATAGATATATATGACAATACCTTCAGAAGGACAGATTATAAAGCCCAGAACTGAAGATATTAAACTGTATTATGTTTGAGAAAATAACAGTTTCTATGATTCTGCATACTTCTTCACTTCTTTTTTTTAATACTAGAATTCTTCCATTGGTGACCTATTATTTTGATTCTTGGAACAAAAGAATCACAAAGGAATCAAAATTAGAGATAACAGAGGTCAATGGAGTCACTTGATTGGTAAAAAAAAAAGGTCTACAGAACATTATTCATAATGGCCTATATATGAAAAATTGGTTAAAATATGCTATAAAAAAATTATGTATGACCAGGAAAAGAACTCCCCCAGAAACACAGAGGAATAGTCAGTCTAATAAATTCGTATCCCTTCCTGCTTCCATTCTTGATATTAAAAGAAAAAGGGTCAAGCTTTGTCTTTGCCCTTTATGGAAGATTTATGCAAAAACATAAACAATAATTTAATAGGATAAGCAAACAGAGAATGGATGGAATTTGTAGCAGTGGAAGGAATACCATCATAGAAGAAAGCAAAATTCTAAGCACTATTTTTTTTTTAAAAAAATCCTATTTATCTACTATTTTATGCTCACAAAACTCTTTAGATACCTTATTTCAAAGCATAAAACACCAACCTTGAAAATTAGATCTAGCTGATATTACCATCCATTTTTTTAAACAAATTCACATTTGTCTGGGGCCCCTAGGATAGAATATTGGACTAGGGATCAGGAAAATGAGTTCAAACATGACTTCAGAATTTTAGTACCTATTAATCCTGTAGATAATGGATTATTGTGAGAATTGAGATGAGATAATATTTGTAAAACATTTAACACAGACTCTTTGTAATTGTAATTTACTGTATCTTGTATCTTGTAACATTATAATATATGCAGAGTAGGTATTCTATAAATGCTTATTCCCTCCCTCTGTCCTTTCCACCTACTAATTTATAAAATGCTTTCCATATGTTATCCCAAAACACAGCATATCACAACCACATTAGGGGCAGCCAGGTGGCACAGTGGATAGAGCACCAGCCCTGGAGTCAGGAGGATCTGAATTCAAAACCAACCTTGGGTATTTAATAATTGCCTAGCTATGTGACCTTGGGCAAGTCACTTTAACCCCATTGCCTAAAATGCATAAAAAAATTTAAAAAAACACATTGGAAAGTAGATCAGGTTAATATTATTGTTCACATTTTACAAAGATCAATAATCAATAGGCATATTAAGCACCTACTTTATGACAGACACTATACCAAAAAGAGGAAATAGATGATCCATTCACTCAAGGTTCTCTACCTCTTAAGGATAGACCAACATGCAAGCAAATATAAAATTTTAAAAATGCCCAACCCAGTATCATATACCTAGTAATTAGTAGAGTTGGAGAATGACCATATGTGACCATATTCTATTAGTTCTAGATAATCTATAATTTCTTATTTTTATTGAAGTGCTTTGCATTTAATTATACATCTTTTTTTCACCTGATTTATTTTTCCCCCAGTCCAAAAAATTCATTTATATGTTTGGAAATTTATGAATTCAGAATTTTTTTAAGCATCCTCTTAACTTATCATTGAAGTTTCTGATTCTTCATCTCTCATTATCATAAAAAGAAAGTCAAATATCAGCTAATAAAAATAATATGCAAGATTGAAATCTCCATTGCTCTAAAATTTTAGGTATTGTTTAACTACATACCAATTTGCATTTCAGCTTCCATCAATGCCTTAGTGAATTATTTGTCTGTGTTGGCATGCATGGAATATGAGACATGTCACAAGTCAGAGACTTCACATTCAGGTTCAGTGGCAAATTGTGCACAGTATTCTTGATAAATTATGAAAAGTGGGTATAGGTTAAAAAAAGTTTCATCTTTGCAATTTTTCTATTAAAATTTTTGTAATCTAAGACAAAATCTTAATTTCTTTCAGATTATAATCCTTCCAGCTCTTTGCTGATTTACAAGCTCTGATCTATAACAGCTGTTCTATAATTAGACCTTTATTCCAATTTTTTTATTCCTTTGTCTTGCCATTTGGCAACACTTGAGAGGGCTTATGATAACTAATTCTTTTCCTGAAATAAGATTCAGTCCTAAGAGTTTGTTCTATGTAAATGATTTGTTTTCCTTTTGGTTAATTATATACTCCTTTAAGATTCTCTGGACTTGTATTTTGTTTATTTTTGGTTCCTGAAAAAAATAAAATTTATGATCCCTCAGGACAAAGTTCTTCTTTGACTTAGTTTCTAAGCAATAGAAGCATACACAGTATTGACTTTAAGGTATGGTAAAAGAGTTAAGTTACATATTTGAACTGAAGATTTAATTAAGAATAGCATTTATTTTGACTTGACCCAAAAGTGATTCTTGTTAACAGCAGTTATAGGTGGAGGATTATGGCCCAATGTTCATTGTCTTGTGGAGGGTTTTTACTGCAGGAGTCTTCATTTAGTTCTTTATTAAACCTATTTCATAGACTTCCTTCAAGCAGTGAGCTGGTACATTGAATAGAGCCCTGGGCCTAGAGTAAGGATGGCCCAAGTTCAAATCAAGTGTCAAATACATACTAGCTGGATGATCCTGGACAAGTCACTTAACCTCTATTTGTCTTAGTTTCCTCATCTGTGAAAAGGAGCTCATAATTGCATCTTTCTTCCAGGGTTGTTGTGAAGATCAAATGAGAAATTTGTAAACTACTTAGCATAGTGCCTGACTAAATAGTTCTATATTAATATCAGTGATTATTATATCATGGGTCTTCAAAAATTTTTTTATTGAGATTTGGTCATCTAATGTCATTTGAAAAACTAAGCTATGCATTCTTGTATTTCCTAGATAAACATTGTACCTAGAATTTATTTTCTACAGAATACATAAGAAATAACATAAACCATCTTTTGAAATTCAAGTCAATTTAACAAACATTTATTTCACTTCTGCTGAGTGAGATAAATAATTTAGATTGTTCATGACTCTTGCCTTTATGGAGCTTGCAATCAAAATGAATGAATGAAAAAGCTTGTGTGGGGCACATTCAATGTATCAAAAAATGTGAAAAATCCCTTCCCTTTTTTTCCTATTATCTTCCAATATATTCCATATGTGTCTTGTTTGTATACAGTTATATACTTGCTGTTTCCTTCATTAGTCTGGGAGCTCTTTGAGAGTAGGGAACTTTCCCCCCTTAGTATGTAGCTTCATCTTAGCACAATATTGAGCCTATAGTAGGCTCTTAACAAATGTTTGTTGAATTGACTTGGGTTATAAATAGAAAAAGTAAAACTCTCCCTGCCTTCAAGGAGCTTATACTTTAATCAAAAGAGACAACACATTAAAAAGCACTCAAATTCTATGCACATAGACCTCAAGTGCTGATAGTAAAGTAGTAAGGATGGCAAGATCTAGGGGTCTTTTGATCAGATGACATTCCTAGAGGCCTGTAAAACCCAAAATTAGGGTGGATGTAAGATCTGAACCTTAGGAGACAGTAACAGGGCTGGTAGTCCTCCATTTCATCAAAAGGAATAGTTCTTAAACCCCAATTCATCCAGACAATATGAGCAGTGCAGAAAATGTAGAAGGGTCTATGTCTTTGTGTGTTTGTGTGTGTGTGTGTGTGTGTGTGTGTGTGTGTGTGTGTTCAAAAGATTTAATGGCTTAGAAAATTAAATTTTAGTATTTCTAAGGAGAACACTAAAGAGTTACTCAAAAATTTCCTCAGGGAATGTGTAACTAAAATGAAGAGAACATACTAACAGTAAGAGCAAGAAATCTGGAAGAAAGATTCTCTCTTAGTAATTCCAGTACTTTTTTTCTTTTTCAGGCATTTTCTAAACGGACAGAAGCTATTGCAGCTCAGGCTGAGAATCTTGTGAAGGAAGCATCAGAGATACAGGTGGGATCGAAGACTAAGCAGACTCTTCAGCAACAGGCTATGTCAGTCAAGGAACAAGTCAAAAAATTGGAAGAAACCCTTGAAGAAGAGTATGTGCTTGACAAGTCCTAAACTTTCTTCTCTGAGATAAAGTTTAATATAATCTTCCCCGTATATTGTGTTTAAAATACTCCTTCAAAGTGTTTGTGTATTACAGCATGTTCTGAAATAGCAACTCATTAGCAGGAAGTATCACTAAATTTAGAAGCTAAAATATCAAAAGCAACAACAAAAAAATAAGGATGCGATTTTTGCAGCCTAAAATAATTCTATTCACAAGAAAAAAGCCATACCTATTCAATACTGTGGCCTTTTGTACTCAGATATATATGACTGGATCTCAAGATGGTGCCTATCACTGAGCAGGATTTTTATTGGATTAATCAACCATTAGCAGAGTGTGGAAATACAATTGATTTGCAGGCATGATTTAATATTATATGACTATTGTTATAACTCATAGACCAGTTACCACTAACCAAAAGAAGAAGTTTGCAGTGATTCACCACCACTTGCAGTGATACCAAATTATAATTGGTTTATATGCTATTTTGTGAAGCCGTCTATAAAAAGCTATTGCATTTTTTCAGGCTATTGCTGTTTATTTTTGAAGCAAGAAAGTACAAATGGACTGTACTGTGATTTGTTCATCCCCAAGATTTAGGGCAATTTCTGTGTCTTCCATTGTCTCCACTATGAAGATCTGGAATTTATGGCTTTGCATTCAATATGATTCAATATCATCATCATGACTTTGTCATGAAATGCATTAAAAAATATTTCTCAGTCAAAAATGTCAGGAGAAAGCTACAATATTTGTCACACAGATAAAGCTGACCAATTTTCCATATTATAGCAAAGAATCATCAAAATACCTTCTGTAACATATTACTCACTAATTTATAGATATGCTCTATTCCCATGAAGAATTTTAAAAATGTAAAATGATGCAGCATGTTTAGTGTATATATAGAGCTGACTTTGAAAACAAGAGCACTTGGCTATGTGACCCTGACCCAAGTAACCTAACCTCACCATGCTCAAGGCAACTCTCCAAGAGACTTTTAATTTGCCGAAGAGATGCTGACTTGCATTGGTTAAGACTGTTTCCTCATGGACTATCCCAACCTTAAAATATAGTTTAAGTGAAGTCCCAATTAATGTAAATAGTGAATTCCATGAACTATTGACATTATTTGTATTACTGCATATTTCAATTGAGCTGGAACAAATAGTTTTATTTGGAATCTAATATATTTAACAACTTCATGGGTTTCATTTTTTGCACTAATGAAGTCCTACCTTAACATCTTCATCCAATTTTTACATTTCTCTGAAATTTTAATTGCTAATAGTTTGATTTTCAAATGTTTTATAAAAGTATATAATAAATTGAAAATTTTCATAGATCTCACAAGTTTTGTTTCTATCAAATATAATAGAACATCTTATTTTATTTAAACCATTCCTTATTTCAAAAATGAAACCATAGTAGGGTATTTACATATTGCAACAATTGATCAGATAGCTACCATTGCCTTCATAAGGAATAAATGCTATAAAATATATTTGACATAAAAATCACCATAATCCTTCTCTCACATTCTATTCTTGCATTTAATATAACTCCCATAAATTCCAGGGGAATGGTTATGCAATCATGCTAACCTGGCCATTTCAGTTGCCCACAAGTAATGCCACATTTTTTTTTCCATGATATCTTCAAGTGCCTTTTGGGAATCAGGGTAGCTCTTTAATTTTGGTCTGATGACACATATTCTTAATAAGATCAAGTTGTTTGCTTAACCTTTTTTTTTATAGGCAGTATGACACAAATGTAAAACCATTTACCGAATTATATGAATAGTCTTAATGCAAACCAAGAATTCAAATGGAAACATTCACTTCATATGTTCATAAAAATAGTGAATCCTAAAGTGTTCACAAATAGGAAATGATTTCTCAATAACAGTAGTTGCATAAAAAGGGGGTGGGTGATCAGAATCCCACAAAAAGTAAAAGAGTATTGGTATCATAACATTTCAGGAGTTTTAGGATTCATTGCAAGAAGGAACTTTTTTTGCATGGCAGCATGTCCTCACATAGATTTTAAACTTTCTAATGATAAATAAAAAAGCATATTTTGTGAACCAAAGCATAAGGATGTCTTTAAAGTGAACATTTTTAATTTCCCCTTAAACTGAGGGATTTTGTGATGTGAAAGCAAGTCAGTTTAAATTTTCTTGCAGTGTAGTAGCTTGTCTTCCCACCATTAAGATCAAAGGATCATAGAATTAGTGTTGGAAAGGACCTTAGATTCCACAAGTCCAATTCTTTATTTTATTAATAAGTATATACAGGCACAAATTAAGTGACCTAGCTAAGGCCACAGAGTTAGTGAGTGTCTGAGACAGGATTTGAACTCTTCTTCCTGATTCCAAAGCCAGAGAGCACTATGTAATCCACTTCACCCCCTCCCAGCAGTCTCTCTTCTTTTTTCTTTTTTTTTTACATAGTTTCAAATTCTTTTTGTTATATTGTTTTTATATCATTTTGTATGTATGTGTGTTGGGATGGTGCCATTGTTATAGTATATTATATAGTTGGTCAAATCTTAACATCATGCTTCTATTTGTTTTGCATGTACCTATCATGCAAAATCATTTAATGGAGAAGATGAAGTCCTGTCACTCCTGTTTATACATATAAAATATGCCTCTCCTTTAAATGGTCAAAAAAGTCAACGTGGCCACAAATGTCTTTATAAATTTACACTTCATAATTTAAAGAAAACATTAATGATAATATATATTAAAATACTGCATTTTGTTCACTTGATCTGGTTAATTTTAGTATTAAAACCATGGAAATGGTGAAAAACAAGTGGGAGCATTTTGGCAATATTTTTGAGGCCCTCTCCGTCTGGATTACTGAAAGAGAAAAAGAGTTGGATGCCTTGGAAACTTCATCATCTCCTTGGGACATGCAAATCAGCCAAATTAAGGTGATCTGTTCACATGTTGCATTTACAATTCATATATATGTAGCTTTGAAGAAACCCTCTGCCCCCTTTTTTAAAAAAAAATTCCTTTCTTGTTACTGAGGGCTGATATTTTTCTTGTGTGATTGTATTTAATTTGCGTGTTACATTTGTAAAAAAACAAAGCAAGATGGAGGGCTTTGATGGAGTCTGTGCAAACCTTTTTAAAAATATTGTCTTCTATTAGTGTTTGATTTATACATACAAAATTCACACTGTATGTGATGCCATTAAAAAATTGTGGTTGCATAATTCTTTTCTTTGGCTTTGAATAAATCCCTTTGGGGGTCCTTTTTTTACTATTCAATTAGGTAACACAAAGGAAAACATTCATCTTTTAAAAATAATGTCAAAGAATCATTTCAAACATTTTAATAATTTGAAAACAGTAGTTACCTTAAATAACCACAAGGAGGAGATCACACAATTCTATTCTCAGTTTCAGAGTATCATTCCTTAGCACTGAACATAAGGCTTATATTCAAATGACTTCGCTCTAGATCCTTTCCTATTTAAAATAGTGCTCTGTATGTTATCACATATAATTGCAGTTGAAAAGGATGAAGTGGGAATATAATTTTAGCTTATATGACGTATAGCGCTCTTAATCCTTAAATAGGAGGAAATATTGTCATGTAGTTAGTATTGTTGAAAGTATCCTCTTTTATCTCATCATTTATGCATTTCAAAATTATTTTTCACAAATTTTCTTGTTTCTTTTATAATACATCAGTCCCCTGTCCTTTTATCAGGGACAATGTGGGCACTGGTAAAGAAACACCATTCATTACTATATCTTAGAACAAAAAATAGATATGTGCATAGAGAGTGGAGGAAGTGGTGACTCCCTACCAAGACAGAAGTTGATTCATCATTAATAATTACACATGATGTGCAAACAAGCACCTACACCTTTGTACAAACAGCCTGTATATGTCTGCTGGGTTTTCCTAAGGTAAATTGATTCTATATACCAGATTCATAAAAAAGTTTTCATTCCTCCAAATTGTGAAAACTATAAAATTACCTTTTGTTTCATTAAATGAAGTTCAAGGTACATAACTGAGGATTAGAAAAAATAAAACTATTACATTTTCTATGTCAACATAATGATTATTTCTTTCTTCCTCCCTTGCTTATATACGACTTTTAGCTTAACAAATTTTTTCATAAGTTTACTTTGATATCAGTAATATTCCATAAGTACTCCTGAATTGTATGTCAATGATCATATCACAATGAAGGAAAAGAAATACTTTTTTTAATTTAAAGAAATACACTTCAATTGCTCACTCTACTTTAGAAATATTCAAATAGACTAGCAGTGTACAGACAACATTTTGTGAAACTTTATGGAATTTCATGAGATTTTTCCCAGTTTGTGAGGGTCCTACACTTATCTTCTACCCAAAATATTACTTTGTATTTATTTTGAATATATTTAGTATTACTTAACTCTCTACATAGTTTTCTTTTTCCTCCAAAGGAATATAAGATATTTGTGGGATTGGAAAGTATCTAGTTCCTGACCCATAGGTTTATAATAAAAGATTATTGAATAACAGTATGGGTGAATGATTATGTATTTTTATCTAGAAAACAAGGTAATTTCTAACAATATCCATGATAACTGGGAATTCAGGAACTGAATTTTCACTTATAAAACAAATCAGCAAAATGAATTCTAAGAAATTGATGCTTTAGTATTTATATGAACATATACACTTTAAATTGAGCCCCTTGTCATAAACCTTTAATCTCTGATTTGGTTTTCATTAAGTATTCAGTTTCTAAAATATAAACTATAATATGTGCTCCATAGAGTTTTCATATTATGATTGTACCATTTTAATTAAGAAATAGTTTAATATTCTAAATATAATTATGAAACTAATTTATCTTTAAAAAACCCTTTAGAAATACTAAAAAACACTTATTTTCTTTAAAGTTCTACTGTGAACATATGGATCTAGCTTAAGAATGATTTTTATCCTCTATATTGTTTCAAATAAACAAGATATCTTGATATTTAGATACTTTTATATTTGAAGGAGGAGAAATCCCACCATCTACCATCTTAATTATTTGGACATGAGATTTTTGTTTAAATTTTTGACCTTTCATTTTCTTTAGAGGAGTGGAAAGGAATAATTTGAGAATAAACAGGCTTCTATATCTGCAAGTGAGGCTCCATGACTATGATGCAGCTACTATTTCATTCAGTGAATTTCATTACTTTGTTTTGTTCTGTGTGGGAGGAAAGGTTCTAGATCTGTAATTCTATTCATGTAGTAAAAAAATTCCTTAAGATTAGTTTTTTTATCTCAATTCAAAAAACCATATTAGAGACATAACTTTACATATGGATGGAGAAAATAATCCAATAAAACAAAAAAGTTACAAAACCACAAACAAACAAAAACTGCTTATCAGTTGTGTTGAGTTTATTTTCTCTTCATCCTTTATTCCCGCCTTTAAAAAATAGTATTTGATATAGGAGTGCAGAGAGGTAGTAGAAGAAACTGGGCAATGTAACAACAAATCTCATCAATAAAAAATGTTTTAAAAAAAAACCTACCCTCCACTGATGTAGATTGCCTACTTATCTATAATTTTGAATCTTAGAAAGTTACCTGAATCACTGTGAGATAAATTGACCCTCCCATGTTCACAGCTGGTTTCCTAACTCCAGGTATCCTAGTGTCCTAATTCAAAGACCAGTCCTGTATCCACTACACTACCATATACTTTTCCCCACAAATATCATATTGTAATTTTCATATGTACCATATAGCACAATAAAATCTACATTTACAAAAGTAATGAAGTTTAGAGACATCTTTGTCTTTTGTAATAGAAGTCTATGGAACACACATGTTTGATTTAATGACTATTTTACATGTCTCCTTTGAAGAAACTGAATAGAAGTTATGGTAGGGTTGGGAGATTTCCCTTTCCTCAAATCTATAAATGAAATATCTTGGTTAAATAAGATGAATCCCAGGTTCTGTTCATTATCTGAATTATATCCCTGAACTTGAAACATAGTAGGCACTTAATAAATGTTTTTAAATTTGATTTGACTTGAGATAAATTGTGGAATTTATAAACCAGATCTTCTATTTCCACTGAAACCCTTATTATTATTTTGCCACATGCAGAAACAGGCAGTCTTAATCACTGCACATTCGACCATCTGTTCATTTATTTGCAGATTTTGTGGTACAGCAAGAGAGAGACAGAGAGAGAGAGGAAAGGAAGGAAGGAAGGAAGGAAGGAAGGAAGGAAGGAAGGAAGGAAGGAAGGAAGGAAGGAAGGAAGGAAGGAAGGAAGGAAGGGAGAGAGAGGGAAAGTGAAACAAAAGTTATAATTATGATATTCCTCAAATTGTTCCAAAATACATTACAAATACTATTCAAGAAAATTTTGATGCTTTTCTCAGTATTCTATAAAAATTTCCGTATAGGAAAAACGAAGCACACTGGGTCTACATTATTGTTTTCTTTCAAAACTTAGGTTATTCTCAAGAGAATAGAAAATAATCAAAGTGATATTCTAAGACTGGAAGAGGAAACTCAGTCTTTTGCTCAGTTTATCACTACTGGAGAGTCTGCTCGAATTAAAGCCAAATTGACACAAATAAGGAGACGTTGGGAAGAGTTAAGGGAGCATGCCCAGTGTCTGGAAGCAACACTCCTGGAAAATGAATCTCAGCAACAAAAGTTTGAAGAAAGTCTCAAAAAGGTATAAGATTATCAGAACTGACTCATTTTTATTTAACTTATTTATTTATTTGCAGGGGATATAGATTTTTTCAAATCTATTCCTACTTTACTACAATATTCCAGTTCCATGTGAAATAAATATATATATATACATATATATTTGTGTATGTATATATAAAAAACCTAATTTTCATATTCCTATGAATTATATAGTAAGTTTAAAGTAATTTAAAAGATACTTATTGGACAAGATAGAAATGTTGTTTTACACTGTGTTTAATTTAGCTTGGATTTTGAATAAAATCTTTCAAACCCTGTAGCAGTAAAGAAACTGTTATTTTTTCTTTTAGATTTTTCAGTTTTCAAAATTTGTCATCCAGTTATAAAATATTTATGTTGCAACAAATGGGCATGTCATTCACTATTTAATACTGGACTAGATAGGATTGAGGGGTTTTTTTTGCCTCAATACACTTATTTTGATCATTAAACTTGCATTTTCATTAATGTTTTAGGTCCAACAATCTGTGTCTGAATTTGAAGATAAATTGAATGAACCAGTTAAAGTATGTTCTTCAGCTTCAGAGACATACAAAGCTCTCCAAGAACATATGGTAAGAGAATGTTTTATATTTTCCATTTGATTATCAACTTGGAAATGTGAAATACAGCATGGTTGTACTTTTTATTTGTGAATAGAAAACTTTATTTCTTGAAAGAAAAGAGTCAAGATTATCAGTTAAAGTTGAAATTTTATTAGTTTTTAAAAATATTGTTTTCAAAGTTTGATCAATATTACATTTTAGATTATATAAATGTATAAAATCATTTCATAATGTTTATGAAACACCTTTTTATGAAAAAAATTATGATCAGAGATACAGGGTGACTGAGAGTGGGAAGTTAGGTTGATACGAAGGTTTCTGTGAATCTAACACTGAAGTTGCAAATCTTTCTTTTCATAAATTAGGAAAAATCACTTCCAATCTCTGGACTTCAGGTTCCTCATCTCTAAGTGAGGTTGCTTGAATTATATAATATTAAGTGTACTGTAAAGTTCTAGAGATTAACTCAGAGATTATTTTATACTCTTTTTTTAGGAGAGAGGGCACATTAATTTTTCACTTACTGATATATCTGAAATATCTAAATCATACTGGTAGGTGTGGGAACTCTTTTTCCAGCACTACAGACTACATTTGAGAATTGAGGTGATAGTTCTGGTAATGCTATCTTAAAAAAATACTTTTATATTTATTAGCTCTTTTAAAAATAAAAATTATGCTTCTTCTTTTATATTCCTTTTCCATGATTATCAGGATCTCTGCCAGGCTTTGGAAACAATGAGCAGTACAGTTAACTCTTTGTCAGTGAGTGCCCACAAGGTTATTAACAAGGATTCATCTATTCAAGAAGTCATGACTCTCCAGCAAAGATATGAAAAGATGATTGGTAGCACTAAAGAACAACAAATGATGCTAGAGAATCTATTGACCCACTGGCAGAGGTGAGTCCATTGTGCTAAGGTTAGGTGGCATAGCTCTTCATCATTTCATGAGAGATGGAAAGCATAGACTGAACATTTTCTGTGCAACACTTATTTAATATGAAAAGACATTTCTGGACATGAAGAAATAATTTCCAAAAAAGGAAAATCAAATTATTATTAACTACTTGAAAAAGTCTTTAGATGAAAACTAAAATGACTTTAATTCACACTGAGCAAATGTGTAAATTATCAAAAAGCAATGAAATTCAATGTCTACAGAGCTGTGGCAGAATGAGTATAGTTATTAATTTCTGGTTATTTAATTGCAAACTTCTAAAGCCTTTTTGGAAAATATTCTGACTGTATGCAAGAAAAATTACAAACAGCACAAAAAAATACTAAAAAGTCATCTGCTTTTATTCAAGTATTGATCTATTGAGAATATGCCCTCAAAAATCAATAAAACAAAAATGGAAAAAAAACTTACTTGTTCAGGATTTTTCACAGCAGTATGACATGAAATCACAAAAATCTGGAATAAGTTTAAATGTCTCAAAATGAGACCATGGTTAAAGAAAACATGTATATTTATATAATTGAGTATAATAATGCAAATAAAAATGCAAATACTAAGAACAAGGAATAAAAAACAATCTTGAAAGATCATCATGAAATAATGCAAAGGAAAAAATAAAATCAGAAGAATTAACTACCCATTGACCATACCATTGTTGTTTTTGAACAACATTTTTGGAAAGGACCAATGATATCAGCGAATAATGTCTTGACTTGCCTTCAGTTCACTTAAATTCAATCTTTGCAAATTCACAAACCATTTTAGATAAAAAAGTGAATGAAAATCAATGGAAAATATATTCTAAAAGACTTGGAGTAATTGACTAATTACTTCTCCATTACATATTAAATTCTTATAAGAATACATTAATTGATTAATCAATGTGAATATAAATATTATTGAACAAGTTTGATTGAATTTGTGCTTAACATTTTTTTAGCATTAAATAAGACCTCCCTGGTGTTCAGTTTAAGGTGCTTCACAGTTTTGAAGTGATTCTTTCAGGGAAACTTTGAAAGTACAGAATCCTTGAGCTGTAAACTCTAAAATAACCTGCCATGCTTTTACCTGTAGGGTAAAAAAAAAAATCTCAGTCACAACTCTACAAACTTCAAAAGAATAGCTCTTCTAATGTGATAAGTTTAAACTAATTTTCCTTAACTCTACTTTCTTTAGGTTAGAAAAAGAACTATCCTCTTTTCTGACCTGGTTGGAGCGATGTGAAGCAGGAGCCAGTTCATCAGGGAGTGGCATTTCTGCAGACAGAGTCAAACTGGAGGGTGAACTTCAGTTAGTACAGGCAAGTGTCAGCAAACAATATGAGTAGGGAAGATTATATTTCTTTGAATGTTGTAAAGATGTTGGAAGGAATTGCTCAATGTGCAGCTTGCCAAGATACTTACTTGAGATTTTCAAGTTGCCTTGGAAAGAAACAAAAGAATGTTACTAGAAAAATGATGTCACTCATTAGTAAGGGTTGATACATGATTAGTAAGGGTTGATACATGATCTGCCAAGGAGAACTTAGGATATAGAATAATGATGTTTTCATAAATAATTATTATCTATAAGAAATATTACAATATGACAGGAAAGAAGGAGAATATTTCATTCTTAGGAAAAAAGAGGGAGTGAGAAAGAATTTCACAGGGGAGAAGTTTTAAAATAAAACATTATCCTCAATGTTATATGCATATCCTTCCCTTAAATTCATATAATCTTTGATAAAAAAATTGGAAGATATGACCTCTTCATCACAATAGTTCCCATTTATTTGGGTCTTAAGGAAACATTTATCTTTAACAATTAAGATTATTCCCTCAAAAACTTGGCTTCCTCAAAATTCCTTCATCCCATACTTACAGCTGGTACCTGTGTGCAATATATTGAAATAAGGACAAAATGAAAGAAAATATCTATTTTCATTTTATTAGGAGATAAACATTTAAGCAGATCAATATGATTTAACTAGTGAAAAGTTAGACCACTAACAAGAAGAAATTACTGGAAAGTATATCTAGCTTGGAAGTGTCACCTGAATTGATCATTACAGAAAGTAATGACTTCAAAAAAGGAAAATGATGATAGAACCACTAATGTAACTAGAAACATACACTTCTTGAGAAAGCCCATTTCAATTTCAGAGAGCACTCAAATTTTGCCTTATATTAAGATTGAAACTGCGTCTTGTAAAATTGCCACCCCTTTCTTCTGGTTCTGGTCTCTGGGGACAGGCAGGGGGAAAAAAATGCAATCCTTCTTTTACATGAAAATCTATTAAATACATAAAGGCAACTTCCACATACTCCCTTCTTCAAGTTAAAACATACCTAATTGCTTCAGTCAGTTCTTTGTATGACATGAACTTGAGATTTTTCAAGTCCTAATAAATTTCTAGATGTTCCCCTATTTTCAACACTCTTCCAAAAATGTGGCAAGCTGAGCTGAATGAAATATTCCATATATAATTGCTTTCCAATCATCACCAATCTTGTCCTTTTTTGTGCATTTCAGCACTCAACTACATCTCTCTTCCTGCAAACTCTCTTTTTTCTGTTTTTGTGACATTACGCTCTCTCTCTCTCTCTCTCTCTCTCTCTCTCTCTCTCTCTCTCTCTCTCTCTCTCTCCCTCTCTTAGTGATCCCTCCTACATGTCTAGTTGCTCCTTCTCAGTCTTCCATATTCCACTATTCATCTCTTTTCCTTCTGCCAGCTTTGGGTGTGTCTCATAGTTCCTTCTCTGACTTTCTTCTTTTTCTACATTTCCTTTTAAATACCTTCTTTGGGTTCAAAAATAATTTCTATGCCTATGACTCACAGTTTTATAAATGTATCCCTGTCTCTCAGAAATTCTGGATTCAGTGTTCTCTAAGCATCTCAAATGCAATATCTAAAATAATAATCATTTTATTTTCCCTCATATCCACCTCTCTCCCTTATTTCTTTTTGTCTTTTGAGGGTACCACCACATTTTAGTCACCCAAGGTTCACAACCTAGAAGTCATTCCTTGATTTTTATTTTTTTGGTTTTAGCAAGGCAATGGGGTTAAGTGACTTGCCCAAGATCACACAGCTAAGTGAGTATTAAGTGTCTGAGTTCAGATTTGAACTCAGGTCGTCCTGACTCCAGAACCAGGTGGTCATTCCACTATACCACCTAGCTGCCCCACTCTCTTACTCTTGCCCCACTTCTCACTCCCTTAATCAGAAAAAGAAGAACCAAGAGTAGGGTCTAAGAAGTTGGAGTAAGATGACAATGATAACTGGAGCAGAGACAATGTGATTGAGATATTTGAAATAAAATGAATGGTTGTAGGGTCCTTTCCAGTTTAGATTCTTGAATGCTCAACTCCCAGTCTGTCCTTTCACAATGACATGTATATCTTCTTTTAATCTCAGGTTCTGCAGAATGAAGTTGTATCCCATGCTTCACTGTATAGCAATCTCTTGCAGTTGAAAGAATCTCTCTTCTCAGTGGCTTCCAAAGATGATGTGAAAGTGATCCAGCTACAACTGGAGCAGCTGGATGAAAGATGGAGAGTTTTGCCTCAAATAATTAGCAAAAGGTTTGTTTTTCCTGAAAATTCTCACTTTGACTCATGTGTAGATGATGAGACTCCTAAATTGAGAAAGCCAGTTATCAAGTGAACATTGGTCTTAGAGTCAAAAGACAAGAATTTTTGTGACCATTTTCTACTTCATGATTTTGGACAATTCATCTCCTTTCTCTGGGCCTTAATTCCCCCAATCTGGCGATGAGAATGACAAGACATCTGGGTATTGTTAAGCAGTACTTCCTATATTCATAGCTATAAACTAACCTCCTTCTTTTTTATAGTTTTAACTCTGGGGCAGAATGGTGTAATGGGGGAAAAATTGGTTTGACTTTGGTGTAACTATGAGCTCTGAAATATAATTTTATAAATATAAATAGTTTTATGAGTATAGATTAAAAAAAATTTCTCTCAGTCCTAGTATCTTATCTATTAAAAATGAAGATAATACTACTTGCTCTAATTCACAAAATTATATGAATAGCTCACGTGTGTTTAATGTTTTAATGTTTGCAAAGCACTTTACAAATATTATCTCATTTCATCCTCAAAATGTCTTTTGGAGGTAGGTATTATTTATTCCCATTTTTACATATGAGGAAACTGAGGCAGACAGCAATTAAAAGGGCTACCCAGAATCATTTAGCTAGAAGTCAAATTTGAGCTGTCTTCCCGACTGCCTAGTCTTCTATATGCTAAGCCACCCAGCCATCTTTTGAGGAGAGTAAATTGTAAAATTATAATCTCCTTATAAATGGGAATTACTTCAGACTACTTTTGAACCTTAAACACTCTCTTCCCCTTTCTCTTTCTGTACAGAATTAGTTTACTCCAGTCCATAGTTGCTGAACACCAACAATTCGATGAACTGCTACTTTTGTTTTCTGTCTGGATTAAGAAGTTCCTCAGTGATTTACAAAGCACTTCTGAGATCTGTGTAATGGACCATCAAGCTGCACTTGCTCAACATAAGGTAAGGCACAGTGATTTCCTTTTAGACTGAAGGAAAACATACAAAGGAATGAAAAGTTCAATTGATAAGCAATCATGAAGCCCCTTCTTAGCACTGTGAATACAAAGAAAGGCAAAAAACAGTTCCTGCCCTCAAGGAGCTTACATTCTAATGACTACGTACATGGAAGATATTTATGTTAGACAAAGTAAACTGAGGATCATCTTGGGGAAGGGTATGAGCTTTAAAGGAGATTGTGGAAGTTTTCTTTTTGGAAGACAAGAATGGAAGCATTTATTAAATATAGATAATGATGCCAGGAAAGGTAAATATTTATTTGGAAGCCACTGAAATCATCATTATCATTGAATAGGTATCAACTAGGTATTTATTAATACTAGGTATTTTTATACTAAATTTTGTGCTCCTACTATATGCAAGGTACTATGTGAATCATTAGGTATAAATAAATAAATAAATCTTATTTGTTAAATGCAATGGAAAGAACTATGGCTCTGGTTGTCATAAGATCTGGCTTTTAATCCCATCTCTCATTCTTAATACTTGTGTGATCTGGATCAAGTTACTTAGGTCTTATTTTCCCTGTCTTTGAAATAAAGAATTAGAATTATTAGTCCTGGAGGCCTAGTTCTTTGATCCTATGATTTTTAAGTATATATATATATATATAAACCTATCTGACGTTTTGTGCTAACTAAATAGACACAATCCCCTTACCATTTTTGTTAATTAACTTAAGCAACAGTTTTATGATTTGTTTCCCCTCCCATAGTACTGGATGAAATATATTTTAAAATGAAATATTTAAAGCCCATCATCATCATTATTATTATATTTTTTCTCTTGTTCTCATCTAGACTGGGAGCAGCTAGGAGGCACAGTGAATAGAGCCCTGGAGTCAGGAGGATCCAAGTTCAAATCTGAACTCAGACACTTAATAATTGCTTAGCTGTGTGACCTTGGGCAATACACTCTTAACCCCATTGCCTTAAATAAATAAATAAAATTTTTAAAAAAAGAAAATCAAGACCTATGTCTTAACTTTTACCATGCCTCAGTATAAACTCTTACTTAGCGTGACAGTAGTTTCCCCTACATGTAGTAAATCATTTTGCCTATTATAAAACATTTTTCTACTGAAAGTTAGCTGGTCATAGTATACTTCACAGAAATACATCTTTCCATTATACTGATTCAGGAGGAGGAATTAGCATATTATTTTATTTCTATTACTACTTTTTTATTCTTTATCTGCCATCATCACTCAGGAATCTTTCCATTATTGACTATATGTATTACCTCGTTCAGAATTTTATTTCTATCCTTTGCATTTTCTGCCGCCCATTCCCAACCCCATACATGAAATAACATTGCTCCTCAACCCCAGCTTTCAGAATCCTTAATTTCTTCAGGTGCTTTATCCCTTTCACCCATTCCCAGTTGTTATTTTTCTCTCCCATTTAAATCTTTCTAAGAGTCTGCACTTGAGTTTTTCTCCCCCCCCCCCACTCTCTCATTGATGTTATACTTTGTTATGTGTATGTAAAATGTAAGCCCTTTGAGGGCTGGGAAGAACTATTTAATTTTGGTCTTAAAGTACCTCATAGAGAGCATTTAAAAAGTGGATATTTTATATAGATGTAGAAATATTTGTTGCATTAAAAATTTTGGAGATATATATATTAAACATATATAAATAGCAATAATATTAATATGGATAATCTGTGCTTTGATAGACTTCCAGTCTTTATGAAGTTCAGTTTTACTAAAAATCCCAGATTTATGAAATAAAAGTAATTATAGTCATTATAAGATTCAATGTATTATAACTCCCATCTGGTAGAAGCAGCTCTGAGAGGTTCAACAATTTTTCACTACTTAATATGCTTTGTATATGTGATTTTTATTGAATTTTCATATTCTGTTTAACAATTTCAATGATTTAATATAAAATTTCTATTATCCTACAATGTGACAGACCAGTGGGGACCTGGTCAACTTTCTGTCTTTGGACATGTCTCTCTAATATAAACTAGATTAAGTTGATTTGTGCCTACATTAATATTTAAACATTGTCAAATTTCTTCCTACTTCTTCAAGCATTTTTCTAAAATTGACTAAAATTCTATTTTATGTAAAATTCCATTTCATATGATTATCTTAATCCTAACTCATTCTGTAAAATTAGAATTATGTGAAAAATCTGGGTTTAAAAGACATTTAAAAATAACTGCTTTCTTTACAAATTATTATTTTTTTAAAAAAATTCAGTATTGTATACTTTAAAAGCATCCCTATTTAAAGTATAATTTCAGTTTTTAATCCCCATTTCAAAAAGTTTTCCTCTTCAAATCCTCCCAAACTCTTTCTCTATGTCTTCAAAAGACTTTTTAAAAAATGCTACTTTATTTATTCATTAGTACATTCACCTATTCATTCAATAATTCATTCATTCATTCATGTACATATTCAATCTCCCTATCCTACCAATATCCAATGTTAGTTCCTTTAAAGCAGAGACTGCTTTTTTTAACTTATAATATAACATTTTTGACTTATACTTCTCCATCACACAAACTATGGTCGTCCCAACTAGCATTCAGAATTTTCCTCACATGTGGTATTCCATCTCCCATTATGGAATTTTTACTCTGACTTGTACCCCCGTTAGAAATGGAATTCTTCTTCACCTTCACCACTAATAAACCTTAGTTTTCCTTCTAGATTCAACTCAAATTTCACCTTCTAAATGAATCTTTTTCCTGTTTTTCTCAGAAATTACCTTAAATCTGTTTAGCTCGAATATTTGTAGTGTCTTCCCTTACTAGACTGTAAACTACATTTTTGTCTTTGAATTTCCAACAACTAGGATTTTGATTGGATTGTTTTTTCTTTTTGTTTTGTTTTATTCTTCTAATATCCGGCAGAACAATGAGGGAATGTAAAAGAAATGAACTTAAATTGTAGATTAGACTCATTGTATAAAAGGAGACATCTCCATGGTTAGACTGCTTTTAATATTTATTTATATTTTTAGGACCACTCAACAGAAGTAGAAAGGAAGAAGGAAGAGATGCTTCAGCTAAAGGCTCACTTAGCAAAGTTATGCTCTTTCAGCAGAGGAGAGGATTACCACACTCTGCAGGGCAGAGCAGAGGATTGCTTCCAGTTGTTCCAAGAGGCCAGTCAAATGATTGAGAGAAGGCAACTTGCATTGAATGAACTGACCCAGTTCCTTAAGGCACATGCTTCTTTATCAAGTCTTCTCCATAGGCTAAGACAAACTGTGGAAGCTACCAGTAAAATGGATAAGACACAGTCAGAATTATTGGAGAAGGATTTAAATAATGCTATTATGGATGCCAAAAATTTAGACTGTACTGCAATTAGTTTAGATGGACTTCTTACAAAAGCCCAGTATCACCTGAAAAGTGGCAGTTCTGAACAGAGAGCTTCCTGTAGGAGAATGGCAGATCAACTTGGTTTAGAATTAGAGAACATCCAGAATCTCCTGGGAACCAAACAGAGTGAGGCAGAAGCCTTTGATGCCCTGAGAAAGGCTTTTGCAGATCACAAAGAAGTCCTTCTGAAGAGTCTTGAAGATATTGAAGAAAGAACTGACAAAGAAAGGTTAAAGGAGCTCACCCAGCAAGCTATTCAACAAAGGTAGAAGAAACATTCAGCTTTTCTTCTTTTTACAATTTTTGCTGTTTGTTTCTACTAGAGAATTTTTTTAAATCACTTTTTTTTAATGGCACCCAGGGCCCTCTTTGTAGGTCCCCAGAAAGCTATTCTAATTTCAACAGCATCTACTCAAAAGTGTAGGTCAAAAGCCCCTAATTTTGTATTTACTAATATTAGGCAAGCCACTGAGACATTCTTGCAAAACAAAAGACATTTATTCCAACTTCATATTAAATTAATTAAAAGAGATCTCATACCCACCCATCCCACATCCTCCACATAAGGTTATATTTTTCCTAAAGGTTCTCAAGATACCAATATGGATGGGAACATGCTAAGAAAGATATGTGACTGTGTAGTTTATCTGACTGATACTGCACAATCACAGATGTACTCTATTAATGACATTACATTGCTTTCTGATGCATTTTTGTGATCTTTTGAAGTTGATTATCTCTGCTTTGTAATGCTTATCTTCAGTTCTCTTCCTAGGGAAGAGGTCTGCAAACACTTTAGGATATAGCTTCTGAAGCTATATTAGTTCAATGGGTGACTAACACAGATCTCAGCCATCACACCTGTCTAAAAATTCATTTCTGCAGCCATTTTAAATGTTTTTCTTTAACTCCTTTTCTTCTGTGGTTTTCAAAGCTCATTTGGTCTAAATTCTTATCAGTCTTAAAGTGAGAATATTTTTACTATTTCCATGATAGTTACTAGGTAAAAGAGATTCAAAGGGGGATGGAGAATTTCATCTTAATTTATTTTATTTTGCTCTCTGTTGACAGCAGAAGTGTTTGTTTCCTATATTATATAGATTCACCTTTCACATAATAAGTACCAAATAAACCTCTCCTAAACTGAAATTTATTGAATAGAATTTCTTACTATAATAGGTAAAAATTAAGGATACAATTAATTTGAAATTCAAGTCTTTTTAACTATATAAATATAACTAGAGGGTCACTATCAGGTTAGGTAGATGGGATAATTTATTTTTTCTTAACCACAATAACTCTCAGACATCAACTACTAAAGTCTTAGAGGGTTGTGAACTAGACTGGTAAATGGGATTACCACCAACAATTTTATGGATTATTTAAATATAGACAGTCCTTGGATAAATTTTTAAAGGAAAGTAATTGAACATTTTCACTTGTAGGTTACGAGTTTTTAATCAGTTAGAAGATGAGTTGAATTCTCATGAGCATGAATTGTGGTGGCTGAAAGACAAAGCTAAACAAATAGCTCAAAAGGATGTTACTTTTGCACCAGAATTTGATGAAGAGATAAACCGTTTGGAAGCTTCCTGGGATGACACAAAGAAGCTAATTCATGAAAAGTAAGTCAAATGCTCTCAGAAAAACTGGGTCCTTTTATGATTCTATGAGAAAAGCAGATACTGGATTTTCAATTTTGGTATTCTGCATTCTTCTAGATATTTCCTCACAATATATTAACTTATTTTGGGATATTATATTTATATGAAAGTTAGTTTTGAAATGGGAGTTGAGAACTTTAAAAAAAGTATACCTAAATCTCATTACTATTCATTAACTGTCATGGAGGCTGTGAAGATAGGAGCCCCAGGGGAAGGGAAATTTCATCATTACAGTTCCAATGAAAGAAGAAGCAGTGAGAAAGGGAGAAATGTTCTTTTTAAAAAACATATGTGTATATGTTTATTTATATGTGTGTATGCATATATATATACATATATATTATTTTCCTT